>NC_077230.1:186378299-187068299 GCF_027887165.1 Monodelphis domestica | reverse complement strand
ATCAACTTTGTATAGAAATGAGTACATTCAGAAGAAAGTAATACCTGACAACTGTAAGGGGTAAATTTTATGGTTGAACTGAGTATATATTTTAGTTTGTCACCAGGGATTTAAATTCTAAATCCCAATGAAATACTCAAGTCAGAATAGAATTTTATGGTGGTTTATTTACAATAGAAGGAAGAAATTAAGAATGAGAGAAAGAGAAAAGGGAAGATCTCCTCTGGACTGGTCCAAGACAGGCAGGAATTCAGAGGCCTCAGGCAAGGGGTCTCTCCAGAAAAGTCAAGGAAAGGGGAGTCCCAAGAGATGGGCCTTTCCAGAGGCTGCTGCCTCCAGAAAAGTCAAGGAAAGGGGGAGTCAGCCTTATCACTAACCATGTGATTGTCTAAGAGAAGCAGTCTGAGGTCTTACTCTTGAGCTCTTCCAAGGTTGAGTTCCACAGTCAAGTCCCTCTCACAGGAAGTGATGCAAAATATAAAGGCAGTTCTTTATGTCACTTCCTGTGTCTTACATGTACCAATGGTGGCTTAAACTTGGCTTTGGACAGCCCAGGGATCAGCCAGTTTTTTCTGATTTGTCACTTGCTAGCACATGCAGGTCATAGACCTTCTTCCTCCACACTTAATCCTTAAGTGGGGGTGTGTACATTCCTGGTTACTAGAATTCTAAAGACTAAGCAGGGTGGAGTAAAACTAAAATTAAAACCCAAGGGTGGAATGAGGTCTCATTTCTAGCCTGTTGCCTTGTATAAAGTTGAATAACCAGAACAATAGTCCCAGAGAAAAGGAGAGACTCCCATTTCTGGAGAATTTTACAATTGGTTTATGTGATGGTTGAGTCCAGTATAATCTCTTAGAAATTCTAACTAGAGAAAATCTAAAAGTGTGTTGTTCAAACCCAAATCCAGATCAGGAATTAGTACAGCTCGGGCCAGGAGGACATGTGCATTCAAACACATGTGTTCATAAGCATTCAACTTTTATAGTATATCTTCATCAATCTCCTTCTCTTCTTTCATATAGTTCTCTTTATCTCTCACCTAGACTATTGCCTCTTAATTGCAGGCAATCAGGACTCTCAGCTTCCAACTTCTTTACCTTCAATTCCTCTTCCACACAAATGCCAAGAGTTTTTTAAACCACATCCCTGTGCCTCAAAAACCTTTAGTCACTCCCTTATTGACTCAAGGAAAAATACAAATTTTGTAGTCTGTTAAGGTCTTTTACAATCTAACTCTCACCTTCCTTTCCATATTTATTTCCTATTACTCCCTTTTAGGCACTCTATACTTCAGTTTAATGCTAATCACTTACTGGATAGTCCCTGAATTTTGAATGCAATTTCCTATCTTCATGATCTTTTATAAGCTGTTCCTCATATATGAATTGTGCTTCCTCCTGACTTCTACCTCTTATTTTCTTTAAGGCTCATGGCAGATACCACCTCTTACAGGAAGCTTTCCTTGATCCATGTCCTCCATCCTTAGCTATTAGTGTTCTTTCCCTCTTCATAGAATCATAAGTGCATTTATTTACCATATAATGAAAACTCCCCATAAAATCTTTAAGAAGATACACGGCTTTGGTATATCTTTGTATATTCCTAATGCCTAGCACAGTGTTTGCCCATTTTTGATGTTCAGTCTTTTCAGTTGTGTCTGACTCTTGATGACCCCATTTGGATTTTCTTGGCAAAGATACTGGAGGGGGTTGCTCAAATGAGGCATTTAATAAATGCTACACTGTATTGGATTAAGAAAAAAAGGATATTGCTTAAATTAAAGTAAACACCCCAAAGTGGATTTCTGCCAAAAGACCACGACACATGTGAAGAGCCACAGGAATGTAACAGGATAGAAATCGATAATGGCAAAATAAACTTTAGTGAACTTTCAAAAATCTGACTTTGTCCATAAGACATAATCATGGAAAAGGCAACATCAAGGAAAGAATTAAGTACCTGGATTAAAACCTCTCCTTTCTCCCACTGACTCTTGACAGTGATAATAAACTACTTCAGGCATCTTTAACTAAGAGGAAATAATCCATTCTCTAATGCCTTAAGTATCGATGTGCATACCAGTCCTATTAAAGATTGGACTGAGAAGGTCCTGCCCCACCTAATGAAGAGGGTGTTTACAAAGGGATAAAAAAACTGAAAGAATAGAGTAGTCTCTTTTTTTTCTGAATTAAAAGCTATTAGTGTATAGTATCATTTAACATGTTACATTCTGGTAGTTGCAGCTCTATTTAGATACTCCAAATAGTAGCTATCAAGATGAGAGTCCAAGATAAATACATCACCAACCTAGCATCACTGTGCTTCTAAAACAAAATTGCATTTCTCAAGTAATTTCTGCACAGCTGTAAAATACAGTACAAAAGGAAACTATTATAAGCTGCTTAGGTAAAGAACTCAATTTCATTTAAAAAGTAATTTACTTTTACTTAATTTCTCAAAATCAGATTGATGAAGTGGGAGAGTTTGAAAATGACATCATTGGGTGTTTGGTTTTTTTATGATTAATACCTACAATCTACAAAACTACAGGGAACAAACAATGCGTGTATGTTTAAAGATGTTGAAAGGGATATGAATAAATGTAAATATCTTCTAGGTCATTATCCTTTCATAGATTAAGCCAGGAAATATAAAGATACAGTGAGACGATAAACTTTTTTTTTTCCAAATGAAATAAAACACAACTCCAAGCAATGTAAAATAACTACAGAGAATAGATAACCACAAAATAGTAATAGCAAACTGGCCACAAGCACCCTCTTCTCCCCTTCTCATCTCAGACTTCCCTGTTTCCTCCTTCCCTTCAGTATCCGGTAAAATGGTGCCCTTTCTCTTTAACAAGGCCCAGCCTTATATCCTGTCCCCACTACTTTCTCTAGCTAAATGCTTCCCACTATGATTTACACACACACACACACACACACACACACACACACACACACACACTCCAACCCATTTCTATAACCTTCAATATCTCCCTATTTATTACAATTTACCTTGATGTCTAAAAACATAGCCAAGTCTCCCCTATCTTAAAAAAAAAATCTTACTGTATTTTACTTACTAGATTTTATTGCTCCCTTTCTCAAATTCTTAAGAAAACCTTCTATACTTGGTGCTTTTTCTCTCTTCTCACTCTTCTTAATCCTTAGAAATTTGCTTCTGACCTCATCATTCAACTGAAATTTCTCTCCAAATTCACCAGTGTTCTTTTAAATGATAAATCTAATAATTTTTTTTTCCTTAATCCTCATCCTTCTTAATTTCTTTACAGCATACAACACTATTTATCTTATCTTCCTGGATTCTCTTTTCTTTCTGGGTTTTCATGACAACATTCTATCTTTGTTCCCCTCCAATCTAACTGCCCCTCAGTCTCTTTTGCTGGGTCTTCACTGATGCCACCCCATAGTGCATTATTCCCAAAAAACTTTATTATGAGATCCTTTCTCTTTTCTCCCTAAATTCTCTCATTGGATGAGACTCAGAACAAGCACCATCTTCTACATGAGGCATTTCCTGATTCTCTTTCAGCTACTAGTGCCCATCTTTCCTAAATTGCCTTGTATTCCTCTTCTCTGTTCAAGTGTAAGCTCCTTGAGCAGCTAGCTGGGGCTAATGTTAGGAAGACCTGAGTTCAAATTTAGCCTCACTTACTAGCTGTGTAACTGTAACTCTTGACCCCCTGTCTCAGTTTCCCTCTCTATAAAATGGGAATAATAGCAGCACCTCTCTCAGGGTTGTGGGAATCAAATAAGAAAATGTTTGGAAAGTTCAGAGCACAATGCCTAGCACATGGTAGGTGCTCTATGAATGTTTATTTCCTCCCCTGACCCCTTCCTTTTGTTTTTTATCTGAATGCTTAGTACAATACCTGGCACATAGCACTCATAGTAAGTAAACAGTGACTGAGTTCCTTTAACAAATTTATAACTATTAAAGTCAGTCAAAATATTTTCCTATGAAGACTCATCTAGAGTTACATCAGAAATAATAAACCTTTTTTAGTGGAATTGTCCTCCCACATCATTTCTACTTCTCGAAATCTTAGCTCAAGTCATACTGATTGCCAGAGACTTTTTCTGGTCTCCCGCAGCTGCTACTGACTTCCTTTCAAAATTATCTTGCTTTTAATTTGTGTGTGTTGCTTGTATGTGTGTGTGTGTGTGTTCTCCTCTAAATATACCTATCTACATATCTATATGTGTATACATGGTCTCCCCCATTATGATGCAAGTTCCTTGAGAGAACTATTTCATTTCTGTTTTTATAACTCTTGTGATTAACACAACACCTGGAAAATAGTAGGCACTTAATAAATGCCTGTGCCCTGATTGATTGGCCTGCTGTTGATCATCCAGGAATGAGCTAGCTCTTCCTGTGAAAAATAAGATGTCTGGACCTCGGCCAGTGACGACCAGTAGCAAAACAAAGACCACTGAGCTCTGTGGATCTTAGCTGCAGCCATAAACCAAAGGGCAGCCTTTACAGGTGCACAACATAGAAGGAGCTATTGCTCCCTTATCCCTCTTTATTGCTCCACACGCAGATGGAGTTGGCCGTTTGCATCTTCATTTTCAAATACAAGAGAAAAAAGACAGATGCAATGTGTGAGTTGGCTGCCTCTGTATCCAAAGGAGCACGACACACTTTATAAAGTAAAGGTAAAAATAAACAGAACCCCCAGCAGTGCAACGAAGCCTCCTCTTGAGCTCTATACAACATCTGTGAAGCAGCTGTAACACACTATATAATACATGACTTTAAACAATAGAGAAGCACTGGGTGGAAATTAATTTAGAGGCCAAAGTGGAATCGTCCAGTTGGAAGGTTTTGAATACTGTATTCTTCTTCCCTGCTCATCATTCCACACAATACTCCCTCCAAGGCCGGCTGGGAGGATGGGAGAATGGGGGTTGAAGGGGGAGTGGCCATCTTGGAAAACTAAAGTCAAGACCCTTGAAAGAGAATTCTCTGCTACCTTTCATTCCCCCAAACATCACGCAAGGGAACTAGATGGCATAACTCAGAGGGAAGACTGCCACCTCCTGGTCGACCAATGGTATTTCAGCCAGCATCTCCAGTGGCCTTCCTAGCTCTCCTCTGAAAACTCTGATGAGGCCTGAAGCTGCTTAGTTTGTGACAGCTGACAAGATCACAGCCCAAAAGCTACAGTTGTATAGAAGCTAGAAGGCTGCAGTATGAATAAATCATAGGACAAAATTCTGCAAACTTTTCAATAACATTTCTCTCTCAGTTTCAAAGATACCTACCTATGCATTCCAAAAGAAAGATAAACCTTTCTGGCTGGAATCTTCACTTTTCATTGTTTTCTAAGGCTAAAGGGCTTTAACTCTTCAGGCTGGGCCACTAATTTCCTGGGCAGATAGAATCCAGTTGCTTTTTTCCTGCCTTTTTTAACCTGTGAAGCCTTCAGAAAACTAATATATTGATTATTATTTTTCTTAAAATGATCACATTTTGTTTGTCAGACTAATTAATAATTTTGAAATATGGCCCATGACAAATATTTATAATTAAGTTGTAACAAATTAATAATTATATATTGCTAATTAATTTAATCTGTAATTAATAATTCAACATATAATTAATCAATTAATTGCTTTTGAGACCAGAACTGTGTATACCTTATTGCAAAGATGATAGGACAATAGATTTTGAGCTACAAGGGACTCTAGAGGTTACCTATTCCAATCACTCTCATTTTACAGAGGAGGAAACTAAGGACTTACTTTGATTCCCATGAAAATACAGAATCATTATGAATACCAATAGGGTAAAACAATAAGATGCTGGCCCATCTCATCTCTACAGGGTTGTATGGCAACCTTAGGTACTGCCAGTAGTTCTACATTATTTCCTTACTTATTGTGTTGCCTAAAAAATAAGAGAGATACCAACTGACATAGTCAAAAGATATGAATAAACAGTTTTCAGATGAAGAAATCAAAGTTCTCAATAATCATATAAAAACTACTCTAAATCACTCTTGACTAAAGACATGCAAATTAAAACAACTTTTAGGTACCACCTCACATCTATTGGACTGGCCAATATGACAGTAAAGGAAAATTACAAATGTTGGAGGGGGTGTGGCAAATTTTGGACATTAATGCATTGTTGGTGGACTTGTGAACTGATCCAACCATTCTGGAGGGCATTTTGGATACCCTATTATTCTGTAATAGCACTATGGGATCTGTATACCAAAGAAATCACCAAAAAAGTGAAAAGGACCTACTTGTGCAAAAAATATATATATATTTATATCAGCTCTTTTTGTGGTGGCAAAGAATTGAAAATTGAGGGGACACATATCAATTGGGGAATGGCTGAAGAAATTATGGTACATGATGGATATTGAATACTAGTGTACAATAAAAAACAATGAGCAAGATGATCTCACAAAAAGCTGAAAAGATCTATATGAACTGATGTAGAGCAAAATAAACAGAACAGGGATTACATTATACACAGTAATAGCAATATTGTACAATGATTAATTGTGAAAGACTTGGATACTTTCAGCAATACATTGATCCAGGATAATTCTGAGGGACTTCTGACAAAGAATACTATCTACCTACCTCCAGAGAAAGAATTGTTGGAGTCAGAGACAGATAGAATCATACTATCTTTACCATATGATTTTATTTTGGAGTTTTGGTCTCATGTAAGTATTGTCTTTCAACAATGATCAATATGGAAATATATTTTGCGTGATAACACATGCATAATCTAGATCAAAAATCAAATTACCATCCCCAAAAGGGGAAAGGAAAGGAAGGGAGGGAGGCAACTTGGATCTTATAATTTTGGAAAATGCATGTTGTAAATTGTTATTGCATATAATTAAGGAAAATACAATCTCTTTGAATAAAAAAATAAAAATTTTTTAAAAAGAAGAGGGATAAAGAGACTTGCCCAAGATCACACAACTAACAAGTGGCAGAGTCTGCATTCAAGGGCAGTTAACTCTGCCTTTAAATGCTGTATTCTTTCCTCTCCATAAAGGTTATTCTTCTAAAAACTCATCAGTAAAAAAAAATAGAAAAAAAGAACCCAAGGCCCTTAAATATGTTGTTATTCCAAAATAACATTATTCTGATTCTCTTCTCTTTTAATATTCTTCTTATGGGTTGCATGTTGGTAGATTGCTTAATGACTTCATTGGGCTTTGAAACTTGTACATTACAAATACATGATGATTTCAGTCATTATGTTCCTATTTTCCCATTAAGAATAATGATAGCTCCTACCACCATTGCCCACCTACCTAGGTCCTGCAGGTCTGAGCACACTAAAGCGTTTATTATCTTTGGAAGATTATTATCTTTGGAAGATGATCTTGATGAGCAAGTTGTTCATGTATGCAATAAGCAGAGAGCAAAAAATTAAGTGAGAAAATTTATACATATGAGTGCATAGGTGTATATATACTATGTGTACACATATATAATATTTACATGTGTGTATAATATGTACATATAAACACATTCGTGTGTGTGCTTGCATAAACATATACCATCTATATATATATATATATATATATATAGATGTGCACATATATATGTCACAAACCACAATCCACTTTTTTTACCAGAGCATGATGCAAAAAATAAATAGATAAATAAATGAATAAATAAATGAATAAATAAATAAATGAAATAATAAATAGATAAATAAATGAATAAGAGCAAATTGTTGTTTACTAGAATGGAGATTTAGGCTGAGTAGAGGAATAGGACTGGGAATCCTAGGTTTTATTTGTAAGCAGTTCCCTCTTTGGGACTCAGTGTTTCCATTTATAAAATGGTTCACTCAAGGCTCAGAGATGGAAAATATTTTAGCGGTTGTCTAGCCTAACCTGTACTAGAACAAGAATCTCATCTTCATTTTACTTGGAAAATGATCAGTCAGTCATCCAGCCTTCACTTGAAGAACTCAAGTAACAGGGATCCCACTACCTCCCAAAGCTCAACACTCCACTTTAGGGCAACTATTTATTAAGGAGTTTTTTAAATTTATTTTTCTTGATTTCTTTAATTTAACTTTCTTAAATTCTTTAATTCAAGCCTTAATCTGTCCATCTGTAATATGTGCCCTGTTATTTCTAGTTCTGCCCTCTGGAGCCAAGCAAAACAATCTATCTATATGATGGTCCTTCAAATATTTGAAGATGGCTATCACAGGCTCATGTCCCATGTCCCTCTATCCTCCAGTCTTCTCTTCTCCAGGCTAAGATTTTCCCATTTTCTCCCACCATCCTTCATATAGCATGAACTCTAGGCAACTCACCAGCCTGGTTGCCTATATTCTCTAGGTTTATTAATGTTCTTTCTGAAATGTGGCATCCAGTGTTGAACAGATATTCCAGATGCGATCTGACCAGGGGAAAGTACAGTAAGACTAAGTCTTCCCTTATCTAATACAATGTTTTTTTAAGGGACCCTAAGCTTTCTATAGATTGCAACTGTCATGCCATTGACTCATGTTAAGCTTGTAGCCTACTAAAATGCTTCAATTTTCTTTTTCAGACAACCCGATTGTCTGATCTTCACAGAGATATAGTGAACTTTCGATATGGGAGATCCAAAGAGATTAAACAAATTGTCTAAATTAAACAGGTAGTAAGTGGAAGAGATGAGATTTGAACTCAAGGTCAGAAACAGACAATTTTTTAAGAGATTTAGCATCAAGGAGAGTATTATGGGAAAATGACTAAACAGAGCAGAAAGAACTCTATGCAGTTAATATTAATCTAAATACATTAATTTAAAAATTAATCTATTGTTTGTTATCCAGATGGCAGTTTTAACAGGTGACATTTTAATCCATAAATCATTTGTAGGTTCAATTCTGTAAGGTGAAGGAGGGCTGGAAAACAACTCCCCAGACATGAGAAAGTATATGGGTTGAATTGGTTAAAGGGGAGGTAACATTTTAAAACAGCTAATTAATAATTTAAGAAAAAAATAAACTTAAAATAATCAATAACTAGGCATTTGAAAGAGTTTACCCAGTTGTTCTCAAATAAACATTTTGTTTTCAATTTATGTGTGTGTATATATATATATATACATATATATGTATATATACACATATATATTTCAATAGCCACAGGTCACAGTATAGCATATATAGTGCTAGAATTGAAGTAAAAAAGGCAGGGGTTCAAATCTTTTCTCCAGCATTTATTAGCTACTTGATTCTGATGGGCAAATCTCATACTCTCTTTGAGATTCAATTTTCTCCTTTGTAAAATGGGATTAATTATTCCCGTAGCATCTCCTTCACAGGGTAGCTAGGGAATAGACATAGAGAATAGAGTAACCTGTCTGGAATCAGGAATATTCATCTTCAAGAGTTCAAATCTAGCCTCAGATATTTGCTAACTAAATGGCCCTGGACAACAGGTCGCTAAAACCCTGTTTGCCTCAGTTTCATCATCAGTAAAATGAGCTGGAGAAGGAAATGGCAAACCACTCCACTAACTCTGCCAAGAAAACCCCTAATGGGGTCATGAAGAGTCAGACACGAGTGAGCAACGACAACAACAAATCACACATACATATACAGTGACGTTCAAATAGGATGATATTTATGAAGCACTAGATAAATGTTAGTTATTAGCTTCAGCTTAACTGAAATTGTGTAATTCCATCAAATTAAAGGGCTTATTTCTATCTAGGATGCAAGGCTCCTTTATGATTAGTAAGTCGTCTTTGAAGCATGTTCCACTATACTCTATGTAGTTCCTCAATACCACAACCAGGATTCCATAGCCAGGGGCTCTGAATATCCATGTGTACCTGGGCCCCAGTAGACTAAACATGTCACATTTACAACTTGCTTGGTCTTCTCTTCCCCGATGAGCTGGGGCCTGAGCTTTAGGTCACAGACATTTCACCTATCTGATTTTGATTATCTAACTGCCTGGCTATCTTTGTGTTTCAGGCCCCATTTGACTTCATTGCTTTGGGTAGGCTTGTTTTCCAAATAAACTGTTATTTAGTCCGACTCAATGATTTAAAGAGATGATTTGTGGATAGAGTCTCCAAGTCACTTCTAGATTAACACAGGATAAATAACAGTGAAGCAATTCAATGACTGTCCAATGCCGCTATTATTTCTGTACCATTTGTATATAATAACCAACAATACTCTGCCTGATATCTGGGCATTTATTGAATTAAAAACACAAGTTTATTGGAAGTCTAAGTCTATTTTATACCCTCTGGGCAACTATTCCAAATGCCAGGATGAAAAGTAACTGGGAAATTACACTAAATGGAGTGACTCTTAAATTTAAGGCTTTATTTTCCCCAAGGTTCTGCTGGCTCACATGAGTTTTTATTATATGTGACCTGCTTACATAGTAGTAAGTAAACAAAAATAGTTCTAGATCTAGAAGAGACCTGAGGGGCCATCTGATCCAACCCCTCTCATTTTAGAAATGAGGAAAAAAAGAACCTATCTTACTGAACATCAAATGAGGGCAGCTAGTGGATAATTAGATGGCTCAGTGGATAGAGCACCAAGCATGGAGTCAGGAAGACCTGAGTTCAAATCTGGACTCAGATACTTACTAGTTGTGTGACATTGGGCAAGTTGTTTAACCTCTGTCTGCCTCAATTTCTTTAACTGTAAAATGGAGATAATAATAGCACCTATCTCCCGGGGCAGCTAGGTGGCACAGTGGATAGAGTATCAGGCTTGAAATCAGAAAGACTCATCTTTCTGAATTCAAATATGGCCTTATGCACTTAGTATTTGTGTGACTTCAGTTTTCTCGTCTATAAAATGATCTGGAGAAGGAAATGGCAATCCATTCTAGTATCTTTGCCAAGAAAACTCCAAATGGGGTCACAAAGAGTCAGACACTCCTGAAGTGACTAAAGAACATCAAATATCTAAAAAGCAATGATCTGAATCACAGGATCTTACATTTAAAGGTATAAGGAACCTTACATGCGATCTGATCTAATTCCTTTATCTTGAAGATGAGATATTGAGACCTGAAGAATTTAAGTGATTAGCCCAAGGTCATATAGGTAGTAAGTAATGATGTATTTGAACCCAGATCTCCTGATTCCAAATCCAATTTTTGTTTGGAAGTCATGTGTCCTCCCACTTCTTTGATTTCTTATTTCAAATGCAGAATTATTAATCCCAATAGGACACAGTAATAAAATACTGGTCAATACCATCTATACAGGGCTATGTGGCAGCCCTAAACATTCCTAGTAGTGCTACATCATTTAACCTATAAGGTTTCCTTCTTTATTGTATTGCCTAAGAAATAGGCAATCCAAATTGAACAAGGAGAAAAGATTAGATCCAAGCAATTGAGTACAGTTGAGAAACTCATGTAGATACTGCTTAATTTAAGATTAGATCTCAGCTGCACCCCCCACGTGGCCAGGAAAACAACTCTGAAAATAAACTGGAATGACTTGTTTCTTCATAGAAAGTCATCCAAATAGAAGATGTTACAAAAGAAATTTTGAAAAATTATACTGCATCAGTGTAAAAGCTTAAATATAGGGAATATTCCTTATATTTCCTTAAATTCCTTAAATAGAAGGAATGATATAAGGAAGGCTGGGCATTTTGATCCTAGCCTTCTTTTAATTTTAATATTATCTTTAGAGGTTCCTTTCAGGATTTTTTCTTACATTGCAATTACTTCTTGGCATAGTTCCTTCCAGTAATACCTCTTTGTAACAAAGAAAAACAGTTATGAAAAAGATTAACTGATACAGTGGCTCTCTTTTATAAGGTATGAAACTCTATCCTGTGGCCTCCTACCTCTCTGCTAAGAAGGAAAAGAAACTGTTTCATTAGCTCATCTCTAGGACCAAGCCTGGAGAGTTCAATTACTCAGAATTCAAGTTCTTTTTAGTGTTCTCTTCAGTTATAGCATGGTAATCATTTTGTATGTCGTTCTCCTGGAATATTTTCTTAAATCTGGATCAGTTAATATAAAAACTCTCCTGTTTTTTTTTTGTTTTGTTTTGTTTAAGCAAACTTTTATTATGTACCTACAAGGTATCAAGCACTAAAATAGACACTTTATAAATATTATCTCATTTAATACATACACACACACACGTACACACACAAACCCTGGGAAGTGATTAGATATTGTTAAGAAAAGTACAGTGAGTTCCCCAGAGTCACATGGCTATTAAATGCCTAAGACTAGATTTGAAGTCAAGTTCAATAAATCAGTAATAATTCAATAAAAAAATTTAGGACCCCTACTATGTCCCAGGCACTGGGATACAAAAAAGAAGCTAAAGATCATTCCAGCCCTCAAGGAGCTTGCAATCTAATTGGGAAGATAACATGCAAATAAATTTATACATATGTATGTATATATATATATATGTACATATATATATCAAGCTATATACAGGATAAAACAGATAATTTTAAAAGGGAAAGTCCTGGAATTAAGAGGGATTGGGAAACGCTTTCTGCAAGAAGTAAGATTTTAGTTGGGTCTTAAAGGAAACCAAGGAGGTCAGTTGCCCAAGCAGAGGAGGTTGAGCATTTCTGGTATAACTGATAGCCAGAGAGAATGCCCAGAATTAAGAGATGGAGTGTCTTGTTTGTGGAACAACCAGGAGGCCAGAAAATCAGAAAGATAAGAGAGGAATAGGTTATGAAGGGTTTTAAATACCAAACAGAGCCCTTTTGATTTGATCTTGGAGACAATAGGGAGCCAATGGAGTTTATTAAATAGTCATGATGAGATGATCAGACCTGCCATTTTAGGAAATTCACTTTAGTGACTGAATAGAGAACAGGTTGTTGTGGAGAAAGATTTGAAGCACATAGACCCACCAGCAATAACTCAGACTTGAATCCAAGCCTAGCATTTTATCAAGTCCTCCCATTTTTCTTTAATTTCCTCACTTTCAGACATAATTATTCATATCATTTCATTCATCACTTCTTACATGATAATAATAATGATGATAAAATAACAATAAACCACTACCCATTAAATAATGCTTTAATGATTGCAACGTACTTTACATATATTAACTCATTTGATCCTCCTAAATAGGAATTATTATTATTATTATTATTGTCTGCATTTTACAGATGAGGAAACTGAGGCCCACAGAGGCTAAGTGGTTACCTCAGGATCACACAGCTATTAAGTATTTGAGGCAGGATTTAAATGAAGATCTTCCTGACTCCAAGTCCCACGTTCTATCAGTCATTACATTCATTTTCCATACTTGATTCCACCATTTTCTAATTATAAGTTTTCAGTTCTTTGTTGAAGAGTTTTTAGTATATAAAGGGCATGTCTTTTCAACTTTGACTTCCTGGGAATATACATCCAATAGAAATATCTTTGAGTCCAAGGGTAAATATAATTTAAAGATTTCTTTTGCATAATTCCAAATTGTTTTTCAAAATATTTTGGTACCTGGTATAACATGCAGTCCCATCAACTTAATATCCTCATATGTAAAATGAGGGCCAATGTTGTTTAGTGGGTATCACAGTGGATATGGACTGAGAAGGCCTGAATTGTCTGAACAGAGAGGTGGGGGACCTGAAAGAGAATAGAAACATATTTTCATATATGATCAATATGTGGATTTGTTTTGCTCAAATGTGCTTGTTTATTACAAGAGAGTGGTGAGTGGGTTGTTTAGGAATAAATTCAAAAAGGAGAGGGAGGTGAGAGGCAAGAATGCAAAAAGAGAAGAAAAGAGGGGTTATCCTGGCAATTTTAAATGCATAGAAGAGACTGAGACAGACACAGCAAAGAAGAATGGTTGCTGTACATTATAATTTTGTGGTTTTATTTACAATTCTCTTTTTTTGTTCCGAATATATGGAAATATTCATGTTTGATGATGTTTGTCAGATGTAAAACAACAAAAATTTAAAGTTAAAGAATTTTAAAACCTGGGGATAAGGTCTGACTTAGATTATGTGATTACATATATGACTAGGGGAAAGTCTACTTACTGCCTTTGGGCTTCATAGAATAGAATTCTTGTCATTTAATCATTTTTTAGTTATGTCCACCTCTTTGTGAACTCTTTTGGCATTTTCTTGGCAAAGATACTGGAATGGTTGACTATTTCTCTAGCTCAGTTTACAGATGAGGAAACTGAGGGTTAAGTGACTTGCGTCAACACAGTTAACAAGTGACTGAGACTGGATTTGAACTCAGGTCTTTCTACTGCTAGACCTAGCACTGTGCCACCTAGTTGCCCAAGGGCTAGATTAGAGGACCTTGAATTTATCTAAACTTTAAATCTGTAGTCCCATGATTCTGTAATTAGATAATGTCCAGGGTCCCTTAGAACCATACATCCACAATCCTATGATGTATCCACTTTACATAAAAACAGCCCCTCCAATAGTTTCCTCTTTTTTTAAGTCGTTATTGCAAATTTGATTATTCTGTCATTTATAAATAGAATTCTCAGCATATAATACAATATAATCATCAAAAACCTTACAGTGATGTGGAAACTATCTTAATGGCAACTTCTTGCAAGATTGGAACATTCCCATTTCTGGGTTGAATATAGCCTTTTAACAGCGACACAACATAAAACCATGGTAATTAAGGAATAATTTTAAGAATTTCTTCTCCAAATGTTTCTGGAGAAACTTAGGTAACCAGTATTACCAAACAAAGTGTAATTTTAAAAGGGCAAAAGAGATCAGCTCTAAACTTTTACTGATCTCAAATTTCCTGAGAAGATACACTTAGCAATCATACAGAGCAAGGACTGAAAAACTACAACCCACAGGCCAAATCCAGTTTGCCACCTGTTTTTGCACAACCCTGAAAGTTAAAAATAGTTTTTACACTTTAAAATAATGCTTTATTGTATTTTAAAATGTAAAAATCATTCTTAGGTTACAGGTCCATAGAAAAACAGGCTGTGGGCCAAATTTAGCTCATAGACTATAGTTTGTGGATCCCTGCAGAGCACCATAAAGAAGCAGTTTGCCTCCATGGGGGTAGCATTCCAAACTCTGTGGCCTCCACACTGAACATGGTACCACCAATGCCAAATCTTCCCAGTCTACAAGGCACAACTAAGATCCCTATATGTAATCTGTCTCACTAATACTAAAGCTGATATTCATGGCCCTTCAGGGCTTGTAGGCATTTTAATTATAGTACATTCACTTTATAATTTCAAGTGATGCTATTGTGTAAACATTTTTAATGCATCATCATTAATATACTAAGGAAAGAAATCTATTTCTGCCAACAGAGAGGAAATAAATCTTCACTATCTCTTTGGTCCACTAGTTTATGTTTAGGACATCGCACCTTTTTCTGGAAAGCTGTTGGAGACATATGCTCCCATTATTATATTGCAGTGATTTATCACTAACTCTAAAACAAACAATATATCCAACTTATCCACTAACTAGTGTCCTATTCCAATTAACATTAATTAAGTCAATCTGTGTAACTGTTACGCCAACAATGAAATTATTTTATACTCTATATCTCTCAACTATTTACCAGCATTAAAAAAAAAATAGAAACATGGGACTGATACCTGAAATCTAACTATGAAAGGGGTTATATGATATGATGAGTTGGGTGAAAACTTGATATCAAAAGGAATGTATTAATGTTAATAAATTATTAATATCTTATGTGGCAGTAATATATTGTGTGACTCAGAAAAAATCATTCAGTCTCTCTATAAAGTATTGCATAATGATTAGAGAACTAGCCTTAACTATCAGGAAGATCTGGGTTTAAGTCCTGCCTCTAATACATACTGCCTACTATATGACCAATAGTGGGTTATTTAAATTCTCAGTGCCCTAAGAAGCTCTTTAAAAGGATAAATTATAGAGGAGTTGCCAATATTACATAAAGGGACATTTTCCACATTAGGAGTTCCTCTAACCAATGAAACCATTGGTCTGTAATTTTCCCTCTCAGTCTCTCTTTCTTCCTCTCCCTCCCTCTTTCTCCAATCTCTCTCTCTCTCCATCTCTCTCTTCTGTCTGTCTCTCTTTCACTCTCTCTGTGTGGTTTTCACAGATATACACACCCATACACACACATCTATTATAAAATATGTCATGGAGTATTGCATTGAAATTATGCTACGGTCATCCACTGTATTCCAGGACATCATAGACATCCCGACTTTGGTCTTGCCACTAGACTTCAATGACTCTGGAAGAGAGAGTGAGGCAGAAGACTTTTCATAACTCTGCCTCACTTAAATCGAGGCCACAAAGAAGTCATGTCATTGGCCCCCTTTAAAAATAAAGGACAGACACTCAAGAGGGTAAAATTTAGGGCCATCAGACTCTCAGCAACAAATCTAAGTATGAATATATAAATGCATCCATGCAGAGTCATATACCTTAATGTCCACATCTGCAATATGGGAGCAAATAATTTTACTCAACCCAACACAGGCATTGTGAAGAGATGCTAATAAAAATCACTACAGAGGGCTTTGGCCATTGAAAAGAGCATCATCATCATAATTAATAATAATGCATACAGCTCAAATATTGAAATGTCTCTTTGGCATCATTCCAAATCAAGAGCTCTAAGCTCTGGCCCTGCATAGCAATGAGAGGAAACAGCATGAGGTGCTCTTATCTCAGCAGTTGAATGAGAGCTAGGAGCAGCATCCTTAATTATGAGCTGTATTCTCTACCATGTTATGATCTTCTGCTAATCTGGTGGCCTGGAATCTCATTCTCAAACAGATGCAGGGCCCAAATTGACCCAGTTCTGTATCTGGTCACCACCATCCTGTTCAGAGCCTTAGAAGAAGAGATGTTCATTCTGTAGAAGAGCAAAAGTAGCCATTCTCAGTAAAAGAAAGCCAGCTCTGATTCGGCGCGTCTCAAAACTTGTCATCTCCACGTTAGCCAAGCGTCTGGTGCCTAATGAGAAAAATAAATTGCTCTTACTTTCCTCGTAAGGCATTTGCATTTAGAATTTTTTTTTGCTCGTAAAAGCTTTATAAAGCATCCGCTCAAACCATTCTACCTGCATTTTTCACCTAAAAGGGTCTTTATGAAATCTTACAGTAAATTTAATAACCCTCTTCAATAAACATGAGCTTTTATGAGCATGACAGATCTAAATAGACTCAATGGTCTGGGAATAAAATCTGCATCAGTGATATTTTCACTGCTGTAATATCTTATATATAAAAACCTATGTACAGTGCTGTCCAGTGCATGAGAGGGAAAAATAACATCAGAGTTTGATTTTTTTAAAGGTACCAGCCAGTGAACACCTGTGGGACTCATTAAGTTAACCTATTGCTCAAATGTGAGCTGTTCTGATGGGCACAACATCCCCCTACAAGGGCCTAAGAAATTAGCATCCGTCATTTTCTTCCATTTTTCGGCAAATGCACATTATAGAAATAACTTTAGAAATGGCCTTCAGTAATCATTCACAGTGGGCTTCTTAGAAAAGGGACCTTTACATGAAACATTTCCCAATTTCAATCACCTCTGGTAGGGACCTTCTGCATGGGTGAAGCTGCTGATATGAGCGTCCTATTGCTATCGGTTTCTTTCATCCTCTCTTCCCAAGTAAGCAACCAAATTAGGCATGAGAG
This sequence comes from Monodelphis domestica, assembly GCF_027887165.1. Lineage (NCBI taxonomy): Eukaryota > Metazoa > Chordata > Mammalia > Didelphimorphia > Didelphidae > Monodelphis > Monodelphis domestica. Next base: position 187,050,636 of record NC_077230.1, on the reverse strand, counting down.
TGAGACACTTTTTTCTCTTGCTAATGCTATATATTCACAAGGAGGATAAAAAAATGCTGGTGCATTTTTTTATTACTGCTATATAACAACAGAACAACATGTCAGAGCCCCAGAAAGTCCATCTTTTCTCGATCACATCAAACTTCATCTTGTTGTCTCCTTAACCCAAGCTTGCAGGCCTTCTTAAACCTGTTTTGCTTCTAGGTGACAACTAAAGACACAATAACACAGAGCCAAGCGTTTCGAGTAGACAAGACCATCTCTGTGCCTGAATTAGTATTTCCTGATTACTCACGTATATTAAGAACTGGAACAAGGGTTCATAATGCAAAATCTCTGCCTTCTGTTAATTGTTACTCTGAAGATGCATAAGCATTCCTCCACTATTTACTTGATAGCCGTGTCTCCAAAGAGCCCTGTGCAAATTGAATCCTTGCCAAGTCATCAGGACTTTGCTGGATGGTCTTTAAAGATTGATCTTAAAAGCTCTATGATATCTAAATTTTATTTAAAATTAACCAGAAAATCATGTCACTTACTGAGACCAATCATTTTTTCATAATGAAAAATCCTTTTAAAAGGTGAATAATTACTCCTTAAGTTTCTTTTTCAAAAAAAATCCATGTTTTATATATTTGATTTGCTCAAAGTAGAATAGAGTAAAAGAAAAGCTGGAAAAAATTGTTGAAAGATGAAGAAATTGAAAGATCACAAAATGCCATTTAAGCCTGTTTCAATTTCTCCCCCCCCCCCATCAAATCATTGACTTCTAGATTTGCTGGCAAAAAGGCAAAACAAAACAAAACAAAGAAAAAAAAACAGAAAAGTAACCAAGGGCCCACACAGGAGTGCTATGTGAGAGGCTGTATATTAAACCTTTGTTACCTCTGTTCTCTGCCACTGAACTCTCACTAGAGTATGGAGGGATATAGAAACAAGAAAGATGATGAATAGGGGAGCTTGAGGGAACAATATAGCTCCAAGGGGCATTGTGTCCCACCCTGAACTGAAGCCTCCACAGCTCTCGTATTTCTCTTTCTGGGCCTATGTTCAATCTTTGTGGCAGATGGAGTGGAAAGGCTGCTGAGAGTACAGGAGAGCACTGAGCTGAGAGAGAGAAGACCTGGTTTCTAGTCAAGCCACTTCCCTCAACTAGCTGTATAACCTCGAACAAATTATTTAAACTCTCTGGGTCTCAGTTTACAAAACTGCAAAATATAGATGATTTCCCAGTTTTATAGTTCTGTAAGAAATGTGACATCTTAAGAAAGTAAGTCACTTTATCTTTTTCAGTCTCAATTTTTTCATCTATAAAAGGAGAAGGTAAGACTAGATGATTTCTAAGGTCTCTCTAGAGCAGGTTGGAGACACAATGGCCAGAATCCTGGACTGGGAATCAGGAAGACTCATTTTCCTGAGTTGAAATATGGCCTCAGACTCTTTCTAGCAGAGTGGTCCTGGGCAAGTCACTTAATCATGTTGGTCTTTGTTTCCTCATCTATAAAATGAGTTAGGAAATAGCAAACTATTCCAATATTGTCATCAAGGAAATCCCAAACAGAGTCATGGTCAGATGGAATTAAATAAGAAATAACCAAAAAAAATGCATCTTACAGTTCTAAAACTATGATCCATTATAGTGAGGAGAATCATTTCTCCCTGTTCAGCTGAAATCCTTTTGCCAGTGTACCTGATGAGATGAAGGGGAGAAACTAAAGACCCAAGAGGGTAAGTAGGTGATTGGCAGTCAAATATCATTCAATCCATGAAGGGAGAAGGAAGGAAGATTCCAGCATCCACCTGGTATATGCTTCTTATTGGTGATCTCAATCCAGCCTGATTGAGAAGAATTCAGAAATATATTGGTCCTCACATCACTCCAGTTTACAACCCACCGACTACTGTTGCCAACAATAAAGGAATCAAGGGGGATATGCTTTATCCACATCTGTAACCACACTGAAGGATTGCTCCAGCTTGAGAACTCCTAGAGCCCAACTAAAAATGCCCCACCCATTCCAATTGCTTACATTTCTATACTCTCTATAATCATTTGAATAACTATTAGTAGAACAAAAAACAATATAATATACTTACAAAGGTGTCACACTCAGCCCCGAATATCTCTCACAAAAAAAAAAAAAAACATAGCTAGTCAGAGGCCAACTACAGCCAAAATTAGATTAAAATGTTATTGGGAAATAAATAAATTAAAGTACTGTGGGGAAATACTTAAAATAAATAAAAATATAATACAATTTAAATAATGTTTATTTGTGGTTATTTATATAGTCAATATATAGTTTTTTTTAAAAAACTCAACTTCCATCTTAAAATAAATACTGTGTATTTGCTCTAAGGCAGAAGAGTGGTAAGGGCTAGGCAATGGAGGTTAAATGACTTGACCAGGGTCACACAGCTAGTAAGTGTCTGCGGCCAGATTTGAACCTAGGACATCCCATCTCTGGGCTTGGCTTTCAATCCACTAAGCCACCCAGCTACCCCCAATATATAGTCTTTAGGGAAGTTTGTATCTGAGTTTGACTTTGGGGATATAGTAGATATAGAGCTAGCCTTAGACTCAGGAAGATTTTGAGTTCAAATCCAGACACTCATACCTACTAACTATATGACTATGGGCACAGAAACTTTAAGATTAGAAATTATAAATGAGTTCTTGATCCAAATTGGCAGAAGGAATGTCGACTCCAGTAACTCCCTATACCCCCTACAAGAAATTTCAGCTCTATACCAAAAAAAAAAAAAAGTCACAACATAAGATCATATTAAGCTGGAAGAATTCTTAGAAGCTGTATATAGTATAACCTTTTCTTACAAGTGAGGAAACTGAGGCCCAAAGAAATTAAGTGACTTGTCTAAGGTAATATGGATGGTGACTGGCATATCTAAGATTCAGATCCAATACCTATGACTCCCAATCTATCATTCTTTTTTCATACTGTGTTGTTTTCCCCATGGCATATCTGGTGTTTTGTGCTACAGTGACCACAGTCTTTAAACAAATAATCCAGAGATGTGGTCAGTCAGTTTGGTCTCACTTCCATGAGTTTTCTATTAGGACATTCAGTATAATATTCATAGTGGGACAGCATGTCTGAAGTTCAGACTGTTCTAGAAAAATGCCTCCGGCATAGGGCTTTGGAGCTTGAGGGTCATTTCTCATTCATAGAGGTATATAGATGGGCAGGTAGATGGATGGATGATCAGAGAGAACAATCTGAGAAGCATGACCACCCTAGGATGTCCATGCCAAAAACATCCTACTCTTTTTCTTTAAATCTTGACCTTCTATTTTAGTAACAACTCTAAGGGTAAGGTCTAGGCAAATAGGATTAAATGACTTGCTCAGGGTCACACAGCTAGGAAGTTTCTGAGACCAGATTTGAACCCAGGTCTTTCCAATTCCAGATCTGATGCTCTATCCGCTGTGCCACCTAGCTCCCCACCTATTCTTTTTTTTTTTACTCTTTCAATTTACCTTTCCACCTTTTTGATAGAGATGCAGTTGTTTAAGTGGTCCAAAGGTTGTCAGTGAATGAAAGGAATAAAGTAATAAGGAATCAGACATTTATAAAATGTACAACTATCCCCTACAAAGACAAAAGAGCACTATGTCAAAATCATAGATAATTCAGCAATCTGTTCTAATGTAAATACTTCAGAGAATAAATGTGGTGGAATAGATAAAAGGATGGTCCTGAAATCAGAGGACTGCTGACATCAGTTATGCGATTAAGGATCCATTGCTTTATGTCTCTAAGCCTTAATTTCTTCATCTGTTCAATGGGGATTATAATATGATAATATTGTTGATTTACATAATATATATGAATATATATAAAATATTATCGAATCAACATCATGAGGCTCAGACAGCATATTGTATATAAAGGGTTTTACAAATTATAAAACTCTATGTAAGTGGCAGGCAGCTAGGTGGCTCAGTGGAAATAACACTGGGCCTAGAGTCAAAAAGATCCAAGTTCAAATCTAGCCTTAGACACTTACTAGCTGTGTGGCTCTAGGCAAGTCACATCACCTTGTTTGCCTCTATTTCTTCATCTGTAAAATAAGCAGAAGGAAATGGCAAACCACTCCATTAACTCTGCCAAGAAAAGCCTAAACAGGGTCTCAAAGAGTCAGACACAACTGAAACAACTAACCAAACAACAACAACAATGTAAGTGGCAGTTATTATAGTACTAATCCCATGTAGCAGTAAGTCTGCATCTCCTAAGATGAGTATCAGTGATATATACGGAGTGCCAACAAATACCATGATCAACCTTGAGGTTCAAAATAAATCCTGCTAGTGCCTTCCCTTCTGAGCTCTGAAATGTTATTCCTCAGAATCAATGAAGCCTCCTGCTCCAAATTAGTGCATTTTTTAAATGACCAAATAAAATGAATGAGGTGATGATACAGAGAAAAAGAAAACATTTGAGGATAATGAGCACAGAGCACAGAGCTTCATTCTACACAGAAAAAAGGTCAGCAAATTTAGCACATACATAATAGTCCTTGAAAGCCAGACCCTAATTAATCCTCGCCTAGCCAAAATGTACTGGTTTAACCTTTTCATTCTGTGCCTCTTACAATATTTACGAACTAGCACCTCTCAACAGGAATGGAAAACACACCCATTTGGTAGGCTTCCATTCTGTCTGAGCACTGATGGATTCTAAGATGTCATGGCAGCAGGGACCATCGAGATGGAGATTTCATGTGGCAACCCCCCTCCCACCCAGAGAACAATGTCATGCCTAATGACAAAGCTAGAAGGTGATAATCAGGTGAGTTAGCTCTGGCTGTCTCTTTCAGCCCTATCTCTACTTGACTAGAGAGATAAGAAAAGGAAAATATGCATACTAGAATCTCACTGAGAATGTATCTCCCATCAAAAAGGATTTAACATGGAGTTGATAGAAATTATCCAAAAGGAAGAACCTCCAGAAAAGGTAGTTTTGGGAAGCAGCTGGATAGCACAGTGGGTTGAAAGTTAGGCCTAGAGACAGGAGGTCCTGGGTTCAAATCTGACCTCAGACACTTCCTAGATGTGTGACCCTGGGCAAGTCACTTGACCCCCATTGCCTAGCCCTTATCACTCTTTTGCCTTGGAACCAAAACCTAGTATTGATTCTAAGATGGAAGTTAGGGGTTTAAAAAAAAAAAAGGTAGTTTATTTTAGGGGATGGTCTCATGGCATGACTAATATAAAAGGACTTTTGGGTGGTGTCATGGGTAAAGCAATGGATGTCAAGTCAGAAAGAAATAGTCTAAACTCCTGACTCAGACACTCAAAAGATATGTGACCCTGGCAAGCACGTCTGGGCTTTATTTTCCTTGTCTATAAAAGTAAGGCATTGGAACTAATGACCTCTGAGGTTCCTTCAAATTCTAAATCTATGAACTGATGATTTTATATAAAGATTGCATTAAATTAACAATTATCTCACCGGAGACTCACAACAACCCTGTCAGGTAGGTAGTGCAGATATTTTTATTTCCATTTTGAGGGATACGGATTGGAGCTGTGCATGGTAAGGTAGACAGAGAACAGGTCTTACAACCAAGAAAACCTGTTTTCAAACCTGCCTCTAACACATAGCCATTTTACAGTTAAGAAAACTGAGTATTAGGGAGGGAAAGTAACTTGCTCACCATCACCCAGCTAATAAGAACAAGAAGCAAAACTGCTATACAAGTCTTTCTGATTGGCCAGCACTCCATCCGCTATGCCACACTGCCTTCTCAACTTGATAGAATATCCTCAAAAACATAGTTTCTGAATTGAATATTGGCAAACATGGAGGAAATATTCAGGACTGAGTGGAAAAGAGGGGACATATTGATACAACATACACCGACACCACTTGCTTTCAGTTATCTCCTACAGATCCTCCATGGACCTATGGTGAAAATTTACCCATTTCCCTATTTCAGGGGCTATCCAGGCATGCCCTGAGAGTTGAAGAATGTTGCTAGGGGATAGAATTTGATATAACAACCAAGAAAAGAGGAAACTCAAATATCTAGACTCAAAGATAATAGTTACAAAAGAGTGAACATGTATGAACCACTCACAACGTGCCATGGGGTCACACAACCAAAATAACTAAACAACGACGACACACAAATATATGTAAGCAAGACATTTTTGCTTTAAGAGATTTGCATCCTAATTGGCAAAAGGAATACCAAAAAATGAAGCTGAAAGGTGGGAGGAGAGGAAGAGCATCAGTTAAGTAGAGGTTGCGAAATGGCAATGGTGGCCTCAGTCTGTGCCTGGACAACATAAGAAAAAAACCGACCTATCAGAGTCCAGGGACCCAAGAGTGGAGTACAGGTCACTAGTGGAGAGGAAGCAAAGGTGATGGTCTGAATAAAGGCAGCATAATAGGTCTCCACTAATATCTACTACACTAGATGAATAACACCACTGTGGTGAATTGGGAACCAAGAAAACTCAATTTATACTCCCATATTTTATAAACCTTGGTGGACTCCATAGAGGGAGTAAGATTGGAGAATCCATCCCATTACATGAGGATTATAAAATATCTTCCAACATCCTTAAGATCTCAATAGAGAGCTCAAATATAATGATCTCTAAGACCCTTGCCAGTATTCTATATCTATGACCCTACTTTGTTTCCAAGAGCATAAAATACAGGCCCTGGAGTCAGGAAGACTACTCATAATAAGTTCAAATTTGGCATCAGACATATACTAGATGTGTGACTCTAGATAAGTCACTTAATCTCTCAGCATCAGTTTCCTCATCTGGGAAATGGGGATAATCATAGCATGTACTTCTTGTGGTTGTTAGAAAGATCAAATAAGGTAATATCTCAAGTACTTTGCAAAATATAATGAACTAGGGGCAGCTAAGTGGCTTGTTGGATAGAGCCAAACCTGAAGAATGTGAGGTCCTGAATTCAAATGTAATCTTAAACACTTCTGAGTTGTGTGACACTGGGCAAGTCACTTGACCCCAATTGCCTTGCCTTTACTGCTCTTCTGCCTTGGTATCAATATACAGTATTGATTCTAAGATGGAAGGTAAGGAAATTTATTTAATCTCAGTAGAGTCTTGGTACTTTCACCTGCATCACTTATCCAGAGTAAGTCAAAGGAATCATTCAAACAGATAATTGGAAATACAATTAAGTCATATCTCTTTGCCTTCACTTTCTAATAATCAACAATGTCCTAACACAAACTCAGGAAGTTCAGAACACCAAAAGTCCAAGGTAGCATGTACAAAAACATAAAAACACCAATTTAAAAGGCACTGTGCATATAGATGAATACACAGGGTGTGTGTGTGTGTGTGTGTGTGTGTGTACATTGGGACCTTTACAAAGTATTGAAAGAATGGCTCAAGACAGTTCTGAAAGGGGATTAGGAGGAACTAAGCTCATCTGAGGAAGAATCACAAGGATGGTATCAAAAGAAATATGGTAGAAGAATAGAAGACATTTATTTTTCTTCTTGTCTCTTACCCTTTTCTGGGACCCTCTAATATGTCATGTCTGACTACATTTGTCCTTCCTTCGACCTGTATCTATTGGTTCTTCATCACTCCCCCCTCTCATTTTCCTGTTTTCCCTACCCTCTCACTACTCCAATTCAATTATTAGGTGCCTCTTATGTACAACCCTATAAACCAAGGGGCAGCTAAATAACCAAGTGGATTGAGTGTCAGGTTTGGAATAAGGAAAACTCATCTTTCTGAGTTCAAATCCAGTCTCAGATACTTACATGTCACCCTGGGTAAGTCACAATACCCTTTTTCCCTTAGTTTCCTCATCTGTAAAATGAGCCATGGAAGAAAATGGCAGGCCATTCCAGTCTCTTTGCCAAGAAGACTCCAAATGGAGTTGCAAAGAATCAGACCTGATTGAAAAGACCCAACAATAACAAAAAAGAAGCCATAAGGTCTCTAAATGCTTTTGAGAAGGAGAGTGCTATCATCAAATCCTTATTTAAGGAAGCTTATTTTGGCAACCAGGCAAAAGATGTATAGGAGAGGGAAGAGACTGGAAACTTGGAATCCAATTAAGAGATGATTACACTTAAGGTTAGAGGTGAGGAAAACCTGAACTCCAGTAGTGGCCATATTAGAGGAAATAAAGAGGGAAATGTGAATGAGAGCTATACAGCTAGAATAGATTATTTCCTTTGCTCCTTGTTGTCACATATTTGACTTCATCCCATGTAAGGCCATTTGTAGGATCATCCAAGTCACATAATCCTAGCACAGAATATTTGTTGTTGTTGTTGTTGTTGTTTTTAATTATGCATCCCAAAGTTATATGAATGAGTTCTTTATTTATATTCTAGCAAGATCAACCTAGAATTCCAAAAACCTGTTCAGCAACCCAATAAACCAAGAACTCAGGGGACTGCTTCAGTTGTACTGATTAGTCAGTATATGTAGCAAAGTAATTTAAAATAAAAAATTGTGAGACCGTACCTTCTAACTTGTTATTGTTCCTGAATGCAGCTGATTGGATATGTAGACAGAATAAGCACTTGGGAGATAAGTATTGACAGGACATTGACAAATCAAAACCCCAATCTTTTTTCCACCCCAGGTAAGAATTTGGTTAAACAATTTTAAGATGTACTGAATAGCTCATGGGCACATTTGTTCCCAGTAATTGGCAGAAACCACAGCTCATTAGATTAGCTCTCATCTGACATGCCAAATGATACTCTGCATTGATCGGTTCGATCATCAGCATGCAATTGTTTATCTTTTTCCATCAGTCAGGATGACAAATCAGCAATATTAGCCAAAAGTGTTAAGTCCAAGGCCAATCATCGTTCACACCCCAATTTAACTGATCCTGCTTCAATCGATCCTCAGCCTCCAAGGTAAAATAAAAACACTTCCTACATTCTACAGCTGCTGGCTAGCACTATCTTTAAGAATGCTTACTTGCAAACAGGTAAGCAAAAAGCCAGGTAAAGGCTAGTTTTACACTGTAGCCTATCACTTCCTTTTCTTTAAAAAAAAAAAAGAACAAGGAAACCAATAAGTCTTGGGAGAGTCCCAGCTGAGGAACCTGTACAAAGAAAACTGGATCATTAAGAGAGCTCATTCCTAGAATCTCAGACTGAACTCTGTGACCAAAGGCAACATAGCCAAGACAATGTAAGAGAAATGACAGTAGCTGGTTTAACCCCCATGCCAGTCTCATAAGCCTCCTCATGAGTACCTCTGAGATAGATGATGGATGATGCAGCTGAAAGGGAACCAGATTCTGCCCTTGGCTTTGCTGGGCACTTGGAATCAAAGGGAAGTATACCTGATTAGCAAAGGTCAAGGTTTGGAGATTGCTGCTGTGTGTTCTTTAATTTAGCCATTTAAGTGGCTGGCCCTTGTCTAATAATAGATGCTATTTCTCCCTCTGACTGACCTTTTCTCATTCATATGAGGCTGATGACATCATGGCAAGATTCCAGGCACTAAGGGAAAAAAAGAAATCTCCCTTCCTTGTGCAAATTAGCCACAGATAGAAGGAACAGTCTCTGCACATGGGAAGTTTACTCCTCCACTCCCTAAAATTGTGAAGAGGCACAAAGCAGTGAAATAAAACCATTCCAATCACCAAGGAACACACACTCGATTCTCCTTCCTCAACACATACAGATTATTTACAGGCTGATTATCCTGTTTGTGGATTATTCAGCTCCCTTGCTTCTTATCTTCCTTCATCTGAAAGGTGGGCTTTCAAGCATTGGGTTATTTCACTGTTCATTGGGCAGAGGAAATGAAAGGGGCTGAAATGAAAACCAATAATTTCACTACCTGTTGTCAGTCCCAACCAAGAAGGCTGAGATCATTTCCCAGAATTAGAGTTTAGTTTTTGCTGTTGTTATGAATTCCTTAGAGATTTTCATTATCCACATTTTAAGAGTCAAAGGAGATCTTAGAGATCATGTTTTGCAACCTCTCACCCAGGATGGGAAATATTTTTATAACAAGCCTGAAAGAAGCATTTATTAACTTCGTATGTGCAAAATCCTATGCTAAGTGCTGGAGATAGTAAAGCAGAGACAATTTCTGCACTCCCACTCTCTCTGTCTCTTTGTGTCTGTCTGTCTCTGTTTCTCTCTCTCTCTCTCTCTCTCTCTCTCTCTCTCTCTCTCTCTCTCTCTCTCTCTCTCTCTCTCTTCTCTCATCTCAAACCTAGCTTGTCTGCTCTGTGGTCCAAAAGTTGCTTCCCCAAATGGTGGCAGTTGGTAGGTAGCTCATACTTTCTGTGTTCATGCTTACAAAAATCTGAATCTGTGAAACAATGGCAGTTTATCAGAAATAGCTAAGTCCTGAGCACTACCATAATTAGTATTTATAATAATAATTAGTTGGATTTTCAAAAATATTAAACTTTATGTATATGTGATATTTGCTGGAGTGTCTGCCCTTGAGGAGCTTAAAATTTAATACAAGAGGTCAACCAATTACCAAGTATTTATTAAAATACTTAATATGTATTGAGACTTGTGATGGGGGCCTACATTCAAATAATGACTCCTATAAGGCCTATGTATCCCTCTTGGGTCCTTTTACTTCAATTCCAATATTAATACAAATCCCCTGGGATTTTTCTAATTATATCCAATAGTTAGGATATTCTCTTGTAAGCTAATTGATGGCATAAGCAACGCACAAAGACAATCGTCATCCTCGGTTACCGAGAGACTACTACTACTACTACAGTTGTTTATGTTCCTTATCTATTTTTAAAAAAATTTTTAAATAACAGCACACAAACTTTATTTATTAATAAGTAATATTACCTAATAAATTCCAAAATAGAAATATTATAGAGCTAGATTAAAAGAAATACCTAGCTCACTGCAAGCCTTTTCATTGGTCTTCCTGCCATAAGACTCTCCCAGTTCTAGGCTGTGCTGGATTGAAGCTTGCTATGAAATTAATTTTTTAAATTTTATTTTATTTTTAAACCCCTACCTTCTGCCTTAGATTTGATGCTAAGTATAATTCCCACTGCAAAAGAGTGGCAAGATAAGGGATAGACAATTGGGATTAAGAGACTTGCCCAGGGTCACACAGATAAGAAGTATCTGAATCTGCATTTAAACTCAGGATTTTCAATCTCCAGGCCTGATTCTCTATCCATTTAACCACCTAACTTCTCCAAAAATGATTTTTTTAAAGTATAAGTCTATATCAGCCCCCTACTCAATAAATCACAGTGACTCCCTATTGCTTTCAAGATTGAACATAAAATCCTGTCATTTAAAGCCCTTCCCATCCTGGACTCTTCCAACTTTTCTAGTGTTCTTGCACATGATTCTCCTCTCAAACCCATGATTCAGCCACAGCAGTCTATAAACCAATCCTCAAAGATGACACTCATCTTCTAACTCCGTAAATTTTCACTGTCTGTTCCCCATGCCTGGAATGTTCTCTCTCCTCATTTCTGGCTCTTGGCTTTCCTGACTTCCTTCAAGACTCAGCTCAAACCCCACCTTCTTCAGGAGATCCTCTTCACTGCCTAATCCCCTCCATCTGAGATTACCTTTTATTAGCACTAGATAGATAGATAGATAGATAGATAGATAGATAGATAGATAGATAATCATACACACATCATTGATTTCATATTGCTTCTCCCATTAAAATGTAAGCTTTCTGAGAACAAAAATTGTGTTTTACCTTTCTTTGTATCCCCAGCATTTAGTCTAATGTCTGGAACATGGTAATCTCCTGTTGATTGATTCTAACTCCCTAAGTAAATTTACTGTGTTTAGGACAGTCTCTGCCTTTTCTTTCAAATTGGCCAGATGTTGAAAAGCTCCAGACTCCCATACTGTCCATGGCTTACCCAAGAGCTTTTGATTTAGGTATTAAGAGCCTATGGGGTGCTTTTTCCTAGTGCCCACATTGAGAGCTCCTAATGGTCTAATTTTCTCCTCAATATTTTAGCTCTCACTAAATAGCTATTGCTTCTCCATTGACAATGACCATCTGATATTGCCTTGCTCATAAGATCTCAAATCACCTTTTCTTTATACTCTATACTTAAAGGATTCTTTTTCTGTGTCAGGAAAAGATACAAAAATGTTCAGAAGGATTCCTCCACCACTACAACTTCTATCCTATAGAAAACCTTCACCTGACCAATTAATGAAGTCTTCTTATCAGTAAAATATAAAAAATGAAAATTACCAGAGTAATGAAATTATTCAATCACTCACCTAATCTTCCATCTTTTAAATATTCAATCACCAATGAACTAATTCTTTGCTCATGTTTTTAGGATTTTATAACCTGATTTTCCACTGAGTCAATCCATTTCCTACCCTGAGTTGTTTTTTTTTTAAACACACAAGTTGGGGGGGGGGGGAGAATTAACCCTTACCTACAACCTTAGAATCAATACAATGTATTAGTTCCAAGGCAGAAGAGTGGTAAAGGCTAGGCAATGGGAGTTATGTGACTTGCCCAGGGTCACAGACCTAGGAAGTGTCTGAGGCCAGATTTTAACTCAGGTTCTCAATCCAGTGACCTACCCAGCTGCCCCCACACAATAGTTTTAAACAAAATTTTCATGTAATATTCCACAGAAGATTTCATGGAGATTTGAGGCTTGAAAAAAGGTCCTTAGAAGAGATACAATGGGGAAATTAAAAAATTCTCTTTGAAAGGAAAACCTTAAGCAAATGTAAATGAGAATAGTCTTTCAAGCAAACAATAAAATTAATATTGATCATAATCTCCTTAATAGGGAGGACTTATTTATTCTTATATCTTCCTCACTGAAAAAGGTGGGTCACTCAAAGGACCATCAAACTGTATACTCCCTTTGACCAAGAAATACCACTACTAAGTCCATATCCCAAAGAAATTAAAGATAGGGAGAAAGTATGTACCTGTACAAAAAAATATTTATAACAGCTCGTTTTGTGGTGGCAAAGAAATGGAAACTGAAGTTATGTTCATCAATTGAAGGATGGCCAAACAAGTTGTGTACATGCTTGTAATGATATACTGTTTGCCATAAGAAATGACAAGATGATCACCAAAAAGAAAAAAAAAAGGCCTGGAAAGACTTATATAGAGTGGTGGTACAAAGTGAAGTGAGCAGAACCAGGGGAAAGTTGTACACAGAACCAACAATAGTGTCTGATGATCAACTGTGAATGACTTAAGTATTATTAGTAATGCAAGGATCCAGGACAATTCCAAAGCACTCATGATGAAAAATATTCCATCAACATAGAAGGAACAGACAGAGTCCAAATGCAGGTTGAAACAGACCATTCTTCTCTTTATTTCCTCCATGAATTTTTCTCTAGCATAAGCAATATGTGTCTTGTTTCACAGCATGACAAACCAGGAAATATGTATCATACTATAACACATGAACAACTGATATCATATTACCTGTCTTCTTGGAAAGAGAGAGGAGTGGAAGGGAGGAAGAGAACATGGATTGTAAAATGTCAGAAATGAATATTAAGAATTGTTTATGAAAAAATTTAAATTAATTTTTTAAAGGAAGTGGGTAATTCATGTAGTGAGAAGCACAAGAGATAACTGATAGCTAACCTGTGAGGGCTCCCTTTGGGGGGGGGGCATAACCAGGACCAGAGTTCCCCAGATAAGGTATAGGAAAATTAATAAAAGGAAATACAAAGTTTGAAGTTAGAAGGGCCTCACCTGTAGATAAGGGCGAGGGGAAAAGATAAGAATCAAAGACACAGTGAAGATGCAGTGTGGGGTCAGAAGAATCTCATTTCTGATGACCATGAGTGCAATTTAATGTAAAGTGGCTACATATTTTAAAGGTGCAAACCACATAAAGTAAAAAAAAAATCATCTGTGAGAAAAATCCATGGGAAAATGTAACAAGAAATGCAGATATGGCCCCTGGGTAGAAGATAATGATTCCAAGAATCATCCAGGTTCATGGAATGGTCAGCAATAACATGTATTGTTATGATAAGCCTAAAGAAGGTGAAGGAGAGGGCACTTGGACCCATTCTCAGACAGACTCTGAGTTATCGACCTCTGACGAGGGCACTCAGATCTTTGTCTTAGATGGACTCCAAGTTATTGACCTCTGACACTAACCCACATAGACCACCAGTACCCACATAATGCCAAGAGAATTAGAGACTGGTCCCCAACAGATTTGGTGAACTGCTTTTGAAAGATTTATAGGTCAGAGATAAGAAATATAAAGTATATTTGGGCATAAAGTCCTCACATGAATGAGGACATGACATGGGGTGACAGTAGCAGTAGCAGCAGCAGCACTGGTAATAGCAATAGAGGTTGAAGGATTCAAATCTCCTGTAAACCAGGATTAAGAATCTGTGAGAAGGGCCTCACTACTATCTGGCCCATCTACTATCTACCTTGCTACTAACATCCCACTTCTTTCTCCACCTGGACATCTCTACATTCAATTTCCACAGTCTCTGGGGAAATTAATCCCCTCAAATTCAGAATTCCAGCCCTAAAATTGAACCTTCTTACTGAGAGCAAACTTACTTAGTCTGTTTTCTCTCTAGCCAGGACCCAGACTATCTTGCCATCTTCTTGCTGCCAGGAATGACTTTCCTTCCTTCATTGCCTTGCTGTTTCTGCCTCTCTGTGCCATATACACACATTAAAACACCACACTGAGTCACTCACTTTTTTCCATCTCTTACTCCAGAAACCACTGGTTTGGAAAGAATGTGTCAATGGACTGTCCTATGGGTTACTTCACCATTCCTGTGACTCCCCTGACCAAATTAACCAGTAGTCACCACTCTCCTACATACATTTTCCTTCTCCTATTAAAATGTAAACTCTTCAAAAACAGGGATTCTTTCAACTTTTATATTTATTATCCTCATAATTTAGTACAGTGCTTATGTTATATGGAAAATGTTGAAAATAAAAGTCTTTTCATTCATTCATTGAAGTAGTGAAGCATTATTCTCAAAGAATGTTGTGTTAGTGAGTACTCAAGAGATGCATTGAATAAAGGAATGAATGAAGGATGAAAGTTATTTATTTTATTAGTTCACATATGCACTGATTCTAAAAAATTTGAAATAAATTACCAAATTGAAAATAATGTAAAATAGTACAATTAGAGATAAAAAGAAAGGCCATCTAAAAGGAACAAGGAGAGCATATCATCCATTTGAAATGAATGGATGATTACTCATGGTCATTGAACTTGGCTTTAAGTTTTATAGCTAATTTTGGGGCAAAAAAAATGAATTATAGTAGGTGGATTTGCACTAATTGTCTGACAAAAGTAATGAACAAATAGGTCCAGAAGTGTCTGAAGAGAAGGACCTTTTATTCCTAGAAATGTGTCCAAAGAGGATTTGGGTTCCTTTAATAACATTTGTTAAGAACTTATATGTTCATGGTCTTGTGCTAAACTTCATAAAATCTAGGTTTAAAGTTGTGTGACAGGTTGACATTCTGAG
Organism: Monodelphis domestica; assembly: GCF_027887165.1. Taxonomy (NCBI): domain Eukaryota; kingdom Metazoa; phylum Chordata; class Mammalia; order Didelphimorphia; family Didelphidae; genus Monodelphis; species Monodelphis domestica. The sequence continues at coordinate 187,035,138 of NC_077230.1, read as the reverse complement.
ACCCTTAAGCAAAATTCTGGAAATGTTCCTTACCTCTAGAGGCACAGGTAATATGCATTAACTCTGAACCCTTTGGGGGACATTCATGTACCTTCACAAACTGCTTGAGTCATAACTATATTGAGGGGTGAAAAATAAAGTACTCTACTCTCAGGAAGCATGTCATCTAAAATAGATGACATCAATATGATGAACGATTCAAAGAAAAAATATTTTCTAAATACATAGAATTTTTTTCTTAAGTTGAGAGTATTTCGGGCAAATTCTGTAACTTAGTAAGATAATTAAAGATATTATATACTAGGTAGTAATTCATAGTTATATGTCGAGGGTTGAATGATTAATGCAAGTGATGGAAAGTTAAGAGAATTATCTCATCATACAGGACAGACTTCTTAGAGGTGGTGAGATTTTAAGAAATCTGTTAAGAAGCAGAGATAGTGTACAAAGAATCAAGGCAATAGTCAACATCACTCCCTGGAGAATTTAGCATGGAGACAACATTTTATAATGCAGAGTGTGTGATCTGGGGTCAAAGAACCCATATTCAAATCCCAATCAACCTTCTTGATTGCCTGTGGGAGAGTCTCTAGGGCTCAACTTCCTCATCGGTAAAATGAGCAGAGTAGGCTGAGTTCTAATGTACCTGCCAACTCTAAAACCCATGCCTAATTTGTGGAGACACAGTCACCCTTGCAAACACAAATAACTCCAATGCCAAAAATAAAAGATCCAATTATTCATTAGGTAGTTTATCTTTCCATTAGATCTTCATGGCTACATCCAAAAGGAAAATTGGCTTGAATTTATGGAAAGCAAGATTAAGATTTTTGGGGGCAGATTTGCAATTTCCTTAGGCAGAGGAAGTTTCCACACTGGAAGTCTCCATCATGATGAAATCACAAAGCAGAACAGAACAAAACAAAGCAGAACAGACTCAAGAAATTAAATGACTTAGCTAATGTCACATACCTACCAAGTTCTAGAGATGAGAATTGAACCCATGTCTTCCTAACCCCAGAATATCTTATTCTCTATGCCTTGCTGCTTATAGCTATAGGAACCCACAAAAAATATTTGAAAAAATATTTTTAAAATAGTTAGGGGGCAGCAAAGTGGCTTAGTGGATAGAGAGTCAGACTTGCAGATGGGAGATCCTGGGTTCAAATCTAGACTCAGACATTTCCTATCTGTGTAATCCTGGTCAAGTCACTTAACCCCCATTGCCTAGCCCTTACCACTCTTCTGGCTTGGAACCAATACTTAGTATTTATTCTAAGACAGAAGGTAAAGTTTTTTTTTTTTAATTAGATAAAGCTTTTCAAACCACCAGCTACTGATTCATTATTACTCTGAAGTTCAATAAAAAATCATTACATCATACCTAGAAAAGTAGTTGCCTAATATGAAGAAATTACTTAAAGATAAAGAGGGACAGACCTACCATTGCCAAGTCACTCTTTATAGAGAAAGGATAGGGAGTACAATGGACAGAGCACTGAACAGTGAGATGGTGAACTTAAATATTTCCTTGACTTTATCACAAATTCACTTTGTGAACTTTAACTAAATCCCTTCTCCTCTATGGCCTTCCATTTTCTCATTGATGCCTTGCCACTCTGACATTCTGTGGCCAGTGTTTTCTATACTCCCTGAAAAGTCTCCTTCCAGCCCAGGATCATTTCATTACCCCCGATCAAAGTAATAGACTGGAAAGACAAGTTGGATTCAGCTTAAGGAATTGCCTAGAATGGGATAGTGGCAGGAATGGGAAGTCTTCATTAGAGGTAATGATTATTGAATCATTGACATGATAAATGACCAAGCTCTATGACCAAAAATATAGGGAAGGGAGGAAGAGAAAGAGCAAGCATTCATTAAGCATCTACTGTATGGCATACAGTAATAGTAAGTGCTTTACAAATAAACATTATCTCATTTGATCCTTATAAAACCATGGGAAGAGGATTCTTTAAATTTTTTACATTTTATTTTTCTGCAATTACTTGTAAAAAATTTTAGCATGCTTTTAAAAATAGAATTCCAAATTTCTCTTCCCTCACTGAAATAGTAAACAATTTGACATAGATTTTACATCTTCAATCACGTAAAACATTTTCCCATATTATATCCTTGGTAGAAAAAATGTAAACAAAAAAATGAAGAAAGTCAAATATAGTATAGCATTGGTCTGGATTCAGATTCCATCAGGCAGATGGTATATTACCCCAATTTTATAATTTAAGAAACTGAAGCACAAAGTCTTGTATTTGAAACTCAGATCTATTCTATCCTGAGCTCTATCTGCTACAACATCTACCTGCCTCAGGGATAGGAGCATTAAAAGAAAGCAAAAGAGGAGGAGGATTTGGTGGCTAATTTGTTATATGACTCAAAGGAGAGCTTTGAATCAAAGGTTACTCCAACTTTTCTTATTATATTATCTGTCATATCTATCATAATTCTTAAATTATTTATCTGTCTGTCTGTCTATCTATCATCAAATTACTGGTGCTTCCTTCAGATTTCATGCTCCACCATACATTATAGCTTTCTGAAAGTTCTCTACTCCCAAGATGCCCTAAAGGTGACAATGTCCATTGAAGTAAAGCTATTGGACACAACAGAAAATTCCTGTGTTGGAAAGAAGTGACAGTTTGTCCTTTTAACTAGTGATGAGACATCCAGTTGTGAGTAATAATGATATTAGCTTATTATTACAGTAAGTAGCTTATTATGATAGCAAAATGATATTTATATGACATTTTGCTATGACAGAGCAGAATCTTGAATGATACCCTCAGGTTAGTTAATTTTATTAGAAGTAAAATGGAGTTAATATCAAAACTCAGAGTAGGTAGAAGAAGTGAAAAAACAAAATTTTCTTTCTGTTTCTGTATCCCTCTTCCCACTAAACATTCCGCTATAATGATTAATAATAAATTTCTACTCACCAACAAGACTGCTATCAGGGAAAGGGGTAGTGGTAGAGCCAAGGGGCTTTCCTTTGGGGAATCTTGGAAGTAGAGAACTTTCAGAAAGCTATGAAGTATGATGGAGCATGAAATCTAAAGGAAGCACCAGTGATTTGATGATAGATAGACAGAGAGACAGATTGATAGATAAACCAACCAATAGACAGACAGACAGACAGATAGATAGATAGATAGATAGATAGATAGATAGATAGATAGATAGATAGATAGATAGAAAGAAAGAAAAAATAATCCTTACCCTCAAGGAACTTGCATTCTAATGGGGGAAGATAGTGTATCTAACTCATGGCTCAAAGGATCAATTGTCTGGTACTGTCTCCTCATTAGTAAAGATTGACTAATCTCCTACATAAGGGATGAGGCAGAGCTGATAAGAGTAGGAGAGAACAGAGATCCAGATTCTTCTGTCTTCCAGCTTCAAAAGAGATGATGATGATTCTAATCTTCAGAGAAGAAAGGGAAATACTGTGGGAAGAAGTTACTATGCAAGCAGCTGGAAGTCTCCATCAGGTCCCTTTCCCCAAATTGCTATAAGAGAATTTTTAGAGAAATTCTCCTTGGGTAAAAAAACAGGACTCTTTCTCAGTTAAGGTGAGCAATTTAACTTCCAATGTAAACTTGTCCATTTTATGTTGTCTGGTATATGGTTTCCTGTGCCTTCTTTCTCTGATTTCTATTTGCTATTTATTTGGATAAATGGGTTTATTTGCTGTTTTTATATGTGTTCTTTGGAGAGCTGATGGGAAGGGAGTCGAGCCTTGGTTATAGAGCTTGAGGTCCTCTTTCCTCTTAAGAAACAATGATTGGGAGTTTAGAATGAACCTAAAAATACCTCTCCTAGACTTATAATATTTAAAATAGTTATAATTCAAGTGTGCCACCCCCTCTCTCTGAGGAGAGCAGAGTGGTCATGCTTTGGCCCCAATCTCTTGTTCCCCTTCTAGCAGGAATCAAAGTCTTCTCAGGAGAAAAGTAATACTAGGATACTCCAGCGGTGTCTATTCTTGCCTCCCCTTGAGCCATGTCTAGACAGACCCATGAGGACATACATAAATTACCTTTTATATAAATAAAGAGTAGGTGGGAAGCTGGGGAAGAGGAAAAGCAAATTACATGGAACAGTGGAGGCCTGGAACCAAGCAAGATAAGGCTTTCATCACTGGCCTATCCAAAGCCCCAGGTCGATCCAGGGGTGGAATCTCATACTCTGATGGGGAGGGAATGGAAATGACGACCCAAGCAGGATTCAGACTGCATAGCCAGAGATATGCAGACCAGTTCTAAAAATAGAATCTCAAATTTGAAAGAGGCCTGAGAGGCCATAGAGTTCACCCAAATCCAGCAAAAATCCCATCTATTATATGTCTGACAAATTGTCTTCTAGCTTTTGCCCATAAAGAAAAAAACAACTACTTGCTACTTCTGTAGAAATGTATTTTACTTTTGGATAACTCCATAGACAATCGAACTATTTTTAGCTGAAACTTTTCCTCCTTTGTTCCTAGTTCTGCCTGATTCTGGAAAGAATGAGTCCCCTCCTTCTCTGTCATAAGACAGCCCTTCAAATACCTGCAGACTGCTATGTGCCTCAAAATTTGAGCTTGCTCTTTGGAACTGTTTATAGTAATAAATAGCATTCATATAGTTCATCACATTTTTAAACCCTTACCTTCTGACCTAGAACTAATGCTCAATATTTATTCCAAGGAAGAGGAGCAGTAAGGGCTAGGTAATTTAGGTTAAGTGACTTACCCAAGGTCACACAGCTATGTGTCTGAGTTCATATTTGATCCCAGAACCTCCTGTCTCTGGTCCTGGCTCTCTATCCACTGAGCCACTTAGCTACCCCTAGTTCATTACATTTCACAAGGTACTTAGATTCTACCCCATTTGATTCTTATGACCAACAAAGAAGTAGATACTATAATTATCCTTATTTTACAGATGAGGAAATTGATGCCAAAAGGTTAAGTGACTTGCCCAGAGTCACACAGCTGGAAAGTGTCTGAAACCAATTTTAGACTGGGGAAGAGGAATCTTCCTGACTCCAAGCATTCTGCATTTATGACTTGCTTTAAATCCCCAATCCCACTTTTCACCTCACATTTATGAAAAACTGATATCTGTGGTCTAAGTAGTGATGCAAAGGATCTACATCCTTCGATGAACTTGAGGAAAAATAGACCAAAAAATGGACTCTGATATCTCCCAAGATCCTAAATGATATCTCCTCCCCAACCCAAGCCCAGATAATTTACTATAGAACTTCATTTTCTCAAGAATCACACATCTAGCAGCCTCAAATACCTGAATGCAGAGGGGAAAGAAGCAAAAAAAAAAAAAGATTGACAACCAAAACTGATATCAAAAATTCTAGTTCAATGATAGCCAGCACTGATCCAGTGACTTCCAATGTTCAAGGCACTGTTGATGCCCAAACAAAAACCAAACAGTCCCTGGCCTCAAAGAGTTAACATCCTGTTGCACTTTACTCATAGGTTTCTTCTTCAGACTCTCACTCAGAGTCCATTTTTTTAATTTCATATACAAGTCTAGCAAGCTTGATTATTTTGCTTCCTCATCCACAGTAGCAAATTCAACTAGAATAGAATTATGGATTAGAAAGGACCTTTGTGATCATCACTAAATTTATTCAACTAGAGAGTAGTGGAGACTAGCAGAAAGTCAGAAGAGAAGTAGCTAGCTTCCTACAGTGCAGATGTTCTTGAATAGTTGAATGATGTAAATTTTGCAGGTCAGAGTTGTGAATTATTCCCAGCACAAGAATTTTCCTCCCGCATGTATTTTCTTTCCATTTTCCTTTAAGTACTAATTATCTCTGAGGGAAGACACTAGCATTAAGGCAGATTGGGAAAGACCTCTTTTAGAAGACTTCTTTTGGGTCTTGAAGGAAGAAGCCAGGAAAGCCAGGAACTGGAGATGAGAAGAGAGAATCAAGACTGGGGACAGTTTATGGAGACAGATTGTACTGTACAAAGAACAGCAAAGAGGTCAGTGTTACTGGATCCCACAGAATGCGGGCAAGGGGGTAGGGGGAGGTTGTAAGGGGTAAGAATATTGGGAAAGTAGAAGGAAGTCTAATGCCAGAGTAGGAACAGAAGGTCTGAAGCCAAGGGGGAAATCTTTTGAAACCAAAAGACATTTCTCATCTAGAAATGCAAAATAAGGTGAAAATCTCAAGGAGACTAAAAGCTACTGACCAGAGAAGGTATAAAATGTTCTGAAACCCACTGGAATTTGTGGAGAGTCAGAAAAGATGCCTTTTTCAAGTCATGGGAATCTCACATGTCAAGAAACGATTGAGAAACACATTTTAAAACAGGATCCTGATAGATTTGTCATTCTGAAATCATCTCAACTACAAAGCTTCCAGCTTGGTGCAGCAACTAACTTAGAGAGAAATGAGGCCAAAAGATTTTGAGGAAAAAACCTGGAAGAAGTTCAATGAAGGAATAGAGGAAAACAGAAATGAGGTGAGGCAACTATAATATAGTAAAAGGAACACTGGATTTGGAGACACCAACCTGGATTTTGAGCTCTAGATCTGCTCCTTATTTACTGTTTTGGTATTAGGCTAATCACTTGACCTTTCTGAGTCTAATTTTCTCATCTATAAAATGGAAATAATAATTCTTTCACCACCTGCCTCACAGAATTGTTGTGGGAAGTAAATAAGTTAACATATGTGAAAGTGCTTTGTAAAGTGCTGAATAAATGTCAGCCATTATTACATTTGGCTCAGATAAACAGGATTAACTTTTAAGACCTCTGTAACTTTGTGACTTCCCTTTTGTTTATTATTTTAAACCCCTTTAGATGCCTTCTGGATGGTGGCTGATTTTTAACTGGTCATTTCATATATTCCTGGTTAAGAAGGTAATAATGAATAAGTGCTTAACACTGAATCATATTCATGGGGCCTTTGAAGGGTTCTAAATGTGGTTAAGTCCTATAATTTTTACATGAATGACCTGAATGATGACCTCAGTAATTGTATTTTTGGTATATTTAAAATGGAGATTAGAATAGAAGGATCTTTATTAAGGAAACCATTAGTTTTTCAGAATCTGTGATGGATTCATTCAATGAATAAAAAACATGAATAGGAAAACTATGAATAAAATTTTATTCACATCTGAGTTTCCTGCTGTTGAACATATTTTAACAATCAGGTCAACTCATCAGCCTTCAATCTTGATTATCTGAATTTTTTTTCTCTGCAAATGTCTGATTCAATAAGTAGCAAACATTATGTCATAAAATATTAGTATGTTAGTCATTCAGAAAGAACATCTTGTTCTTGCCTATCAATGGCATTTTCCATAGAGCACAGTCCTTTTTAAAGGGTCATTTCATCTGATGGGTTTTTTTTCTTGAATGAAACTCATTTGTTCTTCTACTTTCATATGTTTTTTATCTGCAAGAGATAGGTTACCATGGAAACCTGAACTTATTTTAGGCAAATGTAAAGGCAATCTTCAACCATATGTATACAGCTAAGTACTAGGCTGAAATAAAAACTCATTTTAAATAAATCTCCTCATGTTATCTCCATTTTTATATCTTAAATAACATTTTTATGTTATTCAAACAGGTGGAACATGCCTTCTGCCACTATGACAATAGGCAAGTAACACAGAAAATTACAATATTTAGAGTAGCTCTTTTGGATTTCTATAACAATAATACACATCTTATTTCCTGAATCTCCAAACACTTAATGGAAATTATTTTGTTAATTCAAACTTTGCTGTGAAGTAGGAACAAGGCTTTTGGAAATGTTTAACAGCTTCCTCTGCCCTCCCTACCTTTAAAAAAAATGTCCTTGACAAATTGTTAGGCTCAATAGGAATTACTATCATTTTCTCTGTCATTTTCTTGTGTCTAAACAATCAGGAAACAATAAACCAAGTCCTGATCAGTAGCTTAAAGATATCCAACGTGTTAACACTCACCCTGAAAATTTAATAATAGGCTCTGATATGCTACTTAAGTTGGCTCCAACACCTCCCTAGGACCAGCTCAAGGATGATTTTTTTTTTGGCTCTTTAGACTGCACAACAAAATTGAGTGGAATTTGAAAAAGAACACAAAGTTGTGATTCTAATCTAACTCTAAGAATCAGTCTTTTTCTTCTATATTAAAAACATAACATGATAGAAAGAAGAACTGACTTGGTCAGGAAATCCTCAGTTTAAGACCCAGCTCTGCCTCTCAACAGTGGTGCCACAGTGAGCAAATCCCATAAAATCATTGAAACTGAGGTTTCCTTTATCTGCGAAAAGGGGATAATACTCTTACTACATACCTTGCAGAACAGTTGTGAAGAAAATCTTTTAGAAGCCATAAAGTGCTATGTAAGTATCAGCTCTCTTTAATTATTCTTTTATACAGCAACAAAATGCTGGGCAAGGTACTGGATTTCTTAATAAAAGACCTGGAATCAAATCATGACTGTGCCATTTACTCCCTTTGTAACCTACAGTAGAAGTCAATAAACATATTAGGGGAAAAGTCACTTAAACTTCATGATCCTCAGTTTCCTTATCTGTAAAATAAGAGATTAGAATTAGATAAACTCTAAAGTCTCTTCTAAACCCTAATTCTATGATCCTACTTTTCTTCAGGAAAACCAAACGTTAGAAGCAAAAACTATACTATAAAATTAATTCTTCTAGACTCTCATTGTTGACACAGGTGTGTAGTATTCATCCAATTTTCCATTTGGAGCTAACATACTCATCATTCTGAGGATTCTTGTGTATATGACATGCTCAACAAAGGAGTCTAGAAACAAAGGATGTGTTTCGATTATATTATCATTCATAGTAATATTATTTTCTACAAGCATTCAGATTTTCTCTGATAATTGATATTAATTAACTTTCTATTTGCTGTCTAAATTAAATGTCCTATCAGAATTTCCCTGAATATTCATATAACTTTTTGAAATGTATTTGGAAATGCATATTGGCAAGGGGTCTGAAATTTTGCATTTTATGAGTATAAATACATCTCTTTAATGATAATAAATCACCATGGGTTTGATGTACTAAAGCCATAATTAACAGACATGCTTGCAAACATTCTGTCTGGATTTTATGAAGAGGCTCTGTCTGCTGGCAAAAGAGGTGAATAATCATTGTAATGGAATTGTTCTATAAATTAAAGGAAGGATTTCCTGCTTCTTTGGGGTCTCTCTACTCATCACAATTATTAACTATGATATAATACCATCAAAAGTCAGCCTTCATCGCCATCATTGTATTTAAGCTACTTCCCCAGTGTATTAGTTACAATGCATTCCTACAGAGTATATAGACTCATGATTTGATGGATAGGCAAAACTTGATAGATAACTACATTAAAGCCTCATTCATCACATACAATGCCTCGGTTCACCAAAGGAACACAATATCTACTGGATTCCAAACCAGAGAAACCACATTCTGCTTTTAGACAGTTATTTTGAGCAGCAATAGCATTGCCATAGCAATGAAGGTTGTCCTTTACAAGATATTATCCTCCTGAGAAACAAAGAATCTTTAAAGAAGGGAGAGACAACGTGAAACAGAAGAAATTTAACTCAGAAGTGAGTTCAAATCTCACATCTGATACAATCTTGTAACCCTAGGTAAGTCATTTCTCCTCCTTCATACTCAGTTTTCTTATCTGTAAAATGGGGAAGAGAAAGGAAGGGAGTTAGACCAGATGGCTTCTTCCCTTCTGGCTCTCTATATATGATTTATGAAACCTTTTTTTTTTTCCTCTGTCCATTCTGATCCATCTCTCCCATCTCTAATAAAAGGAATAATTCTTGAGACAAAACAGAACTCAGCTATGCTCTGTGCTAATTTGCTATATCTCAATTAAGGGAACTTTTTGCTTGGTTCTTCCTACAATGACTCAGGCTCAACAATCACAAGTTCAACAATTCAAATTGACAAATTTTAAGCATCTATTCTGTGCAGGCTTGGCACATGAAACAGATGGGAATTTGTCCTGGAAGGAGAGAATGTGAATCATGTGGGTATGGAGAGAGAAGAGAGTGGGAGAGAAACAGAGGGAAGGATTGAGAGGAGAGAAGAAAGGGAGGAAGAGAGAAGAAGAGAGAGATGGAGAGAGTTTTCTTAAGTGATCAGCACAGCAGTAGAACCATGCCATACATTTACATGGGGGAAAGATATTCATTGCAGGACCCAGATGCCAAATGAGAGAAGATGTACAATGCTTCCTGCGGCAGCATCTGCCTTTTTGGCAAGTTCTCCGCATTGTTGCATGAATTTGATCTGGGTTTACTCCTTCATCTTCCAGCCAGTTAGAACGTTGAGGAAATCATCTCCCTTTTACAATGATTCTTTTCACTTTCAAGTACTTGAATATATTTTTCATCTTTGTGTCTATTTCCAAACTCCTGTGAAAAATTCTAAGGAAATCAATACATTTTTTCCAGTAGAGGAAAAAAGTGATATAAAATTTCTTACTATACTTCATATTGGTAGGGAGCTCTACTTGCTGACAGAAGCCCACAATTGTGACTAAAACTCTATAAGCATGATAATTTTGAAAATCAAGAGAAAGGCAGAGAGAGTGATAAAGTCAAAAGGGGTCAAGATTCCGGGTCAGAGGCCCTAACTTTGAATGCAACCTCTACTATTTACTACCAGCATTACCTTGAACTGGTAATAAATTTTTCTCATCTAAAAAATGATTTGTAAGATGATTTCTCTCATTTACAAGATGAGTCAGCAAAAGAATAAAAAATCTAAAGCTTTTAGAAAGGATGTTTAGAGAATATCTAGTCCTACACCCTCATTTTACACATAATAAAACTAAAGTCCAAAGAGAAGTAGTGATTTGCCAAAGGTTATACAGGCCACTAAGTGTCAGAGATGGGACTCGAACCCATGTCTTTTGATTCCCAATCTGATGCTCCTTCCAAAAATTTGAACTAGATGTGCTCTGAAGTCCCTTCCGCTTCTAAATCTATGAATTCTGCTCTATCACAAAGTATGTAAGACCTCCTCCAATAATTGAAAAAGGTACTGGAAGGGTTAATCCAATCTCTGCCCAATTAGCTAGATCTTTAAGGAATCTAATCTATAAGGAATGTGAGTTAAAGCCCTTACCTTGAGCAAAGAGCCTTCTTTGGGCATATCGGGAGTGTGAAATGCATCTAGAGATACCACTCTGTGGATTTTTATGCTCCACCTTTTACCAAAGGCTTTTACAATGATATTAAACATTAACTCTGTATGGGTTAATCCCAAGATGCAGCAGCAGTCTTAAGGTTAATCGTCCTTTTAATTAAAGGATAAGTCAGTTATTGAACACAGAAGCTAATCACAAAAGGATTACCACCGAAAATGAACATAGTCTGTGCAATTAGTCTGATAATTAAGACTTAAGTACTGGACAGAGATCAAAGTGCTTGTAATATGCAATAAAGTTCCTGGAGTTGTAAGGATTTTCAAAATGTTAGCTCGTGCTTTATTACCCCTTCCATTTATTGTGTACCCATGACAGCAGCAAACACATTTCCCCAATGGATGTCAGCATGTATAACTGCAACAGCTGTTACTGCATAAGCCTGGTGTTTCTCACAATATGATTACTCTGTCAACGACGACCATAAAAGGTGGCATCTGTATTCATCAAACAGAGTTATCAATAAATGTAAAGCCATACAACAATTAGAGATCTCAAAGGAAGAACAAATCCAACTAAAAAAATGTCAACCACACTATTTAATTACTAAGATTGTTAATCAATAAAATGCCTTCATAACTTTTAATTAAAAATTTTATTTGAACTGGATGTTTAGAGGATCTGATTCTTTGTTTCTATTACAGTTAACAGTTGTACTAGGAAAGGACTGGTGGCATCTGTGAGCAAGCATCCTCTGGGGGACATTTCATGTCTGTAATTGCATTTTGTCACCTACAGAGGGTGTTAAGAATCCTTGTTAAAAATAAAGGAAATAGTTAGGAGACATCTCACAGTAGCCATTATTACGGAGCAAATTACCAGGTAGAGCAATCCAGAAGCTGTCAAGAAAGGTTAGCAAGAAAGAGTGTCAGGAAATCAGCCATTCAGCAATTCATCATGGCCTAAAACTAGCTCTAAAAGGAAACCTTTAAAAAATGGAGAGAGAAAACATAATCTTATGAAGTCAGAGCCCATGTCTTTGTTTACAGCAGTGAGTAAAGATTATAAGAAGGCTTCTCATGAAAGATAAAAAGTGAAATAATAAAGGAAAAATCAGTTAATTTAATCAGGCAGATGATCAGGCAAAGTGGATTGAGAATATGCTAGTGAGGATTCCAAAGGTCCATTCTGCAGATATTCTCTTTATTTTTCATGTTATCAATCATCGATTGTGGAAAGTGACTATTGAATCCTGAAATCACAATCCCAGTTTCTTTAAGCTGAAATAGGCATTATTACCATATAGTAAATTGTCTCTATTTGGTTTGGGGAATAAGAAAATAGATTGAGATTTTATTTCCAAAATTTTTCTGAGAAGATTTCACTTGAAACTTCAATCTAGACTTCATCATTTGAAGAAGACTATCACTCTTTACCTGATTAATTTAAGATAAACAACACAATCAAATAATTAGATATGAATCCTCCTTAGTTCCTTCTCCACAATAATTGCTTATGCAATTTGCTCATATTATTCCTCTGCTCAAAAATTTTCATTGGCTCCCTGTTGCCTCCCAAATAAAATTCAAACACTTTTATCTGGCATTCAAGGCTTTCTATAATATAATATCATATCACCCTTACAGATGTATTATATCACTTCTGTCTATGCAATGTATGATTCCATTTAGTCTATGGAGAGGGAATTAAGAATCTTCTTCTGAACACCCCCAAGAAAAGAGGATCAAGTCTTTTTTTTTTTAATTAAAAACCCTTACCTTCCCTCTTGGAGTCAATACTATATATTTGCTCTAAGGCAGAAGAGTGGTAAGGGCGAGGCAATGGGGGTCAAGTGACTTGCCCAGGGTCACACAGCTAGAAAGTGTCTGAGGCCAGATTTGGACCTAGGACCTCCCATCTCTAGGTCTGGCTCTCAATCCACTGAGCCACCCAGCTGCCCCTGTTTTTGTTGTTTTTTTTTTTAAGACAACTAGAAAAAAGAAACCCATTACCTCCTTACTGGCCTGAGACACTTATCTGTGTGAACCTGGGCAAGTCACCTTAATCTGCCTTAGTTTCCACAGTTTTAAAGTGGGGAAAATAATGTTACCCACCTCACCGTTTTGTTATGAAGATCAAATTAAATCCATGCCTGAAACACACTCCCTGCTCCACCAGGGCTAGTGACCACCCAGAGTTCTTTAAGTCCCAACTATAATCTCATCTTTTACAAGAAGCCCTCCCTAATCCCTATCAATTTTACTGCCTTCCCTTTGTTAATTATTTCCCATTTGTCCCATATATATCTTGCTTTGTATTTATCTGTTTACACATGGTTTCCAGCATTAGATTGTAAGCTCCATGAGAGTAGGGAATGTCTTTCACTTTTTTTTTGTATCCCTATCACTTAGCACAGTGCCTGAAATATAGTAAGCATTTAATAAATGTTTATTGAATGATTAACATATCACTTTCATACCTGAATAAAATTAACAAAATGATAAACAATCAGGAAACTATGACTCCAAATGGAATATTGTAAAAACTATATTTAGTAAACCTTTGGAAATTATTGAATGAGAGTCTAAAGGGATTGCTTTTTTGTCGGCATCAACCAGGACCTTTAAAAAACTAATATGTTAAGGCATAAACAATTCACAAATAAATGTAGAAATATCAAACATATCCCTTATCGACTATATTAAAGAATAGTCAATAAAAGAAAAACAAGCAAAAGGTATAGACACAAATACTAAATTAAAATTCACTAAATGATAAGTAGTTCAAAGAAAAAAATAAGAAAAATAAATAATTATCATATATAAAATGAAAACCTTGAGGAAATATACCAGCATATGTGAGATGGAGCTAAAGCAGGCCTGAGAAGAAAAGTTTTATTTCTGAATACTTATATAATCAAAACAGAAATATATGACCAAAGATTTTTTAAATGCAAATGAATTTATGCTATAATCAAGCCATCACTGCCATGTAATAATTATTTTATTCTTCTCTTTTTCTTTCTCTGTTTTACTCACTACAGAAGCTATAATGGCAATTATTCTCCCTCCTGAACAACTGATTTCTTCTCTCTCCATTCATTTTCAAAACATGATTTCACCTCCCGTTTTTCTTTTATGGTAGCAATTTTATGCAATAATCTCCCTCAAGTGCCCTGCTGCATTTCTACAAACTTATTTGTATCCTCTCCTTCCTTCCAGTCTCAAAGGAATTTATAAAATTTGCTCTTCATAAGGATTTCATATTTCAATCCTCATCAAGTGAACACTTTTTTAAATTAGAAAGCCAATATACAATACCAAAACATCTACAAAATGAATTTTGAAAATTAAATAGTGAAAAATAAAAACTGAAACATAAAGATCTATTGAGCTGATAAACAAAGCAAAGTAATATTAATAATACTTTAAGTAAAATGATATTTTAAAAGAAAAACAAATTACCAAGTTAAAAATTAGACAAGGGAATTCACAAGAATAGAGAATAAAAAAGAAAATTGTCAGGAATGCCAAATTAAATGCCAACAAAACTAAAAAATTAAATGGACAAATATCTACACATTTTAAATATTTATATTTAAAAACAATAGAATTCTCAGCTCAGAGAAATTGGGTAAATAATAATTGAATTCTCAAAGAAAAAAGAAAAAAAAGAAAAAACCTTAGTCCAAATGATCTTCTAAGAGAATACTATCTATCATTTTAAGAAGAGTGTCTATACTACATACATCCTTTTCAAAACAGAAAAAAAAAGACATTCTTTCAAACTCCTATAAGACAAATATGATGCTGATCTTAAAACCAGAAAGGGATAAAGCAAAGAGAGAAAACTATAAAAGGGTATGTCCCTGAATATTAACTTTCATTGTAAATGAATTAAATATATAAAATGAAAACAAGATTATGACAATTTGGATCATTCTCAAAAGGCAAGGATGCTTCAGTATTATAACAACAATTGTCACAATTAATCATACTAGTAACCAAAACAAAAAGCACATTATTATAATATTAGATGCAGAAAAAACTTTGACAAAATATTCATTCAGGAATTTTAAAAAAGTTTATCCTAAAAATCACAAACTTATGCAATTTTCTTCAATAAAATAAAAAAATCTATTTAATCTAAAATCTATCATTATTTATGATAGAAAATATTGGAAACTTTCCAAATGAGAATGTTAGAAATAAAGAAATCCACCATGATTTAACATAGTATTAGAAAAGTTAACCCTTTCAATAGGTCAACAACAACAAGAAAAACAACAGGAGATCTGTGTATAGAGACAAACTAGATGCAAAAGCATATTAATTTGTAGATGTTATGATGATTTATTTAGAAAATCCTTAAAAAGCAACAAAAAAGTAGCAAGATAATTAATAGCCCTAAAAAAAGTATCAAGAACCAAAAATCATTAATATTAGGTATGGTATATTAAATAAAAGAGGAGTAAAATAATAAAATAAATTTCTATTAAAATAGCAAACAAGAGAATTAAATGTTATCTAAGCTAGTAGGGTAGGATTTATGTAAATACAATTACAAAATTATTTTCACATAAAATAAAGAATGGCCTACCTAACTAAGCACATTGTTTCATGGCATTAGACAAAATATAAAATATAAAATAATATACAATAAATTAAATTCATAAATAAAACATTTAAAATATAATAAATATAAATTAATAACATGGCATTCACATTTATGGTTACAAATAACAGGAGAAATGATGAAAAGTTAGGAATGCAAAAAAAACTAACACTGTCAGATTTAAAAATATATTATAAGTAGAAATTATCAGAATTTTGTCTAAATTTTAAAAATACCAATTCATATCACTGAAATATCTTAAATATATAAGATTTTGAAGTAAAATAGTACCGTAATGACCAATAAATAGCACAAACTACTGGGATTTTTTTTAATTTGATAAGAACTATTAGATGGAAAACAGTTGCAAGGAAAATAAAGTAAGATCATCATATATCCTTATTGCTATACAGTACCTGGGACAGAACAGATTGCAATGGGTGGTTAGGGGGAAAATGGAATAGAAATAGCCAGTTTTCATCCTTCTTTAGCCAACCTATCCCATTACCATGTGCATAAAGAAGAACAAGCTGGAGGCAGTTCAAAATTTCCTTGAGAGAGAGTATCACTCAGTTAATTTTGCTTTTGAGGAATTAGATCTCTAAGGATATTTGACTAGCCAGGGATTTATAATGGGAAATAAGAACTAAATTGGGTTTGTAATCATATATTAAATGATAGTTCAACTGAAGAGAGAGGAGTCAAATAGATTAATTAGAGAAAAGAACTAAAAATAAAAATAAAAAAGCAGCAAGCTGGAGATTAGCTTCACCTCTCTTACCTGAAACCTACCCAAAGGAAACAGCCTTGGCTGAGAGAGATGACTAAAAAGGACTGAACAGAACTTCATGGTCCTTGGCTGAGTGGTTTGATTATAAGAATCATATAGAAGGGAAGTTTATTGTCCATAGCAATAAGATGTAGCACTACTTCCCTAAAGGAGAAGACTTACTAACAACATTGTCTTACTAACACCACCAAATCTGCAAACATAACTATATGGCCAAAGTCTAGGGGGGAAAGATAGAGGGTACCTGGCCAAGGGCAATGGAGATGCCTAGCAGGATGCTATTGACATGCAACACCTGCCGGGTAGCAATGAAGAGCAATTACCCCAACATTCAGCTAAAACCATGTGTTCCTCACTTGTGAGTATGTGATTCCTCTGAAAGTCTAATTTTCCCACTCTATATGTATGTATAGGAAAATGAAAGTGTGGGAAGGGAAATATTTTGCTATTTTATTACTAGATTTCTTCCCTGCGTGACTTTGCTATGTATTCAGCATTTCTTCTGTATGTCTAGTAGAAGTTATCAAATCAGAGGGTCTCAGAAACTCATCACCACCAACAAAGTACTTGGAACTTGGAGCAATAAAGACATAAGCATAAAAAGTTAAGCCATAAAAAAGATGCTAATTAAAGTTTGTCTCTTTTTCAACTTTTAAATTAGAAATTAAGGAAACTTTGGGAGGACTATGAAAACTGGGGAAAACATTTAAATTAGAAATTATAATGGTATAGCATGAAAGCTATACAATTACATTATTATGTAATAATTATATTAATTATAATAGCATTAAATAAATTAATTATTGTAATAATATAAATTGTGAAAGGCTTTTGCACAAATAAAATCTGTCACTAAAATTAAAATAAAGACGTGGTTTGGGAAAATTTTTTGCATTTAACATTTCTGACAAAATCATGATTCCAAAATATAGAGAAAATTGACACAAGCATGCAAGAGAGTCATTCTCTAATAGGCAATTGGCCTTTGACTAAGAAAATGATTTTTAGATATAGATATGTAAATTATCAAAAAACTGTATAGAAAAACTATTCAGTCACTAATAATCAGAAAATTTCAAATGAAAATAAATCTAAGCAATCAAGAGTAAGCATGGAATAGTGTTCAGCACACTGAATCTGGAGACAAAGAATGGGCATCCAGAGAAGTGTTTAGGTTGGACCACTGAACAATGACTGTTGGACATAGCAGTCAAGCAATGTGCAACAACAAACCAGATTCTTGTTGTCTCTTTCCCTTCCTTTCAGGGTTCAGATGTCAGTCTAATTTCATAAACGAATTGCCCCCATACTCAGCACTATGACCATAAGTGTGACTAGAAGTGAGCCAGGCAGGAATACCCTGCCCACACACAATAAACCAACATTTATTAAGAAACTTCTATGTGCCGGGCACTATACTAAATACACTATACAAAAAAAGAGCTAAAAAAATCAGCCCTTGTCCTCAAGGAGATTAAAATCTAAAGCCAGAGGCAACCCATGTAAACAAATATAGCAAATTATGTATAAGATGAATAGGAAATAATTAGCAATAATTATATTATATATATGATTATATATATAATATAAAATAAATAATAAAAAAATAATTAGCACTAGAATTAATAGGGATTGGAGAATGTTTCCCATAGAAGGTAGTATTTTACTTGGGACTTAAAGGAAGCCAGGGAGGTCAATAGTTGGAGCAGAGGATGTTCTAAGCATGGGTGACTGCCAGAGAGGATGAAGACGGAATGTTTTGTTCATGGAATAGCCATGGAATAAGTCCAGTTTCACTGCACGGAGTTTGTGTCAGGGAGTATGGTCTAAGAAGACTGGAAAGGAAGAAGACATGAAGTTTTACATTTTACATTTGCTTTTTGAGGCAACAGAAAGCAACTGGATTTATTGAGCAGAGGGTGGGAGACAGACATGCTCAGACCTGCGTTTTAGGAAATTCCATCTAGTGGCTGAATACAAGATGGATTGGAGTGGGGAGAGATTTGAGATGGCCAAACCCACAAGCAGCCTATTGCAAGAGTCCATACTTGAGGTGATAAGGGCCAGCAGAGATAAGTGGCAGGGTCAAAAGAGTGAAGGGGAAGGAAGCATTGGAGAGATATTGCAGAGGTCTAGGTTGTAGAGAGCTTTCAATTGCAGAGAAATCCATCTCTAATCTTGGAGGTAATAAGGAGTCAGTGAAGTTTATTGATTTATTGATTTTTATTTATTTACTGGGACAACTGGATGGCACAGTGGATAGAGTGCCAGAACTGGAATCAGGAAGACTCATCGTTGTGAGTTCAAACCTGGTCTCTGACACTTACTGGCTGTGTGAACCTGGGCAAGTAACTTAACCCTGTTTATCTCAGACCTTCATCTGTTAAAAGAGCTAGAGAAGGAAATGGCAAACCACTCCAGTGTCTTTGCCAAGAAAAACCCCAACTGAGGTCACGAAGAGTCAGACATGACTGAAAATGGACTGAACAATAACAGAAGCTTATTGAGTGGCAGAGTTGATATGGTCTACTCGTTAGGAAAAGCTTTTCAGCAGAATAGGGAGAGATTTAAAGCTTCTTCAAGCATGTGAATTTACACTGAGAGGGAAATGTGCAGGCCCTTCTACACTCCTAATATTATTCTAAAATTAGGGGGGGACTTTGATCCCTAAAAAAATATTTTAAAAGCCACACAGAAAATGTAGATATTAGTCATTGCACATACTTGGAGATGATTGAAAAGATAAAGGGTTGATATAGAAAAGTCCTATTTTTAAAAAGCCTGCATTTTGCAAAGGTTAATTGACAGGTGGTATGAATAGAGAGGATGAACAGGCAGTGAGTTTCTAAGTTCCCATTTAACAGAATTGGGACATGTTCTTTACATAATGCATTCAATGTATGAATCATAAAATGTTAAGGGAACCTTCATTATGATAGCGAACAGTGAACACCATGGATGTAGGCATTCCACTGCATCTTATAGTCTGGACTACCTTTATGAAGACAGAATAGAGCACATAACTTGATTGAATTTCAAAATAAAGGCAGCCTCTTTCAACACAGAATTTCAAACAGCTGTTCATAAGGATCTTGTATAGATATTAAAATGCAAATTATTTTATATTAATGAAAACATTTGTGTACAATTGCATATTTGTCTCTAAGTGTATTGTCTGTACAGATAGAATAGACATATAAAATCACCAGCAAACAGATTAACAAAATGCTAGCTGTTGGACATTCTGAACGAGACTCTACTTTGATGCAATACTAAAATTTCTCAATCCATCAATTCAATGCAATTTCAAGCACAGACTCATATTTCCTTCTCAAATAAATTATGTCTTACATCAAAGACCACACAGACTCCTACTTAGCAAAATAGGAGAATGTCTGAATGGACCATAAATGTGAAATATGAAAGAGAAAAAATGAGACAGCCAATAAAAATAAAGATTTGTTAGTCTGCTCAAAACTATCATCAGAATGGCACTACTAACACATTAACCAAGATCAGAAGAGAATTAAAGTGAGGCAAAGAATGAGAGCTTAATGTTCATAAGGTTCATTTCTCTGTAAAGCTGCCTGAGTTAATAATGTAGAAAATCCTAAAAAATACTCCTGAAAATCAGGACTGGAGACTAAACAAATGTTCTTTTAAACTGTTGGGGGGGGGTGAAAATAATTAAGTTTCCCTGATAACACAGAAATGATAAGACATGACAACCTATGAAAAGGTTTTAAATTGGGGGGGATGGGAAGATGGAAGGAGAACAAGATATCTTTTCACTCATACTCTGAAATCACCAAATGCATATGGCACCTTATTAGTTGTTAAGGAGAAAAGATCAAAGGGGCAAAGAAACCAAAGCCTCGCATGGTCTCCAAGTAATAAACCAAGTGTGAAATGAATGGGAATCCCTCTGTCAATATCTGTAACATCACCTTGGGCTTTTTCCAATTCAAAAGTGATTAACACTCGTTTTAAAAAAAAAAATTTCCGAAAGAGAAAACTGAGAGTTGTCTCCCTCACTGACCCAATACCATTGAAGTCTGGAATCAAGATTTATGGATGTTACAATCATATCTATCTTGAAAAACAGCGTACTAATAACTATTTACAGGTGAAAGCATGTGTTTCATATTTTCTTTAAAATAACTACCACAATATTATATTTCCACACATTTGTCTGACTCTCAGAGTGTTAGGAGCTTTGTGTAAATAATGGCAAGGTTATGTCATCGTGAGAGGTAGCAAGATGAAGTGTAAAGGGAATTGGGCCCGAAGGCAAGAGAGACCTGGCTTGGAATCCCAGGCTTGACACTTACAAGTTGAGCCACCTTTGGCAAAACACTCAGGTCCCCCAACCTTAGTTTTCTCATCTGCATGATCCTGGCGTGGCCTCCCTCCTAGGGATCTTATGAAATAAGCCTTTTATAATCTTTAAAGTACTTTGTAAATGGAAGTTGCTTTTATTAATTGCAGGAGCAGGTAGGTAGCACAATGGATAGAGTGCCCAATGTGGGATCAGGAAGACTCCTGTCCTGAGTTCAAACCCAACTTGAACACAGATTAGCTATGTGACCCTTGGCAAGTCACTTAACCCTATTTGCCTCAGTTTTCCTATCTGTAAAATGAGCTGGAGAAAGAAATAGCAAACCACTCCAGGATATCTGCCAGGAAAACTCCAAATGGGGTCATGAAGAATCAGACATGACTGAAAAACAGCTAAACAACAATAAATTCTGAAATAGCCTTCACACAAATTGTGGAAGGTTTTTAATGGCAAGGTTTGAGTTTTATTTGAACCTCATTCACTAGGTAATGGAAAGCCATACAAGGTAAGGCAAAGAGTTGGGCTCAGTTTCCTCATCTGTAAATACAGATCATTATTTCCTAAGTACCAGTCTGCAGCAATTTTTACTAGCCTGCAAAACTTTTACTACCAACGGTCCTTACTTCTTAAAATCTGTAAACTTTTAAAATGGACTCCTGTCCTCCATCTCCCAATATCCTACCACCCTAGCTTTGTCCCATTCCTAAGACCAGAAAAGCCTCCCAAACGGGGTTATATTAGAATCTATATTGGACAACTTTGATATTTTACCAACCCTCATTCTAATTTAGGTTGGGAAATATTGGACTAGGTAATCTCCAAAATCCTCTAATTGTAACAGGCAACTAGGTAACAGTGGATAGAGTTCCAGGACTAGAATCAAGAAGATTTGAATTCAACTCCAGCCTCAGATACTTCCTAGCTGTGTGACCCTGGGCAAGTCACTTAACCTTGGTTTGCCTCAGTTTCCTCATCTGTAAAAATGAGCTGGAGAAGAAAATGGCAAACCACTCCGGTATCTTTGCCAAGAAAACCCCAAATGGATTCACAAAGGGTCAAATTGAACAACAACATAAATTTATTATAATAATCTAAAGGAGAGATAAAGAGATCCTCTTCCCTTGGCAAATGCAATTAGTCATTTCTCCTAGAGCCTCCATTTTGTGGAATAGCCAAGACCAACCTACCTTCATTCTCCTCTAGGACCTGT
Organism: Monodelphis domestica; assembly: GCF_027887165.1. Classification (NCBI taxonomy): domain Eukaryota; kingdom Metazoa; phylum Chordata; class Mammalia; order Didelphimorphia; family Didelphidae; genus Monodelphis; species Monodelphis domestica. The sequence goes on along the minus strand of NC_077230.1, from coordinate 187,013,020 downwards.
GCCTGAATCTCTTTAGACTTCAAAATCCCATCCTTCCATGGCTAGCTCATTATGGACCTTCTACCATGAGCCACTCACTATAGAATATCCCTCCACAAGGCTTGGCTCAATCTAAGCTTGTTGTGGTTGTTCAGTCATGTCTGACTCTTTGGAACTTTCACTTGGGATTTTCATGGCAAGGATACTGGTGTGGTTTCCCATTTCCATCTCCAACTCATTTTATAGATGAAAAAACTGAAGCAGAGTCAAGTGACTTGCCCAGAGTGACACAGCTAGTAAGTGTCTGAGGCCAGATTTGAATTCATGAAGATGAGTCTTCTTGTCTCCAGGACTGGCACTCTATCCATTGTGCCTTCTAACTAACATTACCCTTAAAAGATCATGTCATGCTCTTGTACCCATATTCCTTTACCTGCCCTCTCTTCCATTTTACATATAAAGATTTGTTTGTTTTTTTTAAACCCTTACCTTCCATCTTAGAATCAATACAATGTATTGGCTCCAAGGCAAAGGAGCAATAAGGCTAAGCAATGGAAGTTAAGTGACTTGCCCAGGGTCACACATCTAGGAAGTATCTGAGATCAGATTTGAACCCAGGAACTCCTGCCTCCAGCTGAGTCACCCAGCTGCCCCCTCCCATATGTATGTTTAAAAATCAAAATTCAATGGCAAGTTTCCTAGGCATCCATATTGGATTCTTTAGACAATTCCCTGTTTTCTTCCTCAATGGAATTATTTCTCTTTTAGTCTACAAAATTTCATTTTTGAGAGCTACTTACACCTTTTGGACTGACTTTTCCTCTAGAATTTTAATCCATGGGATCCTACCTACCATTTTACCTTTAAAACCTACCCTTCCAAATGTGTATATCACAATAGGTCTAGTTTTCCACTTCTTTAATACAAATGCTAAGATGATATGGCCATTTGTCCCCAAAGTTGCCCAGGAGCCAGCTCCTTCTTATTGGTGAAAAGCAGATCCAAAATGAAGTTTCTCTTCTCTATCAGAAGTTTCCTGTCTTCTATCAGAATGCTAGTATGAATAAAACATTTCATTGTATTAAATAATTTGTCACAGGTTTCAATTTTCTGCATTTAAGGGTTTAAACAAACAAAGGAAACTAGATTCTATTTTTCCATTTGCCCCTGAGCATATGTACTTCCCAGTCTCTTTCCTCCAAACTCAAGAAAGGAAAAGGTTTGAATTTGAAAAATCCTGTCAAATGAAGCCCTTATTTCAGGACTCTCCATAAATAAAGAATTTGTCATTCTTGCCAGCTAACTCATAACGTGTAGTCCCATTTGCTTCCTCACCTGAATTGCCTATAACTGCATAATTCTATTGTCCTTTCAGGCCGGTCCTCCTTAAAATGATGGACTGCAAAGTAATAAAAAGTACTTTCTCCTACGTCCATACCTATCTCACTCTCTTAGATATTCTTTTACAGCTGTATTCAGTATCAGCTAATCCATCTAGCCATGTCATTGAATCTGTCATCAATCTGGTACTTGGACCCTCAAAAATCATTTTAGCTTTGAAATGAGGGAAAACAATTTTTATTCTTAATCTTCAAGTCTTATAGCACTACAAAGGTGTGTGTGTGTGTGTGTGTGTGTGTGTGTTAATTCAGACAAATAGCACCCTTAAAAACAGAAAGAAAAAAGAAAAGTAGCACCCTGTCTGATAGTAGGAAAGAAAATCTTTCTTGGGCAAAGGCAACATATCTGGGGGAGGATTAAGAGGATAACTGTGTTCAAACTAGTAAACCTAGACTGGTAGGGCAAGTGGCAGTAAGAGTTACAATCTACACTCTGATAAAAACCAAAAAGGAGCCTATATTTTAAAAGGTCCATTTCTGTGGAGTCCCATGGCAATAGAGGCCATGGTTATCCTAATAAAAGAAATCTAATGGTTAGCAAACAAATACTGTTTTTAGCATTAGCTTTCATCAATAATAATAATAATAATAGCTAACATTTATATGGTACTTACTTTGTGCCAGGCACTGGTCTGAGTGCTTTACAATTATAATCTCATTAAATCTTCATGACAACCCTAGAAGGTAATTGCAGTCATTATCTCCATTTTACAAATGAGGAAACTGAGGCAAACTGAGGTTAAGTGAGCTGATCAGGATCTCACTGCCAGTAAGTGTTTGAGGCTAATGGGACCCTGAGATATTTTATTTTCTTCTTCTGCAACATCTCTTATTGCACTCTTTTTATCACCAAGATTTTCCACTTATAAAACAGAAATAACAATGTATGCTATCATCTGAAAATCTTGTCACAAAGAACAACATGTAAAAACTTTGGGCTTTTCTTCTAAAAAGCACAGGGCTAGCACAAGGTAGTACTATTACTGCTAAGGCTACAGCTATTACTATGTTTTTGCATCCAATAGATAAAGGACTTTGTAGCTGAGTTTGAAATTTGATTGATGGGATGTAGCTGATGATTATTCAATTTTCATAGGGCTATTGTAAAATTTAGGGCCTCTAATTTAGAGAGCTGAGTTTATGATTTTGTAATTTGGGCAGTATTCATAATCGCTGTGCAATTTATATGTCTTGCATTTGGGGTCAAGTAACATTGATTATGTTCTTTTGGCTTCCTGGATGAATTATACCACAGTTATTAAGACAGTAGCAGTTTTATGTAAGTAAGAGTACAATTACCTTCATTATTCATTCCTGCAACACAAAGCTCTATGAAGATTCTACTTGCAGCCTGAAAAAAAAATAATAAATTGGTGGCCCTTCCATCATGATAGGGTGGAAAGATTGCCAGGCTGGAATTTAGGAAACCTGGGTTCTAGTCTGACTCAGTTTCCTCCTGTATAAAATAAAAGAACTAGATTAGATCTTACTCAAAGTCCCCAATGGTTCCCAATATCTGATGGCGCTGCCTGGAACTAGGTCTATCCCCAGAGAACTAATTGTAATTCAAGAGTACCATCATGGGGGACTGAGACCAAGAAAATCAAGTAGCCCAATTGGGCCAGATTGGCTGGGAAGAGGAGTATTTGATTAGGATGTGTATGTCATTGACCTCACTCTTTCCACCTAGATGGGAGATCAGCCACCCATCCAGACCAGAATCTTCAGATGCCTTTACTCTACACATTATTTATGTGTTCTTTTTGTTTGTTTGGGGGAGGGGGGCTGGAGGCCCAGATTTGTGATTTTATTTAGTTAGCAATTCCAGATGAAAATATCTCCTCCACCCATGCAGATCCAAAACTGTTCTGCAACCTTGCCTGGGGCACTAAGAGGCTAAGCAACTTGCCCAGAGTAAAAGTATTTTTTTTTTTTAACCAGAATCCTCCCTTGTAGAAAGCTTGGTAGAAAGGGGTTCTTGCCTCTAAGTTTATATACTGAGGAAATATGCCCATAGTCTTGAGCTGCTCTAACCTAGAAGATTACCCCATTTCATCCAGAGGGACTCTAAGATCATGTCCTATTCCCAAAGGATTGTAAGATTGGGAGCAATATATCCACTGTGAATGAGGGGCAACGGATGAGATTTTTTTATCCTGAAAGGATGGACTCAGGATCTCAATTTAGACTCTGAAAGCACCAGAGTCTAGATCTTCTAATGTTGTAATCCCTTCACCATTAAGCATATTCCTCTATGGATACTGGGAGATGGGTTGATGGGAGCTAGGATTTAGCCCATTTGCCACTAAAAATTTCCAAATTGAAATTAACATTATCAACCCTCAAGTCTTTAGGCTGGGAAAATCTCTATCTGCAGAAAAGGTTGGCTAAGTTTAGGCAGAATACTCTAAAGACATAAAGGATAATTATCAGGTTGTTCTATCACTTCTATACTCTATTATTATTATTATTATTATTCCTTACTAAAATGAAACTATAGGTGGTGTAAATTTTTAAAGAGTATAGTCTATATCCATTTGAGAAGAAAGGAAACCATATCTTCATACATAATCACATTTCTTTCTTCTCAATCAGATGTCTGCACCTTCCTACATATTTTATTTTGAAAACTGTCAGGGAAAGGAAGATCAGATTTGGGGAGGACTGTTCTAAGCCTGTAAAATTCAATAGCTTAAAATAGGATGGAATTTATTGAAATCAAAGTCATTTAAATCATGATTATTAAATTGAAGTTTAAATCACTAGGTGAGAAGACTAACTTAATCACTGGCAGTACATTTTTATTATTTCATTTGACCTAACTACATATTCTTGACACCACCATACATATATATATATTATATGCATATATAACATATATGCATATCTTTCATTTTAGAAGTTATTTTGGCAGTCTAAAGATAGTATATTTTTCTTCTGATTAATTTTGCAGCTCCATTAAAAAAGCTGAATGATAAAATGTTGCATGTAATATTAGATTTTTTTTTTCAGTATACTGATTTGTTTTGCTGGACTCATTTCTTTTCTTGTTTTATTCTTTGTTGTAAGAGATGGTTGGGGGAGGGAGAAAGATGTACTACCACATGATATAAAAGCAAAAGAGAGCAAAAGAATTTATTTTTTAAAAGAAAACAATGATGATTTAGTTTTTTTCTTAATCAAAATGAAGGGTACACTTGAGAAGTTATTGAAGGATGAAACATTTCCAATTCAAGAAGTGAATTATGAATAGTACTACCACTATATTTTAAATAATATAATGATCATTTAAAATAAAAGATTGTAATGTTTCTGTTTATCTTTACAAAACAAGCTTATGTAATTCTGGAATATTTGTTAAAGTAAACATGTACCATCTGGGGCACTTCCTGTCACACATGGCTACTCCACATTCATGGTGCTGGGGGGAGGGAGGGGTCTACCTCTACTCAAAACCATAGCTCATAAGCCCCTACTGATATGTGTTTACTTTTACTGGTCAGCCAGAGGGCACAATTAGTTCAAAGCAAAGGCATTTAATGAAATAACATAGTAAGAAAAATAGTCATAGAACATTTCCCTCATAAAATTGGGAAACACTCTCCAATGGATACAAACCATCGGTCAGAAGAGCAGATCCACATTGGATATGTGTAAGAGGTACACTGGGGAATACATATAGCCAGTACTCATGCACAGAGAAACATGTACACATAAAGGGAATGTGTGGCCAGGGCATATGTATGGAAAGGCATATGTACATGGAATGAGTTCAGCCAGTTACAAACATGGACAGAAGAGCATCTGTCCAAGACAGATACACAGACGAGCAATGCTTCAGATGCTGCAAAATAGCCAATAGTCAATAAAAAATAACAATAACTAGTATTTATATAGCACTTTATGATCTGCAAAGTTTTACAAATCTTATCTGATTCATCTTCACGATAACCCTGGTTGGTAAGTGCTATTAAAATTTCCATTTTATAGGTGAGGAAACTGAATCATAGGTTAAGCGAATCATCCAGAGTCAGTCAACTTATATCTGAGTTAGAAGATGAATTCTGTCTTCTGGCCTCCATGTCCAGTGCTCCACCACTGCACCCCCTGACTGCCCCAACACAAAGACATCTGCCCCTCCTTGAAAATAGAAGCATGAGTTGACCCCCTGTAAGATCCCTCCACTCCTGAGCCCCAGCTATATATTAAACATTCCCTAAGTGTCGGGTTTTCTATTACAACTTCTTCTATAGATAGGCATATCCTGAATGAGTTCTCCACAGAGCTGGTCTTATGGAAGGTGATTGCTAGATACAAATGTCAGTCATCCTTTTTTTTTTTGAAGAATCATGAATTATTAAAATTTAAGAAAAGACTTGGAAATGATTTAGTTTAAATTCTTTGTTTTACAGATGAAGGAATCTCTGAGAAAGTGAAGTGGAATGCCAAAGGTCATTCAGATAATTAGCAGAGGAGGAACTAGAAACCTAATTTTCTGGCACCTATTCTGTTGCTTATACTAGATTATGGTGCCTTTCAACAATTAAGGACTGACATCTGAGATCAAATATTAATACTAAGAATAAAAGTTTAAAATAATAATGATAATAACAAAGTGAACTTCCCATGAAATTCAATTTCATCTCTATGCATATGACATGTATGTGTAGGCACACATGTATATTTTTATATTTATATATACATATTATGTGAGGGTCTATACAACACAGTGCAGAGTAAAAAAGCAGGAGAACAATTTATATAATGACAACAATATTCTAAAAAAAAATCTTTGAAAGACTTTAGAGCTCTGGCCAATGACAAAGAATGATTTTAGCCAACCAAAAATGGCCTCAAAATGCAGAATGGCACATCTTTTTGTGTATTCAATCAATGAGGGAATTAGCTTTGCTGGACCAAACATTTTTGTTTTGAGGGCTTTCTTTTTCCTTTTGTTGTTCAATGGGAGGAAGGAGAAAAATAAATAAGTATTAATAAGGAAAAAAGATGAAACTAAATTTATATGTATATATGCATATATGTGGGTATGTACATATTTACATGCATATGTTCATATGCATATTTTAGACATATAAAATATGTGGGTGTGTATATTGTTTTATTTTTATATGTATATATATATATATATGTATGTGTGTGTGTCCCTGTATAACACACACATATGATGAATTGCTTTACTAAAGTCCTCTTCTAGTGTCTCATCCTAGTGTAGATTCTCAAAGCCTGTGTAGGTAGAATACAAGCTGTGAAATATCCTATCAGCCTCCAAAGATTCTGGCATAAATCTGGTTACAGATGGCATAGGTATGGATGGTGGGTCAATTTAGCTGAGTTTGGCAAGACTAATTACTAGAAGATTAGCCACAATATGTTGACTTTTTTTTTTAAGCTATAGTAACTCTAAGAAACCATTTCCTAAAGTCTAGAAACTGCTCATCTATTTCTCTTTGAATTACCTCATATTGAATTTATTTAAGCACAAGTTGGGACTCCTTATCCCCAGTAGATCACAAGCTTCCTGAGGGCAGGGACTCATTTTTGTCTTTGCATGCTTAGTGCCTGGCACAGAGGAGAAGCCTTCAAATGTCAAACATAATTAAGTTAAATTGAGGGGTTGTAATCTACACTGGTGAAAGAAGAATCCGCACTTGAAGTGCTGATATATATGGACATAGGAACTTCTTTTCTATTGCAGTTCTCACTTCTTAGAAGTGATGGAATGAATGAAAGTCAGATGAACGCTCGTTGGGGATGTGGTAGGGAGAACTGATAGGCAGGTGCAGGTTAGGCTCTATGGTCTGAGTTCCTTTCCAATTCCTTTATCTTGTTCTTCATAAATGATAATTATCTTTTCCCCAGAACATTCCTCATGTGGCTAGAATGACCATAATTCAGCACTGTCTTACTACCTAAAAAAGGAAGAAAATCAATTAGTATATCTGTTCCACAACCTCATGATATATTTCTTTTACAATTCTAAATACATTCACAATCATATTTGCCTAATTTATATCGTACTCACATTGTCTTGTGTTTCAATTTCCAAAAGTAAACACTGCCAGAATTTGCTACCTTAGCTGTCTGAATGTTCTGAGATCAAAAGTACATTTAAACAGAACTATGGTGAAATTTATCTGAAGGAAGATGAATTACTGCCCAAGCTGGCTACTACAGAAAAACAGAAAATCTGTTAGTAGCAAGAGCCTAAAGTGAGGAGTAATTTATTTTCTAGCTGTTCTGATCTTTGCTTAACACCAGGAGATGTATTCTTAGGTTCAATATTTTTTTAAACAATATATAATTTGACTAATGAAACAACAGTACCAAGCTGAACTGTCTTGAATTCTTCTCCCATGAAACTCTCCTACTGATTCAAATAAGAATCACCAACTCAAGAAATGTGTTGTTATGGTGAGACCACAGTGGTGATTGTTTTCACAAAAGGAAAGAACAGTGGAGAATTAAGTCATCTTATCCTGAGGGACACATCTTTTTAGCTACAGAGATCATCCAAATGTTCTGTTTTCTCTAGCCAGAAGAATGATCTTCAAAATGAAAAGGAAATAAAAATGTGTTAGCAAAGAAGTAAAGTGCTAGATAAGAGCCATAAATAGGAATTTTTCTTATCTGAGGCAAAAATACTTGAGACATGGTTGGAATGGGATAGAGATAGGCAGTGGTGGCAGAGAGGAAAATCCAACTTCAGATGTACCTGAGATCTAAAGGGAGGGGTCTAGCTATTGCCCCTTATGGGAGAAAGGGCAGGAGAGAAATGGTTTGGGGGCACTGTGCCACATGGCACTGTGGACTAGCAGTTTTGGAGAAGATTTGGGGCAATAATTGTTCTCACAGAGAAAAAAAGGCATGTTCCCCTGGATATGAGCATCTAGGAAAAAGAACTGTTTACCAAGTGTGCCTTGTAAAATCTCTACCAAAGATTAATGAAAATGTAGGAAAGCACAGAATGACAATCAATTAGCTTAAAGTTATTAAATCCAAATGGATCAAATTTGAGTGTACTGAAGAATTGGTGGTATGATTACTGGACCATGATATGGACTGTGAAACAGGTACAATAAATAGGACTATAGCTGAGGAAAGGTCCTGCTTCCCCAAAATAGGGAGGAGACAAGTTCTCTTTAACATGGCTAGATATGTGGTTCCTTAGATAGAATGCTAGACCTAGAATGAGTAAAGAAGACCTGAGTTTAAATCCTGCCTCTAACTCTTAGTATAATTATGTTTTAGCAAGGCAATTCACAATTTCCCACAAGATCCTTGTGAATAGGATAAAAAGAATAGTCACTCCAATTTGGAGTTGGCTCAATGACTAGGCTGCTTAATAAATGAGTGTCGACAAGAAATGTAGTCTTCAGGGGAAGCCTGTCAAGCAAAGAGGACTTGTCTATCTTATTGACACATGTCCCCCCTTGTTTTTGTCATCCTGTCCATCTCAAACTCCAAAACACAAACTCCAGATCTTTGGATTTAACCTCTTAACTGCTAGGCTGCCCATGGACAAATTATTATTGTTCAGGTTTACAAGATTCTGAGTACCAGATTTCATTCTAGTAAACTAAGGTATCCGATCTGTTTCACTATCCCAGTGAGCCCCTTAAAAGTCAGAGAACCCAACAGTGGGAGCAGCTACCCACCCAGTCTCTGTCTGGAAGGTAAAGAGAGCCAAGTGATCTGTCTCTGAAAGCTAATCACCCAAAATTCAATGCTAACCTGCTGGTTCTCCTCTATGCAGGGACCATGCATATCTCAAGTACTCAACAAGGAGAGGGTGGTGAAAACAGATACTGAAAGAAGCCATCACCACAGAGATCATGTTATTCTGATTTTAGTGTAAAAGCAGCAACCAGGTCAGAAATACAATGTATTAGTGGAGATGATGCAGCACAGTTATTCTTTTCAGTGGATGCTGTCTAATTCAGTATGTTTACAGTTTTGTTGGATTGCTACTTTTCCCTCTATTTTTAACTTGTCAAAAGAATGGCTCTTGGGCTCAGCTACGTGATATAATAGATTGAAAGCCAGGCATAGAGATGGGAGCTCCTGGGTTGAAATCTGGCCTCATTCACTCCCTAGCTGTGTGACCTTGGGCAAGTCACCTAACCCCCATTGCCTAGCCTTTCTTGGTCTTCTACCTTTGGTTTTTGTTTTTTTTAATGGCTCTCTTGGTTAGAGGACTGAGATGGATACATTTGAAAATTAGGGTGATTTTTAAAAATAAAATTAAGAATAGTTTTTTTTAATATTTACAGTTATTTTAAATTTACTAATAACAATTTAATTTTAAACTTTATTTTAATCAATTTCCAATTATCATCTTGCTAGGAAGAATGATAAAATTAGCTCTTTCATAAAACTTAGCTCAATTTAGCATTTCTTTCTTTTCTTAAGAAATCAACTGTCCAAGCTTTGAACTGATCTTTGAGGAAAGCCTGCAAAATAATAGAGATCTTGTTTATCATACTATTTGGGGAATTAGGGGAGGGAGCAAGTATATATTAGATATCTACTGTACGGCAGGCATTATGTAAAGCACTTAATGAATATTATCCCACTTGATCTCATTTAGTATGTATTCCATGTCATTAACCCATGTTCAGTAAGCAAAGGTTTAAAATAGGCTCCTGGGACATCACACAGTAATTTAAAAAGCATACTTGCTTGTTGATGCTTCTGACAGTAGCTAATTTCCCATTTAGACTGAATTACAGTAGAATTTATAGAACATTTAACCCAACCTCTTTGTTTTATATATATGGGGAAACTAAGTCAAACAGGCAGTAGGTGACAGATTTGGATTTAAACCCAGGTTTCTGGTTGCACATCCATTGCTCTTAGTATTGCACCACCGAGCTTCTTTCCTTGGGATCAGTATTTGTCTAGTGCATACATTAAAAGGAATTTAACCAACAATCCTTCTAATAAACAATTTGACTGATCCAAAAATCAAAATCTTTCCTTTATTGATACAGAACTTTATTTTCAATGAAGATAATAGTTTCTGCAAAAGGAATCTTTTCAAAAGCAAAAGAGGAAAAGGACTAAACCTAGTTTCCTGTGGTTGGGTCCCTTGAGAATATGAAAGGGATTTTTTTTAAAAGGTTAATTGTTAACAGTTCTGTCTATGTGTCACTTACAATTCACCGCTGGATTTCTTCAGTCTAACACCCTTTCAGCAGTAGCATTCAGCACGTTGAGGCCAGACCAGACTTTTATTACTGACTTCAATAAGGAAGACGGTAAACTTAAAGAAAAGTATCTATAAGATTTATCTCTCTGTTCTGGAATGGTCAATCCAGTCATCCACTTAATCCCTGTTGTTAATCTCTCCTGGCCTTCTTTCTTTGCTCCAAGTCTAGACTTTCTAGTTAACTCTTCATTTTAATGGCAGTTATCAGAATAACTAAGTAGGATAGATCTGTATATTAAATAAGTCTGTGCCTCTCTCTGAAAGCCTCACAGCATGGGCAGATGATCTGCTTACTCATAAGCAGCCCATTTTAAAAGATGCTATACTATTTAGATCAATTTTCATTGAGTAGGGAGTTATTCCCAAAAGAATTTGACTAATCAGAAGAAATAAAAACCAGTGTGTTTTTAGGGATGCGAATCCAAATTAAAAACCGAATTACTTCAAAAACTGTATGTGAACAGAAGGAGAGATCTATGTGTGTGTATTTCTAGGCAGTATATATATATATATATATATATATATGTATGTATGTATGTATATTTTTTCAGATGGACATAATCCTACTTAGGAGTAATTTAAATTAATTTACATTTACATTGGGTTTTGGTGTGTGGGTGTGTCTAAAAGAAGATAAAATGTACCAAAAATCTATTTCTATAATATTTTTTTCTAGGGCAAAATCTGAATATTTCTTTAGCTCCAATGAAAAGACTTTCACTGGGAAAAGCATCTAAAATGTTTTAATTTTCTAAACCAATAAAAACCTCACCACTTTTGGAAGTGAATCCAGGAATATAGCCTGGACCATATTCCCTTTGCTGAGAAGAAAATGAATACTTTAAGCATAATAATTTTTCCTGAATATACTATAATACTAACAGAGAATCAAGTCATAGAATTATGAGGTACAAATTTTTAGAATATAAACAGTATTTATAGAGCTCACACAGTCAAATTTACTCATTTTACAGATGAGAAAACTAAGACCCTCAGAATCTGGATGACTTTCACAAGGTCAGATAGCTAGTTATCTTCATTGTGGTCTAAATTGTTGATGTCAAATTCAATTTATCTATATGATATGTGATATTGAATTCACCTTTAAAAAAACTCTAGCTATTTGTTAGAACATGGTTTTATAAAAACAGCACCAAGACCTTTCTCTTATATACATTATTTATCAATAGTTTTTGTCTTCTGTTTCTCCAGATAAAGATAACATGATGGTGGATAAAATATCATCTTGGTATTATAAGAATTTATAAATATGTGTATTCAGGAAATACTTTTTAATTCTAAAGAAGAAAGCATTATATCACAATCAAAGTATTATTATGGAGTCAAAGTCTTAAATATGTTTCAAACCCCATGGAATTCAGAGATTTCTTTTTTATACCAAGGGGAGCATCTCATTTGGAAAGGAATAAATCAATCTTTACTCATTTTAATTTGTGTTTTGGCCCCCTGGATTTTCTCTCCCAAGCTACAAATCTTTTTTTTTAATTATCTAATAATTTATTTCAATAGGTTGAGTTCCCCCTGCTCTGGATATCTGCTTTTTATAATTACCTTCCATAAGGTAGATACTTAAATGTTTTTTGAATTGAATTAAATTTTTAAAAAATATTAAATAAAATTAGCCTATTTTGTGAGAAAAATACATAAATTGTTTGGAGTTGAAAGATGAATGGCTTTTGTATCAGTAAGAAATACACAATTATAATAGATATTTGGAGCGTGACTAAGCAACTTCTGGATCATCTATGTACCTTGTTTCTTCTTGCTGATTACCTCACTATAACTTAAAGTCTCAATCAAAAGATAAGAAGAATAAAGGAAAAATAGAAAACCCAAATTAATTCAGTGTACTATTTGTCAGAAACTCCAGGAAATGGTTGGAATCTGTTTAAGAATATCAGCTACAATTTTTTCAACATTGTTTTATTATTTTTATTTTTTCAATTATCCATGAATTTTTAACTGTCTTTGGAGATTCAAGCTCTCCTTGACCCTCATTAGTATGGATGGTTTATACAGGATAGTTAATAATGAGCAAATAAGTTTGTAAGCATGTGTAATGCTTAGATTTAACCTGTAAAAAAGAGACAGTGAAATTAAACATTCATAAAAATAAAAGGACAGGCTAACAAGGAAATAATTAACAATATTCAAGAAAAGAAAGAAAGAAAGAAAGAAAGAAAGAAAGAAAGAAAGAAAGAAAGAAAGAAAGAAAGAAAGAAAGAAAGAAAGAAAGAAAGAAAGAAAGAAAGAAAGAAAGAAAGAAAGAAAGAAAGAAAGAAAGAAAGAAAGAAAGAAAGAAAGAAAGAAAGAAAGAAAGAAAGAAAGAAAGAAAGAAAGAAAGAAAGAAAGAAAAAGAAAGAAAGAAAGTTTAATATAGAGTTAAAAGAAATGGAAGCTAAGCTGAGCTTCTCACTGGTCAGGGCTCTTTCCTGGAAGTCTTCAGCTGAGCCAGCAATTATACCTGAAGGTTTGAAATAATTAACAACAATTCCTTTCCACTTTCCCAATTTCAGAAATGGGCTCCTGCTTTTCCAGATGGACAGATGGAACTATAGAAATTTTGGGGAGAGGAAATTAACTTGAAATTTTGTATTTAATTTCAAGTATTTTCATGGTCAGGAATGATTGATTTGTCCTTTGACAAAGCATATGCATAATTCAAGGAACCAATTTTCACAGTCTCCCTAAGCTCTTCTGGCAAAAATTTTGAATGAAAAAAGGTAATTGCAGGTGCAAATGGGTCCTTATGGGATCAATTTCCCAGGATACAAATGCAGTTACCTGTCCCTGAGTGCTGAAGGGAGCTTGTCAGGGCCACTTTATATGCAGCAATTGTCCCACAAGAGACTTCAGCAAAAACCTTGAAAAGGAAAGTGTCAAAAGAAGGAAAATGTGTTATCTTTAGAATAATTGAAGATAAAGAAGGAAGCATGTTCAAAGACACCATATTTAGATAGGAGGAATTGACCTCTGGCAAGTCTATCCTCTCACAATATTACAGATTTAGGGTTGAAATGAATCTCAGAGATCATCTTGTCTAAAGCCCTTTCATTTTACAGAGCGGTCAGATGACTTGATCAATATTCTACAGGGAATAAACAATAGAGTCAAAATTTGAACTCAGATCCTCTGACTATATATTCAGCTCTCTTTCCACTGTGCTTTCCTCAGATTTTCCCAAAAATTTTCCTTCTGGAATGAAAAAAATGGAATACTAGCACCATCTAAAAGAATTATATACAAAACTTTTTTTTTTCTTATAGAACACTCAAACTTCATTAAAATAGCTTTCATTTTCAACTAAAACTCAAAATGTTCCCTTCCATTATACAAAGTGATTCATTATCCTGACTCTTTAGTGGACATTTCCTCCCCTAAATTTTTTTTTCTGTGGCACCAGGAAATTCAATTCAATAAACACTTAATAAATAAATAGGTATTATCTAAAGTACCTACTATGTTCTAGTAGTTCTAAATCTAGATACAAAAACAACATGGTCTCTATTGTCAAATTAAGAGGGAAATTGAGACACATAGACAAATAACTATATTACAAGTTAGTATGTGGTCGATGTGTTGGTCAAAGAGATTGAGGGGAGAGAGATGACTTCTATTGGGCGCAGGGGGGACAAAAAGGGAGACAGAGGATAAGCCAATGGTCCGTGGAGATCCTGAGGGAAGAGGAAGATTTCAACAGAATAGAATCAATGCGGGTATTTGGATACAAAAACATGGAGGTGGTATAAGGAAGTATAGCAAAAGAGAGAAATAATTAAAGCTTTTCTTCTGAATATTTTTAAGGCATATTTCAGCCAAGTAAAAATGAATAGGCAAATGCTATTCACATCCAAAGAAGAACTGTAGAAGTAGAAACATAGAAAAAAAAACTGCCTGATCACATGGGTTGATGGGGATATGATTGGGGATGTAGATTCCAAGCAATCACCCTAATGCAAATATTAAAAATATGGAAATAGGTCTTCATCAATGATACATGTAAAACCCAGTGGAGTTGCTCATTGGCTATGGGAGGAGGGTGGGAAGAGGGGAGGGAAAGAACATGAATAATGTAACCATGGAAAAATATTCTAAATTAATTCATTAAATAAAAAATTTTCAAATAAAAAAATGAATAGGCAAATTAGTTTCATCCAAACACTCCAAGAAAAAGTATTTATTTTATCTGGAAAATGAATGTCTTTGTCTTTGCCAGTGAATGTCTAACCACTTAGGTTGTTATTCTGCTATCTCTGGGTCTCTATGGTATAAGAAGAGTTATCAGGACTCAAAACCAAAATTTTATCCAGAATCAATCCATCCAACCCAACGTGCTTGACTCTCAAAAATCCTGATCCTTTTCGCAATCTTTGCAAAGTAGGTAAGTCAGTCAAGTAAGCATAAATGAAAATCTTTAAAGGTTAAATAAGCTATAGACCCAGAATTTAACAGCAATTCACAGACATAGCTGAGGCCAAACCTAACTCTCTCCACTTTTTGGTCCGTGTCCCATCACAGAACATACTTCCCTCACTACTCTCCCAAGGTGAGGAGAAGACTTGGTGTTGAGATGACTAATAATAATTCACATTTGGCCATCACTTACAAAATTCCAGGGAAGCCAAGGGACTTGCCTGTAGTCACAAAACCAGTAAATATCTAAAATGAAATTCAAGCCTGGGTTTCCCAACTCCAAATCCTTTGCTCTGGCCCTTTGGCCACACTAGGGTAACCTCTCGATAACAGTTAAGGCCACATGTCACAGATGAACCAAATAAAGGACTGAAAAAAACAAACAAAGAAAAACACCGGACCAGGGTTTTCCTATCCTGGGTCTGTGATGCAGCGATATTTATGAACTATGGCAACTTAAACACAGCTACACGAGTTAGCCACATTCAGAAGACAGGCTTGACTGGCTCCTAAAAGAAGACATTGGATAGACAGGGCAGATATCTAAAAAAGAGACATCTGTCTTAGAGCAATTTGTCATGGAGAGCTGTGGCAAATCTCATTTTTTTTCAGAGATTTACTTTTTTATAGGAACTACCAAGACCCTATGCCCAAGGGCACTTATTCAATATTGCTTCATAAGACAGAGTCACCCAAGCCAACCTATCCCCAGTACAGCCTATTTAGCAGAAGACGAGCAAGCATGACACCCTTTGCAGATGAAGATGATGCTAGTGAACTGTCACCAGTAGAATGGGCTCTTCAAATTGTTTTTTCACTGGTGACATAACAGATTTATGTGGGGACAACCACCCTTGTTTGCGTGGTCCCTTCTGTGACTAATGGAACACATTTTCAAGATGTCAGGCCAAGGTTAGGAATGCAGGCCTAGGCGATGGAAAAGGTCCAAAGCTCACCAGCATGGAGGAAAATCAAACCTGGAACACCGTCTAATCCATTGAGCTAACAAGATTTGGGGGTTTTTCCCCAAATCTTTTCTTAATATGAAAACTGGTCATTTTGATATTCATGAAACTAGATAGGTGTTGGATGATGGTCTTGATAAGCTAAATAACTCTAGAAAAGGGATGAGTGGACAATGGAACAATTTTATATGTAGTTGAGCACCCAAGAAAACAAAATTAAATCTTATTTCCTCTCTCTCTTCAGTTCTGCAATCCATTTCATACCTATAAAAAAAATCGAGTCAGGAGACTATGGGTCGGACTTAACTGTCTATCCCCTTGACCTCCTAGCACAAAACTTCTTGAGAAATGAGTCTGTATCCCTAATTATTGGCACATGCTGAATGCTGACGGATCAGCAGAGCCACATCATGTGTGGGTAGGACGTACATGACTGTCCACAAGCCATTGAGAGGCTCCCAGGCCACCAAGCTAATTACAGTCAGGGCTCCTACCAGAGGTGAAAAGCCTCACAGGGCTGTTTTCCAATCATCATCTTTCCAACTGAGCCGGACTAGTGACACTAAAAACCAGCAATTAAAAGCCTCAAGTTTAGGAATCCACTCAGGTTCCCAGGTCCCCAAATGGCAAAGGTTAAGTGGATTATGTGGAGATAATTCACTGAGGTCCAGAGGGAGAAGGCTGATTGCCTCAGCTCACTGCGTGCTTCAGTCTCCTTCTTATCCCTCTGAGTCTGGTATACTTTTTACCAAGTGTTGTCACATAGATGTTAGTAAATTAAGGACATGGACGTGGGGATTTGGGAGAGGAATAAAAAAAAAGGCACTTGGAAATGCTCTTTAGGGACAATTAACAGATGGGATATTCCCAATGCATGAAGTCTTTTTCTCATCATACGTTCAACAAAGAATCTAAATATCTTTTTTTTCCACATAGGGAGTGCTGCCCCCATGCTAAAAATCTTTTAAATTCCCAATATGTTCAGTTTGCTATTTAAACGATTTAAGAAATTACAGCTATGCATATACACCTTTGGTGTCTATACTGGGTAGGGGAGTATAATTCTAGCAGCCAACTAGCAGCCCTGCCTGAATTGGAGCCACCAGTTACACCTCAAGTTGTGTGGTAACACCTCCATAGTGTTTCCAATTAACTTTGTAAGTTTTTAATCAGGGACAAATGCATTTTTGTAAATTCAATTTACCTTTTATTGCTGCACCATAAACTGTCTTGCAACATTCCGGAACTTTGTGAACATTTTACTTGCTACTGACATAAGACAGCTGTCGGACCTACAACAAAGGCTGAGGTTTATGAGCAACCTGAATTAGGATGTAGGTTAAGCAATTAAAGTACCCAAAGAGAGAGAACGAGGAAAAGATAACCTCGCAGCTCTATACTTCACCCAGAGGCTGGCAGACACTCTTTTAGAAACTCTCCAGGTTAAAATGTGAGCAACTGAGATACAGAAATCCTTTTCTAGCTATTTAAATTCACAGTTATGTTGAAAGAGGGTAGGTAAGTGAAAAGGTCAAACACATTTCATTAATAAATCCACACTGCTATTTGTTTTTCTTCTTAATCAGATTCAAATGCATCCTGTTAAAGAGCCACAGAGTGATTAGATCATAAATCTGAATGACCTTGAAGATGATGAAGGAAATGCTTATCTGTAAAGCAATCATCATACTGCCAGGTCTGTCCTTTACACATTTTTGCAGGTGCAGGGAAAATGTTTAATTTCAAATCATTTGTAAGGATCACAGAGAATAAAATCACATTTCATAGAATTTTAGAAAGTAGACAAATTTGTTGAATGATGAAAATAAATTTTAATTATTTATTTGTTTGCTCCTGAAGTCAGAGAACTAAAAATTAGGAGAAGACAGAAGAATATTGACTGGAAATATCATTACTGTAAAAAGAACAAAAACAAAAACAACCTCAGAGCCTCTCAAGTCTAAAAAGATGTAATTCCCATTGTTCTTTATACCACCTTTCATTGCTGTTTTCTAAAAAATAATAGGGTTGTAGCTTTCATAATATATGTTGTAACATAATTAGACTCTAATTAAAAAATTTTAATGAATTTGGGTGATATGTTTCTAGGTCTTTTTTTTTTTTAACTAAACTAGCAAAGAATATTTTTCCTTATCTTATTTAGGTTTGCCAACCTGATAGCCAAGTTGTAGATCTTCCTCTTTTCATTGTAGTTCTTGGCTAATTAAAAAAACACATCTAATTTTCATCATAAATTTTCCTACTCTCAAGATTTGTGACATTATTCAAATAGTAAATGGGAAAGAAACATTTTGACATTTAGACTTCATGTACAAAAAAATGAACTAGATATAATCATCTTTACTGTATCTGAGATGTCCATGACTTTTTTTTTACCTTTCCTGAAGTTCAGACTTTTTAACTGAACTGCTTTGATTCTTCCATATGATACAAAGGGATTTTTGTTAGCTTACAAATTTGTTATAGTACACAGCTGTCCAAACTTATTGAGACGGGGCTTTGATTTCATTCTCCTATTTTTCTTTTTCATTACATTTGTTAACTGTAATATTGTCATTGGGTCCCTTCAGCAAAGATGATTTTCTTCCACTGCAAAATCCATCACCTGGTACCCAGCCTCTGACCTTGTGATGGAATACTTCTTCAGACTTAGCTAGGCTAGTCCTCAAATGACACCCACACAGTGAGTTGCCAGGCCTTACATTAAGCATTTCCAATTTGGCAGGATCTCCTAGTTTGTACTCTTCTAGTTTTGTTTGGAGGGTTGGAGGGAGGGAGGGACCAGTTAGGTGGCTCAGTGGATAGAGAGCCAGGGAGGTCCTGGGTTCAAATCAGAACTTAAACGCTTCTTAGCCATGTGACCCTGGGCAAGTCACTTAACACCCATTGCCTAGCCTTTACTGCTCTTCTGCCTTGGAACCAATATACAGTATTGATTCTAGAACAGAAGGTAAGGGTTTTTTTAAAAATCAGCATTGGGCAGCTAGGTAGCACAGTAGATAGAGCACCAGGTCTGGAGATGGGAGGACCTTAGAAACAATTCACAGTGTTGATTCTAAGATGGAAGATAAGAATTTCTTTTTTTCTATTTTTAATAAAAAAATTTTTAATTTTTTGATAAAATTTAAAAATATTTTTTAAAAAATTTTAAGAGGAATGAGTCACCACTACCCAATAAGGAGGCATCACAGTGGAAAATTTTCTAAAGGTATCAAAAAAGATTAAAGCAACCCTACATCAAACATGCAAAGCAGATAGGGAAATTAAGCTTTTTAACCAAAGATTTTTCATGTGCAGTCTGGTCACTAATTGAGGAATTCTTTGACTACAGTGAACTATGAAATAGATAAAAATACAAAGTGGCCTGGTCCTCATGCTTCGTGATCCCCCTTCTGTTTTCACTGTGATGATAGCAGTGTTGGAAAATGAAGCAGAAAGAGCAACCTCAGTTTTTATTTAGTCTGTTTATAAACATTAATGTAACCATTGGTCCCTTAAATATGAGAGTTAAAACCCTCCAGGAAAAACTAAAGCATATCACTGTGGATACTTTCATTATAATTCAAAACAGAAGACATAAAAAAGAATGAAAGGAAGGTTCACAAGTTTCTCTTAAAAAAAAAAAAGTTAGCTGTATTGGTTTAAACATGCATCCGTATATAAGAAGAAAAATAATTTTATATGGTACTTTAAGATCTGAAAAGCTTTTGTTATACATCATACCTGTGATGTAGATGAGGAAAGTGAGGCAGAGATATTGAGTGAATTGTCCATGATCAGTTTGACTCAAATCCAGGTCTGACTCTAGAACCGTCTCTTTATAAATTTTGCTGTTTATCTCTGCATGAAACATCATTTCATAGAATATTTTATTGTCTCTTGATTGTATTCATGCCTAGAACACACTTATGTCTCATTTCTATCTTTCAGAAGTCATATCTTCCTTTATGGTTTTGATAGCCCTTTCCCACACTCTGAGCTATTCTTGCTCTTTTGCACCTCCAATTTTCAGAGCATGTTGTCCAGTTTCTTCTTTGCTCTTTTCACTCCTTAGCATTATTTAGATTATAAATGTTGTCTTTTTTGTAGCACAGAGCCTTGCACATTTTCTTTGGACAAGGTATATGATTTCAGCAGCACTGGGAACTCCTGGTACTATATCTATCCTTTTCTTCAACTGATGATCTTATAAAGTTGCATTAAATTTGAATATAAGGAACATTGAGAAGTTAAGTGACTTCTAGGATCACACAAAGTATATATCAGAGGCAAGACTTGAACCACCTCTTTTTGACTCTGAGGCAAACTCTCTGTTCATTACTACACTGCTTCTCAACTATCTTGACTACAATTTATGTTTAGCTTTTAAATTACAGAATTCAAATCAATTAATCAATCAATAAACATTTATTAAGAGTATACTATGCACCTGGCACTGATGGATCTAAGCTATGGCCTTTCACATTATGTATTTTAAAATGTTTATTGGTTTGACTTGAATTAAAATCTCACCTTACAATGCCCATGAGTGATAAAAGATTATGAGCAGTTTTGACTCATAAAACAAAAAGAATCAGTAAAGAGAAAAACAAAGATAAAGAAAGTTTGATGAAAGATTCCATACAATGATAAAAACTGGATAGGACACAATAGAGATGATAATAGAATGGAAAAAAAAGATTTTTTTTCCTACAAACAATCTCTTTGCCCTAAAGGTAAGGACAGTCAAGCTAGTCTATGTGTTCTCTAACCTCACAATTCCATGTGTGCTACCTAAGGAAGTAGAGATGAAAAAAATAATTATGGGGAAAGCAGCAGGACTGAGTTTTGTCAATATAGAGGAGGTCCAAGAAGGAAGTAATATGGTTCTGAGGGATCTGTGGGACAGGTTCTCAAAGGCTTTGAAAGATGGAAAAATAAAAAAGGTTTAAGAAAAAAAATCCAAGACCTAATCATTATCATTCAAAAGGTGACAAGAGGGGGCAACTGGGTAGCTCAGTAGATTGAGAGCCAAGACTAAAGATGGGAGATCCTGAGTTCAAACCTGGCTCCAGACACTTCCTAGCTGTGTGACTCTGGGCAAGTCATCTAACCCCCATTGCTAAGCCCTTACCACTCTTCTGCCTTCTCCAAGACAGAAGGTAAAGGTTTAAAAATAAATCAGTCACCAAAAAGTATAGAGAATGAAAGACCACATTGTGTTTATTGGTTATCTAACATGTATGAATAATTTGACTGCATAGAAAAAAAAGGTCCCTTAAAGTTTATCTTCCGGCAAGATGCCTCTCATGCATTGGTCGAAATCATACAAAGTTTCTTAGAAATAAAAACAGATTATAGAAAATATTGTTTATGAACACTTAATCATTAATATTAGGCAAGATGTAAAATATGTATGTTTTCCAAAGGTGGTTGCTATCATAGAAGATGTTCAGTATAGAATCCAAATGGAAGAGGAATACCCTAGACACAACAAAATTCTCCAGCATTCAGATATCATCAAACTATGGCCCAGGAACCAAAGCTTGCCTATTGCCAAGTGCTAAGGTTATTACCATTCAATTGGTTCTACTCAAATATTAGTGTCAGGATTTAACAAAGCCCTAGAACACTGGAGAGCTTCCTAAATGAAATATATATATATATATATATATATATATATATATATATATATACACTCACTCAAAAGAGTTCAGCTTAATTATCAAACCAGGGAAAAAATTGAATGAATGAAGAATGTCTATTGTCCAGACTGAGATACGAAGTTAGATGGACAACCTATGTTGTAATTTTCTAGGGAAACAGAAATATCAGTAAAGACTTCATGGTTCTATTTGACCTGAGTCTAGAAAGAAACTGTGGATTCCCAGAAGTAGGCGAGGAAGTTGTATCTTTCGGTATTGGAGAAGAGCCTCTGTAAAAGCATGGAATGAGAGAATGGACTAACAAGAAGGTCAATTTGGCTGAATCCAAAGAATCAAAGTTGATGAGCATTCAATAGATGGTAGAGACATACAGGGGGGGTATGAGAATACTTCAGCATATGGCAAATAAACAATTATACAAATACAGCACAAATTATATCATTAGAGGGAAAGAGTCTGACCAAAAGAAAAGGTTAGTTTGGTGATATAGCAAGAAAGAAAGTTAATAACTAGTAGACAGCCCTTATGCCTTGCACATAGTAAGTACTTAAATGTTTGTTGAATTAATACTATAATACAAAATGAAGTTTTTTCAGCTGTCTAACTTAAATGTCTCCCACATTTCAATACCATTTTCTTTCTTACTTCTTTTGATCTGTAGCAATAACCTTTTCATACTCCCAAGTAATAATATTTGGAAGCATTTTGCCACTACATAGAAGTCCTTCAAAATCAAAATCACCATCCAAATGGCAAAAGGAAAGCCCTGTTTTTGCTGCAAACCATTGATCCTCATATTACAAAAGTATCAGTAAAATGAAATCCTTCTTTTGCCTTGACTTTTCAAGATACACACATATTATATCTCTCTCTACTTGGCTACAATTTATGTTTAGCTTTTTAAATGAAAGGATGCTAATAATTTCTCACATATAAAGAGGGAATGTTATAGGGTTCTATATGATATGCAAATTGTTTCCATTAAAATGATTCTGAAAGAAGATTTGTATAGCTTCTGCATTGTTCAGTGATAGAAAAAAAATAGTGCCCTTGAAATAATTAATTAGGGATCATTGCAATTATCATTTTGGATCCTGGTCGGGAACATCTCAGATCAATAAACATTAGTGTCTTCTCATTCTCCCCACCCAAAAGGAAAAGAAAGCAGAATTCCTCTGGTATTCTCAAGCATTGCTTAGCATACTAACATCTGCTATCATTGAAACAGCTCAATCAATAGAGAAGAGTAATACAATAATTGCTGCTACATTTTCTGTAATTCCTCATTGTGGTAGCTACAGCATTTCAATAACATACAGAGAGACTATTTATGGTGCTGGAGTTAAGAGGTTTCAGCTCTGTGCAGAATAACAAAACTCAGCTCCGATACTTATTAACCCCTAATGTGAGCAGCTTTACTCAAAGGAAGAGATCTAGTATAACATGGTGAATAGAGAGCCAGACTGCGGCATGTACACAGGTTCAAGAGCTGCATGTGACCTTAACAAACTGTGTGACCATAGATGAGTCACTTAACCGTACCAGTATCTCTTTAAAACTGTAAGTTTATAGATGAATTGCAGCTTTGAGTCTTGGAGACAAAGGAAAGAGGAGAACTCCTATGCTAAGGAGTTCCTCATACAGTGCAGTCCCAGGTCAGGAACAAAATGGTGATAACAACAAAGAAAAAAAAACCTGCCCAATAAACATTGAGTTTAAGTCAAACTATTATGTTGCTTTCCTGAAGAAAGCCAAGAAGTAGTCCCTATGCCAGGTTAGAGGGTGGGTCACCGAGCAGATCAGAGAAACTGATATCATAGTACTTGATTATTAATGCTATTTTTCTGCACAGAGAAAGAAAAATCAGCAAGAATAATGGAGGACACCAGGGTCAATTGAAACTTAAACCAGCCTTCAGTCAACTACCTTCAACAGGACTCCAGGGCTATTTAAGCTAACAAACTACCAGGATTTCTCCTTGTTTTCCTCTTGAGTACTATCACCAGTAATTCATATCTGAATAAGATTAACTGATTAATTTTCTTCCCAGCAGGTAAATTAAATCTCATGTATTTTCCTTGGAGGAAAGAATTCAAAAGGATTGGGAGGGAATAATTGAAGCTCTACTCCCTTTCATAATCACTTTCAAACATGTTAAACAACAAATTCTGTTTTTCTGTTATGTCAGTCATACAAACTAGTATGGTCTCATCAGCTCTAAACTTAAAGAAATCTACCTGTAATAAATTAATTTTCAGCCTATGAACCTTTATGCATAGCAGGTACTCAATTAATATTTATGCGATCTATCCATGAAGCCAAGGATCCTGATTTTAAAAAATTAAAAGTATGACTTCCAGAACTTCCACACATAATTTCAAGAAATGAATACTACACTTATATATACATTCCATGGTTATGAATTGGTTCAGTAATTGGAAATGTGGGCTTTAAAACTAATGTATATGTCCTAAATAATTTTCTTTATCTACAAAGCTATAAGGAAGGACAGAACTGGTTAGTCAATGAAAGTAAGGATGTGTAAGAGCAGTGACAGTGAATTGGTATGAGGGTCAGAGGATTAGGGTTCAATTTCCAGCTCTGCCACTATCTTCTGTCATGACCTAGCCAATCATTTAACCTCAGTGGGCCTCAGTTTCCTCTTCTGTAAAATAAATGCCTTGAGTTAGGTGATCCCAAAGATTCCTTCTAGTTCTGACATTCTACAATTCATACAATAAATATAATGAACCACCAACTAACTCATTTGAAAGAATACAGTCTACCAAAAAATGACATTGACTTTTATGACTTTCCAGTTTGATAATAGTGATGAAGAAATGAAAAAAAAAAATCCCCTTTTCTCTCAGACCCTTGAGCCTTGGAACTTCTCTTCGATAACTTGACTTATCCCATTCCCTTTACAAAAATAATTGGAAATTTATCTTAATAGTAAGGAATAAAGTACCATAAAATTCTTCATGAGACTACTTGGGAAATAAGACATTCTGGTCAATTGAAAGCTATAGTTAACTGAAAATTGAATATAAAAATATTCTCTTTCAACCTTTGTGGTTGAAAATCTTTCTTACATGCACAATAATTTTCCTGACATAATAAGTATAGTCAATCTTCACTCAATGATGAGTATCTTGCAGCTGCTTTCAACCATCTTCTTTTTTTTAATTCAAAGATTTTATTTTCCCAATTATAGGTAATAACAATTTTCAACCTGCATTTTCCAAAATTATAAGGTCCAAATTATCTCCATCCCACCCTTCCTTCTTCCTTTCAGAGATGGTAAACAATTTGATATGGGTTATTCATGTATTATCATTATGTCATCCTCTTAAACATCAGTTCTCATTATAGAACCCTATTCAAACACTACAAAGGACTGGGAGATTGGGCTGACACTTTACATCTGGTTTTGAAGCAGAAAATTTCCTTTTCTGATCTTTTCACTTGTACTCTCTCCCCCTTCAACGTTTCTTATTATACTACATATCTTTATGTCATTTTTGTGTTACCCCAAAGAGTAAAAGGCAGACAAATTCAGAATCTTTACCAAGAAAACCCCACACAGGGTCACTAAGTCAGACACAACTGAACAACAACAGAGAATGTAAGTTCCTTGAGGGCAGAAATTGTTTTGTTGTTGTCTTTGTATGTCCCACCCAGCCCTGTGTCCACACACTAGAGACATTTAATCCATGTTTGTTGTGTTTTAATTGAGCTCTATTTTTAAATGTGGATTTGTTTAGTTGCTATTTGCTACATTTTATTAACAATGAGTGTCTATTATTATCATTAATAGAAGATTCCAGTTATCTCAGTTCTATCTAATTATTCTGCTAAAATATAAACATTCCTACTTCATTATAATCCCACCTGATAAATTAGGATGAATATACATATTTTGGAAAGAATAGTTTTCAAGGAACCTACCTAATTGCCCCAAATCATTTGGTTAATCTCCAGGGATTATATTCCTTCCCAAATTGCAGGGGAGACACAGAATGCTACATACTTTATTACTATTTCCCAAACTGATGACTAATGTTCCTCTAGCATAATAGACCCCGACCCCTGATGAAGAAAAGCAAAAAAGGAAAGGAAAAAAAACAACTAGATTTCACTCTATTAACTATGGTAGTGAAATCCATGTTTCCCAATTCCTTATTCACACCATAAAAGACGACAGTTCTGAATCATGTAAGGTACCACTGTAAAATGATCCTTCTGTGTTATCTGACTACTTCCTGACATGCAAAATTCTTTCCTAGTAACATGAGGCACAGGGTAGGAAAAGAGTCCTTAGTGCGCTGAAAAGAATGTTTTGTTCTAGTAAGAATCAGTTGGCTGGCTATTACCACCTGGCCCTGCTAATGAGTAGAGCTGGGAGAACAAAGCTGATGAATATTCCACAACAGATTTAACTGTGTTTCAGGACTAAGCATGGGGAAATCTTTTGGGGTCTGTTGATCATATGAAAATACATTGCTCATATTTTACATTTGGTCCTTCAGTTAAAAAAATTTTTTTGAAAAGAAATATAATCCAGATTTGCTTTATTTCTGTTTATATTACTTAAATAATGTTACTTTTAAAACTATTTATATAAACCATGAGCATGTTCTCTTCCTTCTAAAATTATTTTGTATTTCCCTATTTTCTACACAGTATTCATCCCCTCAGACAGACATAAATTCCTTGAGAGCTCATCTGATTTCCTTTCTATCTTTACATGACCTCCATAGTATAAATGTTGAACAACAAATAATTTAACAATAAATTGTCAAAATTGTTGGAGGTCATTCAAAATGATGAGCCCTATATTGCCAAAATTCTATACCTGTACTTGGAGAAAACGAGTCATTTCACCCTGGAAGAATTCCCCTTCTATTCAAATACATCAGGCCAGGTACACAGTTGGAAGAAAGATCATGGCCAAGAATATGAAGGAGTAGAAACAAATCAAGCTATAATCTTCAGTGATCTGACAACAACTAGTCTCTAAGTCAACCACCATGCTGTTGAAGGAACATGCATAGTGGAGAACAAACACCATATCATAATGGTATCAGCACAAGTATTTGGAGTCAGATGACCTGAGTTCAAAGCCCAATTCTGATACTTGTTAGCCCTGTGTTGGTGACTGTAGTCATCATGCCCTCTTCTCTGAGCTTCCATTTCCTTCTTTCTAAAATGAAAAAATTAGGGGCACCTAGGTGGATCAGGGAGCCAGGCCTTGAGACAGGAGGTCCTGGGTTAAAATCTAGCCTCAAACACTTCTTAGCTGTGTGACTCTGGGCAAGTCACTTAACCCCCATTGCCTAGCCCTCACTACTCTTCTGCCTTGGAACCCATACACAATGTTGATTCTAATATGGAAGGTAAGGTTGTTTTTTTTTTTTAATTAAATAAATAAATGAAATAAAATGAAATGAGATTAGACTAGATGATATTCAAGGTCACCTCTCACTCAAAATTCCAGGATTAGAACTGTCCCACTGGCTAGATCACCTAGAGAAAATAAAACAAAGAGTTAAAATAGATGGAGTAAGAAAAACTGTGGGATAACTAATCTGCTAACCACAATCCAGAATGTGCTTAACTAATATGTTCCATAAGATAAAGTTGAATTCAGAGCATGAAACATCACTGGACAGATATCCAGCTGTCAGATGTAGGATTTTTGAGGACATGGACTATACCTTCATGCAGTTTTAGAATGTCAAACCTGGAAAATGCTTAATGCAATGTAGGAATAATGTCAGAACTAATTCTTCTTCAGAACCAAAATGGATCTCAGATCTCATCGATTCCCTGCATCATTCCTGATCACAATCATCTCCTTGCCCATGCATCTCTTGCCCATGTTCTCCCCCAGACCCACCCCACCCTCAGAGGATCAATCCAATGCTTTTGGAGTTCTACATTTAGATCTTTTTATTTTTCATGAGTAGCAATGTTTTTTTTCTAAAATACCATTATTAAAAAGGAGTTGACAGTTATATAAAATTATAGTTGCCACAGCCTTGATTTATAATCATTTCCTGGGGCACAGGTGCAGCACAAACACAAACATTATTGCTCCCGGCCCTTAGATTTAATTCAGAGAAAAAGGAAACACAAACAACAAGCTTAAACATACACTGAAAGGAAAGGAGGCTTGAGCTTTTTTTCCTTAAAGTTCAAAGAACATTTTCCTTTTTTCCCCCTCACTGAGAGCCCATAAAATAGCTTTTAGGAGAGTCTTGAGCTCTTGAATTCTGTCTTGTAGCAAGTATCATTAACTAGCTGTGCAAATTATTGAAGGCTTGTTTTCCAATGGGATGCATGGTAAATAAAACAAAGCCTATGGACACTGGAACTTGCAGAAGAGCATTCTGCTTGGGCACCATTTCCCTGCACTCACTTCGAGGGTTCATAGGTGGATCACAAAGGCATTCACTCTCCTGATACAAGAGCAATGCCGTTTAATCTGATAATGTTCTTGCCTCCCTACCAGGTGCCAGGTTCTGTGCTAAGCAATGGGACTGCAGAGAAAGGCAAAAGACAGTGCCTGTCCTTGAGTTGCTTCACAATCTATCCTCTCCGAAGAGACTTGATGTTGGGCTGAGGAAGATCATAACTGATAGGATAGATAGGAACAATGGAAGAAGAAAGATTAAAGATCTTTGAGGATTTCTGATGGATTTAAACTGATGACAGCAGATATTCTCCGTCTTAGCTGAGAGATGTTAACTTCCCATCAACATGTGTCCAATTTTCAATTTACTTTATCAAAAGACAACCAAGATAAAAGCCTGGGAATTAGCAGTGGTCAGAAGCCTTAAAGATTGGCCCAATTTAATTGTCAGGGCTCCCTCTGCTGGCTATGAAAGACTAAAAAAAATTTTTTTTTAAAAGATTTCTGAGATCTTTACTGTTAGGGTATTATCATTATTACTACTATTTTATCATTTATATTGAAGCTAAATTTATAACATGACAATTACCCAATAAAACCAGATGCTTTATTTTAAAGGCAGCCAAGTATTCCCAGTGAAGATTAAGTAGAATTTTTGTGCTTGAATTAATTAGCCTCTCTTTTATTATAGAAAACAGAGCTATTTTGTATTTAAAACAAATATTTGCCAGAGTCATAAGGAGCAATTTATTACATCTTTCTTAGGAATGATTGCCAACAGCTTGTAGAGAAGAGTGCAAGAATACATTGTGGAAGTGTTTTAGGGCATCAGCAATGACCAAACTTATTTCACCCTCTTTCTACCTGTTCTCTGCTCCCAGTAGATTACCTGCTTCTGTATTTCTATCCCAAACATACACACACACATACACACACACTACCATCTAGGGACATTTTCCTGGCCCTCTACTTTAATTCCAGAACAAGGAAACAACCCAATAAGTCTGAGTTCATATAAGATGCCTCATATCTGCACCGTGAAAATTTTCACATCAATAATTTCATTTGATACATCAACCTTAGAAAGCATGGAGGATAGATAGATCTATCTTTCTTCCCATTTGATATTGGAGGAAACAACCAGGCAAATCAGGGACTAGAACCAAAGCCTCTGGGTTTCCATTCTCAGGTCCTCTTCCCAAGAATACCTGTTTCTCCTGGAGAAATGTTTACCAGAGGAGTCAAAGCACAAAAGATCTGTGATTTATTCCACTTAAGAAAGTCTTTCCACTAAGGCAGACCATAAGTCATTATGTCTAGTATGTTAGTCCTGGGGGTTGCCTGAGGTGCAGAGAGGTTTAATGTTAAATAGTTAGTGAGGCAGGATTTGAATGCAAGTCTTTTTGACTCCAGTCTTAGCATTGTCCACTCCATCACCCTACTTTCCTTTTCACAAAGACATCAGGGGAAAATTAGAAATCATTTATTTTGTCCCAGGTTCTTTTCCAAATGTTTGCCTATTCCTTGTGTAACTGGCCATATATCAGTGGTGACCAAGGATGCTGACCCTTCCATTTAATCTACTAAACCCAGATCTTCCAGTGGTTTCAAGCAAAAGTGTCCTTAATTTTCAACTGAGAGGTGATGAATTCACAGACAATAAACCCCACAAATGAAAAGAGCAGAAACAAGGGAGCACTCGGTGACCAAGCATACAAGATTACAAATCTGAATCAAGCTTGTATCTTTTCTGGTCAATTCTAGCACGATAGGTGTTGAAATTATGTGTCGTTCCCTTTTGACATTTTAAATTGAGACACAGTCTTCTTCAAAATCATCAATTACAATTTTGTTTCTGAAACAAGCAATTCCAAAAGTGTCTGGGTAAAGAATACAAAAGGCACTCAATTCAGCTAGACAAAGAGGCAGCAATGGAGATTCCAGGACTGAGAGGCCATCACTGAGCAGAATAGGGTGAGCCAGGCTGGGTTCAACAACTGAAGCAACTGAATGCCCTCTAGCAGCATCCTATTATAACTAATTATTCTTGCTCAGTGTTAAGTTCAGTCATTTCTACACTGCTAAAGTACTTAAAGTATAGTCAACACTTATAAATTTCAGCACCCTAGGGCAAAGCCCTAGTTGCCCCACCTCAATTATAACTCTGGTCTTCTTTATATTTTCTATGATGTGGATAATTACAAAATAGGCTAGGCACATGTAACTCAGAGCACAGGGAATAGTCAGTAGGTGGCAAGAGTTCCCACTTTCTCCCCAAGCAAACTTAATTCTATTGGGTCAATCTAAAGGTAAAAATAAATGAATATCTCCAGTTCCCTTGAGCCACTGAAGTCTATGAGCAGATGGGTCTTTGCAACCAAATCATGAGCACTGCTTTTCTCCATGCATAAGTGAACAACCTCTTAGCAAAGTTTAATGACAGAGTTGAGACCAAAGATTCTAGGCTAACTAACAATCCTAAGTGAAATAGGTTTGATAGTCTCACTTCAGTGCATATGATGAAAGCACTCTGGCACAATTGATAGGATGTTCATGAGGAGGTAATATACAGATCCCCAGATTAAATTACTTTTCACCTCCAAGAGATATTTATAGGGGTGATCTATCAAGGTTACAGTGGAATACAGTGACATGACAGGGAGAATGTTAGCCCTATGTAGGACTATAAAGATATCTTAGATTTTACCCTATCTCAACTGACAGTCATTCATTATAAAATATTTTCTGTATGAGAAATCAATTCTAAAGACTCATCTTTATTCTAAAATTTTAATGAAAATATTAAACATATCTATTCATCCTATTATGGAAGAAGTAATCCTTGCACTTAAAAATGAATGATGAATACCATAAATAGGAAATAATTATGTGTACATGCACATAAATTAATTTTATTGCACACAATACCCTGCAATCAGATTTTTCTCAATTATTACTAATATCTCATAATTATCATAGTGAAAATTTGTTCTATAGGATCTTTTATGAGAAAACTACAAATTCAATTACATTTTACCAGTGGGAAAAAATAGAGATAAAAATAACCAAATGCTTTTTATCTTCCTATACATTTTCATTTAAAGAAGTTAATGACAGTAAAATACAAGGCTACTGGAATATTTCCTTATTCTAAGTACTAAATATTTTGTCAAAAATTTTTTTCTTAATAAATGAAAAAAGGGATGTGGAATGCCTTTAAAAGTTCATAACACTTTACTTACCTGAAGGTCATTTATCTAACAACATCAATTATCTAGAACATAGTGTGAAGGTTAAATTTAACTCTCCCCTGATAATGAAAATGAAATTAATTAACTCTCACCTGATTGTGAAAATGAAATTAGGTCCCCTGCCCATTTTTAGATGTAATCACCAAAAGTATAAATACCCTACTTAAAGTTGAGTGGGGAGATCTGCACATTTTTAGATCTAATCACCAAAAGTGTAAAAATTCCACTTAATCATTTAGTGAGAAGGTCTGTGACCCAGGTGTACAATAGTGGGTGACGAATCAGAATCGACTGAGTGCCTCCTAGGCAGTCCTAAGCAAGGCCTTAAACTATAATTTGTCCATGTAAAAGATGTAGGAAGGCACAGGAAGTGATGCAAAAGAAAGTGTCTTTAAAAGGAATTACAACTTCCTTTGAGAGCAGTTCTTCATTCTTTGGAGTTGAGACTGGAGAAGAATCTGCTGAATCGACCTGAGACCCTGTTCCTGGTGAGGCTGTTCTTAAATCTCGTCCTTTGGACTGACACATGGTGAGTGAAAAGAGCTGACTCCTTTCCTGGATATTTTCTGAAGAAACTAGCCTCAGGAGAGACCTACCTCTTGAGAGAGGCTCCCTTTACCCCAGGTCCTTAGCTACAAGGGCTGAGGCCTCTCTGGTTAAGGACTAAACTCCCCTGCCTGTTTTTGAGCCAGGGATAAGAGTAAATTACTTAGTGCTTAGGTTAGCTATCTTGCCCTATTCTCTCTCTGATTTCCTACTTTATTCTTTCTTTCTTTCTTTTCTTTTTTTTTAAATCCTTACCTTCCATGTTGGAGTCAATACTGTGTATTGGCTCCAAGGCAGAAGAGTGGTAAGGGCTAGGCAATGCGGGTTAAGTGACTTGCCCAGGGTCACACAGCTGGGAAGTGTCTGAGGTCAGAGTTGAACCTAGGACCTCCCATCTCTAGGCCTGACTCTCAATCCACTGAGCCACCCAGCTGCCCCCTCATTCTTTCTATATTTTGTAAATAAATTGCAAATAAATCTCTTTGGAACAAATTCCAGTGCAACCTTTTTATAATTAATCTCTTTTTTTCCCTAACAATAGCCAGAACCCACATTTAAGCAAAAAAGCCCTAGAGGAGCCAAAATAAATTGCACTAAATCCAACATTTAAAGTTCATGCACTTTTAATTTCACTTAGATCCTACATCCCTTGATCACAGACTCCCATCGATACACACACAATTCTAAAAGACCTAATATGGTTTCCCAATTCATAGCAGGTTAAAAGTTCTTGTTGTTTATCCTTCATTTTTGAAGACAACCAATGATAACACTGATGATATCTTTTGGCTCAAGCATAAATTGAATTTAAGTGAAGCCAATTTGTACAAAGTCATTGGCCTCACTCTCTCTTCCAGAGTAATCCAAATCCAAAGTCAAGACAAAAGTCAGGATGCCTGGTGAGAGTTGGGTAGACACTAAAGGCACATGAATAGAAAGACTTAGCCAATCCTCACACTGGAACTGCAAGTCTTCCCTCAATGCTCCATACACCCCCACCCCCACCCTCACCCCCGTAAGAAGTACCAAAAAAGAAAGATTCTGAATCAACTAAAGAGTCAAGCAAAACAACCACAACAATAATTGATGGTTGCCAGTCTAATAGCAAAGGAAAATTCAGGAATACTATTAAAAGCAGACCAAAGGACTGAAAAATAAAAACCTGTAAGTCTGAGGATATTGAGTGTAGAGGCAAATACTTCTGAAGGTGTTGATATCTCTTGATGCTGAAGGCATCATGAAATCTACTGAAGCATAATCATTAATGTCCATTATGATTCTATAGTAGAAAAGCTTAAATTAAATCTAGGAATCTCTGTTTAAATGTGAATCTTAGCCCCTTCTGCCCTTTCTTTCATCACTTTGTCCCAGCCATTATGGAAGTGGAAAGAGAATGTTTGTGAATAAAAGTCATTTTGGATTGTTGTTTGCTTCAGAGATCATTATGACCAGAAACTTTTATCTCCTTCTAGTACTTATGAGCCTCTCCATCCACAAGCTGGCTAGTCCTCATACAGCAAATGATCTGTTGACAGGGCAATACTCAAAGGCTTTCCAGTTTTGTAGACCCTGTCAGAGTTTGTACTCCCCAAGTACTACCTCTGAGAGCTTTTAGATGCCACTATGACACAATGCACCATCAAAGGAGAAATTTTCATTTAGGGAAGATTTCCATTCCAAAATAAAGGAATATGATTTTCTTAAAGTTTTAGTGTTTAAAAGGAATGGACCTCAATTTACTCAGATGCAACACATTGCCTAGTGAAGCCAGATCATCAGGGTATTAATATATGAAACACTATAAAAATAGAGAATATTTGTGATGATGATCAGGAAAAATAATTGCTGCTATATGTACATCTCATGATGAGACTGAACCAAGTTTTAGATGAAACAAATCAGCTGAACTATACAAACATGAAGATAAAGCAGTTAAACTGATTTTCATGATGGGTTTATGGAAATCCGTCTCATTACAACATAGAATTTGAAAAACTTACTAAGTCACAAAAGGGTATAATGATTTAATTTGCAAAGTGGATCCCTGCCCTGAGTAGATCTGGAAGCACTAGGAAAAAAATTTCTCCTTCAAGAAGAGTAAAAAAAGCTCGAAGATACATTGAATTTACATAGCATCTGCCTTCCTTCTAGAGAACTCAAAATGCTTTCCCTTGCTATCATTTTTTCATTTTTTTAATGGAGAAAATTTCCCCACTATCATCCTAATATAATATTTGAACAAGAAGCTCTGGTTTTCCAAGGTTTTACTAGTAAAGATGAAGTTTGATCATTTCCTCTAATCCTCTGACCAATATGTGGCTTCATACATTTGAGGACTCCCTCCAATAGCACCTGTCCATTTCTGCCCATCCTACATCACTCTTGTCTATGAGTCTGTCCATAAATTCACCATAAGGGGTCTGCTCAATGCTCTGATGGCCTTTCTCCAGTTTTCTTAGCACCTAGGTGGTATAGTAAATAAAGTTCCAGGCTTGGAGTCAAGAAGACCTGAGTTTAAATGTGATCTCAAATATTTACTATTTGGGTAATCCTGATCAGTTAACCTCCATTTGCCTCAGTTTCCTCATCTATAAAATAGTAAGTTTTTATTTAAAATAATGCTAATTACTTCTCAGGGTTATGATGAATATAAATGAGATAATATTTGTGATTTGCTTATCATAGCACCTGGTCTGTAGGCAATTAAGCAATGAAGCATAAAGATCATCCATCATTTATCCCTTTCTCTTTTTATGATAAAAATCATCTTCTTTTCCTTTTTCCCTCCAAACTCATATTTTTCTGATGACACCCTTTACACTGCTTCTCATTTGTATTGTGTGTTCATAGACAGATAATAGTAACCATGGCCCTAGTCCAACCTTTGGATGTTCCTCTACTAAAATGAGCTCTCATTTGTGGCACCAACAAACTGTAGCATGCACAGTGGCCACATTCTGGTAAATCATATTGGCAGATAAGCTAAACAAGGTTAAAAATAATCATCAGGCCTTAAACGAATTGGTGAGTTAAGGGAGTGTCTACCTCACGCATGTGAATGCTTCCCCCAGCAAAAGGGAAATAGAAGGAGAATGTGTTCTAATGGTCATGAAGCAGCAAAAGCAAGTGTTTTGGAGCACTTGGGACTTGGTTAGACACTGAAAAAGCCAAAGTCATCCATCGTATTCTGGGCCATCACCCGTCATCCTGACTTTTTTTCTTGGCACTGGATTTTAATCATGGAAGAGAGAGCAAAGCTGAGGACTATGTCTCACTTAGATCCAATTTGTTCATGAGTCAAACGATATCATGATCCAGTGATGTCACTCTGGTTTTCTTCAAGTAGAAAGGACAACAACTAAATGGAATACAAATAGCATCCCCAAAAGTGTAGTGATGTTAAAAAGGGGGGAGGAAGCTTCATTTTTGTTGTAAGAAGAAGCTTTGAGGGGATGGGCAATTTCCCAAAGGACATCCATCCCACTTTCCCCTTAGTCTTGGCACATTCTGCTAAGATGAAGAGGGTTCCAATAGGGGTCTAGCCAACTACAAGAATCCAGGTATATATGGTTGTCAACTGAGGATCAATCTTGCTAGTCTGGAAAAGCTCAATACCAGGAAGTTTGACCACCAAGTGATGCTTGACCTTGTTTCATTTTTTCTATCAATAGTAATTCCTTAAGACGTGTTAGGAAGGTATGGAAAAATCTCCACAAGTGGAGGTAATACTCACACCATTGAAAGCCTTGCCTTTTTGTAATACTAAGGTCTCAAATTTAATTCATAGAAATTCATTAAGCCATTACTATGTCCCAGTTCTATTGGGTGCCTTTTCTAATCTCCTTATTCTAGTTTCTTCCTTCTGAGGCTTATCTCCAACTTATACTGTCAATAGAATTTTTTGTATGTAATTGTTGATATATAATCTCTTCCATTAGATTGTGATGTCCTCAAGAATAGGAACTGTCTTTTGCTCTTCTTTGTATCCCCAGAACTTTGTACAGTGCCTGTTACATAATAGGTGCTTAATAAATGTTTATCAACTGACTGCTTCTGAAGCTTTGGGGAATAGTATAAAGCATGGGCCGTGACCTCAAGGAGTTTACAATCTCATTTAGAAAATGAAAAATACATAGTGCTGACAGCAACACATGGCTAAATTAGATGATTAAATGCCAAAGTAGCTGGCAGGGATAATAGGCTGAGCAAGTTGCTGTTAAAGTGATGGAGCAGTATGTTTACTTCAACAGCACATATACTAAAATTGGAACAATGCAAAGAAATAAAGGAGCTCACATTCTAATCAGGGGTAAAGCATGCATACCTGGATAGACATACAAAACATACAAAAGATAACCTGAGGGGAAGGCACCACTAGCTGGGCAGACAAGAAAGGCCTCATGCATCATATGATTCAT
The DNA here is from genome assembly GCF_027887165.1 of Monodelphis domestica. Lineage (NCBI taxonomy): Eukaryota > Metazoa > Chordata > Mammalia > Didelphimorphia > Didelphidae > Monodelphis > Monodelphis domestica. The sequence continues at coordinate 186,976,717 of NC_077230.1, read as the reverse complement.
GAAGAAAACCAAGAATTCTAAGTAATGGATGTGAAGATTGAGTGCATTCCAGGCAAGGAGAATAACCAGTACAAAGACATGGAGATAGGCTATGGAGTATATTGTATGAGAAGTATCAAAAAGGCTTGTTTCACTAGACTGAAGACAGCTAAAAGGGAGTAATGTATAAAAAGGCCAGAAGGTATTAGGTAGGAAGAATCTGACCTACTTGTTTTGACTGAATCAAACAGGAATGTCTGTCAAACAAGAGAGATAAATTACATTTTCCCTCTGAATTGATAGCTGATTGACTAAATTGACCAAACATGTACTTCTTTGATAATGTAGTATTCATATTCTCAAAATGAAATTTATCCAACAAGAAGATAATTATACACAAGAAAGAATCCTGGGCTAGAACAAAGAGCTTAGTTCAATTTCTAGTTGTGCTACTATCTAGCTCTATGGCCTAGGACAAATGATTTGATTGTACTTCAATTTTCTCATTTAAAACAAGATAGAGTGAACCAGATGTTCCTTGAAGTCTATTTAGATGCAGCTTTAGCAGTTACTCAGGGCCTACTAGGGTTGAATCATCATGGTGGTTATAAAGATGTAAAAGATACAGAAGTCCCTGACCTTGAAAAACTTGAAGTCCCATTGTGGAGATGAGACTCATATTAAACAGATAATAATATTATGTATTTTATGACCAAGTAGCCCTACTACTAAAATGTAGGGAACATTAAAATCTCTCTACTATGTACTTGGTGAATATTTATAACAATTCAATCCATAAAGTATTTGCTATTAAGTGCCTACTTTGCTCAAGCCATTAGAGATACAAAGACAAAGTGAAAAATGGTCCCTACCATGAAGGAGTTTACATTCAACTAGAAGGATACAACACACAAAGAATTATATACATGATCATTTAAGGAAGGAGAAAATCCTAACTTGGGGTATCAGAAAGGGCCTTGTGTAGGAGGTGGAACTTGGATTGAATTTGAAGGGAGCTTAGAATTCTTAGAGGAAGGAGAGAAGAGAGAGTACATTCCAGGAAGGGGGGACAGATAGCCTGTGCAAAGAAAGGCATGAAAGCAAGAGCAAAAGTGCCAAGTCTGGGGATCAGCAAGTAGGCTAGTTTGGCTGAAACACAGAGTGTGTGAAGGTGAGTAATGTGGGAATAAATCCTAAAATGCAGTCTGGAGCCATATTGTGAAGGGCTTTAAAAGCCAAGCTGAAGAATTTGTGTTTTTTATCCTAGAGGCAATTCATAGATAAATGTGAGTGCTTTCAGCCACCTGGAAGAAAAGTAACTACTGTATATAAAAAGTATTATTGCACTATGTAAATTATATATCAGTGGCATAAACACATAAGTAGGTGACAATTTTTAAGCAAGCTTATTGGATAAAACTAGACTGAACACAACTGTATGTTGGTATTATTGCTGGTAGGCCCCAATAAAGCCTGAATGAGAAAGTCAAGGGCTTCTTTATGTTTAAGAGAACAAGCTTTTTACAGACAGTTTTTCAGGGGAGTATGAACTCTAGAGCGTGAATGATTAGAATGAGGACGGGATGAAAGTTACCCTGAAAGGCCTTTGCTGAGCTGGTGGATCCTTTACCCATGGGATATTTGTTAATTTGGGACATTTCATTCATTGCAGTGGTAAATATATGCATCTGAAAAAAAGACCACATTAGCAATAACTGTATCATATATCAATATTGCTTGCTGTGGATAAAGAGGAAGAGAAATGACATGAAGAACTTAAAAAGTTTAAAATAAAATAAGTTTAAAAATAAGTCAACATATAATATGATACTTGGTGACTAATGCAAAAGTGGAAAAAGGCAACAATGGGGAGACAAAAAAAGTCAAAGACTTTTGAAATCTCATGACTCTTTAGCATGGTCACTTTCTTCCCCCAAAAGGGGAGGATTGGTAGACACTAGATATACCAAGCACCAAATAGCATCACAAAGAATGAAACTGACTATATTTTATCAGAAGAAACTTATTATAGATATAGAAAGTATGCTTGAGTAAGCTGTCTGAGCAATCATACCATCAACTCATCAGAGACAATATCAGAAATTATAAGCAGCAAGAAAAGAATTAGAGAAAAGATAAAGTATATAATCACAAATATTTAACTCTGAATTACCTTAATAAGTTATTGAAAATTATCAATTGAGAAATGGACAACAGAAATTACATTGACATCGACTATAATAATTTCATTCAGAAGTTAAACCAATGTAAATTACTGCAAGAAGCCCAAAAGAGCCCAGACAGCACCTTACTTAGCCAACATCTGATTTACTTGACAGATGGACAGAGACAACTGCCAAATGCAAAGCCGGGCCAGAATTATAAATTCATCTATAAAATCTTTTGAAGAAATGTATTGGAAAATCATGAGTAGTACTATTTTACAAAACACAAACACAAAACTGGACAATAAAACTAATTTAAAGAAATCATTTTAAATGATAAAACTAGTTTAAAGAAGCAGCAAAATATTTAGCTAAGCAAAGTTATTTCAAAGGCATTAAAGGATAAAAATGGAAGGGACTTCAAGAGAGAAAAATAGAAAAATACTAAAATCTATTTTAATAATTTTTTTCTCTATCAATGATAGTAGAACTACCTCACTTGAACACTAATATCACAATCCCTTAGGTACTTTCAGAGGAGAAAGACATATCACTAATGAGAACAAAGACAGGGAAAGCAGACAACTTTGACCAAGACCTATGGAGGAAATCTATGCTAGAAGTAATATAATTATAAGGACATGGAAGGAGCAATATATAAGGTGTCTGAAAGAGGGCATGTACCAAAGTCATGAAAAAAATCTCAGATCTTGTACCAAAGAAAATCGAGAAAACTAATAAATACAGACCTATAAAACTATTCTTCCATCTATACTCAATCTTTCTGACAGTTATTTATGTACAAATCAAGAACACCCTTGGTGAAGGTATCAAGTGGGAGACAAGCAAGCTTTCACAAGCAATATTCAACAGTAGACCACATTTGCTCTCACAATTAAAGATAAAGAGAATATAAAATGCAATTTTGTTTATTGCTTGTTGATTATGAAAAAACATTTGACTCCAGAAAACAAAATGCCACTGTAATGACTCTTTTATAGGAAGCTGTCTCCAATTATAAATCAAGATCATTCAGGAATCTTTGGAAACTATATCAGCAAAAATAAACCTGTTCAATGACTTGCTGATAATAAACATCAGGGAAACATAAAGCAAGGAGATGTATTCACAGTATTTGCCACTTTAATAAAGAAGTTCCAGTGCATAGTCTAGGTGGAAGAGAATTCCCTGTGAATAGTGAGATCCCCCATATGCTCCCCAGCTGTAAAATGAAGGGGCTGGACTAAATGAACTTTAAGGGTCCATTCTAACTGCATAATCCTATGATGCCTGTGTCTTCTCATTTCTAAAATGTAGGGACAAGGTTAGATAATCTCAAAATTCCCTTTCTATTGTTAACGTGAGTATTGTAGTTTTGAATTTATGAATTAAGTGTATAGGAGGAAAGAGGAAGATATTTGTAGCTTTACTTTAGATAGCTGTAATATGAAAGAAGGAAAACATTTAAAGGTCATCTCTCTGCTCTCCCTCACAAGTAAATGAAAGGCAAAATGTGTTTTCTTGCCTGGGATATTTTAAGTTAAATTTTTTCATTTATTGTGATCTTTGTTGGTTTCTTATTCATGTGATGTTGGTAAAGGGACTGAGATTTAGTCCAAAGTAGCCTTGGCAATATATTAGATCTTCTGGCCAAGTCCTTTCAATCCTGGGCTATCTAAATCATGCCATTGTAAATACTGTAATAAAAAAACAAGGTTTTCCCATTAGTGTATATAACTTGGACAGATACTACAAATGGAAGTTGAACTGCATCCAGAATTGAGCACGAGGAAGACAGTAAGTTGAATTGCCTTTGGAAAATTGTGAAGTTCTACCAATGACCCCAAACTTCTCCCTGAAACGAAAGACCTTTTTTTTAAACATTCTTCCAGTAATGTTGTGTTGCTTTAAGTCATGGAATATCATAGTCTCTGAAGAACTGAAGTGAAGGAACAATCAAGAGACAATGGAAAGACTCAGTGTGAAAAGGCTGCAACTTCAGAAATAAGGGGTTATGCAAGAGAAATCATAAGATGTTTTAATAGAAATGTGTGAACAGAACAAAAGGCAGGTTGGTCACATAGCAAGGGTAATGGATAGCCTGTGTACCCGTCTAGTGCTCTCACAATATCAAGAGATTAAGAGGAAGAATCCTCACTGGTGAGTTCCATGGCATGATACCCATGGAAGATTTGGGGGAATATGGGCAAGAATCTCATAGGAAAGATAAGCATAGAGAAGTGGTCATCTACATCTGGAGTGCATTCATTTTCATATTGATGAATTGCAATATTAAAAATTCAGATTGATTAGCATCTTTTCTTCAAGCCCCAGCTCAAAGTTCCACTTCCTCCATGCACCCTTTCCTAGACACTGGAGACTGTTCCTATGAATTCATAGCACTTATCCTGTGTGCATGACCTTGTGCCCTCTTTTAAATTATATGCCTTGTTTAAAATTATTTTCCCTCCCTATGTAAGTCTTGTGGAATTAACTGTTCATATATCAATGATTTGTCCCTACAACTAGATTTTTAACTCCTCCAGAGCTGAAAACAGGCATTGCATTTTTTATACATACCTATAATAGTAGTCAGTGCATTGTGATGTCTGTTGAAATTATTAGAATGATTCTTGACTATAAATTCAATAGTAATGTTGAGATCAAGTGCATCAATTTAATTTTGCCAAGAATTCTTCCAGGTCTGTCTAAATGAAGCATAATAATAAGCTGACATACACTACAACCACCGAGGAACACAAGATTACACAGTGAATCACTTAACAAAGTGAAAATTAGAATTCACAGCATCCTGTATTATATTTAGCAAGTTGAAATTCATCACATCCCTTAGGCTGATTATGACATGAAATCTTTCAATTAATGTACTCAGGAGTACCTAAAGTGATTTCCAGGAGAATTTTTAATGGGTATATAAGGATTTCTTTGGAAAATGTAATTGCATTTAGAGCTTACTAAATGTGAGTCTATTCTGCTTCATATAATATACAATGAAAAGGCAGATTTGGAATGCTCTGTGTATGAGCACTATTAAAATAATATTTATGAAAATTCAAGTGAAAAGAAAATAATTTAAATTGAACTTTGGGGGACTTGATGTTAAATTATATCTCTTGACTAATGGCAATTGGTGGGGACCTATACGTAATGAAATATCTGTGTTTAAACAGGGTCAATGTGTTGATATTTAGTTATGTGTAAGTAGGACAGTTCTATTGGAGGTTAAAGTAGACAGGGTAATGACAGAGGGCTTTTTTTAAAAGAAAATAAATAATTTTTTGAAAACTTAATCTACAAGATGCTGCCAAAAGCTATCTATGAAACTAGATTAGAATTTTATTTTTGATTCTAACATTTTTTTACTATTTTTCTAATATTTTTGTTTTATCCCATAATTTTTTTAAAAAGGATTTCATTCTAAAATAAGATACAGATCTAAAACAAATGAAATTGCTTCTCCTCTTCAGAGATATGTAGAATTATGAAAAGTCATGAAAGGTGAATACATTCATGACATCAAGGCAATGCATACTGTTGTGACACCGCATGGTATAAAGGAAATAATAAAGGAAAGAGGCCTGAACTTGCAAACAGATAACTTAAGTTTGAACCCTGACCCTGATAGGGAAGAAAATAAGCACTTATTAAGTACTAACGAGGAACTCTGCTAAGTGCTTTACAAATATCTCATTTGATCATTAATATTTACTACATGTATGCTCTTGGATGAATTATTTAATATCTCTGAATGTTGAGGAAGAACTGTGGGAATAGAAACACAGGAAAAAAAAACAACTGCTTGATCATATGTGTTGATGGGGATATGATTGGGGCTGTAGACTCTAAACAATCACCCCAGTGCAATTATCAATAATATGGAAATTGGTCTTGATCAATGACACAAGTAAAATCAAGTGGCATTGCATGTTGGCTATGGGAGGAAGGGGAGGGTAAGAACATGAATCATGTAATTATGGAAAAATATCTTAAATTAATAAATAAAATAAAATTTTTCAATTAAAAATATCTCTGAGGGGGCAGCTGGGTATCTCAGTGGATTGAGAGCCAGGCCTAGAGAGGGGAGGTCCTGGGTTCAAATATGACCTCAGATACTTCCTAGCTGTGTGACCCTGGGCAAGTCATTTAATCCCCATTTCCTAGCCCTTACCACTCTTCTGCCTTGGAACCAGTACACAGTATTGATTCCAAGACTGAAAGTAAGGGTTTAAAAAAAAATCTCTGAATATTACCTCATTTATATCTAAGGATATATTTTTAATGAAGAATTGATCAATTTAATAAATGTATCCAGTGAAATTTGTTTGTAATCTTAATTTTCCCTATCTGTAGCTCTATTGATTATGGTGTATCAAATTTTACCTTATTAAGAAGAGAAAAACGTAATTCCCTTTTGTTTCAATGACAAATGATTTGATTGGATGGGACTCTTTAGATGATGAACTTTTATGGGAGTAAACCTCCCTATGGCTGACCCATAAGAGTGAGCTTTGAAAAGTTACTTTTTCAGCTTTAGTGAGTTACCTTTCTACTTTGTCTTCCAATCCCTGTGAGAGTGGTAGAATTAATAGTAGACCCAGGCACGTAAACAGTTCCTCCCTCCAAGAACTGTTAATGGCTCCCTTGGAGCAAAAACACCTAGGAGTTACATGCATTTGCCCATGTAGCCTAAGGTGAAGATTTCTGAAAGTGGACTTACTCAGTCCAAGAAATAGCAGCAATGAGGTACCAAGAGTTCCTGCAGATGCGTATAGCTGCCACACAACAGACTAGCGTTAACTCATTCATGAAGCCTAAGAGGACTGTTCAAGAATAATGTCATTCCTGAACCCCTGCCTCTTACTTAAAGGAGGAGCAATCTCCTAAATAGTATATGATGCAAGAATCTATCCTTTTAGCCAGAAAAGAATCTTCTAGTTCTTTATCAGCCTTTATGTTTGTCATGTTAGTAACACCAAGTTTAAGAATTCCAAGAGCTGACCTATTGAAAGAAAGGGGGACTGAGGTATCACCTCACACCTAGCAGATTGGCTAACATGACAGCTATGCAAAGTAATGAATGCTGGAGGGAATGTGGCAAAGTGGGGACATTAATTCATTGCTGGTGGAGTTATGAATTGATCCAACCATTCTGGAGGGCAATTTGGAACTATGCCCAAAGGGTGATAAAAGAAAGTCTACCCTTTGACCCAGCCATAGCACTGCTGGGTCTGTACCCCAAAGAGATAATGGACAAAAAGACTTGTACAAGAATATTCATAGCTGCGCTCTTTGTGGTGGCCAAAAATTGGAAAACGAGGGGATGCCCATCAATTGGGGAATGGCTGAGCAAATTGTGGTATATGTTGGTGATGGAATATTATTGTGCTAAAAGGAATAATAAAGTAGAGGAATTCCATGGAGTCTGGAACAACCTCCAGGAAGTGATGCAGAGCGAGAAGAGCAGAACCAGGAAAACATTATACACAGAGACTGATACACTGTAGTACAATGGAAGGTGATGGACTTCTCCATTAGGGTCAATGCAATGTCTCTGAACAATCTGCAGGGATCTAAAAAACACTATCCACAAGCAGATGATAAACTGTGGGAGTAAAAACACCGATGAAAAGCAATTGCTTGACTACAGGGGTGGAGGGGATATGACTGAGGAGAGACTCTAAATGAACACTCTAATGCAAATACCAACAACACAGAAATGGGTTCAAATCAAGAACACATGTGATACCCAATGGAATCATGTATCGGCTATGGGAGAGGTGGTAGGAGGGGGAGGGGGAGAGGAAAAGAAAATGATCTTTGTTTCCAATGAATAATGTTTGGAAATGACCAAATAAAATAATGTTTAAAAAAAAGAAGAAAGAAAGGGGGAGCTCCTGGCCATCATTTATTCTTGGAGAAAGACATCCATGACCTGGAAGATCAGTAAAGGAGCAAAATCATGACGTGGGTGTGTGTGTGTGTGTGTGTGTGTGTGTGTGTGTGTGTGTTTGGGTCCCATCCCACCTCACCCCACTCTTTGAGTTTTGGGAACAGTTTAAGTTTAAGTTTGATGAGAAGGGAATCATTTGTCTAGTAGATGAAAAATGTTTGCCTTTTAGGGGAGCCCGAGCCACAGAGTGAACCAAAAGCCTTGGAGGGAGGGACTATGTTGTGCCTTATAGGAAAGCTAAGTGGTCAATAAAATATCATGATGTTACCCTAGTTTATATATAGAGAGAATCCAGACTAGAATTAGATGTTGCCTCCAAATCATTCTAGGACCCTGAGAGGGAGAGAGTAGGAACTGGGACTCAATGAAGATGGAGAGTTGAAACAATTGTTAATAAGCTATTGCAGGTTCCTTTTGTGTTTTCTGTGTCCTCTGAGTTCTTTGAATCTCCTGCATTTTCTGTGAGATGAAATAAAAGCTATCCTCTACCTGATACACATTTTTTCCCTTGAGTGTTTGTTTAGAAGCTAGGAACTCCATTAACCCCATTTATGAAAGCCCGTGTTGCTATTGTTCAACAGCCATGTCCAGCTTATCATCACCACAATTGGGATTTTCTTGGCCCAAGATATTGGAGTGGTTTGTTATTTCCTTCTCCAGCTCATTTTACAGATGAGACAACTGAGGCAAATAGGGCTAAGTGACTTTTCCAGAATCACACAGGTAATAAGTGTCTGAAGTCAGATTTGAACCCAGGAAGGAGAATCTTCCTAATTCCAGGGCCAACACGCTATTCCTGTGCCACCGAACTGCCCCTATGAAAGCTTATACACAAGATGTAGCTGGACATTTGTCAGAATATATTCTGGATAGGAACAATAATGAAGAAAAGAGATATTGGTTTTTAGGGCTATCACAGAGATTGATCTAAGTGCGTATGAACCAAATGACTGAGCACTCCTGAGCTACTTGTAGAGAATGAAGAGAGTATATTAGAATACCTGAAATCCCTTCCATTACTAAATTTATGATTTGTTCAGTTTTTTTGTTCTAATACTTAAGGGGCTGAGGAATTAAAATAACTATAATTTTATTTTTGCTTTATACTAAATGTTTTATGAGTTTTATTTATAATTTGACTAAGACATATTTAGTCACTCATTCATAGCAGAATAGGCTGTCACAGGCATAGAGGGACACCCTCAAAAGGTTTACACAGCAGGGTGGGAGAAAGTGTCGCCTTCTTCCATGCCTGAGTGCAAATCTAGCCATGTAGCCCCAAATGGAAGCATAAGCGTGGATGGAGGAAGGCAGAGTTGGCAGCCCATGCAACTGCGTATGCTCCTGCTCCCACATACTACTGTTACCCTTCCCCTGTGGTCACTTTCCTGATCCACTTTTAAAGCCATGTAGGAAAGCTGCACTGATGGCACTTTCTGGGGAGAATTCAGGAGTGGGTCAAAGGAAGGGTTTTCTCATCTCTGCATTCAGGCAGCTGCCCCTGGAGCATGAAGCAGAGATTCAGGTGGAACAGACTTTGAAACGAAAGGCCATTTAATCAGAAAGCAGTTGCCCTCTTAAATTCTCCAATGTGATGAATCATAACTAAAGGCAAAAGGGCATGTTAAATCATTCTGCCAATCCACCTATCAATGCAGGAGCTGATAGCTTTACTTTTCTTTCATCAGACCTGGCACTGATTAAAAAAAATAAAAATTTCCAGCCCCCTCCCTGCCATGCAGAATGAACATTAAAGCTCACTCTATTTAAAAAAGCATGTTAATTTGGGGGGTTGACTTTGAAAATGGAAATTTATACTGACTAAATATGGCTGTGGGTCTGTATAATATTTTGCACAATAATAATAGTAGTAATAATAATATTTAGTAATAGGTAACAGTTATATAAAGGATAGTTAGATGACTCAGTGGATAGAGTGCCAGTTTGGAAGACTTATATTCCTGAGTTCAAATCTGGCCTGAGACATTTAGTAACCGTGTGACCCTGGACAAGTCACTTAACTCTACCTCAGTTTTCTCACCTGTAAAAATGAGCTAGAGAAGGAAATGACAGAGAAGCAGTCCAATATTTTTGCCAAGAAAATCCCAAACAGGTTTGGGATCACGAAGGGACAGACATGACTAAAAATGATTGAACATTTATATAGCACTAATGCACCAGGCACTGAACTAAACTGTTATCTCATTTAATACACAACCCTGAAAAGTTAGTTCTATTATTATCCTCATTTTTTACAAGTGAAGAAACAAAGGTGAAGTGACTTGCCTAGGATCACAAAACTAATAAGCATCTGAGGCCAGATTTGAATTTGAGTTTTCCTGACTCCATGCCCAGTATTCTATCTACTATATCATTCTTTTGAAAATAGTGTGTAACTAGCGGAAACATTTGAGCCTGAATATATTTTAACTGAAGGGAATCTCTCAATTTAAGTTTATTATGTTAGGTTTTTTTTTTTAATCGGTTACATTTAACATAAGAATAAATGGGATCAAGAGAGGGAAGAGGCTGAGAAATGAACTCTTGTCAATTATGGAAAAGAAGACCCTGCACTTTGTTTTTGGCACAGGGAGAGAAGGCATTCAAGGCTTAAATAACCCTTCTTTTTTTTAAATGAGAGAAGATCTCCCCATCTCAATCAGTCTAGAGGTGCCATAGCCACTCAAGAACCTAATCTCAGTATTGATCAGCATGGAAACATTGACCTGCTCCATTTCCACCCTCAGTCAGTGGCTCTGCCCAACTTAAGGACTCAATTTTGGTGGCCAACAATGCAGACACCCAATTGATCTTAGCCCTTCATTAGCTCAGAATTCCTGAGCTCAAGCACTCCACTAACCCTCCTGTTTCCCAGCAGCAGGGAATTAGAGGAATATGCCATCAGGCCTGGCTGAAAATAGCTTTGTAAAGGGAAAGTAGGGAGAGGAAATGAGGAAAAGAAAAAGAGAGAAATCTAAAATATATGACATTGCTCAAGGAACCCTGCACCTCAAAGAAATACTAATAAGAATTCAGCTTAAAAAGAGAAAGACAATTTTAGTGTTGTTTAGTAGGAGAGAATGGAAGACAACACATCAGGCTAGCTAGGTAAATGTCTGAGTCCAATATTCAAGCATAGTTCAGTGAGTGACTATCTCACTCATTCTTCAGAGCCACTCCAAAAAACTATAACAGGGAAGGAGAAAGTATTTCAGTACCCTGCCCTTGGCAGGGAGTCAGATTAAAGGGATGGATTCACAGTACTATGGATGATGCTCAAATAATGATTGGAATCGACATCACCAGTTGTAAACCTCAAATTTCCTTAGACTTATAAATGTTGGAAATTTCACCATTGGGATATTTCATACTTGGAAAATTTCTTACTGATAGTCTATTGGAATGGGAACCCCATTGGCATGGGAGGTTCTTTCTCTTCCCTTCTTAAGATTACTTTAGGACAGAAACCCTTTGCTGAACAATGGAAAGGACTTTGACCTATGCTTAAGCATAGAACAGGAATTTCTTTGAGTCTTGATTGATTTTAGAATTGATACAATGTAGATACTTGGAATCAATCTCCACCCTATTCAGTCCTAATAGGATTGAGTAAGGGCTGCAGCCTAGATCAAAATTTAATTATTCCAATCTCTACCATACTCAAGTTAACAGGATTTAGAAAGGGCTGTAGCAAAGGAGTAAAGATTTAATCATTTGAAAATATAAACTTCAACAGACATGTGCAAAAGCCAGAAACCTCTGGGCAGTCCTGGGTTAAGCTAGAGCCTCCATTGACAGGGAAATTGATGAAGAGTGATTGGTAGATGTGAGGACTGAGGGGAGGCAACTTGGAGGGGTTCCTTAAAGATAGGGGGTCTGAAGACTCGGGAAGGTGGAGAGTTGGTCGGTGTGGCTCCTGTGGGCTCTGAGAAGGCTTGCTCTGAAGGAAGCTGAAGGTGGGGGCCTCTGAGACTGTTTCTCCATTTTGGTCACGTGAGTAATAGGGACTGATCTCTTTTCTTTGCCCCAGCTATCTAAGGGCTTGGGCCTTTTGGCCCAGCCTAAACAGAAGGGGTATTTAAGCCCTATTCCCTTCTCTCCCTTTTTCTCTCTCTCTATCTCTAATTCCTTTCTTACTCCTATTGTAATTAAACTCCAAAAAAGGCTGACGGCTGACTTGAGTTTTTCATTTAGGAATTACATAGCTGATTCCTTGGCGACCTTAAATTAATATATATCAGTCTTTTAAAGTGATTCCCTTGTTACAAAGTTTGGGCCACAGGGACTCCTGAGTAATTATGTGATGACTGAGACAGGTAGAGATGACACCTGAGATACATCTTTGTATGTATGTATGTATGATCCTTCTATGGACTAAATGAGGTTCAGTAGGTTAACAAATTTGCTGAAGTTATACATGTGAAATATATACTGTCTTGTACTTCGTCCACTAGGGAAAGTCTATTCTTCATGTATCTGAAACTACTAGTGTGAATAATAGTATATTTTAAAGGTAATGTTGCTATAAAGAATTTTCCTTCAATCTTTTGGTTTCATCCATGTAAGGAACTCCTAGTGTGGAAGTTCTCTCTACTAACATACCTCCAAAACAAATCCCCCAGATTGTATTGAAGCAGATTACATTCTGGGCAATTACAACTCATTTGCAACTATTTCTGTAGTCATAGAAAGTTGTCTGGGTGCGCTGAGAAGTTAAATGATTTGTCCACAGACACAGAGGCAATATAGGTCAAAGATAGAACTTCAATTAACCCAAGCATTCCTGTCTCCTAAGCTGGCCCTCTCTACCCACTACCTCACATTGCCTTTCTTGGACTAATATGTTATCATTTCCCTTTTTCTTCAAAATGGCCCTTAATGTATGACATCCTTCCCTTCTTCCTGTAAAAAGAAAGGATAAAAAAAGATACTAAGAACCATTTTTATAACTTTTAAGTTAAAAAATATCACTTTCATTTCTCTGCTTCATATTATAACATACAAAATAGGTCTGTTTTATTTTGAAATCACACAGGTATGGAGATCAGTTTCACTAAACTGAAAAATCAGTCAACTAGGAATTTTCTTTTTTGTTGAAACTTATTAAAAATACTCACAAGTCACATATTTGCCTTTACCTGATGTAAGAATTGTAACACCAAGAAAGTGTCTCGTTCTTGGGGGATGTTCCCTGGAAGCCTGGAGAAAATGATGCTCCTAGCACCTGAAGGATCAGTAGGGGATAGTTCAATTACAGTCAGAAAGTACTGCAAAGGAGATTCGTACATAATTCTCACAGTGCTCATTACCTTTGGCTTTCTGCCTTAGCAACTGCCATGTACCACATCAAGCGTGTAAACGTTCGTTGCAGAATGCGCTCTTGGCACAACCTTCGGGCCTTTGTGGCAGAGACTAGGTTAAGAGAAAGCAAGCTCAAGACATCTGAAACATGGTCCCCTAACTTTTCAAAAGGTTGAGGTTTTAATCATATGACATATGTTGACAATAATAATAATGTCCGGCTATGCTATGTAGCAATTAATTAATTAATACACATAACAATCCTATGAATAGGGATACAAATCTTCCTTTAGAAATGTTCTATTGGTGTTTGCAGTGGTGCTGTTTGTTTTTAGTGAAAGGTTAAAGAATTTGTTCAAAGTCATACTTCAAGTCTGCCACAGCATCACAAGTAGGACTCATGGTTCTAATCTCTTAGGTCTATTAGGCTGTGCTGAAGTCAGCAGAAGTTGTCTACCCTCTTCTTTCATCTCACATTTTCTTCCCCCTGTCACATTCTCTTTGGTTTCAAAGGGTACAGACCGGAAAACAAGTGCCAGGGCAATTAAGTTTTGTTTACTGATAAATGAATCTCATTGTAATAGTATAAAATAGGAATCTCCCTCTGTCATTGAAGTATTTCCCCCAAGAGCACTGAATGTGGAGTCAAAGGATCTTGCTCATATCCCAGCTTTGCTTCTTTACTAGTCATGAAGATATGGACATATTACTTTATATCTCTGGTCCCTTGGATGCTTCATCTATAAAAATGAGAGGGAGAGGGTTGCAGTTGACAAATGGTCCAAACATATTTGAATAGGCAGTTTCCTAAGGAAGAAATCCAAGTTATCAAGAGCCGCATAAAAAGATGTTCCAAATCAATGCTCATTAGAGAAAGGCAGATTAAAGCAACTCTGAGATACTACCTCATAACCATCAGGTTGACAAAGATGACAAAAAAAGAAAAATAGAAAATGTTGGGGAGGTTATTGGGGGGAAGCATATTAATACATTGTTGGCGGAGCTGCAAATTACTCTCACTGTTTTGGAAAGCAATTTGGAACTCTATCCCTAAAGCTACCAAACTGTGTATGCCATTTGATTCAACAATACCACTATCTATATCCCAAAGAGATCAAATAAAGAGATAAAAGACACAAATATATGTATATATATATATGCATATAACACATATATACACAGAGAGATGGCTAGAGAGACAGAGAGAGACAGAAAATCCCTTTTTTGTGGTGGCAAAGAATTTGAATGGTTGTTGTTCATCCTTCATTTTCAAAGAGTATCAATGAAACCATGGGGTGATGACTTGTGAATAAATTGGATTTAAGTGAGGCAGAGTTGCATTAAGTCATCACCCTCCTTGTCTTCCAATCATCAAAGGCAAGTGGCAAGACAAAAGTCAAGACAACTGGTAATGGATGGATGACCTTGGCATCTCTGATGTCTGGCAAAGCTCTAAGCACTCCACAGCACCTGCTTCAACTGCCTTCATGGCTATAGAAATAAATTGTTCTCATCCACCCATTCTGCCTGGAGATGTCTTCACATGCTTGGGGGAGATATTTCCCCTTAACTCACGGACAGGTCTGAAGTCTTGTCAGTTGCCCTCAACCTGGTTTATATCCTGTCTGTCAAGACCATTTTGCTGGGGTGTAGCCATTGTACATACTATAGCTTCTCAGAGCTACACATGAAAGTTGAGTGAGAGGGGGACACCAAAGATAGATGAGCTCCCCTGAAAAGGGCTCAGCAAGCCCTCATACCAAAGGTGCTAATCCTCCCTGAACACTACATATACCCCCTTGGTTGTTCATCCTAGAGACCAAGGGAGTACAAGCACGAGTACGCATCATTTGGAGAATAGCTAACAAACTGTGGCATGTGAATGGGACAAAATACTATTGTGATGTAAGAAATAACAAAAGGGTCCGCTTCAAAAAATTTTGGAAAGGGGTGAATGAACTAGCAAAAGTGAGCAAAACCTGAACAATAATTTTTACAGTAACAACTTTGTTAAAACAAAAAGCCCTGAAAAATAAGAACTCCTAGCAGCATAACGAGCTACCATTATTCTGGAGGACTGATAATGAAGCGTGCTATTCACCTCCTAACCATAGAGTGACGGTACAGAAAGAGACATAGTTTTGGAAATGACCAATGTGGAAATTACGTTTGCTTGACTATGTACATTTGTTGCAAAGTTGCTGTTTTGTTTTTCTTTTTTAATGAAAGTGAGAGAAGACCAGAAGGAGAGAAAATAGATTTTTTTTATTGAAAGAAGACCTTTTTTCATTGGGAAGGTTTGACAGGATATTCCCTAAGGTCTCTTCGGAACTCTAAAATCTGGTAATTACATTGTCAATTATGTTTCAAAAAGTTCCATCTTGAAAAACATCACCCACCTCCAAAGAAAGAACTATTAGAATCTGAATGCAGATTGAGACATAGTCTATTTCACTTTATTTCTTCACTTTTTTTGGTTTGTTTGAGTTCTTTTTCACAAAGTGAGTAATATGGGAAGATGTTTTAGACTATTACACATTTAAAATATATATCAGATTGCTTGCCATCTTAGGGAGGAGGTATAGAGTGAGAATTTGACTCAAACTTTTAAAAAAATGAAAAGTAAAGATTGTTTTTTCATGTAATTGAGGGGAAATTATTTTTAAAGCTACATCTTGAAATAATAAGAAAGAAGTTATTTCAACTAAAGGGATTATATCTTATGTGTTAGTTTCTTTGTCAGTTTTTAATAGTGGCTAATTTTACAAAGCAAAGAGAAGTCTACTCCTGTGCATCAAACTATATAAAACTTTAAAAATTCAAAATATAGACAACCCACATATAGATATGTTAGCTGTCACATAATGTGTATGAAATACTTGGGAAGAAGTTGAATTTCATTTAAGTTGACTTGAGATTCACAATGTATGAGCATATGTTATACAGAAACAAATTCAAGAGACATCTTTAAAGTATCCTTTCTGTGAAGGGCAGTTCCTGACTTTATAAGGTTTACAAATTTGAGCTGATTCTGCTCCAGGGAGAAATTTTGCAAAGTCACTAATTCGTTTCAAATCTTTGGCAATTTGTTGGTTCTATTCATTTGTTAGTTCTTTTCTGTTTTTATTAAGTCACTACTTATTGCTAAATGATAATGTGTTTGTATTTTATATAATAATTTCATATTATTAGAGACCCAGACTCATTTAATATTTTCAAATATTAACACATAATGAAGGCAAAGGCTCTTTACAAATATTTGTTCTTCATAATAAAAGTCTTCTTTAAAACTTTTTTTCAAAATGTTTTCCCCCATACAAACCAGAGGAAAATATTTGCTCAACTGTTATCAAGACTATTTATTTGTAGAAGAGAAAGTAATTGGATAGTATAAAGAAAAAATGTAATTTCTAAGTTTGGGTAATTCATATGGCAGGTGACTAGAAGTCATCTGGGCAGAACTCAAATGATTTGATGAATTTTACAAATGAATTTTACTTTGATAACAAGTATGTGAAGATGGTATTCCAACTTCCCTAAGGCTTAAGCAACTCTGAACAGGAAGTCAGCAAATATTTATTAAGGTTTACAAAGTATACTGTGATTAGGGCTGGAGATGCAAAGAAAGGTAAATAAACAAACAAAAACAGTGTCTTCCCTAAAGGAGTCACATTCTAATCAGAGAGATGATATATTAAAGCAAACAAACAAGCAACTAGGTATATATGAGATATATCCAGAGTATAAGAAGGTAAGCTGAAGGGAAAGCATTAGTGACAGGCATGGAGCTGGGGAAGAGGGGAGAAGATTTAGTTGTCAATGAGGACCAGTAATCTTCTTCACCTCCTGCAAAAGGTGGGATTTGAGTTGGAAGGGAATAAGATATTAGAAAGCTAGACAACAAGAAGGAGTCATGTTATGGAGGCCATTAAGTGGCAAAGAGAGAACACTATATTTGATTCCAAAAGGGATAGGGAATCACTGGAGCTCACTGAGCAAGAGGCACTGATGTGATCTACGATGATAAATTATAAACACCTGTTATCTTCATTGATAAAAATACCAATAAATTTATAAGTGCTGACAATAGTTATTATTAGTAATAATATTTAGATATTATTTTGGAATATGCAAAGTTCAGTACATGTATTGTCTCATTTGATTTACACAACTCTGGAGTAAGTGCAAACACTATTTCCATTTTACAGATAAAACCAGCTAAGAGAGACTTGAGTGACTTCCTTGTGGTCACACAGCTAGTTAGTGTCCCAGACAGAATTTGAATTTAGATATGCCTGATTCCAATATGATATTATCTAGCTGCTTCAAGATCCTTAAAAAGAGTTTCAGTCAGAGAAACTTCAGCTCTGACTTGCTCATATCTGGGATTTAGCTTTATTTCTCTGCATTCTTTCCAACAGATTTTGACCTTTTTGCAAATAAAAGCACCAGTTCAATTTAGGACAGAAATTATTCTAATATATCCCTTTGTTACACATATTAGTATATACCTTCAACTGTTCCTCCTGCCCTTAGAAAAAATGATCATTATCAATAAATGATTAGCCAATATGAAGGTCTTGGTCCTGTCCTTTGGCATCAGGAGAGACAGTTCCTCATTTGCCAATGGCTTAAACTACAAAAATTTACTAGTTATTTAGAATATATTATTCCCCATGGAAACTATGTATTACAAATGAAATTCTCTGGAGGTTGTATATTTTAAATTTATTATATTTATATATATGTATATATATAGTGTACTAATATAGAATGTATATTATTATAATTTATTTATTTTTTATGGTCACCTTAGATCAAATTTATGAATACTTCCCAAGCTTTTTATCTTCTTCAAGATGATTAGAGAAGAAGAGGCAGGAGATTCTACATGATCCTCTCTGCTGCACTGGAGGAACCTTGTCTCAGAATTTATCCTGGGTTACATGGTGACTTCAGGATAAAAAATCACAATCCTGTTAGCCCTGGCCTAGGGGTGGGAGAGGGAATGGAATTAAACCTGGAAAAATCAATCATCAGCCCCCCCCCAAAAAAAAACTTTATGGTTTAGAAAAATAGAGATAAGGAAAGCCTATTAGGTAGTGGCATACATAACCCATGGTCTCTCAGTTCCAAGACTCCTGTTCCCATATTACTTGGAGAGGGTAGTATGGGACTTGGAAATGTTTATCCATCAGTTTAGGATGTGTGGAGAATAAGGCTCACTTCTAATCTAGTCTCTCCACTGCTTCTCAACACCTGAAAATCAGTCTGTCCAATAGTTCTGATATGTGTTGAATGTCCTGGTCTGAATTTTAATTGACTTTTCTTCCCCAGGCCTAGAAACATGGCTACTAAAATCTCTTTTGAAAGCCTCAAAGTAGATCTCACCTGCTCTCTACCTTCTTCATACATTTCCCTCTCTTTACTATCTCTACTATAATAAAGCTACTAAAGCTACTAACAGATTCATAATTTTGATTTTAATTATTACAAATTGGTCAACCTTTTTTTTTGAAAATTCTATTTAATTAGATGATTTGGAGTATTTTTCCATGATTACAAGACTTATATTCTTTCCTTCCCCTCCCTCTACCCCCTCCAGTATCTGACAAGCAATTCCACTGGGTTTAACATGTGTCATTGATCAAGACCTATTTCCATATTATTGATATTTGCACTAGGATGATCTTTTAGAGTCTAAAACCCCAATCATATCCCCAATCACCATGTGATCAAGCCAGTTTTTTCTTCTGTGTTTCTTTTCCCACAGTTCTTCTTCTGGAGATGGATAGTGTTCTTTCTCACAAGTTCCTCTGGATTGTCCTGGATCATTGTATTGCTGCTAGTAGAGAAGTCCATTACATTCAATTTTATCACAATGTTTCAGTCTCTGTGTATAATGTTCTCCTGGTTCTGCTCCTTTCACTCTGCATCAATTCCTGGAGGTCATTCCAGTTCACATGGAATATATGCAATATTCCATATAATATAATAAATATAATATTTATATAAATATGATGTTTATATAAAAATATAAAAATTAAAAATAATTTGTTAATTGGCCACCCAAGCTATCTAACTATCCAATGGACTCCCTCACAATCTGAATAGATGTCCCAGAACTCAAACAGGGCAGAAGGCAGGGGCCCAAGCGAGTAACTAAGCAGGTAAGCTGGGTGAGGAAAGAGAATATAGCCAGAAGAGAGGGGCAAAAAAGGGCCATCTTCCTCTCATACACGTCCTATATGACATTATCATCCAGTCCCTCCCCAGGACATCACAAGAGGTTTCTGATTGGAAAACAGACACACAGGAAGTGGTCTCAGAGACCTCAACTTCTCTTTCATCACTTCATCACCGGAAGAGCCAGGTCTCAGGAGGATGCCAACACACCCTTTGTTCCTCCGATGTTGCTGGAAGATCATGGCAGCAAGAGCTGACTAACTTCATTCCCCAAGAGAGTTCTGGTCTACAGATAAATAAAGAGCAGGTCTCCACCCTGCCTTTAACAAAAGCCAGTACAGTAATATATCACCCTTTTATCATTAACAAAAGCAAAAGATCTAGGCAAAAGAAGGTGGGACCCAAACAGGTTCAGAGCCTAGGGAAAAGATCTTTTTGTAGTTTTAAAGTCAAACTCTTCTTGGGTATCACATTGGGAAACCAATTCAGTATCACAATTCAATATTAATTTTCCACACATTCAAGGTCTAGCTTCCTAGCCCAGGAAATACCATTTAATCCATAATGTAGCTGAACTAGAGCACTAACAGTACTATAGAATTCATCTATTATTTGTAACATTATTTCAAAGGGAAAAATAAATTCAAATTTCCAGATAGTAGGCGCACACTTCTACCACAACCCTCTATCCCCACTGAATCTAATTCAGGAAAAAACAAGAATTTTTCTGCCTTCAAGAACATTGGATGTGGCTTCGTTTCCGGGAGAGGAGCCATGGAATAAGTGGCTTTTGATAGATTAGGGTAAAGTCAGGACCAAGGAAATTGGGAACAGAGAATAAGTATAGAGAATTTTATTGGAAAAAAAGTGTTTTGAGACTAGTGGAATGAAGAACCCTAAGCAGCAAAAGTAAGATACAATTTTCCCTTTTCCTTGTATGAGATACAGTTTCCCACATATATATGCACATGTAACTTGTGTAAATACAGATATGATTTGTGGGATGCATAGCTCTGAAATCTGATCCTTTCTTCTCATAGGAAACCCGCTCTCTGCCCTGAAAGAAGCAAGAGATGCCCCCACTGGGCATTTTGCTACTTCCTTTCTTCACCCGTCTCTAAGAGGAATATCAGATTAGAATTATATCTATCTGCCTCCTCAAATGTTGGGAATATAGGAGTAAGATTTAAGGGATTCAAAACAAAGCTATTTCCACAGTTGCTTTTAAGCCCCCAAGCTCAGGTCTACTAACTTGGCTCTTTCCCTATGAACACTGATTAACCAAAAAGATCATCACAAATAGCAAATAGCATCCATCATTTATTCAAGCAAGCAGCAACTACAAATTGGAGAAGTTGTGTACCAATTAGAACAAAACAAAAAATGCTCAAGTAAATGAGCAATTTAGATAGCAGCAAAATCAGATCTTAACCCAATAAAGAGAGTCTTTGATCTCACTCAAGGAGAAATTCTCCCAAGTCTCTAGGGAGACTAACTGAAAAACAGGGAGATGTTGAATTGCCAGCTTCCCTTATATGTTTGTAGTTTTCAAAATCTCTCTTTCTCAAAGTATGTCCTCTGTCTTGAGTCTTTTTCTCCCCAGAAACTCTGACACTGAATCTGCCCCTGACTCAGCTTTGTAGCATTGTACAAGCATTTTCTCCACTAAATAGGAGTCACATCTTCTTCCATATGTGCAACACACAATCCAGGTTGCCCCTTTCACCACCCAGTTTTGGTAAGAGCAAAGATATGTTTCCATCCTCAAAAATCTGATTATTGACTCTATGCAATCAGTCCTATCCTGTTATGGCCATCAGCTACTTCACCTCTCTGCCATAGATTTCACCACCCAATTCTATTTAAAGCACATAGGATTTGGGGGGTATGAAGGGAGGGAGAGTGAATCAAGAATCCCCAGCAAGTTAGATGGGTACTATACCACAAACTCACAGGGAAAGGTCTTCCCCAAAGAATTCCTACCCCAGGTTCAAGGTACTCTGTGAATCTACATCCACTCAAAACCATAGCTCATGAGCCTGGCAGAGATGTATTTAACTTTAATAGTCAGCCAGAGGACACATTTAGTTCAAAGCAAAAGCATTCGATAAAATGGCATACTAAGAAAGGGATCAATAAAACATTTCTCCCATAAACCTGAGACTTCCATTCCCATAAATACATGCATCTTCATTGGGGAGAGAGACCATTCACTCTTGGAGAGGCACACACATTGAGAGCATATGGCCAGGGCATAGTTATAGCATAGTACTCATGTAGAAAGTACTCACAGTGTAGCTGGAAAGACAACTCATGCCCCCAGTACAGCGTTCAGTGAGGTTCCTATGCTGCTCCTTTTGTCTTGCTCCCCATGAGCCTCTGCTGGATGCTGCTCTACTGGCCCTGTAGCCTTGAACAGTCTCATAAAGTTGGCTGGTCATTGTTCCACCAGCTGCTGATCTCCTAGACAGGTTGTCTTTAGCAGAAAAGTCTCCAATAGGGGCTTCTCGGCTAGATGTTTATTTTCTGCCAAAGGCTGCCAGGTCCCACAGGGCACACAGCTGTGGAGTTGCTCCCTTCCAGCTTCTTGCCTCAGCTGATGCCCTTGATTCACTCTTCTTCAAGAGAAGAATTGGCTCTGTGGAGCTCTTCCTGCTCAAAAGCCATAAGTTTTAAAAATATCTATAATGCTTTTAGGATAGTACTTTCCCTTAGTTGTAGGACCAGCAAAAACCCTAAAAGCAAACAATAAAAAACCTTTTCCCACTCCCCCTACCCAACACTATTGCGAAGTAAAGAGAAAACGTTATTTCCTTCAGAATACTGGTGTTGGGCTTGAGTCTGCCCATCAGAGGTCTTACTCTACCTCAATGGAATTATTCTCTATGCCTATTAATTTTTTTAATGGAATGCTTCTCAGATTTGCAGAGAATGTTCTTAGGCAGAGGCCATGCAAATCTTCTCTCTATTGTTCTAATTTTAGTATATGTGCTGCCAAAGTAATCACTAAGCCTATTAGTTTAACCTCTCTAGCCTAGATTACTCCTGTTCATTATTACATAAAGCAGCATGGTAAAATGGGGAAATGATGATTTAGAACCAGAGGACTTGAGTTCAAATCCCAGTTCTGTCAGTTACAACCTGTGTGCCTCTGAGCAAATCACTTAAACTTTCTGGCCTGAGGTTCCTCCTTTGTAAAATTTAAAAAAAAAGTATTGGATGAAATGGCCTTGAATCTCTTTTTCAGCTTTAACTCATTTCTCCTGAGGATCCACCCCCCTTCCCACCACAATAACTAACAAATACCTGCCATCATTTATGTAGATGAGTGATAATAAACTTTTATATTTCTATCTTTGTGTGTGTGTGTGCGCATGTGTGTGTGTACACACACATATAGGCAGTGAGATGGTGCAGTGGACTGGATACTGCACTGAGCTTAAAATAAGAAAGTCTCATCTTCCTGAGTTCAAATCTGTCCCCAGATACTTACTAGCCATGTGACCCTAGAAAAGTCACTTAACCCAGTTTATTTCAGTTTCCTTATCTATAAAATGAGCTAGAGAAGAAAATGGCAAACCACTTCAGTATCTCTGCCAAGAAAATCCCAGAAATGGTCACAACGTCAGACATGACTGAAAACAAAAAACAACAGATAGATAGATAGATAGATAGATAGATAGATCTTTATTTATATGCATATAGATATAGATATAGAGATATCCCTTCCTAGAGGTCTAACACCCCTATCATGTAGAAAAATCCACATAAAAATTTGTGGCCTTTCTTTCATATCAGAGAAAAGAAATTGGGTATATTTATTGTATTAAAAGATAAAATATGTTAATGTTATAAAACACTATACATATATTTTATGTATTTCTAAACTTTTTCTGTGTCATCTGCTGGCCTTTGCATGCTATCAGAAACTTCTGTAAAACTCCTCCAAAATTCTCTTTTAATTTATGCCAACTTGCAATATAGCAAAACCTAGATGGGGAATGTCGCACTGTGGAAGTGATAACTGTATATATTTCTTTACATGTGCATATATGTTGCATTGCAGATATGTGTGTATACATATGTTTCTGTGTGTATGTGTATGTATTGTATATGTATATGCATCTCCAAAGCTCAAAGAGACTTTGAGGTCACCATTACCCTGGGTTTGGTGGGTGGCAGGATAGATTGAATAACAACATCAGACTGAGGGCCAAGCCAAAGGGAGATGGAAGGAAGAGCAGCTATTTGGGCAGAGGGAGATTTCCTATAGTCCTTCCAGCTGCAGAGACCTCTCTGGGTCTCAGTTTCCTCATCTGCAAATTGAGAGAGTTGGCTCAGAGTCCCTAAAGTCTCTCCCTGTCCCAGACCTCAATCGATGGCCCTGTGAGCAAGAAGAAATGTCTTCGGCAAAGAAAATGGTGCCCTGTGAAAGAGAAAACTGCCTCGGCAAATCTTTGGGAACTTGCCTAGGGAACAGAGAACAACGTGGCTTGGCAAGGGAAAGCCAGGCAGACCCAGGGGCATCTCTTTGGGAGCAAGAGGAAACTGAAGAAGGCATCATGACACCTGCTGGCTGCAATGAAGAACTACAGAGAAAACTCTACCCCTGGGCAGAAAGATAAGGAAACTGTCTACAAGGGTCAAGTCTCATCCAAAGAAAACCTTCTCCAAGGAATTCCCCAAAAGAGGGACTTGTGTATAAGCTATGGCAAGTGACTGAGAATTCCATAGACATTTGGGAGGTTTTAAATCAAAAGACTTCTGTTTGCTTTGGGGATTACACTCTTATTTCCAAGAATTATATCTCGTTTTCCTCATTCTCTATGACAAACTTGCTTCCTCTTCCCTATGGAGAACTAGACACTTGCAAGGTAAACTGGAGTCAAGCTGGAAAATGGCAGATCATGATTTTCCTGTATTTTCTCAGGGTGATTTGAGGTCCATGGAAGTAAATAATTCCCCCAATGCGTTATAAGAGGCTAGTCCTACATTGTACCAGAACTATAACTAGGGGAGTAGATAGAGCCTTAGATACCAACAGATTGCTAATCTGCTAAAGGACAGGACTTGAGCAGGGAGACAAAGGATAGGGCCAGGGAGGGGAGGCCTGCCCTGTGGAGAGAGAAAGAAGCAAGACTTAGGAGAGTGCTTTCAGTACCTGCTCCATTTGAGCTCCCTGGGAGCAAAGTCCTGGCCACCCTGTCCTAGTTATGAGTCTGCCATCTGTAACTATGGCCACACACACACGGTCCAGATTGCTAGAGGAACCAAAGAATCAACCAAGAACTGTTGCACTTGAGCACTTTCTCAAAGTCTTAAATATTCCTTGCTTAATCATGTATCCCTTTTGGTGGGGGCTTTTAGAATCATTTTACTTTAAAGCTTATATTTAAAATGGGTATGGTTTAATATTTGTATAACCCAGATTGAATTGCATGTCAACTCTGGGAGGGAGGAGGGAAGAAAGGAAGGAGACAACATGAATCATATAACTTTGAAAAACTTATGTGGAAATGTATTAAAATAAAGATAAGATATTTTTTAAAACTAAAATAAAATAAAATTGGTATCATTGTATATCTAGCATATAGAAGGCTAGCCTTGGAATCAAGATGACCTGAGTTCAGGTACTGATTATGACATATGCTGAGAACCTCTCTAAGTCACTTCTCAGCTGTGTGACCCTGGGCAAGTCACTTAACCCCCATTGCCTAGCCCTTACAGTTCTTCTGCCTTGGAACCAATACCCAGTATTGAGTCTAAGATAGAAGGTAAAGGTTTTATATATATATATATACACATACATATATTACATCTGGGAATCTATTTAGATCACATGAAATTCATTATTTGTTTAGAATATACTTCCTGATTTTTTTATTTTAAAAATAATATTGTTGGTAATAATATGGAAATAGGTTTTGAACAGTAATACATGTAAAACCCAGGGGAATTGCTCATTAGCTCTGGGAAGAGGAAGGGAAAGAAAATAAATCATGTAACCATGGGAAAATGTTCAAAATTAATTAAATAATTTTTTTAATCAGGATAATGAGAATATTGTTAGAACACAAGAAAATATCAACTTATATAAATAACTTCATAAGTAAAGTAATAACAAATAAAAATTCATTTATCATGCACAAAATTCAAGGGCCTAGGTTTCTAATTTTAATGGACTCTAATTCTTTTTTTTCTCATAACGTCATTCAGCATAGGTTGCTAAAAATAATCTTGTTCATGGGTTTGTTTGTTTTGGGTTTTTTTTTGTCTGATTCCTTTTTTTAAAAAAATAGCAATTAAAGAACTACACATCCTAATAAAATGAAGGCAGCCTACAGGGCCCACATACTATCAGTGACTTCTGTGTGGCCTGGCACCAGCCCTTAGCCTGACTTTAGACTCAATCACTTTCTCAGTTCAATGGAGATCAGAGCATACTGTCCAACCACACAATTGCTTTTACTAAAATAGCTGGCTAATGATAATGAAATGCATTTAAAAATGGAAGGAACAAAATATTTACTGAAAAATAAGCTTGTTATATCACTCCAGTTCTTTACTTGTCAGGAATTCTGAGCCATCCCAATATACTGCGCTACCTGCAGCAAGCTAAGCTTTATTATCTTAACAGAGAGAATGGAGCTCACCTGCCTGTGAATTGACAAGAAGAGAACTACAGAATTCCAGGCGCAATTATCTGAGCCATTTAAAGAGAAGCTGCCCTGGAATCATGGCTCTCCAATAGGCCTTCATGTTTAATTATCAATCCACACTTTTAATTGTTTCTTCTTGGGAGGCCTGTTGGTCATTGTGGTTTTCTAGAAAATCTTTTGGAAGGAAGATAAAAAGGAAAGAAACAAAACAAAGGAAGACAGATTGCAGAAGATAAGGATAATGGGTGACTAGATAATGGAGGCTCCCATCTCCAGCCACTGAGGAAAACCTAGCAAGGCAGAATCAAGCATGTTTGCTGAAACCATCTTCCTGGTGGCCATTTTGTGAGTCCTGAATGTCTAGCAGCCAGTTTTAAGCAAACACACATGACTGATTAAAGAAGAAAGGGAACTATTTTTACAGGGGCCATTAAACTTTAACTGCCATCTGGCAGGGAATGATTAGAGAAGATCAAAATTAAGGCAGTCAACACAAATGCTGGATGGTTACCTCAGGGAATTAACATGGATAAAGACAGTGAACTTGTGGTTAAATAAAGAGACAGACATGAGAGGGAAATGATGAACACATCCTTTATGGTTCTGGACCTCATGGTCATATTCCTTGCCAAAGGAGCTGAAAAGAGGAAGAAATCACAAGGAGACCATGAGAAAATTGGAACCACCTGGGAGTTATCAGATGCTCTGCACCCATCATAAAAAAAGGAAGTTAAAGAACCACCCAAGACCACACTGTTTGGGCTTCCTCTCTCTTCAGGAAGGAAATATTTATGGGAGAGGTGTGATAAACTTGGCAGGTAGTTAATATTCAGATTAGATGAATATCTTAAAATAGGAAATCATTTTATATACTCTTAAGAAGGAAGATATTAGTGAAGATATTTTGCAAAGGCACTAAAACTGTAGACTCTGAAGATCATTGTTTCCACCCAAATTAAAGGAGTCATTTAGGAGGCCAATGGGGGGTGGGGGGGGGGAAGAAGCAGAGAGAATCCTAATGAAAAAGAATAAAAAGGCTTAGCCTTTTTAGAGGGGATTTGTCAATTTTTCATCAGTTGACATAGTAGAACATTTAACACAAATTCAGGGGCAAGGACTGATGAAACACAGGTATAAACATATAGGAGAGAACCATTCTTTTTAAATCATAATAGCTAGCATTTTAATAGCATTTGGAGGATGATAAAGGACTTTTTAGTAATTATCTTACTTGATCCTCACAATAACCCTAGAACACAGATGCTGCTTTTCTCCCATTCTTCAGATGAAGAAAAGGTGGCTGAGACATGAAGTGACTTGTCCAGGAACACATGAGATATGGACTCAAGTCTTCTTAACTATCCAGCACTAAATTTATTTTTCTTTTTTCATTTTAAAATGTATTTATTAAATTAATTAATTTAGAATATTTTTCCATGATTACATGATTCATGTTCTTTCCCTCCCCTCCCTTTCTCCCTCCCTCCTCCCACAGTCAACGAGCAATTCCATTGGGTTTTACATGTATCACTGATCAAGACCTATTTCCATATTATTAATATTTGCAATAAAGCAGCACTAAACTTATTGTACCACCTATCTGTCCAAGGTGCTAGAATGTGCTACCTGTAAGAAATGAAGAAGAGACAGCTAGGTAACACGGTGGAAAGGACTTCAGGCCTGGGTTTAAATATGACCTTAGACATTTCCTACTTCTATGACTCTGGACAAGTCATTTAAGTCAGATTTCCCTAGCTGCTTTTCTGTCTTGGAATTGATACAAAGACAGAAGATAAGGGTATTTTTTTAAATATAATGATTGTGAGTAATGAAGAAAAATATGGGAAGACATGATTTGATGCAAGCTAACATAAGCAAAACCAGGGAACAAACTACTATACACAACTACAGTAATGTAAACGGAAAGAACAAAACAATCAGGACTAAATGTTATGAAATTATAATGATCAAATATCACCACAAAGAAGTGTGTGGGAGCATTTCCTCTCCTTCTTTGAAGAAGTGAGTGAGGATAGATTTGGAACACTGCATAGAATGTCAGATCTTTTTATGACTTCAATAGTTTTGCTGAACCAGTTTTTTGTCTTTGTTATTCTTAGCTATAAATAAGGGATGGCTTTCTGGGAAGGAGAGGTATATATTGGAGAAAGTAAGTGATATAAAAGCCAAGTTAAAAAAAACAATTATTTTTTTATTTTTATTAAAATCAAAACTATTTATTTGATTTATTAAAATCAAAAACTACATGGAGAGACAGCATAGCAGAGTAAATACCTTGGAGGGAGAAAGACATGTTCAAGTTGTGTTTCTGGTACATACAAAGTATAAGACCAAAGACAAATGTCAGACTTCTCAGCATCCCTGATAATTCTCTAAGATGAGTTGCTGATCTTCATCAGAGGAGGCAATTTCCACACTGGAAGTTTCCTATGCTAATAAAATCACATGTCTGAATAAGTAGATCATTACAATGTGATTTCCCTCTCTACCTCTCCCTCCACCCCCACTTCTCTTTCTCTCTTTTTCCTTCATGGTAAGGGCCTTAATAGTCCAAGCAATCTGAAGAGATTTTTGGATATGCAAGTCTAATTTTAGGTAATCCGGGGGTAAGAGCAGCAAGTAAACAACTCAGCGGGTCTTCAGCTTGATAACCATCTATCAAGCAAGAACAGGATAAAGACCTACCTATACAACCAATTCTTTTTCTTTATCTGGGTCTATTTAATCTCAACCACCAAAACTAATATTCCAGGTCAGGACCTGAGTGAAGACATGACAACAGAAGCAATCATGATAAAGTATTATGCTGGAAGGTACCTTAGAGAATAACGTGCAATCTCTTGAATTTTCAAATGTTGGAACCAAAAGACTAATAAGGATAAGGGATCTACCCAAAGTCAGTTAGTCAATAAACATTTATTCAACACCTACTATGTGCCAGGGACTATTCTAAACTGTAGGGATACAAAGAAAGACAAGACAGACTCTGCTTGTAAGCAACTCACAATCTAATGGACATATGTTGAGTGGATAGCATAGCAGAGAGTAG
The DNA here is from genome assembly GCF_027887165.1 of Monodelphis domestica. Taxonomy (NCBI): domain Eukaryota; kingdom Metazoa; phylum Chordata; class Mammalia; order Didelphimorphia; family Didelphidae; genus Monodelphis; species Monodelphis domestica. The sequence goes on along the minus strand of NC_077230.1, from coordinate 186,947,386 downwards.
AACCCTAGCCTTCTGAAAACCACTCCAGGTATCTCTCCACTACACCAAGGTCACTATAGTCCTTTCCACTTCATTTTCCAACTAAGGCTTCCTTTTGACCATCTATCTCACTCCAAGATACTCACAAATACTACCCTTACTCAGATTGGGCTCAACTTTCAGTTGGGGGTTGAGGATAAAATGTCAATAAGTCACAAACATGGTGAAAGAAACCTGATGTAGCCAACCAGCAAGAGAGGGAAAGGATAATATGTCTATTCAAACAAAATCATATTTATAAAGCACTTAGTACAGTGCCTGGTACAGATTAAGTGGTTAATAAATGCTCGTTACCTTCTTTCCTTCCAATTCCATGAAGAGAATAATTGGCACAAGGGCAGAATAGACAGTCTTAGAACTGAACTGCATAAGGATTTGTGCAAATAAAAATTAATCTGAAAGATACTTGTTTTGGTTTTTCCAACTTTAAAAAAGATTCTTTTTTCCTCTGTTGATATTTTCATGAAAATATTTAGCTTATCTTTAAATGTTGTATGAACCACTTTTTCTATACTTAACTCCAATACAAAAAAATTTCAATTAAAATTAAATTTATTAAATGATTCACACATATTCATCCCAGCTGCAAGAACATCCAGTATGAAATGTAAGATAATTCAGTGGCATGCCAGAAATCTCATCCATTTCCTTATGCCTTTGTACATCTAGAATCTCTAAACATCTGGCAATTTTACCATCAGGAAACAGTGCAGTGTCCATCTGTTAAATCAGTCTTTTGCCTGATTCATCTGGGATGATCAGCCAGATGTGGGTATCCTTTACATTATTAATTATTTTCTGTTTTCCCTTTGTACAAGCCTGAGGAAGCCAAAATATGGGGTACAGTATGTATATAAATCACAAAAAAAGTTTAAAAGTAATTGTTTTTCTTTATTTGTAGATATAAAGAATGAATGAAATGCATTTAGTTTATCATGAATTAGTTAATATCACAAAAATAAGAGGGCCACATGCCATACTTTCTTAAGAAGTTATTTGTAGGGGGCAGCTGGGTGGCTCAGTGGATTGAGAGCCAGGCCCAGAGATGGGAGGTCCTGGACTCAAATATGACCTCAAATACTTCCTACCTTGAGTCACTTGACCCCCCCCCCCCCATTGCCTAGTCATTATCACTCTTCTGCCTTGGAACCAATACACAGCATTGATTCTAAGTTGAAAGGTAAATTTTTAAAATAATTTTTTAAAAAAGTTATTTGTATAGAGTTTGCTCTTTTCTCCTATTTTATATCTTGAAAGTCCTTGACAATATTCCCCATCTTCTCTTCTTTTGCTCCTTTTAACCAATATTAACTACTCTATTTGTTTCCTTGATTCTATTCTCTCCCATAACATCAACACATTGCCACTGCAATTATTCTTTCTCCCTGTTTTTCAGTTCTCCCTATCTACTGGTTCCTTCTCTGTTGGCTGCAAACAAGCCAAAGTGTTCTAGGTCATAAAGCAACCTTTACTTGACCCTAGTAACTAACCCTTCATGCAATCATCCTACATATTGCTTCCTTTCACAGCTAAACTCCTAGAGAAAGTTGTCTTCTTTCCTCTCTCTTCCTCTCATTCACTTCATTTCCTTACAATCTGACTTCTGATCTTATCACTCAATCAAAACTGCTTTCTCCATGATTGCCAATGATTGATCTCTTAATTGCCAAGTCAGATGGCCTCTTCTCAGTGCTCATCTTGACTCTTCTGCCATTGTTGACACTGTTGACTATACCTACCCTTTCTTGAGAGAGAGGAGGAAGGGAGAGAAAGGGAGGGAGAGAGAGATGACAACTATATATGCCATTTGTGCATTATTTATTTGTCACATCTCCCATTAGATTATGAGTTTCTTGAGGGCAGAAACTATTTTTGCCCTTTTTTGTATGCCTAGCTCTTAGCAAAGTACCTGGATTATAGGATACTTCATGAATATTTGTTGACAACTTGAATTCACCAGGCCCATATTCAAATCTTTTCCAATACAATAGGAGCTACCAGATTTTGCTTTCTCCCAACATACTTAGAGGAACCAAGGTCACTCCACACAAAAGGCATGTGGACATGTGGTTTTCTTAGAGTTATACCCTTCCACTAGCTAAAAAGAGGTAAATTTTCAATTACCTGAATATAAGATTTTATCTAACTTTTAAGCATTTGCAATGTGCCAAGCCCTGTGCTAATTGCTGGCGATAAAAACAGAAAGAGTGAGATAATCTCTGCTCTCTAGGAGCATGTGAAAAAAAATGCTCTAGATTATAAATATTTAGGGAAATGAAAATTAAAGTAACTCAGAGCATTCACCTCATATGAATCAGATAAGCAAAGTCACAAGGCATGACCTAGATTTTAGATTTTAGATCTTCTATTTAATTAATTGATTGTTTAGTGTTAACTGATACATAAAATCATAGGACCTCAAACTGGAAGGAAGCTTAGAGTTCATCTAATCCAACCCTTCACTTTAGAGAGGAAAAATCTGAGGCCTAGGGATATCAAGTGACCTGCTCAAGGTCACACACCTATAAGTGACAGAGTACAGGTATAAATCCAGCTCCTCTGACTCCAGATGAAGCATTCTTCTCCCCTTTTCATGGTGCCTCACACCTGCACATTTATGGGGATTTTTGCCATTTGGGGATGTCTCTTCTCTGCTGGATCCCCCAATTCACTACCAGATTTTCCCTTTACCAAATTGCTTCCCTTTTTTATATGACCCATATTTATTTATATTTATATAGAAATTCCTTCTTATAAAAATAACAAGTATATATGATATTTTCTGGCTATAAAGCACTTAATATGCATTATGCTGCTCCTATTATTAACCTTATCATTCTCTCCAGATTCCATATTGAAATCTTCAGAATTTATGTTATAATAAAAATTTTCCCCCTAGATCCACATTTATTTTGTGTCCTACAAGTCTTCTGAATTTATATTCTAAAATTGTCAAAGTATAGGTTTGAATGACAACATGCTTTAAAATGAAATCTGACCAAACAGGAAAAGTCAAAATAGCTTTCTTCACTGTCAAAATATGGTCCTGATTACAAGGATTTTTAGAAATAGTATTTAGTAATCCCTTTTAATTATTTAGGTAACCCACAAGTATTGAACCATAATATCTCTCAAAGTACTTTGATAAGGAAGGGAGAGATTTGTGTTTAATCCAAAAGATTTCTCCAATTGATAAAATGAAGATATGATAAATGATCAATGTATATTAACAGGCAGTTTACAAAGAAAGAAATCCAAGCTATCAATAACCTCATGAAAGAAAATGCTCCATCATGAATATTTAGAGAAATGAAAATTAAAGCAACTCAGAGGTTTCACTTCATACCCATCAAATTGGCAGAGCTGACATAAAATGGAAATGATAAATGTTGGAAGGACTTTGAGAAAAGAATTTAAGCACTTTGGGTGGAAATGTGAATTAATATAGTCATTCTGGAAAGAAATGTGGACCAAGGCCTCTAAAGTTACTAAACTGTGTGCTCCTTTTGATTCAGTGACAAAGGTTCTTATATACTAAGTCTATACTCCAAAGAGATCAAAGAAAGAAGTAAAGGAAATATACACACAAGCAGGTTCAAAGCATCTATAACATCGTTTTATAATAGCAAAGACCTGGAATCTAAAGGATTGCCCGTTAATGGGGGAATAATTGAATATATTATATTAATATAATGCAATACTAAAGTGGTGTAAAAAAATGATGGTGATGATTTCAGAAAAACCTGGGAAGACTTCTATGAACTGATGCAAAGAGAAGTAAGCAGAATGACAGTATTGTAAAGATAAACAGCTTTGAAAGACAAAAGCTCTAATCAATAATATGACCCATGATAACTGAAGATAAATGATGAGGCATGCTGCCCACCTCTGAATAAAAAAGTGATGGACTCAGATTTTGTTTTTCTATCTTTTTCTTTCACTCTGTCCTTCAGATATGGGGAAGAGGTGGGAGGGAAAAAAATAGACTTCTGTTCACTGAAATTAAAATTTTTAAATAAAACTGATGAGGTAAATGTTATGATCAGGGTTGGTCCTGAGCAAACAAATGATCAAACACATTTCTTTCCTTTTGATAGTGACATGAGAGCTATGGATATGGAATGCTGAATATTCTGACAGTTGGTGAGTCATTTTTTCCTTATGGATTTATATATTGTTGTTTTAAGAAATTATTCTATCTGGGGAGCAGCTGGGCAGCTGGGTAGCTCCGTGGATTGAGAGCCAGGCCTAAAGATGGGAGGTCCGAGGTTCAAATCTGGCCTCAGACACTTCCCAGCTGTGTGACCCTGGGCAAGTCACTTGATCCCCATTGCCTAGCCCTTACCACTCTTTTGCCTTGGAACCAATACACAAGATTGATTCCAAGACAGAAGGTAAGGGTTTAAAATTTTTAAAAAGAAAGAAAGAAATAAATTATTCTATCTGGGACAGAGGTGAGGATATATTGGGAAATTATTATGACAGTAAAAACTTTTAAAAGTATAAAATAAAACAATACAACCGCACTTGTTACACCACTGCTACATTTATTAACAGTCTAAGGAAAATATATGGCTTATATCTATATCTTTTATAACTGAATATGATAACACTTTGGTATTTGCTGGTATTTTAATACCCCATATGATTTCAAATTAGGCAGCTAAGGTTTGAGTAGTCCTATAAATGGTTTTTCCAGTTTGCAACCACTTCCTTAACTTCATGCCAAGCAACTGCCAAAAGATATACTTTAGGGATTTGTAAATTTCAGCAGAACATTTTTTTTCTTTCTTAGAATCTAATGTAATAACTAAAAGCTTCCCTTCCATGTAGGCAGTCCCAGGCCTATCACTCACTCAACCTTGCACTTCTTCAGGTTAAGACTATTCATTCATTTCTAATTGATCTGCCTTTCCTACATGGGGCTAATTGTTCTTGGGTCTATGCCAAACACAAAGATCTGACCCAACTTGAACAATATTTGAAGTCAGAGATAAAAGATCTATCAACTGTTCCACTCAGCAGCTTTAACATGCATGGCTAGCTAAAGTCAAGAATTTTCACCTTTTGAGACTTTTTTAAAGTCGACAAATTCTACTAAAAATGTTCTTATTGTCTGTTTTCGAGAGGTTTTTTAGATTTGGTTCTTTCTCTCTCTCTCTCTCTTCTTTCTCTCTCTCATTTTAACTTCCTGTCTTGTTTTTCACTCTTAATATGAAATTTTCTTATAAAAATGTCAGACTTCTCAGCATGGCAAAATATTTCATGTGAAAATATTCCAAAGAAAATTCAACCAAAGGGAATTTTTCCCTAAAGTCATATGGAATAGGATTCTGGCCCATAAGCTTAATAATGACTAATTTTGGGAAACTCACTTAAAGAATATTTATAATGTGCTCTTGACATTTAAGCTATTTCCCACTAATAGGATGAACCAGTACTGGAAGTTTTCAACATAAAGAAATATGTCAAAAATTAATTTATGAATCAGTTATTTGGGACTTGAAAAATATTTTTCTAGAGAATTCATCTTGCAAATCATGTCGAGATTCTTGAATAAGCCCACAACATATATTTAAACCCATAATGTAGATAAAATGCTATGTATTAGCCATTTTTAAAGAGCAAAAAAATAATTTACACACCTTTTTTCTAAACATCATACCAAAATACACAGAGTACTTTCCTGACATGTCATAATTCTAATAACTAAATAAAGCTGGAAAACAATAATAAACATTTAATAAATGCTTGTAAAACTATTGAATAGGATGATAAAAGTAAACATGTAGTCATTTTTTATTATCCTAAATGCTGGTTCTTAGGGGCAAAATATATTTAGAGAAATATAAGAAGGTAGACAGATGAGAAACTCTTGTGGATGAAAGCGATGCGTAGGCACCACATTAACTTAAGAGTACATTGGAGACCAATGCCACTGGTCCTTAATTATCTCTAATTTCACTTCCAGATGTGAGACCTTTTTTTCACCACTAGCTATGATATGGCAACTCACAAGATTCATCTCAGTTCTTAATTTGCCTTAAATTTAGCTCTTGGGGTGTGGAGCTTAAAAACAGATAAACAAAAAATACTCATTTTTAATAGAAAAAAATGTGTGGTGCCTCAGGGCTTCAGAAAAGAAATGTTATAATTTTAACCTTTAAACTCAGTAATTTTTGAAAAATCTTTAAAAATTTTAAACTACAAAACTAACTTTTCCAATTAAAAGCATCTCACTGAATTACACATCTCTTTAAATTGTGAAATAAGTGATATTCCCCATGTATATGGGGATTTAGTGATTTATAAAATAAATAAAATATGATTTTAAAAGTGATTTATAAGTGCATTGGAGGGTTAATCAGGGAAGTTTACATGGAGCTAGACCTTTTCTAGACCCATATACTATATGCTTCCCAGTGAGTCCCTTAAAAAAAAGACATAAAAAAAGAAAGGAAAAAAAAGACACATTCAAGCCATTTCACATCACAGAAGTGCCTGTGTCAAATAATATTGGCCTCTGAATAGCAAGTGTCACTCACACAGCTGACTTTAAAAGGAAAGACAATTTCCATCATCACTCTAATCTTCCTCCTTCCTGAACATGGCGTGAGACTCTAAGCACTCTCCTTTGGAATTCTTGCAAGGAGGACATTAGACAAATCTTCCCAACGCAACAGTTATGGAGCTTACACTTACTAGCATGAACATATGCTCATCAGGTGGGATCCTGAGCCTGGATTTCAATGTCCTGCCTGCCTCTGTGTTTCTTTCCCTGAACCCAAGTGACCAAACAGCAATCCTGAGATGGGAACTTCAAGCCTTGGCTATTATCTTGTGTACTCTAGGGATCTGGTGTCATTGAGATATCCAAGTGACTAACAGCAGAGGATTTTCCCTGAAGTTACTACTATACTTCTTGGAGAAAAGGATCACCTTCAAGATGATGAGCCCAAACCATGCTCTAACTTCTTAGAGGATGTGGACTTTGACAGAGTTGGTCAGTCAGATAGTACAGAGGCCAGATAAAGATGAAATAACTATTCAGAAATATGACAAGGTATTTTGTGTTTTAAACATTAATAAGTATTATTTAATTATTTAAGTATTACCCTCCTGGAAGAATATGATAGGAATTACTATTTCAAGTCTTTGGCCAAATATATGCTTATGAGTCTTTTTCATTTTTTGTATTTCTTTCATCATAATTTTTTCCCTAAATGTAAGTTCTTTTGAATATCAAGTGCTTTTTTTAGAAGAAACCCTGAAAATTCCTTTTGGGGAGGAGCCCCTTAGACATGAGCCAAATCAGAGATCTTTTAAAGAGCAATCCTAGTGTTCTCTTCACTGGCATGGGAACATAATGTATCAGAGTTTGAGAAGAGTTTGATTCCCTTCTTTGTGGCCAAGCTTCCCTGTACTGAATGCAATGTGCTGGTGTCCCTTAGTGGGAGGGAATGCCCCAGACTTTAGACTGAGGATATTATTACAAAAACGTATCTATTCGTGAGAATGAATATGGCTAAAGTAAGGGCTGCACTTGGAATCAGTTTTCAAAATCTTTTTCCAAGGCCCATCTCAAACACAGACTAATTATATGACCCTGTATATATCAAGTAACTATCTGAAATTGTAAGTTGCAAAACAGTTGTTGATAGGCTTTAGTAAAAGGAACTTCTTTCCAACAGTACTCTATACCAATGAAATCACACAGGCATGGTCCAAAAAAAAGTTCTTAATGATATGGAAATTCTATAACAGAGATGCTAACACTCTCCTGGAAGCCCAGCTTTATAGAGGATTCCACCATAATTTTAAATGTCAAAGCAGAGAAAATGATCAAGAAGTAGTCTTATTGATTAAAGAGCACCAAGAAGATATTTATAAGGAAAATTCTACTAAGACAAGCAAATCATGGGAATGACACTTTCAGAGGACTAATTGTACTCAGTCAAATCCCAACAATTATAAAAACATTTATAAGAGCCTGAATTCTAGGGTTCAGTTCCCCATAGGTCATCAGAATAGTCTGTTTTACCAAAGGGAAAATACTCTTCTCTAATCCTAAATGATAGTTATTGAGGCAGAATGAAATTGAAATACAACCAAATATTTGTTTTATTTATTTTTTAATCATGTTTGCAAACATCTGCAGATGTGTTCCCATGTAGCAAAGCATGTGGCCCAAAGCTGGAACTGTTTGCAAACAGCAGGATCACAAGGCAGAAGAGATGACACTTGCTGTGTGATGAAAGCACTCCTTTGAAAGCCATGTTTGGTTAGCACCTATGCCCTGCTGAAATTGGCCTAGCATACTCTCCATGGGCATTCTGCCAACCTAACAGATGGGAATGAATGTAGCACTGCCAGAAAATCAGGATGTGCAGTGATTTTCAGCACTGGGGTTAAATTTCTTTCCAAGAACACTATCTATACCGAAACTATGTGGTGATATTGATGACTTTCATGACTTAGAGCTGCATTAATGAAAATTTAGATTGGTTTTGAAACTAATCAAAATACATAGCCCAGAGGCTCCCTAAATGCGTTCCTAAAAATGCCAGAGTGAAAAGTTTCAGACTCTAGTAAAGGAATATACTTAGGAAACTTTGCCAAAGTAATTCTATAATTTAGACCATTTCTGAAAAGTGGGTCAGTTGTATATAAGTTCTCAGTCATTTTTCACTAAGGCCAGCGATGTATTTTTAATTAGAAACTTTCAAAGTCATTTTTTCCCTAGATACTATTCTTAGGATCAGGCTAAAGTTTCTAATTTCCTGTTACCAAGTTTGAGACTCATGAAACTGGAAGTTTTCTGCTATGATGTCCAAACTATAAATACAGTAGAATAAACCAAAAAACAAACCTTCTGTATCTTCCCTTTAGAAAAAAGACCACTGGACCTCAAGTTGGAGAAGTCAAGTCCAAATTCCATTTCTGGCATTTACTAGCTATGGGCAAATTAATAGCCCTCCTCTGCACCTCACTTTTCTTTATCAGTAAAATGAGTATAATAATGTAACTTACAGAATCTCATTGGGTTGCCATAAGAATCAAATGAACTAATGGATATGAAACATTTAATAATCCATAATGTACTATATGAGGGAAGTTAGTTGACATGACGGATAAAGAACTGGCCTTGGAATTAGAAATCTGACCTCAGACACTTACTAGTTGTGTGATCCTGGAAAAGTCACTTAACCCTTTTTGCCTCAGTTTCTTCATCTGTAAAATGAGCTGGAGAAGGAAATGGCAAACTGATACCATATTTTTGCTGAGAAAATTCCAAATAGAATCAAAAAGAGTCTGATGCCTGAAACATGATTGAATGACAATAAAAGTACTATATGAATGTTAGCCATCTTTCCCTTCATGACCCAGTGCTCCAAATCACCTTCAGATTCTTAGAAACTGCTTGAGCAAGAATGCCATCTAATCAAAGTCAATACTCATAAAACCACTATCTCTTCTGAATCTCCCAACTGTGATTGTGAAAATCACCTTTAAAGATTGGTATAATATTATTTATGGTCACCAAGGAATTTACCTAAGAAATTCCTAAAATGAAACACTCAAGTCAGAATGGAGTTGATGATGGTTTAATCACAATGGGAGTAAGAAAAGGGAGAGGGAGAGAAGAAGAGAGGAGGAAAGGGAAAAAGGTTAACTCAACCTTCTGGCAGAGCCAGAGGGAGTTTAGGCCCAAAGGCCAAGGTAGAGAAGAGAATCAGTCCTTGACTCACGTGACCGATCTGAAGGAAAGCTGTCTGCGGGCCTCCTCCCTGCTCAAGCTCCTAGCACGAACTGCCACCCAGCTCTGTCCATAGGAAGTGAGCGAATTCCAGAGGTTCTTCCCTACCTCACTTCCTGTGCCTCACAAGTGCCAATGGTGGCTCAAGCGTGGCTTAGGACAGCCCAGGTGGGCAGTTAGTTATTTCTGATTTGTCATTGACTAGCACATGCCCCTGTAGTGTGGGTGTGCACAAATTTGGGTGCTAGACCAAGATGGAGATTTTAAAAGTCACACTACCAAATAAAATTAATCACATGACATAATAGCAAATGATCATAGACTTAAAATAGAATGCTAGGTAAATAAGAAAGAATCAAAATAAGCAACAGTTCTTTTCCAAAAACTAATTGCCACCTCTCTCCCCTCTCCTGGCAATACTGGTGGAGCTTTCTCTTAATAATACCCCATCAGAAGGGAGATCCACAAATCTAATCCTTAAACTAATCTATGAAAGAAGTTAGCATCTACAAACAGGCTTGGTAAGCTTTCTCTCATCTTAGCAGGATGAAGAGTATAGCCCACCATAGAGGGAGTACCACCAAAGTCACTGGCATCTTTACTACTTTTGGTGTTATAGCCTGAAATATAAGCTACTTCAGCTAGTACCTACTCTTTACCCTTTGACAGACAGGATCACTTTCCTCGCTGACAGAATTTAAATTAATATGATCTTGGAAAACCTAAGTTTTAAAGTAATTAACTTAAGGCTGTTCATATTACAAATGGATTTTTCTCATTATAAATGTGCTTCCTTAAATAGCAAGCTGACCCAGTGCATTTACCCATTGGCTTACATACCTTTATTGATTACTTGACAGAAACAAGAGGTCACTATTCTTTAAGCAAGCCATCATCTTCACAACACAGTTTTTTATGTGTCTTAAAAATTAGATCTTTATCAGAGAAAATTTTCCAAAAATGTATCCCCAGTAAAATGATTACTTTTAGTCTTAGCTGTATTAAATTTGCTTGTGCAAAAATTTTTTAATTTCATACAATAAAAATTTTCCATTTGATCTTCTCTTATTCTCTCTCTCCATATTTGGCTAAGACCTCTTCCCCTATTCGTAAGTCAGAAAAGACAATTTCTTCTTTCTTCCTTTAACTTGTTGATGACATAACCATTTATATCAAGGATATATATTTATTTGAGTTTTATCTTGATTATGGTGAGAAGTGATGGGAAAAACCTAATTTTTGCCAGACTGATATCCAGTTTTCCTAGCAGTTCCTGTCAAATGATGTCTTTACCCTAGTAGTTGAAGTTTTGGGGTTTATTGAACATTAGGGACTCAGTCCACTGTATGTAATTGACCTCTTTTTTTAAACAAGTACCAAATTTGAAATGGCATTTCTCTATCTCTTTCTGCTACATTTTGGAATTATACAGAAATTCTGATAATTTTATGGGTTTATTTTATGTCCTTCAATTTTGCTGAAGGAATTTTTTAAATTAACTTTAGTTGAGTCTCTAGGGTTATCTAAGTATATCTTATCACATGCAAAAAGTGATAATATTGAGACAGTTAGGTAGCTCAATGAATAGAGAGCCAGGCCTGAAGATGGAAGGTCTTAGATTCAAATCTGACCAGAGGCATTTCCCAGCTGTGTGACCCTGAACAAGTCACTTAATCCCAATTGCCTAGCCCTTACTGTACTACTGTCTTAGAACCAATAATCAGTGTCAATTCTAAGATAGATGGTAAGAATTTGTTTATTTAAGTGATAATATCAGGGGGATTTCTTTGTCCATATTCATTCTTTCAATCTTTTTTGTCTTATTACCATAGCTACCATTTCTAGTGCAACATCAAATAGAAGTGGTAACAATTGATATTCTTGCTTCATCCTTGCTTTTACTGGAAAGAATTCCAGGGTGTCTACATTACATATAATGCTAGCTCTTAGTTTCAGATATATACTGTTTCTTTCAACATTATCAAGATATAACAAAGCCTTTCTGAGGCTTTCTATCTCATTTGATTCCCTCTATGACACTTGAAGATATAAGAATTCTGAAAAGACTTTTGTATCATTCCTAACTCTATAAGAATATAAACAGTTCATATTTCCAAAGTTCCTTAAAACTAATTGTTCACTTGCTCACTCTTTTTTATGTTTCTTTTAATTTCAGCTTCTATTCAGATCTGGTCTTTTCATCAGAAATGGTTGCAAGAGCAGACCCAGGAGAATACTGTACACAGATAGATACACTGGCACAATCAAATGTAATGGACTCTACTTGCAGTAATGCAATGATCCAGGACAATTCTGAGAAACTTATGAGAAAGAACGCTATCCACATCCAGAGAAAGAACTGTGGGAGCAGAAATATAGAAGAAAAACAACTGCTTGAAAACATGGGTCAATAGGGACATTATTGGTGATCTAAATGATCACTCTAGTACAAATATTAATAATATGGAAACAGCAGAAAAAGAAATTGAACAAGCCATCAAAGAACTCCCTAAGAAAAAATCCCCAGGTCCAGATGGATTCACAAATAAATTCTATCAAACATTCAAAATACAGCTAACCCCAATACTATACAAACTATTTAACAGAATAAGCCAAGAAGTTTGTGTCTTTTTATGACACAAACATGGTACTGATCCCAAAGCCAGGCAGGTTAAAAACAGAGAAAGAAAACTATAGGCCAATCTCCCTAATGAATATAGATGCAAAAATCTTAAATAGGATACTAGCAAAAAGACTCCAGCAAGTCATCACAAGGGTTATCCATTACGATCAGGTAGGATTCATACCAGGAATGCAAGGATGGTTCAATATTAGGAAAACCATCCACATAATTGACCATATAAACAAGCAAACCAACAAAAATCACATGATTATCTCAATAGATGCAGAAAAAGCCTTTAAACAAATACAACACCCATTCCTATTGAAAACACCAGAAAGCATAGGCATAGAAGGGCCTTTCCTAAAAATAATAAACAGTATATATCTAAAACCATCGGCAAACATCCTCTGCAATGGGGAAAACTCGAAGCCTTCCCAATAAGATCAGGAGTCAAACAAGGATGCCCATTATCACCTTTATTATTTAATATTGTACTAGAAACATTAGCAGTAGCAATTAGAGAAGAAAAAGAAATTGAAGGTATTAAAATTGGCAATGAGGAGACCAAGCTGTCACTCTTTACGGATGATATGATGATTTACTTAAAGAATCCTAGGGAATCAACCAAAAAGCTAATCGAAATAATCAACAACTTTAGCAAAGTTGCAAGATACAAAATAAACCCACATAAGTCATCAGTATTTCTATATATCTCCAACCCAGTTCAGCAGTAAGAATTAGAAAGAGAAATTCCATTTAAAGTCACCCGAGACAATATAAAATACTTAGGAATCTATCTGCTGAGACAAACACAGGAACTATATGAACACAACTACAAAACACTCTCCACACAATTAAAACTAGATCTAAACAATTGGAAAAAAATGATTGCTCATGGGTGGGATGAGCTAACATAATAAAAATGACTATCCTACCCAAACTTATCTATCTATTTAGTGCCATACCCATTGAACTACCAAAAAAACTATTTTACTGAATTAGAGAAAACCATAACAAAGTTCATTTGGAAGAACAAAGGATCAAGGCTATCCAGGGAAATAATGAAAAAAAAAATACAAAGGAAGGTGGCCTTGCAGTCCCAGATCTCAAACTATATTACAAAGCAGTGGTCATCAAAACAATTTGGTACTGACTAAGAGACAGAAAGGAGGATCAGTGGAATAGACTTGGGGTAAATGACCTCAGCAAGACAGTCTATGACAAACCCAAAGACCCCAGCTTTTGAGACTAAAATCCAGCATTTGATAAAAACTGCTGGGAAAATTGGAAGACAGTGTGGGAGAGATTAGGTTTGGATCAACACCTCACACCCTGCACCAAGATAAACTCAGAATGGGTGAATGACTTGAATATAAAGAAGGAAACTATAAGTAAATTAGGTGAACACAGAATAGTATACATGTCAGACCTTTGGAAAGGGAAAGATTTTAAAACCAAGGAAGACTTAGAAAGAGTCACAAAATGCAAAATAAATAATTTTGACTATATCAAATTAAAAAGTTTTTGTACAAACAAAACCAATGTAACTAAAATTAGAAGGAAAGCAACAAATTGGGAAACAATCTTCATAACAAAAACCTCTGACAAAGGTCTAATTATTCAAATCTATAAAGAGCTAAACCAGTTGTACAAAAAATCAAGCCATTCTCCAATTGAAAAATAGGCAAGGAACATGAATAGGCAATTTTCAGTTAAAGAAATCAAGACTATTAATAAGCACATGAAAAAGTGTTCTAAATCTCTTATAATCAGAGAGATGCAAATCAAAACAACTCTGAGGTATCACCTCACACCTAGCAGATTGGTCAACATGACAGCAAAGGAAAGTAATGAATGTTGGAGGGCATGTGGCAAAGTAGGGACATAAATGCATTGCTGGTGGAGTTGTGAATTGATCCAACCATTCTGGAGGGCAATTTGGAACTATGCCCAAAGGGAGATAAAAGACTGTCTGCCCTTTGATCCAGCCATAGCACTGCTGGGTTTGTACCCCAAAGAGATAACAAGGAAAAAGACTTGTACAAGAATATTCATAGCTGCACTCTTTGTGGTGGCCAAAAATTGGAAAATGAGGGGATGCCCTTCAATTGGGGAATGGCTGAACAAATTGTGGTATGTGTTGGTGATGGAATACTATTGTGCTAAAAGGAATAATAAAGTGGAGGAATTCCATGGAGACTGGAACAACCTCCAGGAAGTGATGCAGAGTGAGAGGAGCAGAACTAGGAAAACATTGTACACGGAGACTTATACACTGTGGTACAAGAGAACGTAATGGACTTCTCCATTAATGGCTTTACAATGTCCCTGAACAATCTGCAGGGATCTACGAGAAAAAAAACTAGCCTCAAGCAGAGGACAAACTGAGGGAGTAAAACACCGAGAAAAAGCAACTGCTTGACTACAGAGGTTGAGGGGACATGATCGAGGAGAGATACTAAATGAGCACCCTAATGCAAATACCAACAACAAGGAAATGGGTTCAGAGCAAGGACACATGTGATACCCAGACGAATCGTGCGTCTGCTAGGGGAAGGGGGGGGAGGTGGGGAGGAAAAGAAAATGATCTGTTTCCAATGAATAATGTATGAAAATGACCAAATAAAATAATGTTTTAAAAACTAAAAAAAAAAATATGGAAACAGGTCTTGATCAATGACACATATAAAATCCAGTGGAATTGCTCATTGGCTATGGGAGGGGGGGAAAGAAGGGGAGGGAAAGAATATAAATCATGTAACCATGGAAAAATATTCTAAATTAATTAATTAAATAAATAAACTTGATTAAAAAAAGAAATGGTGGCAAGCCCTCACTTTCATTGAAAATTATTTTTTTTCCTATAGGATTTTTTTCTGGAGAAGTTATTGTTGTCATATGTTCTTGGCCTTTATCTTTTGCCTTTAGAAATATCATATTCCATGCTCTTCACTTCTTCAATATGGTAGGTACTAAATCTTGTGTGATACTATAGCTCCTCTGTGCATGAATCTTTCTTTCTGGCTATTTATAATATTTCCTTCTTTGACTGGTGTAAACCTCAAAATTCCTTAGACTTATAAATGTTGGAAATTTCACCATTGGGATATTTCATACTTGGAAAATTTCTTACTGATAGTCTATTGGAATGGGAACTCCATTGGCATGGGAGGTTCCTTCTCTTCCCTTCTTAAGATTACTTTAGGACAGAAACCCTTTGCTGAACAATGGAAAGGACTTTGACCTATGCTTGAGCATAGAACAGGAATTTCTTTGAGTCTTGATTGATTTTAGAATTGATACAATGGAGGTACTCCACCCTATTCAGTCCTAATAAGATTGAGTAAGGGCTGCAGCCTAGATCAAAATTTAATTATTCCAATCTCTACCACACTCAAGTTAACAGGATTTAGAAAGGGCTGTAACAAAAGAGTAAAGATTTAATCATTTGAAAAATATGACCTTCAACAGACATGTGCAAAAGCCAGAAACCTCTGGGTGGTCCTGGGTTAAGCAAGAGCCTCCATTGACAGGGAAATTGATGAAGAGTGATTGGTAGATGTGAGGACTGAGGGGAGGCAACTTGGATGGTTTCCTTAAAGATAGGAGGGTCTGGAGACTCGGGAGGGGTGGAGTTTTTGAGCGGTGTGGTTCCTGGGCTCGGAGGAAGCTTGCTCGGAAGGAAGCTGAAGGTGGGGGCCTCTGAGACTGTTTCTCCATTTTGGACACGTGAGTAATAGGGACTGATCTCTTTTCTTTGCCCCAGCTATCTTAGGGCCTGGGCCTTTTGGCCCAGCCTAAACAGAAGGGGTATTTAAGCCCTATTCCCTTCTCTCCCCTTTCTCTCTCTCTCTATATCTCTAATTCCTTTCTTACTCCTATTGTAATTAAACTCCAAAAAAAGCTGACGGCTGACTTGAGTTTTTCATTTAGGAATTACATAGCTGATTCCTTGGCGACCTTAAATTAATATATATCAGTCTTTTAAAGTGATTCCCTTGTAACACTGGAGAGTTCCAGATTTTGGCTATGATGTTTCTAGGAGTTTTCATTTTGAGTCTTTTTTTCCCACAGGAAGTGATCACTGGATTCTTTGAATTTTTCTTTTTCCCTCAGATTCTAAGAGATCTGAACAGTTTTCTTTTGTGATTTCTTGAAATATGACATTCAGATTCTTTTTTGCTTATGACTTTCAAGTAGTCCACTGACTCAAGTTATCTGTTTTTTGTTTTTTGGATCAGTTGTTTTAGATATGAGAGCTTACATTTTCTTCCACTTTTTCAATTTCTAGACTTTGTTTCTAATTTTCTTGTTTTCTCATCAAGTCTCTTGAATTGAGTTGAATCAGAACAGAGGACAGCATCTCTGAAATTATAATGTAAGTCAATGAAAAAATTTATGAAAAAAATATTATTTATACTCAACTTATAAGGGACACATCTATTTGAAAGATAGCTGAACTATCTTCCCAAATAGAAATGACATTACTGATCTGCTGTCAATAAGGTTTAGTATTTTTGTTTATATTTAAAGTGATAATGATGGATTTGCACAGTTCCATCCATACTCTTGTATTCAATACCCTTGAAATCCATATAAAACAGCTGATAATTAGGATTTTTTGTAGTGTGAATAAACCTAATTTACCTGATTTGAAATTTGGATTTTCCCATATCATGGGACTGTCAAAGAGAAGAAAGATAATTGGTCTTACACATGGAATTTAGCTTCATTAGCACTATGCCTCAGAAATGTTCCACTAAATAAGGCACATGTGATATTGGGAAAGTACCTAAAACTTTCAAGCCTAGTAGCAATAATTTATTTTTCTCAAAGTCCTCATCTCATGTGGTATTTGTGATTTAGAGGTGATTCTGGATTCCAAAAGGCTTTAAATGTCTGTATCACAGAGACACTATTATGGTAGCTTTAAGAGCAAAAGAATATTGGGGAAATGGTTGCTATTGGCAGTTTGTAGTAACAATTAAGTAAAGCATCTTTCATTATGGAATCAGGGAGAAAGTTTGTTCATCTGAGAAGTAAAGAACTTATATTATGCATGCATGACCTTTCTTATGGCTGAAGTCCTTAACTTTTTTTTTATCATGGGTCCCTTTGGCAGTCTAGGGGACCCATGGTCACCTATTCAAAATAATGTTTCTAAGCATTTAAAATAAAGCATAGAGTTATAAATAGAATCAATTATATCAAAATAGTTATCAGAATATTAAGGAAACAAGTTCATTGATCCCAGGTTAAGAACTCCTGCACTTTGGAGTCAGCATGTCTTTTGTGTTTTCTGGGGGGGGGGGGGGTTCTTTTACTTTTTTTTTCTACTGGCCCAAAAAGTATTAACTTGAGAGAAACTGAAGAAGGCATAGAGAGGAAAGAAAGAGGAAAAAAGCTATTTCAACTTTTATCTTAATGAAAGGTTTTTATGAGAAGAAACTATACTTAATATCCTGAGAGATACTAAATAAAGTAGTACTTGAATTACCAAACTGAAGTGGTATCAACTAATGCTCTTTTAAAGGATTAAGATAATGTTGCTGATGAGATTGATAACAGACAAAATATATGTGCATATACACACATACATGCTCATTTATTATTTTTTCATTCAATGAAGTATATACACAAGTATCTTCCATATCACTATTTTCCCAATCATGATTTCAATATAGAGTTGGCATAAGAAAATTAAATGGAAATTTGGGGAAATTTAGGGAATTTTGTGGAAACCGCAGATGACACATAGAGAAGTCAGCAGTGACAGAAAAAGTTTAGAGAGTCAAAATGCTTAAAATATACATATAATATTGTATAACACATTTTTATCTTTCAATACTATAAATATACACAATTTCTTTTTTAAAGGTAAAATAAATAAAATAAAGTCTGTGAAAAGAACATAAAGCCAGGAGATAACACACAAAGGCTAGAAATGTAGAGATATCATAAAAAGTTTAGTAACTCCTAAATCCACATAAATCCATAGACATTTCCTCCGGCACAGAGGAAGAGTCAAAAAAATTTCCTGGGGATTTTCCAGATCCCTAACTGCACCCCTAACCTCTGCAATGTGGAAGGGATACCTGTGTGCAGTAATTTTAATATTTATTTAAATATTGATAAATAAGAGTGATTGCCAAAAGCACACAGAAGGGGATTCAGGAGCTACCATATTGAGTGTAGTCCCCACCCACCCAACATGTCCAGTTACCCCCTAGTACTGTGAGAAAAAAAGTATAGGAGCTTTCCCTCTAAGGCATCCCAACCTGTTTATGTGAGTGCAAGCTAGGAGAGTGTGAGAGTCTAGAAAGAGAATCTTAAAAAATAAGAGGTGCCCTATGACAGAATCAGAGATCCCAGAAGATCCTACAAATCCAGAAAGGCTTTGTGTAGGTCCAAAAATGGACTCTGAAGATCAGAAAACAATTCAAATAAGTTTGCATAACTCATCAGTAGATTAGCGACAAAGTCACCAATTTCTCAGTGAACATTTCTGAAAGATTATCCACGAAGGCATAGAAGACCTCAACCTGGGATTAGACAAAGACCTTTGAGATATTTAAATGTTTAAAAAGTTCTGTACTAGAAATAATCAAGAAGAAAAAATTAGTGAGTACCTACTATGTTCTTACTAACACTGTAGAAATAGATTCTCTTTAACTTGATTTCATCATATGATGGGACCTGGGTGAGATACAAAACTAGCTAAAACAGTCTAGAAATTAGACAACAAACCTTCTAGGCTTCATTCTACTAACTTGGTGTCAACATGGAATCTAGAAGCCCCCAAACTTGTAGCCTAGAAAGATTTAATGGTCCCCAGTTTATTTGGCTTAAAAGTGAAAGCCCCAGGTTTGACCTTGTCACATGAGAGTTCCTCCCTGAGGGAAAGTCCTACTTCACTGCCACTCCGACTAACACTAGATGTTAAAGTAGTTTGGGTGGAATAGCTTAATCCCATCAGATGTTAAATTTCTCTTTTGTCCCTATGGTTTCTCCCTTGGGGCCAAAGTCCTTTACCAAGGTGGCCCAGCCCTTAGCTGAGTCTTTCCCTTTTGTGTCCCTTGTAAAGCATCAGCCCCTCACTGTTATTCCTGTCTGGAACTCTGCATTTTCCTTTATTACCATTGTAAAGTCAATCAACTGTCCCCCTCATCCTCTGCCCCCATGTTTCACCTAGAAAGGTATTTAAGCAGCCCCAACTTTAATGGCTCCTTGGAGTTGTCATCTAGTGCGGTGGCATTCCCAGAGTCCAGGGTGTAAACCCAGAAAACATTGTGGCTTCAGACTCTTAGTAAAAAGCCAAATATTGGACTTATCCCTATCCTGATTAAACAGTGGAATTTTCGGGCTACTTTGATAGTTCTGTGGTATTTCCAAGTTAACATTGGTATGTAAAACATGAAATGAGTCATTTAATTTCTCTGAGTCTAATAATCTCTGAGTCAGATTCCTCAAGGAGATAACACCTATTTCATGGCCTTGTTACAAAATAAAATGAAATAACGTATATAAAAGTGCTTTGGGAAAACATATTAGATATACAAATATACTTTGGTTATACTGACAATGAAAGAAAACCAACCTGAGTTTACACTTGCTTCACCCTTACTCATAAAGGGAATTTAGAGAAGTTCCTAAATGTTCACAAAATCTCATCATTTCCAAAACACTACTGCTTGATACAGGCCAAATTCAATTTCAAAGCCATTAGGGTAAAAAGAGAGCAAGCTGTCAGTCTTTTTTAATAAAGATTATTCATTCTCTGGATTACTCATAGCAAAATATTCATCTGCCTGGCTTTACCTGTTGCTTATTGCATTTCCAAGCATGACAATGAAAAATAATTTTTAAAACTGATGTAAGTTAAATATGATTTTAAAAGTAAAACTGTAAGAGGAAAATTATATAATGCATGTCTAAACTAAACACACAGTAAACTAATTTTGAGAAGATCTGCATTATACTGTTTCCTTCCCTTTATAGGGCATCAGTAATTAAAGATTACCTAAAGTGCTTTTAAAAATTAGCCCTATATTCTGTGACAAGGAAATCACTTTAAAAGACTGATATATATTAATTTAAGGTCGCCAAGGAATTCAGCTATGTAATTCCTAAATGAAAACTCAAGTCAGCCTTCAGCCTTTTATAGAGTTTAATTACAAACAGGAGGAAGAAAGGAATTAGAGAGAGAGAGAGAAAGAAAGGGGAGAGAAGGGAATAGGGCTTAAATACCCCTTCTGTTTAGGCTGGGCCAAAAGGCCCAAGCCCTTAGATAGCTGGGGCAAAGAAAGGAGATCAGTCCCTATTACTCATGTGACCAAAATGGAGAAACAGTCTCCGGGGCCTCCACCTCCAGCTTCCTTCAGAGCAAGCTTCTCAGAGCACCTCTCCAACCACTCAGAGCCAAAACTCTCCAACCACCCTCCAGTCCTCAGATCCCTCTATCTTTAAGGAAACCATCCAAGTTCCCTCCCCTCAGTTCTCACATCTACCAATCACTGTCCATCATTTTCCCTGTGCCAATGGTGGCTCTAGCTTAACCCAGGACCGCCCAGAGGTCTGTGGCTTTGCACATGTCTGTTGGAGGTCATATTCTCAAATAATTAAATTTTGATCTTTTGCTACAGCCCTTCCTAAATCCTGTTAGGACTGAGTAGGGTGGAGATTGCAATTTCCAAGACTTGGTTCTGTCATTCCAAGTATCTCCATTGTATCAATTCTAAAATCAATCATGACTCAAAGAAATTCCTGTTCTATGCTTAAGCATAGGTCAAAGTCCTTTCCATTGTTGAGCAAAAGGTTTCTATCCTAAAGTAATCTTAAGAAGGGAGGAGGAGGAACCTCCCATGCCAATGGGGTTCACATTCCAATAGACTATCACTAAGAAATTTTCCAAGTATGAAATTTCCCAATGGTGAAATTTCCAACATTTATAAGTCTAAGAAATTTTAAGGTTTACAATTCCTAAAAGTGTAATTGATCCAAACCTAAAGGTTAAGAGCACAGAGTTCAGTACCTAGCAGTTCACAGTGCCATTTTAGAGTTCTTCCTTTCAAGGATTATTGTGTAAGGGAAAATTGGTTCTAGGTCATATTTATCCATAGTCATTAGGTTTCTGGGTCTCTGAACTCAGTTCAGGAGTTGAGGATCTCAGTGAAGGACTGGAGTTTTGCTTGAGACAATTCTTGTCGTGAGTGATTAAAGACTGCCTAGTCTCTCTTAAGGCTAAGGCCTAGGAATGGCCTAGGCCCTTCCTACTATTTCCTTTTACTCTGTCTCTCTCCCTTCCCTTAATTCCTTCATTTGTATTAATTAAAATCTCCATAAAAATCCAGCTGACTTGGGTATTTTCATATTTGGTAATTTTCCCATGGCGACCACTATTTTTTCACTTTAAATCAAGACACTAAAAATTATCTTTACAGTTTGGATGAAACCTTCAAAGTTTTGACAATTCACAGTCTTGAATTCATAGCCCCCCTCCCAGGGCAGTTCCTCCCCTCTTTCCCCCAGTGTAGAAAAGCCCATCTTCCTCACTGCCTTTGGGCTCACTCTCTGGGCCAATTCCTCTTGGAAGGGGATGAGAAGTGTAAGATAAGAGAAGAGATAATCCACATCGAGGAGGAAACAGTCGCTAATAGAGACTAGCTGAAGAGAGATTGGGGAAAGAGCAAGAAGAAAAAACTGAGAATTCTAGGAGAGAATTAGAAGCTTGAGTGATCCAACAGGCAACTTCACCTCCAGCTGGGGGCCTGAGGAGGAAGGTGCATTTCCTAGGCTGAGAAGCCTGTTTCTTTGGAGATCTACTGTCATTTCTGAACCCCTGAATACCTCCAATCAAACTCTCCCTGATAGCCGTCTGAAGTCCTCAGTGGGACTGTGGATTGGGGCTTTTTGAAGAGAGCCAACTAGTCTGAACTCCAACTAGTCTGAACTCTCCCCTAAGTTCAGAGAGCCAGCTCCTTTTAAAGAGAAATTTCTCTTGTGTCACCTCCCCAAAATTTTCACATCTACCAATCACAGTAGACGTTTTCCCCAGGACTAACCATTCTTAGTTCACATCTTCTTTTGTTCTCACCTTCTCTGGGTAGACTAAAACTTCACACCTCTTTTGTTAAGCTTGCCTTTTTTAGTTGCTTGACCTTTTAGTGATTAATTTAACCTTTATACTTACTTATGTATGTGTGTATGGGGTGCTCAGAGAGGGGTAGTATCTCTGGTATGGAGGGCTTGTCATGCCCTCCTAGGGCAGCTCTCCAGCCACTGACTCCCACCTGACACCCAGCTCTCACTTGTGGCTCCCAGTAGCTGCTAGCATGTGGCAGTGGCCACACCCCGGGCAAAGGCTACGACAGGCCAGCTAAACCTTGTGAGGGTAACCATCAGGTCATAGACCCCTGGTGAACCAGGGCTTTGCTCACCCAGCATGTGAAGACTGCTTCGGCGGAACAGGCAGAAGAAACCAACAAGAAGTTTCAACGGTTGAGATGGCGACGCAGCAAAGCACTGTGGAGTGCTTAGGGCATGTTGGAGCACAAAAGACAACACGGCCATCCAATGCAGCTGAGGAAGTCTCCAGGTGTAACGACTTTTTGTGCCACTGGACCCAGGCTTTCAACGCCAAGAGAGTGGGATTGTCTCTGTGCACCAACTCTTCCACTTAAATCTCTTTCAAGCACAAAGACAATCGTCATTCTTGGTTACTGATCGACTACTACCATTCCACCATTAGGTTTCTATCTACTTTCCCTAGATCCAAACAAATAACCAAAACTATCAAAACTAAAAATAGCATATTTATGAGCATCTCAGAACAGAAGGGGGTTAGTACTGGAAGTCAGGCTAAGCTAGAATTAAACAAATAGGCTGGCATGTTTTATAAGTTTTGGTCACAGATCAGTTCACATAGCAAGGAGGAGTGTAGTAGGTGTGAGTCCTTAAGGTAAACTTGAAGTTAGCTTCTAGTGTGTCAGACCAAGCTGGAGTTCAAAATACAGGTATTGAAGCCATGATCAACATCCAGACATTCGAGCCAAATGGGACAGGAAAAGTGAGGTCAAAGTATATGAAACAAAGGTAAGCATTCAGAGGTCCAATTCATTAAGCAGAAGGGCATAAGCAGAAATGTGATTTTATTTTAAAAAGCAAGGTTGGAACTTAGGTAGGGTATTTTACCCTACACATCCTTAATAGGACTGATTTTCTAGCCTTCTCAGTCTACCAGAAACACTTGTTCAAGCACTCTTCTTTCCCTTCAGTGTAAAAAAGGAAAAGAGAATACTTCCTGGAAAGTGGTTATCTCATTGGGGTTTGGGAGATAGATATGGAAAATGGTAGCATTAGCTGTGTGACCCTGGACAAGTCACTTAACCCCAATTGCTTAACCTTTGCCATTCTTCTTCCTGGGAACCAATATCTAGTATCAATTCTAAGTCCAATGGAAAAAGTTTTAAAAAATAAAAAATAAAGTAGGATCAAATATAGAAACCTGAGTTAAAATATGAGAATACAAGTCATTCCCCATTGATAAATGATCAAAGGATATGAACAGGCAGTTTTCAGATGAAGAAATTGAAATTATCTAAAGTCATATGAAAAATATTTTAATCATTTAATTATTAGAGAAATGCAAATTAAAAGAACTCTGAGATACCATCTTATAACAAACTGGCTAATATGATACATGTTAAATGATAAATGTTGGAAAGGATGTGGGAAAATTGAGACATTAATGCACTGTTGGTGGAGTTGTGAACTAATCTAACCATTCTGTAGAACAAATTGGAACTATGCCCAAAGGGCTATAAAATTATGCATACCTTTTGATCCAGCAGTACTTCTATTAGGTCTGTATCCCAAAGACATCCCAGAAAAGGGGGGAGTGCCTATTCATACAAAAATATTTATAGCAGCTCTTTTTATGTTGCCAAAGAATTAGCAATTGAGGGGACACCCATCCATTTGTGAATTGTTGAACTGAGAAATGACAAGCAGGGTGCTTTCAGAAAAACATACAAAGACTTACATGAAACTGATGCAAAATGAAGTCAGCAGAATCAAGAGAACATTCTACACAATAATAGCCAAATAGTTATAATGATCAACTATAAAAATCTTAGCTATTCTCAGCAATGCAATAATCCAAAACAATTCTAAAGGACTCATGATGAAAAATGCTACCTACATCCAAAGAAAGAACAGATGAAGTATAAATGCAGATTAAAGCATATTGCTTTTCACCTTTTTTTTAGTTTGTTTAAATGAATCTTCTTCCACAGCATGTACAATGTACAGATATGTTTTGTATAATCACACATGTATAACATCAAATTGTTTTCAATTTCAGTAAGAGGGAAGATGAAGAAGGGAAGAAGAGAATTTGGAATTCAACAGTTTGAAGAATGAATGTTTAAAATCCTTATTATAGGTATTTGGGGGGAAAGTAAATATTAAAATAAAATTAGAATAATAATAGAAAAAGAAAATGGGATTTAAAAAAAGGATATTTGGGGATATGCAGAACATCCATACCCTGATTAAGGTTAAACTAAGATCTCAAATAAGGATATCTATATAGAGTTTAGGGCAAGTAGGGGATGGAGTGGGTAACTTTTTAAACATTGTTTGTCTCAGTTTTCTTATCTATAAAATGAGTTGGAGAAGGAAATGGCAAACCCACTCCAATATTTTTGCCAAGAAAACCCCAAATTGGGTCATGCAGGGTTGGACATGAGGGAAATAATTAAACAACACAATGGAGTTTAGGAGGTCTAGTTTGAATACCAAAGGGAATATTTGTTGAGTAACAATGAATACTCCATGGTATTCATAGTTAAGTTTTAGCAGGGTCTACAAGTTAGTGGTTGTCCTTGTTACTCAATGCAAACAGCGACCCCAATGGACAACAATGGCTGGGGTGATTTACATCAGTTAATTTTGTTTCCTACAGATAACAAATCAAGATTATGTGGATATCATTTAATTGGCTTCCTCAATGATTATTAAGTAAGACTGATGAGAAGTGTGGGACAGTAGACCAAGTGCAAAGGTTAAAATAATACTTTATGAAAAATGGATTTGGATAGCTGAGATATATGAAAAAATGTCATATGATAACTCTAGGAAAGGATAGAGGTGGAATTTGTTGTCTTACTGATAGCTAAAGGAAAGGGTATTAGATTTAGTGTTGGAGAGAAACTTAAGAGTCATCCAGTCTTAACTCCTTTATTTTACAGGGGAAGAAGACAAAGTACAAAGCAAGTCAGTGACTAGCCAGCCCATGGTCATACAGTTAGAAATATATGAAGTTGGATTTAACTCAAGTCTTAATGACTCGTAGTCCAGCATCCTTTTTACTACCCTACACTACTTCCCTTTTTGGTGAAAAGACTGAAAACTTCAACTGAAGTCCAAAGTTTAATCCCAGTAAGTGGTAGAATAGCCTCTCTGGAGAGCTAGTGGTAAAAAGGAGCCCAATGGAAGGAAGGTCAGCAGAGAAGTGGAACATCAGAGAACATCAAAGGCCCTAAAGTGTCGCCATTCATTTGTGGTGGCCTCACACTTACCATGGAACCATGCCCTTGCCCCTTCTATACCTCCCATGCATGACCTCTAAGAGTGATGGTGTGTGACTCCTTACTATTGATGATATAAGAGTGACTCTTACTATTGATGGTGTGCATATGTGTAGAAGCTCATGGGAGTAATGTTCTGTTATTCTTCCTTTTCAGTTACACTAATTGCCTTTGCTATGAATTAATTATATCCTATGGCTATTACAAGTAAGCATATCTCTAGAACCTTTCTTTCTAGTCACACATCCCTCTGATAACATCTTTATTAACCCTTTATTAATAATACACAACTTGTATACCCTGTGCCCTTTGGATGCCCCTTAATTTTAATTCTTTTGAGTTCTATGATATTAAATTACTCTCCAGTAGACAATATAATCTAAAGGCCATTGGTTTTTGTTTTTGTTTTTTTTAGAAGGTAGAACATTAATTTCAGGGAGAAATTTGGATTTATTGAAAACACTACACAGTTTTTCAAGTGCAAACTAGCTTGACATTTTTCCCCCTATTTAATTTTGGGCTCAGTTTGCTATCAGTGAATAGGGTCTTTCCAAGATATTAAAAGTTGATGGTACTATTTTGTACATTGTACATCCAACCACATATAATAGTCCTGATAATAGGCATTTTCATCTATTTAGTGAGTATATATATATATATATTTATCAATTAGGGAACTTTGCAAAGTTCTCTGTCTTAATGCAATCAGCCCATCTATGAATAGAAACATCTGGAAAACTCATCATCTCTAAGAAACAAAAACCTCCTTCATTTTGATTCTGCATTTGGCATCTGCTATGGTGGTAGCAGACACCTTTGGCAAATATATTTCTCCATATTTTATGCTTTGATTGATATTTATAACTAGTCACTGAATAAATTGATCTGTTTTAGATTCTAATAGAAATTAATCTCATTAAGAAGCTTGCAGAAGAAAGTTATTTCAAAAGACTAGTTTAAGATAAAAATATCTCAAAGGTAAAGAGAAATTCTAGTTGTTTAAAAATAGATTTACAAATAAATATGTACCATTAACCAAAAAATGCCCTTGACTCCAAGTCAGTATCCTATTTATTTGAAATAATATTTTTATGAGAGAATTAGAATATAATCAACAAAGCTTCTAAGAAGCTTATTTAAATGGATTTGATTTATAAATAGTAACTGCTATTCCAACTCCTAACAGCTATAGCTAACAATGTTAAAAACATAACATTACATTTTAACATGGCCAAAAGAGTTCCAAGCAACTTTTAACAAATATAATTTAATGATGGGTTTTAATTCTATCATTAAATGAACCTTGAATTCATTTATCAAAATAGCCCCAAGTTATATATTCTAAGATAAAGTCAGAACAAAACCATTTGATTAAACAAGACTTTAGTAGTAGATTAGATTAAAAATATAAAAATAGGAAAGATAGTCTTAGCAAAAACATTAAGAAATATAAAAATGAATATAATATAAAATCATTATACCTAGTGTTTCCATTATAGGACAATGGTTGTAAATTTTGAATAGTCATTTTAAATAGAAATCATCAAAATTTACCATTTAACTTTAGAAAAGGAGTTAGAAACAATAAAATCTATGAAGAATGTTGCCATGACGATATCTAATTTCAGTTAAGATCTATATATGACTTTTCAATCAGAACAGTAACCTAATGAACTTGCTACTGTGTATAGAGTCTACATTTACTGTATTCCCCCATAGTAACAAGCTGCACACAAATAAGATTCACCCTTGGAATTAGAAGATAAGATGAAACATAATGTTTTTTTAATGACACTTGAAAATAGATAGCTTGCAAATAAAATGCTGATAAGACAAAAACTATTTCCTGAATGCCCAATAAGAGATCCAAAATTCTTCTTTAAAAAAGAAAGCATCAAATTAAAATGTAAAAAATATTACATTCACTTTAATGTTTGAAAATGCAACAGGTCTATAATGGGGAAGTGTAATAATAGACTTTTGGGGAACTGAAAAAATATTTAAAGAGGAAAATTAATTTTGAGTATATATGGAAAAAAGGATTTTGTAAAAATAAAGTAATATCTTAGAAAGAAAAAATAGAATGTGAAAAATATTTTTGAATGCTGGAAAATGAAAAAAAGTTTAGTAAATAAATGTCAGCACTCAAAAGGTATAAGGGATATGCATATGTGTGTAGTGTGTACATACATATATAACATATACATATGCATATGTTGTTGTTCAGTCATTTCAGTTGTATCCAACTTTTTGTGACCCTTTTTTTGGGTTTTTTGGCAAAAATATTGGAGTGGTTTGCCATTTTCTTGCCCAGCTCATTTTATAGATGAGGAAACTGAAGCAAACAAGGTTAAGTGATTTTCCCAGGGTCACACAACTATTGAGTGTTGGAAGCCACATTTGAACTCAAGTCTTCCTGACTCCAAGACTGACATTCTATCCACTGTGTCCTCTTGCTGCCCATCATTAGAAAAGTGACCAAAGAATAGGACCATTTTTTGGTGGAGTACTAACAGTGAATACTAATGTGTTCCATTTCACTACTTCTTAAGGGATCTCTGATACCCTTAGGGACCTGGAGATTCTGTCACTGGTTCAAGCTGTCCACTCAAGCATCCAAAATTATATCCATTTTAGATGTCCCCAAGCAACCCCAGTTCCATTTAACCACTTAGCAGTCAGATTTACTTCAAAGATATAGCCAGAAGAAACACACATTTTCACTCAGGGCCAATAAGGCAAAATCCTCCCCTTCAATACCTTGAACTCTATGGGGGGAGGAGAGGACTGGGCTCCTAATTGAAATCAGTTCTTACATATGTGCTAACTTTTTTTTTTTAACCCTTACTTTCTGTCTTAAAATCAATACTGTGTCTAAGTTCCAAGAAGAACAATAAGAGCTAGGCAATGGGGATTAAGTGCCTTGCCCAGGGTCACACAGCTAGGAAGTATCTAAAACCATATTGGAACCCAGGACCTTTCATCCCTGGGCCTAACTCTCAATCCAGTGAGCCACCTAGTTGTCCCCCAATTCTTACATAGATAAACATAATCCTACCAAGTTCCAAGTCCAAGGCATTCCCTGGGCTTGTGTCCTTGTTTTCCTGGGATAGTGGCCTCCAGCCTGAAATCCCAGGCCCCACAGTCCCACAGCTCAAGCTCCTGGGTCCACCATTCTAAGGCTTTTACCAAGAACTGAGGACAATTGCAATAGGCCAAAACTCCAGACCCATTTATTGGGGTCATAGGCATAAGGGGAAGGGAAAGTGGCTTTTCTCTGCCTAACTAAATCTATTAATGCCCCCCTCCCCCGCATAAAAGAGCTCTTTGAGAGGAGGGAAGATAAAACTACTTGCCTCAGATAAATTGAAAGGAACCATCAGTCCCAGGAATGTAGCTACTTTGAAGACACTGTTCCTACCCATGCGGTAGGTCAACATGAAATGTCTTCTCCCAAGAAGAAAGGTTCTCATGTCCTCCATCTTGAGGAAGAGGGACTGAATATGCACAAAATTCCATGGAAGAGGAAATATTC
Source organism: Monodelphis domestica (assembly GCF_027887165.1). Lineage (NCBI taxonomy): Eukaryota > Metazoa > Chordata > Mammalia > Didelphimorphia > Didelphidae > Monodelphis > Monodelphis domestica. The sequence goes on along the minus strand of NC_077230.1, from coordinate 186,917,843 downwards.
ATTTACTTGGGAAGTAGAATACACTGTGAAAAGCGTACTCAATATGGAATCAGACAAATTGTGTAAGTGGCTCTGTAACATACCATCTGTACAACTTGAGGGCCAATTATTTAACTTCTCTAGATCTGTTCCCTCATCTGTAAAATAATAATAATATTTATACCACTTTAAAGTTTGCAAAATTCCCTACAAATATTTTATTTTCACAACAATCCTACAGAGTAAGTGCTGTATCCACATTTTATATTTAAGGAAATTGAACAGACAGAAGTGACTTGCCCAGGGATTGTGATATTGAAATCACTTTAAAAGACTGATATATATTAATTTAAGGTTGCTAAGGAATTCACTTATGTAATTCTTAAATGAAACACTCGTTAGCTGCCAAATTTTTATGGTGTTTTAATTACAACAGGAGGAAGAAAGTATTAGAGGGATAGAGAGAGAGAAACAGAGAGAGAGAGAGAGAGAGAGAGAGAGAGAGAGAGAGAGAGAGAGAGAGAAGAAAAAAGGGAGAGAAGGAAAGAAGTTTAACTCAGAACCACTCTGGCTCAAGCCAAGCCAAAGCGGGCATTAAGGCCTTGGATAGCCAAGAGAGGGAAAGGGATCAGTCCTTATCACTCACATGGACAGCAGTCTGCAGGGCTCCACTAACCTCAAGCACCAGCCTCGAACTGAACTCTAGCCCTCCTCACAGGAAGTCCCTAGAGCTCCAGATGCTATTCTCTACCTCACTTTCTGCATCTCACATGTACCAATGGTGGCTCTACCTTGACCTAGGACTGCCCAGAGGTCTGTCCTTTTTTTTGCACATGTCTGTTGAAGGCAATATTCTTAAATAATTAAATCTTGAGTTTCTGCAGCCCTTCCTAATCTTGTTATACTGAGTAGGGTGGAGAATGTAGTTTCCAAGACCAGATTCTGTTATTCCAAGTATCTCTATTGTTATTGATCAAGAAATAGCTAAGTCAGATCTTCTAAAGAATGGTCAAAATAGGGTGGAGTAGTTTTGAAATTCACAAAATTCCCCTGAGGCCCGAGGAAGACTAGTCTCTCCAATGGGTCTTGTAAACATACCAGCTATGAAATTGCAATAGTTAGAGATAAGGGAAAAATAGAAAACAGAGAGAGAGAGACAACAAAACCAATGTTTTGCTGGGTGCATTGACAAAAGTCAATTAGGGGGCAGTGTCCTTTGGCAGAAGAGTGTACATTCAAAATAAATTCAATCAACTTTCAGTTCAATCAACCACACCCAGGTTCATTCTTGATCTTCATGTAATGTAGGTTTTCTGGCATCTTTCTGCAACAGTTCATTCTCTGGATTTATAAGTTAGCAAGATTCTTCCTTGAAGATCTTTCTCAAACAAAAAATAAACTTTTCAAAATCTTGGATTTTATTAAAATACAATACCCCCCCCCCCGAAGTGAGTGATAAAAAAACATCCAGTTCAGCTCAGAATGCATTGTTGAGTTATGGGGGTGTATGAGTCAGTTATTAAAAGAATTAAAAAACAATAAAAACAAGACAAACAAAAAACAAAACAAAAATATATAAAGGGAAAAAATATGGAAGAAAGTTAAACTTTTGGGAGAAAGGGAAGAAAAAAAATTCAAAATCAGAATCAAAATACCAAAATCTATGTGTAAAATGTTGAGTAAACAAGAATAACTTCATAATGGGTCCTTGTAAAGGTCCAATTTAAAGTAATTTGTATCCCACAAGTCTGTAGGGCAGAATGCAGTACTATTTCACTTACCCATTTGTAGCCAAGACTACAGGAACTAGAATTCTATTTTGATAGGGAAGCATCATTCCCTGGTCTGACTTTTTTCATTCTCAGGGATATAGGGAGCCAGCATGATAGTCAAATTTTGGTACTTGTATGAGTACTTCATAAAGAGTGTAGATACAAGGAAGTTCTACGACTTAACGTATGTCAAGCGTCACAACCTCGAGTCCACATTAGTATTTCCTGTGTGCTCTGTTGGCACTATTCAGGTTAAGTCTGTGCTCCTTGTTTTTATCCCATTTCCTAGAATCAGACACAAACATTAATCATAGTCCCATAACATTTTATCAATAAATGGCGGATTCCCACAGTCTAAATCTGTTAGGGTTTGTATTAATAATATAGCAAGTGTATTTATTTTAAACTTATATTACTGCAGAGAGAGAGAAAAAAAATTTAATTGTATATACCTTTTGTACAAGAAATGAGGAAAGGGGGAAAATCAAATATTCAAAAGAAAGGCAATAATAAAAAATAAGGGAAAGAGAAGAAAAAAATCAGGAATTCAATGTGTTTTTGAAAAACAGCATCCACTTGTCAATGGATTATTATCTTCCATGCATGTGATAGGATACAGTCAATCAGTCTCAACAGAAGATGCTCTCTTTACATGTGAGCAATGAATCCAAGAGTCCTTCTCTCCAACCTTTATAGATGTTGGAGTAGTTAACAATATTTGGAATGGTCCTTCCCAGGAAGGCTGAGTTGCTCCAGTAAGCTGGAAATTCTTAATCTACACCTTGTATCCTGGGTTCAGGTCATGAAGTGAAAAGTTTAGTGGTCCGGCTTATACGGCAGTTCTGGATTCATGGAGTTCATGCAATTTATGCTGTAATTCCTGTATATAGGAAGCAATAGTAATATCTCCCCCTAATAGCGATGTATAAGCTGGGGAGAAAGGCTTAGCCTGTATAGGAGGATGTCCAAAAAGCATCTCAAATGGTGAGATATGTAAGTCTACTCTAGGCCTGCTTCTAAGATAAAATAGGGCCAGAGGGAGAATTTCAGACCATTTTAAATGGGTCTCAGTGCATAATTTGCCAATCATAGTTTTAAGTTCTTTATTCATCCTTTCAACTTGGCCTGAGCTCTGGGATGATATGGAACATGAAATTTGGGAGTTATCCCCAAGCAAGAATATATTTGGCTTAAGACAATCAGTAAAATAACGTCCTCTATCTGAATCAATAAGTGCTGGCAGGCCAAAGCGAGGAATAATTTCTTTTAAAAGCACCTTAGGAAGAAAAGCCACTGTGGCTCGAGTCACAGGAAATTCTTCCAGCCATCTGGTCAGTTGATCTACTATGACTAGACAAAATTTATAATGTCCAGCCTTTGGCATTATTATGAAATCTCTCTGTAGGTGCTCAAAAGGTGTGTAAGCCAGAGGACACCCACCAAAAGCTTTGCCACAAAAGACGTGTTGGTCATATGCCTGGCAGGTAGAGCAGGCTGAACACACTTTAGAGACTATGGTAGTTATACCAGGGACTATCCATACTCTATTAATAGAGTCCATGATGCCCTGGGTACCAAAGTGACCATTTTTGTGAACAGATTGGCAAATTTGGTGATAGAAAACTTCTAGGGAGCAGGGGTTTCCCTTCAGATGACACCCATACTCCATTAATCTGTTTTGCTTTAAATTTTTGTTTCCATTTTTCCACTTCCTTTTCATTATAGGAAAGTGATAAATTTAAATCATCAGAGGTTGTTAATGTTAAAATTAATCCAGGACTTTCTATGGCTGCTAGCTTTGCAGTAAGATCTGCTTGATCATTTCCCATAGAGACAGGGTCAGAGCCACCTGTATGGGCAGAGCAATGAACTACAGCTAGGGCTTCAGGCAGTTTGAGAGCAGAAAGAACTTCATTAATAATTTCTGCATTAGCTATGGATTTTCCAGCTGAGGTTAAAAATCCTTTCTGGAGCCATAGCATTCCGACTGAGTGACAAATGCCAAAAGCATATCTAGGATCCATATAAATTGTTGCCTTTTTACCCTTGGCAATTATACAGGCATGTTTCAGAGCTATGAGTTCTGCCCCTTGAGCACTAATATTAGAGGGCAGTGAAGCTGACCACTCAGTGGCAAATTCTGTGACTACAGCAGCTCCAGTGTAGCATATGCCATCTCTCATAAAAGAAGAACCATCAGTAAATAAGATCAGATCTGAGTTGTTTAAGAGAGTGTCCAAGAGATCATCTTGAGGCTTTTCTGCCATGGACACTAGTGTTTCACAACTATGTAATAATTCTCCTGAAGTTGGTAAATCTGGAAGCAAGATGGCAGGGTTAAGAGTTGAACAGCACTTCAAGGTAATGTTTTCATTGTTTAACAAGGTATTTCATACCTTGTAATTCGCTGATCAGAAAATGCCTGTGTTCTATGTCTTAGCAACAATGCTTCTACCTCATGTGGGAACATAATTGTTAATGGGCATCCCAATACTAGATCAATTGTTTTTGTCACTAGTAAGGCTGTAGCAGCTACTCCTCTAAGACATGGTTGTGCTCCTGATGCTACTGGGTCCAGTTGGGCAGAATAATAAGCAATTGGGTGCTGAGAAGGTCCCAATGTCTGAGTTAAAACACCTGAATCTATCCCTCTTCTCTCATGTACATACAAAGTTAATGGCTTGTTGTAATCTGGGATACCTAGAGTGGGGGCAGACAGGATAGCCATAGCCTTTTTTAGAGCTGATAGAGCTGATAGGTGTTCTGGTTCTAATTTGAGGGGTTCAGGGATCGAATCCCTTGTTAGTGCTATAACGGGTTTAGTAATTTCCCCATAGCAAGGAATCCATTGTCTACAAAACACTGTTGCTCCCAAAATTGTTCTAAATTGTTTCTTAGTGGTAGGAGAGCTTAAATTTTGAATATTCCCAATTCTTTTGGAAGAAACAAAGTGGGCACCTGCAGTCAGGTTGAACCCCAAATATTCTACTTTAGGGAGGCACCACTGACCCTTATCCTTCAAGATCTTATGCCCTCTTTTGTGCAATTCCAAAAGAAGGTGTTTGCTATCTTCCTGACACGTTTCCGCATCTGTTGAAGACAAGAGTAGATCATATATGTACTTGATTAATTTGCTATTTTTAAATTTTATATTATCTGTATCTTGGCTCAAAATTTGCACAAATAAGGTTGGACTGCCTACAAAACCTTGTGGCAAACAACACCAGGAGTATTTATGGCCCTGTCAGGTGAAAGCAAAGATATGCCTCAAGTTCTCATGTATGGGTATGGAAAAGAAGGCTGAGCACAAGTCTACTACTGTAAAGTATGTAGCTATGCTAGGAATAGAAGAAATAATAGTATTGATATTGGAAACTACAGAGTGTCTCTTTATAATGTGATTGTTCACAGCCCCCAAATCCTAAAAGATTCTATAGTGGTGTTTGCCATCGGGCCCTCTTTTTGGTTTTCTAATGGGCAGGATGGGCATGTTGTATTCAGATTTTAAAAGGGATTATTATTCCCTGTGCAATTAATGAGTTAATTACTGGGGTAATTCCCTCAATTGCCTCTTTTGAGAGGGGATACTGAGGAATGGAAGGAGGTGGGCTAGATTTAGTTTTTATCTGCACAGGAACAGCAGATTTAAGTAAGCCTACATCAGAAGAAGATGTGGCCCAAAGAGACTCCGGTATATCTGCAGGTATTGACAATCATAATAGGTGTTACGCACTTTTAAAATAACATGGGGTTCATTAGTATGGTGGTGGTAGTGGATAGGGACAATGGGTGGTAGGACATCAGGGTCCCGAAAATCAAAGGTTGTATCCTCTGATTCCTGTGCCCCAACCCACCCCATACCCCAGACACCTTCTTGTGTTTGGAAAGTTACCTGGTCACCCCCCTGAAAGGCACCCCCCTAAAGGGCACCCCCCTGTGGGGCATTAGCACCTTGAGTATTTTTTGGATGAGCACCATTTTTTATATATTGTTGTGGAGTCATTTGATTTGAGATATCATTTTCCCAACATCTGTTCCTATAGTCATCATACCTAACATTGTGATTTGCATTGTCATAATTATATTTATTTCTATAATTATCACTTCTGTAGTTGTTATTAAACTGCATATTCCCTCCTATAATCTTGAGAAAAGCTCTACACTCTACCATATTGTGGCCCTTCTTCCCACAGAAGTAGCAGGTAATGGATTGATAATTAGATTTCTGGAGAAGGGCAAGTGTCATTGGTTCATTATCGTGCCCACTTTCTAGTTTAGCTATCTTATCTTTTAAATATCTCATTTCTTTCTTCATTTCTTCCATGGCATCATTATTTTCTTCCTTCTTTTTTTTGTTTCCCTTTAAAACATATATAGCTGTTTTTCACAATTCTTCGAGGTCCATCTCTGACCATCTTGGACAATGTGTTCTAAAATAATCCTTAATCACTTTGCAAGAGTTGTTGACAAAGATCCTTCTAACTTGTCTTAAGCTATTCTCTTTAGTTAGATCCCAATCCAGGTATCTGTCCCCAAACTCAATTATTCTATCCATGAATCTGGAGGGTGTATCTTCCTCATTTTGCTTAATTTTTTCAAGTTCCATCCACTTATCTGTATTGTCTGCACATTCCCTCATTGTTGTAAGGATGGTCTCTGAACAACAGTATAGTTGTTATAGTCCCATTCAGGATCCTGAGATGGCCATTATGCTGCATTATGCCCCCGGGTTTTGTTGACATGAGCAATTATTTTATTTTTCTCACGTTCAGTTTAAAAAGCCTGTAGCAAGTTCTCAATGTCCTTGTAAGATGGATTATATTGAAAAAAAATATGTCTCCCAACTTTTTTTATTACTAGAAAGGGATCTTGTTCATATGTGGGGATATTTTGTGTAAATTCATTTATTTCTTGGGGAGTAAACGGTATCCTGTGTCTTAAAGTCACCACATCCCCATACCATCCTATTTCAGGTACTGCTCTTAGACAAAACAGGCCTCTAGTTGAATTTTTGTACCTGTGGGTCAATTTGACTAGGCCAAATTTCTCTAGGAGGACAAGATCTCCTTTGGGCTGGAATTTGGTTTTCTGTAGGAGAGGGAACATGAGAAAGTGGGATTGCAGGGGTAGAGTTTGGGGAATTAAATTCAGTCAAAATTTGCACTACACAAGAGAAGCATACTGTTAACTGAGCTATAGGGAAGGTCTTTTCCATCTCTATTTCAGGGAAGGAAATTTCCTCATTCAAAGGTTCTGAAACGGGTCTGTTTCTGGTAAGGTGGATGTCTGCCAATTGATCCTGTAAGAAACATTTTAAGTTTTCAAATTGGGCTTGCATGTTCTCTTGCATCTTTTTTATGTCCTCAATTTTTTTAGTGTTTTTCTGAATTTCAGCTTCAATTAATTTTTTTATGTTAGCATCTCTAAACACAGTGCTGGGGAGTACAAAAATGATATTACCTATTAATATAAAAAATTGGAGGTATGCTGTATTCCTCAATGTCCCCAATTCTTCAACCACCATATAAATGTTGGAGAATGTAGTATTCATATATATATATATATATATATATATATGTTGTAATTATTTTTCTAACTGTCTTCACAAAACATGTGGGGAGCAGGACAAAGCCAAAACTTTCTACAGGTTTTTTTCCATTCATAATCTAGGCAGTTGTTCCCCAGGGGAAAGGAGATTTTGTAGCAGTTAAATTTAGTTTCTCTGCTAGAAGTATTATATTTTTAGAGGTTTATTTAAGATTAAGAATTAGAGAAAATACAAAATAAGAAAAGCACATGCCTAGGCCGAGAGAGCCCATTCACCACCACTCACATCGTGCCTGCTAGGTGGGGAGCCACATCTCCTTGGAAGTAGAAGTAGGCTTTTCAACCAGTTTAAATAGAAATTTTTTATCTCACCCAGGTGAGGATCTCAGTGAGATTACAAAGCATTCTGGGAAGTGGCCAAAAACTTCTGGGGATTGGAGTCCAGGGTTCAAATCTCCTTTTTTACATTTCTCCGTGTGATTGTTTGGGGAGAAGGACTTCCCCAAAGGATCATGAAAACATAATCAATTTAAAGATTACAATAATTTGAGGATAAGAAAAAAAAAGAACAAAACCAATAATTGCTGGAAGCATTGACAAAAAGCCAGTTAGGGGGCAGTCCCCTTTGGCATTAAAGGATACATACAAATAAACGTTCAATCAAGTACACCCAAAGTTCATTCTTGATCTTCTTGTGCAGCTTGTGGTCTGTGTCTTCTCCAATAGTTCAGTTTCTGGATTCAGAGAGGTTTCATGTTTCTTTACCTAAAATTCTTCTTAAAAGGAATTTGAACTTTGCAATTTAAAATAATATTTTTTTACATTTCCCTGTGTTGAGGGTGATTGAAAAAACACAGGATCACTTAGGGATACATGGCTGAGGTATGAGGTATATGAATCATTTGGCAAGAGAAATTAAAAAGATATCAGAAAAATCAAAAAGAAAAAAATTCTGGATGAAAATATAGACTATCAAAGTCTCATGTGTAAAAATTCTAAGTAAAGAAAAAGTAAATCTATAACAGGTACTTGAATCAGGGCCCAATTAAAATGATCTAAGCAATGATACATTTACCCAGTCAGTAGCCAGGACTACAGAAAGGTACCACACTAAGAAAGACAGAAAAAGGGACCAGATTATAGGAGCCAGGTAGGAGCCAAGGTTTGGGGAAACTCATCTGTAAGTATTTTCAGAGTGAGTATGGACACAAGGAAAGCCTATGTCGTAACAAATGTTAAACATAGTAACCTCGAGTCTTCAAGCTAGGTTCAAGAACTTTGTATTGGCCTGGAAGAGCATCAATCTATCCTGCATTGGCTTATCTTTGACCCTGTGCAATGGCTCTTTTGTGTATATCTTGTCCTGAAATCAAACAGAATTTTTAAGCAAAGTCCCATAATTTTTAAAAATAATTAGTGGCATCATTTTTATAGTCTCAAGCTTTAGGGATATGCATTAGCAAATGTATCTTAAACTTATATTACTGCAAAATCAAAAAAGTTAAAAAAATCTTAATGATGGTGACATGTGCTTCAAATATAAAAAAAGAGAGAAAAAACTGAAATAGTATATTGCACATGCAAGAAAAATATAATAAAAGAGTTCTAAAAATAAAAGTGTAGCTTATAATCATTGACACTCTGTGTCAGCTAAAAAAATATAGAATGCAAGGCTTTCTCACCCAAAATAAGATCCATTTCCTCTTCATGTATGGCCATGATCCACTGTGAGTATGAGCAAATGAATTGAACAAGGTAACATTTTTCATTTTTAAAGAACAGTAGTACAAATATGTAGATATCAGTATCCCCAAAACTCTCAGCAGCCCAATTAATTACAACAGCAAATGAACACACTATCATATTTCACATATAAGTTGCTTTTTGGCATTTTTTAAAAGCCTATGAATCGATGGATATTTGTCACAAGTTTTTACAAACGTAGCAAAACTTTCAACCTTGGTGAATATATTTTTAAACAAAGTAAAACTCATTTTGGGTTTAGAACATCATCAAGAAATCTAGAGATCATTCTGGTGGAAGTAAAGTAGTGAGCTGAAGAGTTATAAATGAGAGGTGCTCCTTTTTTGGAGGCTTTTTAGGGGTACAAATGCCCTGAGATTAACTGCCCCAACTTCCATTTACATATTTAGAAATGAGGGAAGGTTGGGGGTTATAATTGTATTTCACTTCAGCTACTAGAATGGGCCTTACACCTCATGTTAGCAGCAGGCAAAAATGAGCAGAAATTGTTAAGGAAATTCTAAAAATCATGTCTAGAAAACCCTTCACATCAATTGAGATGTTTAGCACAGATGAAGTCCATCTATCCTCTATGTGACAATTTACAAAGTCAAAAATAGAAAAACTGTGTTTTCATATATGGGCTTATTCAATAAATATTTGTTCAGAATGGTTATAGGGGAAAAGTAGTTAAAACCAAGTACATTAAAATGAGCAGTATAACAGAATAATATTGAATGCAGTAATATATGAACTTAAATTCACAAAGTTAAATCTTAAAACAAACAGTAAATGCAATAGAATACAGAGATTTTTATAAAACATTGGAGTCTGAAATGCCTTAAAATATAACCTCCAGTCTCTTTAAAGTTCCTTGGATTTTTATCCAGTTAGATGCCTATTGTTGGAAGGCAGAGTGGTATGGGCTAGGCAATGGGGTGACCCATCCAGGGCCACACAGCTGGGAAGTATCTGAGGCCAGATTTCAACTGAGGACCTCCCATCTCTAGGCCTGGCTCTCAGTCCACTGAGACACCCAGCTGCTTCCCCAAAGTCGGTAAAGGGTTGTAGGGAGCTGAATTTTCCCCCTGACATGCAAGTGAAGTCAATAAAAGGATCAATGCAATTAAAAGATATCCTTGTAAAATAGCCATGCTTTTAAGTTCCTTTTTGGAAAAGTCACTTTCTTCTTTCTCCCCTCCTACGATCTCCTACCCCCAGTCCACATTCTTAGCCTAAGGGAAAATTACCTCCCCGTCTTTACCAGCTGGTAGAAATGAGTCCTGGGCCTGAGTCAGGATTTCTGGGCTGGGAGGTGCATCTGGGCCTGGATGGAAGACAGCAGGGCATCAGGTGAGTGATATCTGGTGAGTGGCAAAACAGCAAACAGGTCTGGAGCTGATGGCTGCAGACAGGAACACAGGCAGGCAGGGCCAGGAGAGTGGGAACCAGGTGAGTATAGAGAGCAGCTGGACCAGTGGGAAAGGCTCAAGAAAGTCTGAAGCGGATGCCTTCAGACAGGCAGGCAGGGAAGGGCCGGGCCAGGAGCCAGTGAGTCATCTAATGGCTGGAAGGAACAGAAGCTTTGCAAGGATTAAAAAAAAAAAAACTTGGCCTAAGAAACGTGGCTTAAAAAAAATTCTAGGCAGTAGCTATGAAAAGCTGAACTTAGTAGAGAAAAGAATCAGAAAATAATCAGAAGATTGAGATATTTCATTTTCCTGAAGTGGTTATATCATACTGTTAAGATTAAAATTTAGGTCAAACTGTGGGAGGTAAAAATTAGTTTTACTCTATTAGAAGTATTCTATTTTTAGAGGTTTATTTAAGATTAAGAATTAGAGAAAATACAAAATAAGAAAAGCACATACCTAGGCCCAGAGAGCCCATTCACCACCACTCACATCTTGCCTGCTAGGTGGGGAGCCGCATCTTCTTGAAACCAGAAATAGGAAGAGAGAGCCGGTAGGATTTACAACCAGTTTAAATAGAAATTTTTTATCTTACCCAGGTGAGGATCTCAGTGAGATTACAAAGCATTCTAGGAAGTGGCCAAGGATTTCTGGGCATTGGAGTCCGGGGTTCAAATCTCCATTTTTACAATTTAGAAACAGCTCTCCCAGCCAGGACCTTAGGGCACTGTTGTTGGTGAGTTTTATCACCTGATACTTTTAAAAGAAATTATTCCTCGTTTTGGCCGGCCAGCACGTATTAACTCCGATAAAGGGAGTCATTTTACCGATTCTGTCTTAAACCAAATATATTCTTGCTTGGGGATAACTCCAAAATTCCATGTTCCATATCACCCCCAGAGCTCAGGCCAAGTGGAGAGGATGAATAAAGAACTTAAGACTATGATTGGCAAATTATGCACTGAGACCCATTTAAAATGGCCTGAAATTCTCCCTCTGGCCCTATTTTATCTTAGAAGCAGGCCTAGAGGAGACTTACATATTTCACCATTTGAGATGCTTTTTGAACATCCACCTATACAGGCTAAGCCTTTCTCCCCGGCTTATACATCGCTATTAGGGGGAGATATTACTATTGCTTCCTATATACAGGAGTTACAGCACAAACTATGTGAACTTCATGAATCCGGAGCTGCAGTACAAACCGGACCATTAGACTTTTCTCTGCATGACCTGAACCCAGGAGATAAAGTTTATATCAAGAATTTCAAGTGAACTGGAGCAACTCAACCTTCATGGGAAGGACCATTCCAAATATTATTAACTACTCCAACATCTATAAAGATTGGAGAAAGAGACTCTTGGATTCACTGCTCACATGTGAAGAAAGCATCTTCTGCTGAGACTGATTGACTCTATCCTATCATATGAATTGTGACTCTATCTTATCATATGAATTGGAGATAATAATCCATAGACAAATGGATGCTGTTTTTTCAAGAATATATTGAATTACTGATTTTTCTTCTTATTTTTCTTATTTCTTTTCTTTTCTTTTTTGATCAGAATATTTGATTTTTTTCTCATTTTTTGTACTGAAGGTACACATAATTAATATTAATATTATTTTTCCCTGCAGTAATACAAGTTAATATATATACTCTTGCTATAATATCAATATATACCTAAAAGCTTTAAACTATGGGAACCTGCCATTTATTGGTAAAATATTATAGGACTGTGATTAATGTTTGTGTCTGATTCCAGGAAAAGGGAAAAAAACAAGGAGCACAGACTAAACCTGAATAGTGCCAATAGAGCACACAAGAAATATTAAAGTGAGACTCGAGGTTGCGACGCTTAACTTATGTTTAAGTCGTAGGACTTCCTTGTATCTATACTCTTTGTGAAGTACTCAAACAAGTACAAAGCTTGACTATCATGCTGGCTCCCTATATCCCTGAGGAAAAAAAATCAGACGAGGGAATGACATTTCCCCATCAAAATAGAATTCTAATTCTTTTCTTCTTATATTATGGCAACTTCCTGTAGTCTTGGCTACAAATGGCTAAGTGAAATATTACTGCATTCTGTCCTACATACTTGTGAGATAGAAATTACTTTAAACTGGACCTATACAAGGTCTATTTTGAATTTTTCTTATGTTTTTGATTATTTTTCTATTCTTTTGATAATTGACACATGCACCCCCATAACTGAACATTGCATTCTGAGCTCAACTTGATATATATATATATTTTTAATACTTACTTCAGGGGGGATTGTATTTTAATTTAAAATCTAAGAATATTTTTATTTTTGAATTTTTTGTTTGTTTGTTTGAGATTGTGTTTTTATAAAAACCCAAGAATCTTGAATTTTGTTTAAGATTTTACTGTTATAAAAATCAAAGATTTTGATTCTGTTTGAGAAAAGATCTTCAAGAAAGAAGATTGAAACTTTTATATCCAGAGAATGAACTGTTGCAGAAAGATGCTGAAACCCTACACTTCATCAAGAAGATCAAGAATGAACTTTGGATGTGATTGATTGAACTGAACTTTTGATTGAACATTTATTGTAACTGTACACATTTATGCCAAAAGGGACTGCCCCTAATTTGGCTTCCTGTCAATGCGCCTAGCAAACATTGGTTTTGCTTTCTTTTCTTTTCTATTTCCTCTCTCACTATTCTAATTTCTCTTAGAAAATTGAATATTGTGTATATCTTTAGTTAGAAGTGAATTTAGAACTACAAAATGATTATGTTAAATGATCAATGGGGAGACTAGTCTCCCAATGATCATCAGGGGGGATTGTAAACCTCAAAATTTCTTAGACTTATAAATGTTGGAAATTTCACCATTGGGAAATTTCATACTTGGAAAATTTCTTATTGATAGTCTAATGGAATGTGAACCCAATTGACAAGGGAGGTTCCTCCTCCTCCCTTCTTAAGATTACTTTAGGACAGAAACCTTTTGCTGAACAATGGAAAGGGCTTTGACCTATGCTTAAGCACAGAACAGGAATTTCTTTGAGTCATGATTGATTTTAGAATTGATACAATAGAGATACTTGGAATGACAGAACCAAGTCTTGGAAATTGCAATCTCCACCCTACTCAGTCCTAACAGGATTTAGGAAGGGCTGCAGCATAGATCAAAATTTAATTATTCCAATCTCTACCCTACTCAGGGTAACAGGATTTAGGAAGGGCTGTAGCAAAAGATCAAGATTTAATTATTTGAGAATATGACCTCCAACAGACATGTGCAAAGCCACAGACCTCTGGGCGGTCCTGGGTTAAGCTAGAGCCACCATTGGCACAGGGAAAATGATGGACAGTGATTGGTAGATGTGAGAACTGAGGGGAGGGAACTTGGATGGTTTCCTTAAAGATAGAGGGGTCTGAGGACTGGGGGGTGGGTTGGAGAGTTTTGGCTCTGAGTGGTTGGAGAGGTGCTCTGAGAAGCTTGCTCTGAAGGAAGCTGGAGTTGGAGGCCCCGGAGACTGTTTCTCCATTTTGGTCACGTGAGTAATAGGGACTGATCTCCTTTCTTTGCCCCAGCTATCTAAGGGCTTGGGCCTTTTGGCCCAGCCTAAACAGAGGGGGTATTTAAGCCCTATTCCCTTCTCTCCCCTTTCTCTCTCTCTCTCTCTCTCTCTCTCTCTAATTCCTTTCTTCCTCCTGTTTGTAATTAAACTCTATAAAAGGCTGACGGCTGACTTGAGTTTTCATTTAGGAATTACATAGCTGAATTCCTTGGCGACCTTAAATTAATATATATCAGTCTTTTAAAGTGATTTCCTTGTCACACTTCACTAAAAACCAGAGACATCACCTTGCCAATAAAGGTTCATACAGTCAAAGCTATAGTTTTTCCAGTATCAAGTATGGCTGTGAAAAATAGACTATAAGGAAAGCTGAGAGTGAGAGGAATGACCACCTACTCAAAAGACTCTTGAACTCAGTGTCAGTGTGTCAAAGTCTATTTTATTTCATCCTTGAGAGAACAAGTCCTCACAAGCCAGTGTTATAAGTGTTACAGACAGCAAGCAAGCAAATACAAAGTATGGTGACAGACAGCCTCCTTTTATAGTCCCTGGTCCTTCCTCTCATTCCCCATTGGCTGGTTACTTGAGACTTACAATCTTATGTCAAAAGCTAAGCTAATTACAAAGCCAATTATCCTAATTATTCAAACAGGTTTTAACCAATCAACATAAAGACTGGTTCAGTCCTATCTATCTGCATATCTTTATAGCCTTTTAACCAATCAAAGTAAGGACATTTCAATCCTATCCATCTGAAATGAGCCTTAGCTTGGGAACATGAAACTTAGCATGTTTTGATGGAAAGGTTTCCTGACTCCATCTTAGTGATTCATTAAGAAAAGTCCACCATCTTACTGAACTTCATCTCTCACAAAAGCCATAGAAATGGATACTTTTAAACCATGGTTCTGGAAGAGACTTTTGAGAGTCCCTTCTAAGGCAAGGAGATCAAATCAATCAGTACTTCTAAAAGAAATTAATTCAGACTATTCAATGGAAAGCAAATACTAAAGATGAAACTTAAAGACTTTGGCTACATAGTGAGAAGATAGGACTCATTGGAAAAAACTCTGATGTTGGGAAAGATTGAAGAAAAAAGGAAAAGGAAACAGTAGAGGATGAGATGGAAATATAGTGTCATGGAAGCAATGAGCATGAGCTTGTACAAACTTCAGGACAGAGGAGGCTCTAAGGGCCTGGCATGTGATGATCCATAAAGTGACATGACTGAACAATAAGAATCACAGTCACACAGCTAGCATGTGCCAGAGGCAGGGTTTGAACCTTGATCATCCTGATTATAAATAGAGAGGTCACATATCAGTGGAAAGCTCTCTAGACAGGCTCAAAAAACTTGGGTTTGGGTCCACATCTTGACACTAATATATGAGACACTGGGTCAGACACTTGGCCCCTCAGAGCCTTTTATTCCTAGATGAAATAGGTATAATGGCAATTCCGCTATGTGTCCCACAGGACCATTTTAAAGGTAGCATATTGTAAACTATAAAATATTATGTAAATATAATTATTCTATGCTTGAGAGTAAAGTTTCTCAAATGTTCAAGAATGCAAATTTAGATACATGAATTTTGTGTGAGCAATGTTGTCAGATTAAATTAGGGTCATCAATCTTTTTTTATCTGAGCTCCACACATCAGAATTTAACTTTTCCTGATTTTTAACTATAAATATTCTTATTGGTGAATAGTAGTATGAGTAATAGTACAGTATTACCTCTTGTCAGAAAAAAAATTTCAATTCAATAAACATTTATTAAGTATCTACTATATACCAAATGCTGTGCTAAGGACTAGGGAAACAAAAAGAAAGACGAAGAATAAAGATAAAAAAAAAGATGTGTTTGAATGGCATATTTCAGGGGGCTGCTGGGTGGCTCAGTGAATTGAGAGTCAGGCCTAGAGATGGGAGGTCCTAGGTTCAAATCTGGCCTCAGACACTTCCTAGTTGTGTGACCCTGGGCAAGTCACTTGACCCCCATTGCCTAGCTCTTACCACTCTTCTGCCTTGGAACCAATACACAGTATTGATTCTAAGACAGAGGGTAAGAGTTTTTTAATTTAAAAATTTTTTTTAATGGCATGTTTCATTGTCAAAAATGTCATATCCAGAGGTAAAATGATATATGATGTTTAGGGATTAGATCTAGGATGTGGAGGCTTCTTAACTGCCTCCTGTCCAAATTCTTTTGGAATCTTCTCTCTCTCTGGTGGCTTGACAGTTCATTCAATATTCCATCTCTTGCTTCTTGCAAAAGCCATCTTGTGCTATAATCTTTCCTTCACAGGAGTCATCACAAAGCATAAAAATTTATTAAACCTTTGCATAGAGAATGATGATGGGTTCTGGGAGAAATAAAGTTTACTTTATTATTTTACTTTTATTTTTAAATATTTTCCCATGTTTACATAATTCATTTACTTCTCCTCCCTTCTTCCCTCCCAGAGCCAACAAGCAATTCCACTGGGTTGTACAAATGTTATCACTTGATACCTATTTCCATATTATTCATTTTTGCTTTAGAGCGATTTTTTAAAGCCTAAATCCCAAATCACATACCCATAGAGACATGGGATAAGTGATGTCATATGTTTTGATTTGCATTTCTTCTCCCTACAGTTCTTTCTCTCAATGTGGATAGCATTCTTTCACATAAGTCCTTCGGGAGTGTCCTGGCTTGTTGCATTGCTACTAGTAGTAAAGTCCATTACATTGGATTGTTCCACAATGTTTTACTTTCTGTGTACAATGTTCTCCTGGTTCTGCTTATTTCACTCTGCATCATATAGAATTCCTCCAGATCATCATTCCTTAACAGCACAATAGTATTCCATCACCATCGTACACCACAATTTGTTTAGCCATTTCCCAATCAAGGGACAACCCTTCATTTTCCAATGTTTTTGCCACCATGAAGAGTGCGGCTATGAATATTTTGGTAAAAGTGTTTTTCCTTATTATCTCTTTAGGGTACAAACCTAGTAGTGGTATTGCTGGATGAAAAGGCATGCATTCTTTTAAAGCCCTTTTGGCATAATTCCATATTGCCTTCCAGAATGATTGTATCAATTCACAACTCCACCAGCAATGTGTTAGTGTCCCGATTTTGCCACATCCTCTCCAACATTTATTAATTTCCTTTACTGTCATATTGGCCAACCTTATAGGTGTGAGGTGGTACCTCAGTGTTTTTTTGGTTTGCATTTCTCTAATTATGAGAGATTTAGAACACTTTTTCAAGTGCTTATTGATAGCTTTGATTTTTTATCTGAAAACTGCCTATTCATGTCCCTTGACCATTTGTCAACTGCAGAATGGCTTGATTTTTTTGTACAATTAACTTAGCTCCTTATAAATTTGAAAAATGAGATCTTTGTCAGAAGTTTTTGTTATAATTTTTTTCCCAAATTTTTTGCTTCCCTTCTAATTATGTTTGCATTGGTTTTGTTCATACAGGAAATGTTTAATATAATACAATCAAAATGATTAATTTTACATTTTGTAGTATTCTCTATCTCCAGCATGGTCTTAAATTCTTTCCTTCCCCATAGATCTGATAGGTATACTATTCTATGTTCACCTAATTTGTTTATGATTTCCTTCTTTATATTTAAGCAATTTATCCATTCTGAGTTAATCTTGGTATGGGGTATCTTTTGTTGCGGTAGAGAACCTGTCCACAATGGTTTGGAGATGATTTTCTTGGTGGGCCATGAGAGCACAGTCATCTGCGAAGAGAGCTTCCAGGATGAGTCTCTCTGTTGTCTTTGTTTTTGCAGTCAGGCGGCGAAGGTCGAATAGTGAGCCATCCAGTCGGTATTTGATGTAGACGCCCAGGTCTAGATCCATCACAGCATGTCGTAATACTTGGGTGAAGTATAGGTTGAATAGTACCGGAGCGAGGACACAGTCTTGTTTCATGCCATTGGAGATGTTGAAGCAATCGGAAGTCTCTCCACCAGATAGGACTTCCCCTGTCATGTCGACATGAAAGAGCTGGATCAGTTTGATGGATTTTGCTGGGCAACCGAGCTTGCTGAGGATCACCCACAATGCGTCCCTGTTCACTGTGTCGAACGCCTTTGTCAGGTCTATGAAGACAATGTAGAGACTCAGGTTCTGCTCAAGGTGTTTTTCCTGCATTTGCTTTACTGTGAAGACCATGTCGATGGTGCTGCGATCTGGTCGGAAGCCACATTGTGATTCAGGCAGGTTCTGCTCTGAAACAGATGACAGGAGTCTGTTGAGTATTACACGGACGAGGATCTTTCCAGCAGTGGAGAGTAGTGAGATGCCTCTGTAGTTGTCACAGGCTGCTCGTGAGCCTTTGTTCTTGTATAGGGCTACGATGGAGGCATCTCTGAGTTCTGGGGGCATGTCTTCCTCTTCCCATATGCTGGTCAGAACTATGTGGAATGCCTGGAGAGCCTTTCCATTTAAGGCCTTGTACACCTCGGTTGGGATCCCGTCTTTACCGGGTGCCTTGCCTGCACTCATTTGTTTAATGGCTTTTTGGACTTCCTCTATTGAAGGAAGGATGTCAAGTTGTTCGATGGTGCGGTTTTGGGGGATCTGGTCAAGGGCGTTTTGGTCGGCTGAAGAGGGTCGGTTGAGAAGCTGACTGAAGTGTTCTTTCCACCTGTTGCTGATGCCTTTTTTATCTTTTATGAGAGTGTCACTGTCAGAGGATAGCAAGGGAGTGGTGGTGGGTTTTAATGGCCTATAGACAGTCTTGAGGGCACTGAAAAATTGTTTATAGTTTTTCGTGTCAGCAAAGCGCTGGATTTCTTCTGCCTTTTTTTCCCACCATCGGTCTTGCATCTTCCTGATCTCACGCTGCGCCGTGGCTTGGAGAGACTTGAATCTGTCCTTTTTAGGAGCAGAGTTTGGGTTATTTTGCCATTCCATAAAGGCTTTGTTCTTCTTGCTCAATAGGTCTTCAATAGCAGTGTTGTTCTCGTCGAACCAGTCCTGGTGGTAGCGTTGTTTGGGGCCTAGGACTGCCTTTGATGTTTCCTTCACTGCATCTCTGAACTGGTTCCATTTCTCAGTTGAGCTTCCAGTGAGTGGTCCCTTGGCAGACAGCTTGTCATCCAGGCAGGACTGGAATGTTTGCAAATAAGATGGATCTCTAAGACGACTCAAGTTGTAAAATGCGTGAACTGTCTGAGCGCGTTTTGGATGGCGAGGCGCAATGCGCATTTGAAGAGTCGCTCTAACCAATCGGTGGTCTGTCCAGCATTCAGCTCCTCTCATGGCTCTGGTGATCTTTTCATCCTGGATGTCTCGCCGGCGTACAATGATGTAGTCAATGAGATGCCACTGTTTTGATCGTGGGTGCATCCATGTTGTTTTATATTTGTTCGTCATTCTGAACGCAGTGTTCGTGATGGTGAGTTCAAACTCTGAGCATTTGCTGAGTAGCAGTAGGCCGTTGTTGTTCATTTTGCCCACTCCGTGTTTGCCGAGCACTCCTTTCCATCTTTCATGGTCCTGGCCAACACGGGCGTTGAAGTCTCCCAGTAGTATCAGCTTGTCATTGGTGGGCACTGAGTGCAAGACGGCGCTCAGGTCAGAGTAGAACTGCTCAATGGTCTTCTCTGTACTGGTCAGTGTTGGGGCATATGCACTGATGATTGTGGCATACCGGTCTTTGCCGAGAGGTAAACAGATCTTCATGAGCCTCTCGTTGATGCCCATAGGCAAGTCTGGCAGCTGTTTGAACAAACTGGCCTTGATAGCCAGGCCAACACCATGGATTCTGTATTCATTTGTGGCTCTACCTTTCCAGAAGAAGGTGCATCCAGTGGTGGGTTCACTGAGTGATCCCTCTTCTGGTAAGCGTGTTTCAATTAAGGCTGCGATGTCGATGTTATATCGTGCCAGTTCTTTACCGATTAGAGCTGTTCTTCTCTCAGGTCTTGGGGTATTCTCTCTGTCAAGAAATGTCCCAATGTTCCATGCTCCTAGTAGGAGTTTCTTTGTATTTTGTTTTCTTTGATTTCGACCTCTTAAAGGGATGACCTGCCAGCTGCAGTGTGCTGACCGGGTGTTTGTAGGGCAGGCAATGTTTGGGACACCTTTTCTAGTCCCCTCCCTTAATTAGGGTGAGCAGTGCTGTCCTAGAGAGGGCTGCTCAGTCACCCAGGATGCTGCCGAACGTCTCTGCTCCCCAAGTATAGGTCCGAGCAACCACTGGTCCGTGGGCCGCCTATGTGCAGGATCGTGACTACAGCTGCCAGTGGTCACCTCCACTTGTTGCGTCACCACTCCCCCATCGCCGCAGGTCTTGAAGAAGATGGACGGGGTTAGGATAGATGAGTGTGCACAAAGATACTTGTGCTGAAGGAGATTTAAGTGGAAAAGTCGATGCACAGAGACAGTCCCATTCAGAACCTAGGACTTCCTGTTTATGGCTCTCAATTCACTGAGCCATGTTACCTGCCCCCAAAGACTATGTTTCAACCATATCTCCTAAAGATGTATAAATTACAAATCCCAAAACTAATTTGAAGACTAGTTATGATTAACTATCAAATAATTCACCATTAACAGAGTATACAGTAGAAACTGTTAAATAATTAAACCTATGTCAAGTCAAGTCATTGAACATTCATTAAGCTCTTCCTGTGTGCTGGGCACTATGCTAAGCCCTGGAGATACAAAGAGAGTCAAAAGAAAGTCCCTGTCTTCAAGGAGTTTACAATCTAATGATAGAAACAACTATGTACACATGAAATAAATGTAGAGCAAATTGGAGGTAATTTCAGAGGAAGGTGTTAATACTGAGGAGGAATAAGCCTCAGGTAGAAGGTGGAATTTGAGCTGAATCTTGAAGGAAATAAAGGAATCTAGGAGGCAGAAATGGGAGTATTCTAAGAATGAGGAACTGTCAACTAAAATCTATGGAGTCAGGAGATAAGAGTGTTATATTTGAGGAACTGTAAAGAGGCCAATGTTGTTGGATAAGAAAGTATAAGAAGACTGGGAAGTCAGGAGAAAGACAGATTCGGAAGGCTTTTGAAAGCCAAACAGATTTTATACTTGATCCTGGAAGTGACAGCCACTGGATTTCACTGAATGGGAGAAGAGGGAGGAAAGTGTCATAGTCAGCCTTACACCTTGGAAAGATCATTTTGTAGCTGAATGGAGAACGGACTGTAGTGAGGAAAAATGAGACTGGGAGACCAATCAGAAGGAGATTCTAGGGGGCAGCTGAGTAGCTCAGTGGATTGAGAGCCATGTCTAGAGATAGGAGGTCCTAGGTTCAAATGTGACCTCAGATACTTTCCAGCTGTGTGACCCTGGGCAAGTCACTTAACCCCCATTGCCTAGCCCTTACCACTTTTCTGTCTGGGAACCAATACACAGTATTGATTCTAAGAAGGAAGGTAAGGGTTTAAAAAAAGGGCATTATATGCAACGATCCAGGACAATTCTGAAGGACTTGTGAGAAAGAACACTACCCACATTCAGAGAAAGAACTGTGGGAGTAGAAACACAGAAGAGAAAACATCTGCTTGATCATATGGTTCCATGAGGATATGATTGGGGTTGTAGACTCTAAACAATCACCCTAGCACAAATAATATGGAAATAGGTATTGATCAATGACACATATAAAACCCAGTGGAATTGAGCATTGGCTATGGGAGGGGGTGGAAGGAGGAGAAGGAAAGAATATGAATCATGGAAAAATATTCAAAATTAATTCATTAATTAAATAAATAACCTTTTTAAAAGGGCATTATAATAGTCCAGGCATGAAGTGATATGGGCCTGTTCCAGGGTGGCAACTATGTGAGGAGGCAAGGGTTCATATAGGAGATATGTTGAGAATATAGAATCAATGGGACTTGGTATCAGATTAGATACCAGAGGGGTGTAAGAGTGAAGGGTCAAGGTTAACACCCAAGTTGCAAGCCTAGGTGACTGAGAGGATGGTGGAACCCTTGATAGTAAAAAAGAAGTTAGGAAGACAGGATGGTTTTGGGGAGAAAGACTTTTGGAGATCTTGATTTTAAGATGTCTATGTAACATTCAGTTTTAGATATCTAATAGGCAGTTGGAGATATGAGATTAAAGATTAGAGCTTTAAAGACAGAGATTAGGACTAGATCAATAGATCTGAGGATTATCTGCATAGAGATGATAACTGAATCCATAGGAGTTAGCATCATCAACAGTAAATAGGGAGAAGAGAAAAAGATCTAGGGCAGAGCTTTGAGGGACACTGAGGTTAGTAGTCATGACTTGAAGATCCAGCAAAAGAAATTGAGAACAATTAGACAGATAGTTGGAGAACCAGGTGAGAAAACTGTCATAAAAACCTAGAGAAGAGAAAGTATCAGGGAGAATGATCAGGAATGTCAAAGGCTAACAGAGAAGTCAAGAAGGATGAAGACTGAGAAAAATCCATTAGATTTAGTCATTAAGTGATAATTGATAAATTTGTAGAGTTTCAATTGAATAATGAAGTCTTTGCCAGATTGCATAGAATTTAGAAGAGAGAGAGAAAAGGAAGTGGAAGAACCAATTGCACAGATTGAAGAAAGCAAGAGACATGAGTTTGTAGATAGTAGGGAAGCAGCCATCAGATAGTGAGAGACTGAAGATAAGTGATCGAATAGAACTGATATAAGGAGTAATATGCTGGAGAAGTCAGTTTGTAATAAAGTCAAGGGTGAAAGAAGTGGGTTAGCTTTGGCAAGCAAACAGCACCTCATCATATGAAATGGATAAAGATGAAGTGAAAGAAAACAAGTGCCAGTTCTGCAGTTTATTGTATGAGCTTTCACATGCCTTTTCAGGCTCTAGGTTTCAATGTCCCTATTTGCAAAATACATCATTAATTTCAGCCTTTTACAGGTCAGAAAATTGTTTTGTTTTGTTTTGTTTTGTTTTGTTTTTACAAATAGGGACACTGAGGTCTAAAGTCTAGGGAAACTGAGGACCAGAGGGGCAAAAATGACTTTTCCAAAGTCAGCTATTTAGTGACAGATGTCACTCCCAATGGGAGCACTTTCTCCCTCCTTTTTATTGGGTAAAGGGGAGGGCAGGATAAGCCCAGCACTCATGGTGGGGAGGCATACAGCACTTGGTCTGGGGGGGTGGAGTTGGGGCAGGCCCTGACACTCAGTGTCTCTAAAAGGTTCACCATTATTGCTCTAGGGCTTTCACCTATCCCTGCTATTGAAGCCCAAGGCTCTATAGATAGGTCTGTAAAGAAAAAATAAAGATCCTCATTTAAATAAAAATTTTTTAAAGACTTGTTCTTCAGGAAGTCTGGCAAGTAAAGAAAAGATGCATCCATAAAAAATGTGGACTAAGGATTCGGTGATGGTAGATATTCTACTTTCTTCATATCCTAACCAACTATATTCAGATGCAGGCGACTCTCCCTTTTACGCTTTTCCCTCCCCTTGGCATAGTCAACCTCGTTGTCCTTCCCAGCTTGTTACTAATAAAGTTGTTACAAAGTGACCTTGAGCGTCTATTTCCCCAAACCCCCACCCACTTCCATTTCCCCCGCCTTCTCTGCCATAGCCCCCTCCGCCTTCTCCATCCGGGTGTTGGAGTTGGGATAAGAGTTTGTCTGCGCCTGCGCACCCAGCACCACTCGGTTCGACCTCTGCCGCAGCCGCCAGAGAAAGGTAAGCCCTAGGCGCGCTGGAGTCCGACCCGGTCCAACCCGCTACCCTCATTCATTCGGGCTGCGTCCTGCCCCAGCCCCAGGTGTAGTACGGAGAGAAAGGGGAACGGAGCCGCGTGGGCTTTAGGTTCCGGGAAGGGGATTCGGAGGAAGCAAGCCCCGAGCGAGCATTTGACCTTAGAACTGTTTCCTCCCTCCGCAGAAAGACGAGAAAGCGGCGCTGAGCCGAGCCCTCGCCTCCCACCACCTGATCCCTTCTTCTGTCGCCGCCGCCCCAACCGCTCCTAAGATGTTCGCCTGCGCCAAGCTCGCCTGCTCCCCGGCGCTGGTGAGTGGTTTCAGCGAGGGAAACCTGGCTCCCAGGAGCGTCCACGTTGCATGACAGGGAAGAAGGCCGGACCGGGCCCAGTAGATCCACTTTGCAGGCCTTGGGTCCCCTTTACCTTTTTCTATCCATTGCTTTCTGAAGCACTTAGGACAGAGGAATCCCTTTTTTCCCCTCCTTAGATAAGGGGCTGCAGAACTCTTCAGGTGAAAGGGTGGTGGAGGCCGTCGGGGCCTAGCTGTCAGGCCTCATTCACCCCTAGTGTAGGTCAACCTCTCCACCACCCCGTTCTTTTCCTTATCCATTGGCCTCCTCTCTCAGCGGCCTGACTTAGTCGTGAGGGCCGAACTGAAGCCCCCAGGTGTTACTGTCCTGAGTGCTGGGCGGGGGTGGGGTGGGGTGGGGTGGGGTTGGGGGATGGAGGGGGGGGCCGCTAATGCTGGCTTCGCAGATCCTTGCCTGTAGGTCAAACTCTCCCGCATCCCCGTAGGGAGGGACTTCGCCTCCCGAGTGGGCGGGGGGAAGGAGCTGGAGAAGGTGCTACGGGGCAGTCGGCTGGGCCCTCTGCTATCGGTCAGGGTATTTGTAAGATCCAGAAGGGCTCGCCTGGGAATAGGGACAAAGTTATGTTAGGACTCTCGGTGACCTTAGGCCGGTAGAAACCCAAGGACATAGGCCGAATTGGAAGAGATCTCTCATGACTTTTGCAATAATGAGGTGCTGTGTAACTGGAATACAATTTTTAAGAGCTCTTTTTGACTTAATGATTAGTATTTCACCTGGACTTTGGAAATGGAAGTTGTGATTAATCTAATATTCACCTTTTTTGGGAAGTGTTATTTGTTCAACCAAAAAAGAAAATTCAAATACCAAGCACAGAATGTTTTGAATGACAAGTACCAGCTTCAAAGATAACCATTCTAATTAAGATCTTTTTCTCCTTGTACCTAGGCTTTTTTTCCCCTCACTTTTGTAGTGTGTTGTTTGTAATTAAAACATTAGGGTTGTTTTTGGTTTTGGTTTGTTTGGGGGGGGGGTGTGGGAAAATGCAATATATAGTATGGTTTGCCACTTAAAACACCTCCAAATTAGTAAACAATATAAAGCCACAATTATTTTCCTTTCTTATCTGAAGAATTAGCCTAGTCTGTTTTTAAACCACTGGCTTTCTCAGAATCATGGGTGCAAAAAAATTTCAAAAATCTTTGCATTTCTATGGAACATATTCTTGCTTAATACTTGGGGGACTTAATTTTTTTTTTTCCCAGATCCGTGCTGGATCCAGAATTGTATACAGACCAATTTCTGCAGCAGTGTTGTCTCGACCAGAGGTCAGGACTGGAGAGGTAATTGGTTGTAAAAGAAACATCAAACTAATAAGTCTTATGTATTTTATATTATAGTGGTATCTTTTTGCATCCTCTCTTATAAGGATAAAGTAAGGAATAAACAGATCTAAGTTCTAGAGATTGAGCCACTTGGGAAAAAAATCTTGCAATGAACATATGCAACTCAGGTGAAGATCATATTTTAGAGCTGGAAGGGAACTTAGTACTAGTACTTAGATTCTGGTTCAACCTTCTTATTTTACAAATGAAGAAACTGAGACCTAATGAAGACAGTTGACCTAGGATTTAAACCCAAGTCCTCAGACTCCAAATGATTTGCTGCACTATTCCTAATTTAAAAGAAACAAAAATTTTTACCTACATCTCTTGAAGGTAAAATTATAGCAATACAATGAGGATAATAGTTTGACAGTACTGGCATTTAAATAAGCTAATAGAATAATTGATTTGATCTTTGTCTTTTTTTTTTCTTCTAGGGCAACACAGTATCTAATGGGGCCCAGAACAGGGTGTCTCAGCTAGCACTAAGGGAGTTCCAGACCAGTGCTATCAGCAGAGACGTTGATACTGCTGCCAAATTTATTGGTGCAGGTGCTGCCACAGTAGGAGTGGCTGGTTCTGGTGCTGGTATTGGAACTGTCTTTGGTTCTCTCATTATTGGTTATGCCAGGTAACTTTTTCCATATCTAAAAGAATTCATGGTCATTTGCATTTCATGCAGGCTCCTCTAATATAAGCTTGAAAATGGTTTTATAAACTTAACAAAGTCATTAGTTAATTTAGCTATTAAAACCATGTTGTGGTGGTTGGGTTTTTTGTTTGTTTTTAGGAAGAGGGTTGCCCAAAGAGAGTAAAAGACCTGTTTTGGATCTGGAAATTTTATTGGTGAACATGCTTTTTAAAATGTCCTTAGAAAGAGACATTTCATCTATATTTTTGTTTTTCTATTATTTAAGGCCTTATTTCTTAACCATATCTTTTGGTTTAACAGTTGACATGTTTCATATAATTATATAAGCCTCTCAAAATACATGAAATATCTTTAACCACATGTGTTCACACAGGTGTAATGATATATTGGCTCTGAAAAATATTTTAAAAACATTTGCCTTTCTCAAAATATTGTTTTCTCTCCCCGCCTTATTTGTAATATACTTTAGATTTTGCTTTCTAGTAATTTGGTTTGAACTCAGTTGAAAATGCTATCTATGGAAGTGTTCATTAATTACAACTGTCCAAGAAAAAATGGGCTCCTAGAATGGAAGCCTAGAGTTTTTTTCAGATTATGTTGTTTTAACTTGGAAATAAAACAACTAAGGGTACTCTTCCATGGAGAAATGGTTTAAAAAAAAAAAAACAACTCAAATCTCAGCTGTCAGAGTTCATCTTGTTAGGCATATCCCCTTCCAGTAAAAGTGGGAACATATGTATTTGCACTTGAGACTGATTTAAGCAGTTGTTTTATGGCAAGATCTTAAAATAAGTTTAAAAATCCAAAACTTTGACATTAGCCCTTGGTAGACATTGAAATTTATTAATGTATCAAAATAAGAGTCATGTTTTCTGTATTTCTTTTTTAGAAACCCCTCACTGAAGCAGCAGCTGTTCTCATATGCTATCCTGGGATTCGCCTTGTCTGAAGCTATGGGTCTCTTTTGTTTGATGGTTGCTTTCTTGATCTTGTTTGCCCTGTAATAAACTGCTATTCAAAATGTTGACATTTAATACAAATTACGGATGTAATTCTGTGTATCTTACTGTGGTTCCAAAAACTGTTCTGTTAGTGTCATGGAAATGTACATTATTTCCAAAGTCATTTCATTAAAGATGATAACTTTAATTTTTGATGTCATTTGTACTTATTATGCTGAACTTTAGCACACGGGAACACATATAAGCTGTTCTGTTAAGCTGAATGAACCTGTTAACTGTTGATTTATAGTGGTATTAGAGTGAAGTAAAATGGATATTATTGTATATTGCCTCTTTTTCATGTTTGCCTAAAGGAAATATTGTATGTATAAATGATTCTTCCATGAGAAATACTGGGAGCTCTACTTGGTAATGTTATGAAAAAAGTTGATTTTAAAAAACAACATAATATGAAATTGAGACTTATTCTAAGTTAATTCATTCATTTCAGCACTCAGCCTGCATTTTTCAAGTCCTTTCAAGATAAGTTTGATTGACTTTTACAATGACTTAATCTCTAGTTAGTGCCTACTTATAAGTGCAATAGCCATAGTAAAGATTCTTAAAAATGAACCACATCAGATGTTTTAAGTACTTTTTAGATGTTACAACCTTATTAACCTATAAAAATCTGATTTAATTTCAGGTTTCATCTTAAATAAGTTCCTTCATATATGTGATATGTAGGAAGTGAAAATTAGCAAAGCTACTTTTTGAATTTGGCTTTTTCATTTAGGCTCATTCATATTATATATTCCAATAAAGCAGCTAAGCAATGCCTCTAGGTGTCACTGGTATTATATGTAGGAAAATGAAGAATAGGATTGGCTAAGAATCTGTCATGATTGGTCTCAACTGCCATAGCTAGCCCAAACCTTGACCTCTGGCAAGAAAAGCATTACCACTATATAATGAAGCAAAAAAATGTCAGTCTCCTATATGAAGAGGCCTACAAAAGGATAAAACCATGCTCACAATCATGTAATATTCATGTAATTTATAAAGGTATTTTCAGTTTTAAAAGAATGTAGAAACTGCTTTTCCCCTTATTTTGTTTCTAGTCTCACTTGTTGATATTCGTTCTCTAATTTTATCCTAGATGACTTAGGGGCATTTATGGATAATAAAGAGTTTAAGGATGAATGAATAATAAAGGCTTTCTTACCTCTACTCTTAAAGAAAAGTAGCATGAAATTAAAGAAATAAGGTATTTGTTATTTGTCAGCAATTTCTATAGGGAAAGTAATCTAGATAGCACCATGTTGAATAACAAATCATGTTTTCAAAAGCTTCATGAAATTTGAAACTTGGAAAAAAAAATCAGTATATTGACTGACCCCCTTAAAACATGATTCAGAGTAAGTAAAAAGTACTATATTAAGTGATTAAATAGCTTAAAAGTCAGTTCAATAACAAATCAATTAACAAATCCCAAGTTTTCAATGAAGAAGGCCTGGGCAAGAAGTGTAGAACGAACCTTGATCTTACTACTGGAACCTGGGAAGTGTCAATGAATAAGAAAGGTCTACCTTAAATAGCTTCTGGAGGGCAGGCCAGAGTCCTAGGGGTGGGAGGAGGAGGATGGGGAGTGGGATCGTCCTATATTTAGGGGATGCAAGGAGAAGTTCACCCAGCCTAGTCACCTGAGAATGGAGGTGGCCTTACCTGGACTCCAACTTTGATTCTCATGACTGACCTCAGATTATTCTGAGAAATATACTTAACTTAAATTATAGAAGGAAGAGAAGTGATGTGTTGCCAAGGTGTGTTCATCTGTGTTACTACATCTGTTATTTTACCTCTGGCAATGAAAATTGTGATTGAGTCAGATTGTTAAAAAGCTCTGTATACTAGTTGATAGAAATAATATTCAATTATGTGGAAAAAACCCAAACCTAGCTTATTAATCTTATAATGAGGCATAACTAATTTAAATTCACTGAATTCCTTAATAGTTCCTGGGAAGAAGCAATTGTAAAGGTGGTTTCCTAAATTATACTGTTTGGTAAACTTAATGCCTTTTTATGTTGATTGGTAGTTTGGTCAACATAAAATATTAGGATTAGTGATAGTAACTACCTCAGGATGATAAAAAGTCCATTTTAATACTGGATTTAACACTGGAAAAGAGTATGGCATAGATTTTTGGAGCAAACTTCTGCTTTTACAATATATTGCTTAGATTTATAAATATTACTTGTACTATCACTTAATAAATGCAGATAACTCATTTTTAATACTCATTCATCAAAATAAGAAACAGTTTCTACCATGTAACATACTAGCTGAGAATTCAAAGATGAAAACATAGTCTTTGAAAGGAGCTTGCAGTCAGATAAGACTTTATAGACAAATGACTAATAGAAAATATAAACAATAAATGCTTTAAGAGAAATACAAATGAAATGTCAAGGGAATTTAAAGATCACTTTGGCTTAAAGGAACAGATAAGTCATCCTGAAGGAAATTAATTTGAGTTGTGCCTTAAAGGATGAGTTGAAGCTCAAAAGGCAGATATTTGAAGAAGTACTTTCTAGTGTCAGGAATGCTATTCCCAGAGACAGAAAAAGAATGTGTTCAAGGAATGGCAAAAAGTGGGCAGAGAGGAGTATAGGGTTTAAAGAGTAATGTGATACAAGACTCAAAAGGTTAAGTTTGGGTAAGATTATGGAAAGGTAAGTTAAAGTTAGGTCCAAGATAGGGCTTGAATTCCAAGTTAAGAAGTTTTAGGACAAAGACCAAGTTAGGTCATTTGTTGTGGGGACTCAAGTTTCCTCATCTGTAAAAAGGAAGATTAACTGTAGGTCTCTTTCAGCTCTTCTGATAGAATATTCTGAGTTTTGGACACATTGAATGTTAGTGGTACATTCAAGTGAAATATTCAGGAGGCAGAAATTAGGGGTGTGCATATATAGTAGACAACATTTAATCAGTGCTTAGAAGAAATCAAGGTTGGTGGTCAAGATTTAAATTATCTTCATTGAAGTGTCAGGTCAAACTTTGGGAATGAATTAAATCACTGAAGGAAAGTAAATCATCAAGGGCAAAAACACAGGGGAATCACCCAAATTGAGAAAACAAGAGGAAAGCCAGTGAAAGAAAATTATGAGCAAACAAGGTATGAAAAGTGCAGGGTGACATGGAAACTATAAAATACTGCAAAGACATCAGAAAAAATGCCATTTGATTTCGCAATTAGGTCATTGGTAACAGCTGAAGGAACAGACAGGGTAATAATGGAAGCCAAAATTGCAAAGGATTAGGTAGTAATTGAGGGGGTAAAGCAGTATGTCCATCATTGGCTTACTATGAAAATTTGCCAATGAAAGGAAAGAAATGAATAGTAGTCTGAAAATTGTTTACAATTGCAAAGATCAATCTAGATCCCAAAGATTAAAAAGGAAGGATGTCACTGAATTGGAAAGATTAAAGACAGAGGAGATAATTTTTGGAGTAAATTCCTAGAAGTAGCTATTATGAGAAGCCCAGATGGGTGAGATTAGTTTTAGAAGGGATACTTCTTCATTTGAAAGAGGATGATGAGAAAAGAAAGAAATTTTGTTTTGAAAGGAGATAAATTTCTGCAGATTTTAAGACTTAGAACAGAATAGGATCTAGGATATCATCTAATCCATTCCACTTAATTTAAAGGATACACAGGTCCAAAAAGGTGAAAGGGCTTGTCCAAGGTAAGTGTCTGACTTGTGCAAAGAGTAGCACTACAATCCAGACTTCTTAGTCCAGTGCTCTGAAAAATATACCTGAAAGGTGGGGGAGAGAACAGAGTGAGGTGCAGAGCTATTCAGGAATAAGTAATGCATGTTGAGCTCCCTGAAGGGGCACATGCCTGGTTCATAGAATAGCCTCTACTGGCCCAACTGAAGTGATACAGCAGCCTTAGAAGAGCTCAGCTCTGGTGCCCTGAGCAAAAGTACTTCATAAGGAATCATAGAATAAATTCTAAGAACTAGAAGGGAATTCAGAGGTCATCTCCTTCAACTCCAACTTAAAAGGATCTCTATTCTACAACTATTCCACAATCCAATTTCTGCATGAAGATGTCCCAAGAGGTGGAATCCATCACTTCTCAAGGAAGCATAATCTACTTTTAGATAAATGTTAGGAAGTTGTTCCTAATGTTGAAATTCTTTTATTTATTTTTTTAAAACCCTTACCTTCCACCTTAGAATCAATATTATGTATCGGTTATAAGGCAGAAGAGTGGTAAGGGCTAGGCAATGAGGGTTAAGTGACTTGCCCAGGGTCACACAGCTAGGAAGTGTCTGAGGCCAGATTTGAACCTAGGATCTCCCATCTCTAGGTCTGGCTCTCAATCCACTGAGCTATCCAGCTGCCTCCTTGAAATTCTTGATAGGTGGTATTTCTTAATTTTAAATTGATTTATTGACCAATCAAGACATCCTAAATTGGTCAGTTGACTCTCTCCACAATCTGAATGTACCCAAAAGAGGACAAAAGAGACCAAACTCCTCTTGAGCAGGTACATAGGTTCCCTTGTGAGCTCACCACTCAGTTCCTCCCCTCAATATCCCAAGACATCATTAATTGGCAAATAGTCACTGGCAAGGTGTACTTAGAGACCTCAACTCCTCCCTCATTATTTCATCTTCGGAAGACAGAAAAGGAAGATGCCAACACATTCAGCCAAGTATTGCTCATGGATTTCCCTTATTCTTTTAAAATATCAGGAAGCTTACCATGCCTGGGCCAGTGTCACCCTTAATTCTCTTATCCTTAACAAAGGCAAAGATCCCAACCCATTTTCATTGCCTGGGTGAAAAAACTAAGTATAGCCTCAGCTTAGAGTCAGATGCTTCATCGTAGCCCTTCTGAAGTAGGGTTAGGAGAAAAAATGATTTCAAATTATTAGTTTTCCATACTAACAAACCTAAATTTGCCTCTCTGCAACTTCAATCCATTGTTTCTTGGCTTTGTCCTAAGTCCCTTTCTTTTGTCACTTTTCTATATACCTATGATGGCAAACCTATGATACTTGTGCCAAAGACACAAAGCCCTCTATGTGGACATATTTACACATTTACTTTTGCCCAGAGGGACTCAGACAGAGCTGCTTCTTCTTCCCCCACCCCACTGCCTGCAGACATTCTTTCACTTCACCTGCCCCTCTGCCCAGCAGCCCAGTCCAATAGGAGTGCTTTCTCCCTCTTCTGTAAGGGTAACGTGTGGGGGGACATCTGGGTATGTGTGTGTGTGTGTATGTGTGTATAGCACAGTGTACACAGGCAACGGCTTCGAAAGGCCAGCTAAACCTTGTGAGAGTAGCCATCGGGTCATAGACCCCTGGTGAACTAAGGCTTTGCTCACCCAGCATGTGAAGACTGCTTCGGCAGAACAGAAGGAAGAAACCAACAAGAAGGTTGAACGGCTGAGAGGGCGACGCAGCAAGGCACTGTGGAGTGCTTAGGGCGTTTTGGAGCACAAAAGACAACACGGCCATGCAATGCAGCTGAGGAAGTCTCCAGGTGTAACGACTTTTCGTGCCAATGGACCCAGGCTTCCAATGCTGAGAGAGTGGGACTGTCTCTGTGCACCGACTTTTCCACTTAAATATCCTTCACGCACAAGTGTTTTTGTGCACATTCATCTACATCACAGATGAAAGTACACAAAGACAATAGTCATCCTCGGTTACCAAGAGACTACTACTACTACATAGTCTCTAAAAGGTTCATCATCAATGTATACTCTCTTTTGCAGGCCTCATCTACAGCTTCTTTTGGTTTACTTATCATTTCTATCTAAGTGATTCCGAAATCTACACAAAAAGTTCTAGTCTCTTTCCTAAGCTCTAATCTTGTATCACCAGTTACCTATTGGACATTTCAAAATGAATGTCCAAGGGGGTAGTTGCGTGGCTCAGTGGATTAAGAGCC
Source organism: Monodelphis domestica (assembly GCF_027887165.1). NCBI lineage: Eukaryota > Metazoa > Chordata > Mammalia > Didelphimorphia > Didelphidae > Monodelphis > Monodelphis domestica. The sequence continues at coordinate 186,884,878 of NC_077230.1, read as the reverse complement.
AGGCCTATGGATGGGAGGTCCTAGGTTCAAATGTGACCTTAGACACTACTTAGCTATGTGACCCTGGGCAAGTCACTTAACTCCCATTGCCTAGCCCTTACTACTCTTCTGCCTTGGAACCAATACACAGTATTGATTCTCATGTGGGAAGTAAGGGTTAAAAAAGCAAAATGAATGTCCCAGACAAACCTCAAACTCAATATAGCCAAAACAACTCATTACTGTCTCCCAAATCTACTGCTCTTCTGAACTTCTCTTTTTCTTTTTTACCTTCTGTCTTGGAATCAATACTATGTATTGATTCCAAGGCAGAAGAGTGGTAAGGGTAGGCAATGGGGGTCAAGTGACTTGCCCAGGGTCACACAGCTAGGAAGTGTCTGAGGCCAGATTTGAACCTAGGACCTCCCATCTCTAGGCCTGGCTCTCAATCCACTGAGCCACCCAACTGCCCCCATGAACTTCTCTATTTCTGAGGTTTGTAACCTTAGTATTATTGACCCCTGTCCCTTCCTCACTCCACATATATAATCAGTTGCCAAATATCTTGCCATTTCTACCTCTCCATCTCTCCAATCCATCCTCTTCTCACTCCTTAACAGCCACCACTTAGTATACATACCTTCATCCTCTCACACCTGGACTATAGCAAAAGCCTCCTACTCCCTATCTTAAGTAGCTCCCCACTCAAGTCAATTGGAACAGTGTGATGCCTACTTAGTAGAAGGATAAAAAAGTTTACAGAAAAAAGTGCAAGAGAGAGAATACCAAAGAAAGATGGGAATTTGTTCATTAGAAGTGGCAATTCTGATCCTGGGAGAATATGAATTCAGGTGCTCTTTGGGTCTTTCATCTCACCAAAATAATTTCTAAAAATTAGTCATTTAGTTGTTAGATTTTTGAGTGTAAGACTCTTGAAAGATAATTACAATTATTATACAATGAGGAAAAGCAGTAATATATAATTTTAAAATAGAAGAATAAAATGAGGTCCTGCGTCTCAGGGACTTTTTTTTTTCCAAGAGAAATAAATATGGTGATTGCTTACAAAACTAAAATGGTCAGATGAAATCCTGTAAGGTCTAATTTGTTTTCCCTGTTTTAGAATTTCTTTTTTCCCTGAAAATGTGGAGAGTTAAAAGAGTCTTCACAAATAATCTAGTTCAAAATATGAATCTTAGATCCATGTCTATGTATTCTTGAAGTCTAGTCATTTAGCCTCAGCTTAAAAGATCTATAGTGACAGGGAACTCTGTATTCTAAAGACAGTATACTCTTGTAGTTTTTTTTGAGAGCTAAAATTATTGGGAAAGTTTTCCATATTTTCCTCCCTGCAACTCAGATCTAAAGGTCCTGTTAAATCTAATTCTGCCCTCTGAGACTAGCAGAGGGGCTAGTCCTTGGTAAACATCTCACATATCCCAATGTGCTTAAGTATATACATATATGTATATGTATGTAAGAAATACAGAATAAAGGCAAAGTAAATGCAAGGTAATTTAATTTAGTGAAGAAAAGGTAAGGAACTTAATGAAGGAGTAATATTTGAGCTGAAGTCTTTAAGGAAATGAGGAATTCTGTAAAATAGAGGTGAGGAGGGAGTACCAGCTTAATCCTTCTTTCATGTTACAACTCTTAAAAGTATTTAAGGACAGCTATTGTGTCCTTTAAACATTTTCTTTTCTTGGGCGAAACTTTTGTTTCCTCAATAACTCCTCATCCAAAACTGAAAATTATCATAAAAATGTTTCTTACAAATTTCATTTTATTATATTTAATCTACAATTTGAATACCTTTGAGTCCCAATTTTGTCATTCAATTCAATAACCATTTATTAAGCCCTTATTACTTAAAAGATAAATGCAGGTACTGGAGATACAAAGACAAAAATGGAATAGTCCCTGGCTTTTGAACAATTTACATTTTGCTGAGGAGAGCCACATACACAAATAAATGCAGTAAATATACAAAGTAATTAAAAGAAATTTTGAGTGATAATAATGGGGGAATTGGGAAAAAGCTTCATGTAGGAGGTGACATCTGAATGGTGCTTGGAGGGAATATGAGGATTGTATAATGTAGATATGAAGAGAGAGTGCAAAGGCACAGAGGTGGAGCACAGAACATCTCTGTTTCTAACACAGATTTTAATAAATCTTTTTGCTGTTGTTGTCATTGTCATCTTTGGTATTTATCACAAGTCTCAGCTAATTTTCTGTAAACAAATTAGAGCCTTCTCATGAAATCACTGCTACAGGATCTAGTCATTATTTTGTTCCTTTTCCTCAATTACCTTCTTTTTTTTTCATCTCTCTTCCTTTAAAATCTCAGTTCATTGATGAGTTTCTTATACAGTTTAAAGACAACTACCTTTTTTTTTCCTCATGCTAATCAATGACAACTACATTGTCAGAATTCCCTGCTTAAATTTTCTCTCTTGAGACAATTTCCCTTTTAGTTTTTGGCTATGAGGTTCTAGGTCCAGGGTATTTCAGACTATGGCTAGCATTGCCTTCCTAATCAATCATCTTCTCTAAGATAGTATATTTCCTATCTTGCATGGTTTTCATTACCATTTGGTGAAATGGATAGAGCACTAGACTTGGAGTCAAGAGGACCTGAATTCATATTTGGCCTTAAGAAGCTTAATAGCTATATTACCCAAGGCAAAGTCATTTAATTTTTGTCTACCTTGACTTTCTCATCTATAAAATGGAAATAACAATACTACTTAACTCCCACAGTTGTTGTGGGAATCAAATGAGATATTTATAAAATACTTAACACAGTTCCTGTCACATAATAGGCACTATATAAATGTTAGCTGATTGTTATTTGTCAGAATCAATTTCAAAATAGCAGTTCCTCTCATTGTTTCTCTCATTTTTCTAAAAGATTAAATTAACAAGACAAATCAAGAATTCAACATCTTTGCTTTTAGCAGAGATAGTCCTTCAGCACTATTATGGTTTCTGTGAGAGTTTTGTGTTCTATGCCAGGAACTTAAACAATTCCTGGCATAGGTCAGGTGATCAGTAATATACTTCCACTGTGTTATTAGCTTTGTTTCTTCCTTTAGTGATTGTTGACCAAATATTCTCCCATTCGTGCTTTATTCTCAAGATTTTGGCTTTCCAGATAGGTATCTTCTTGATGCATATTATTATACTGCCTCCTGGCTTCCTTCAAATCTCAGCAAAAAAAGCCAATGTTCTTCAAGAAACCTTTCCTCCTCTTTCTTACTGCTACTACCTTCCTTCTGCTGATTTCCAATTTTGCCAATATACATCTTATCCATAAATAGTTGTTTATTTGTTGTCTCCCCCATTAGACTGTGAATTTTTTAAGAGCAAAGATTATATTTTGCTTTTCTTTGTAGTCCTAGTGTTTAGCACAATGCCTATTGACTGACTGATCTATATGGTTTTAGGATACAGTCAATTCATATTATAAATACTCAATTACTTAAGTTAACAGTCAAATGTTCAATTTGGTCAATGGAGAAATTCTGTTCAGGTATATTCCTTGCTGTTACCTCAGTCCAACAGGCCAGAGAGTGCTAAGAGTCATACAGTTTTTAGACTGTCAACAAACCTGAATTTAACTTCTTCTAATCTAAATAGGAGATCCTTGTCCAATAACAGATGAGTAGACATATTGCTGAAGCAGCAGAATCATAACCAACTTTGACATTCTTGCTATAAGTGACATCAGAAGAAGGAAGTTGAAGTTAAATGGAAGGATGGCTCACAGGTACTCCTAGAAGAGAAAAAGATAGGAACTGGAATAGGTGTTATTATATACTCAAAAGCCTAAAATAAGAAACATTATTTTATAGGAAATCTTTTGATTACTTACTGAACTACTAATGATAAGTATCTGAGCAGAAAAAAAAAGCCTTCCAAGAAAATAATTGTAATTTACACACCAACATCAGTTGTTAAGGACAAAGCATTAAGGAAATTCCACGAAAAACTTGATTAAGACCCCTTAAATCAAATCAACCTACTCTGATACTTGATGACTGATGAAAATCTGGAAAAAAAGATGAGGATAAGAAAAACATATGGGAAAGTTTGATTTAAAAGAAAGAAATGAAAGAGGCTTTCATAGGTAATTCAGATATATAATTCAAGTTTCATGCCTCTATATCATGAACCCTTCCTTTCTAAAATTAAAAGCATTGGTAGGAACTGGATATGGTAGGCACCAAATAGCATAAAAAAATGAAATTTACTATATTTTAAATAACACTTACTATGGATGTGAAAGTTTTCCCTGAACCAGCTGTCTCTATAGTCAGACCATCAAGTCATCAGACAGAATTTATAATAAACAAGAAGAAGAGTAATGAGAAGAAGACATGACATACAACTGAAAACATTTAACTTTGAATTGTTTTTAAAAAAGCTATTAAAAATTAAAAATGGGAAATGGTCAATAAAAACAATAAACAATGATTACAGTAATTTCATCCAGAAGTTAAACCAATTGCCACAATAAGAAAAACAATAGATCCTAAAAAGCCTAATAGTAAACATTTGGTTTATTTGCCAAAGGTAAAAATACAGCTGACAAAGGCAATACCAGATAACAATATAAATATAAACTCATTTATAACATCTGAAGAAGTATGGTAGATGATTATGAATAATATCATGTCATAAATCAGAAGAAGCAGTGAAGGGTAAAAACCACTTAAAGAAAGTTTGGCAAGATATCTGAGCAAAGTCATCCCAAGGATGAAAATGGAAAGAGATTTACAAAGAGGGGAAAAAAAGATGAAAACAATCTGGAAAAGTGAAGAAGGCTTATAGTATCCCTGTGTCATCCCTTTTGGAAGAGGATGTATAGGAATGATTGTGCTTTAATTAACATCATTGGAGGGAAGTCCCAAATGGATGAGATCACCAAACATATTTGAGCATTATCATTTGTTCTCATATAAATAAACAGAAGATTTGAAAAATTTCAGGAAATTTACCTGTCATCTCACTTTGAGACAACAAAGTGTGAATGCTTATAAAAGGTTACCATAAAGCTGCCTCAGTATATATGTTAATTACTACCCTGATACATCCCTTCTTCTTGTGGTCTATAGCAAATACTCTTACTCTAGCTTAAATGCATTCTCTTTATAATTCTATGGAACATTAGGAAGTACTTTCTCCTATTGAGGTTCAGCACTATGCTCTGGGAGAAAAACATCTTAAGTGCTATAAGGTTTCCAATGCTCAGAGTTTCTTATTCTACTCTCTCCTTTGTTAAATCCTTCTATACCATTCAGGCTCTTTACTCTCATGACACTTGTCTAGCTTCCTGCTTTTATATCTTTGGAGTTTCCTTCTTTTCCTTTCTTGTTTTCTTCTTCATATTTTTCTATCCTGTGAGGGTATATTCTTTTTCCTGCTAATCTGGAGAGCAGAGATTTTCCAACTGTATTATCTCCTCCTTAACCAGGGAGACCAACATGCAACTATCTTCCTTTGTTGACTCTATTAATATTTGCTTGACAGTAAAATTTTAAAACATTCTATCTTTCTTTGGTAGGAGAAACAACACTGGATAGCAAGTTTAGATACCTGTACTGATTAACTTTGACATTCACTAGCTTTTTGATATTACTGACATAAGCTCCACAATCTAAAAAATGAAGGGGTGGACTAGCTGATCTTTATGATTCTATTTCTTTCAGCTTTAAATTTTAATGATAGTAATTCATTAATTATATTATAATGTTAAAAGTTGTCTTTTGTTAATGTTTTTCCCTGTTCTCATAAATCAGCAAAAATTAAGAGATGACACATTAATATCCTAGTGGCTTACAATTTCAGTTACAACAAAACAAACACAAATGTAAATTAAAACAGTATATTTTTAACTGTTTGAATAAATTACACATTTCAGTATAACAAACATGATAGCATATTAGTGTTGAGGTATATCTGAGCCTCTATATTCCTGATTCCAAGACCAGAACTTAATCTTCTCTGCTATGTTTCCTTTGAAATTATAATAGCAAAATATTGGGTCATATCTCCTTTCTTCAATTAAAAGCTTTAGACTGAAATCAAAGGACAACTTTTTCCATTGAATCATATTTTACCTTTTAAAATTTGTCAGTGCGAAAATGGTCAATATATTAAATTTCATTTAATACACCTTTTGAGAAATTAACTACTTTGTAAATTGAAGGGTACCTATATTATTACCTTCAATTATAATGTGGTTCATAGATCGTAGGACCTCAGAGTAAGAAGACATTTGTCTTTTTGAAAGCCATAATAAACAAAAATCCATTATACCACTTATTCAGTAAATGATCCTTCAATTTATGTCTGGAGTTCTCCAAAGGGGAAACCTTTTGAAACAGTCACTTTTCTATAATACTAATTGTTAGCAAGTATTTCCTTATAAGGAAAGGATTTTTAAAAATATTTTTAAATTCTATTAAATTTTTTATTTTAATAACAATTTCCACAAAAGTTTTCCAAAGTCATATGATCCACATTGTCCCCGTCTCTTCTTCCCTCACCCCTCTTGGAGCTGATGAGCAATTTAGTCTGGGTTATACATGTATTATCATGTAAAACATATTTCCATATTATTCATTTTTTAAGTGACTAATCTTATAGAACCCAAAGCCCAAAACACATACCTAAATAAACAAGTGATAAATCACATGTTTTCGTCTGCATTTCTATATCAATAGTTCTTTCTCTAGCGGTGGATAGCATTCTTTTTCATAAGTCCTCAGAACTGTCCTTTATTATTGTATTGCCGTGAGTAGCAAAGTCTAACACGTTTGATCATCCCACAATATTGCTATTTCTGTGTATAATGATCTCCTGGTTCTGTTTATTTCACTTTGCATTGATTCACATTGGTCTTTCCAGCTCTTTCTGAAATCATCCTGTGAATCATTCCTCATAGCACAATAGTATTCCATCACCAACATATACAATTCATTCAGCCCTTTCCCAATTGAGGGACACCCCTTTAGTTTCCAATTCTTTGCCACCACAAAAAGTGTAGCTAAAAATATTTTTGTACAAACGGGTCCTTTCTCATTTATTTTTATCTCCTTGGGACAAAGACCCAGCCCTTTGAGCACAGGAACTGATATCTGTTATTCTGTAATTTCCTCCCACTGCTCCCAGCTCTGCTCTCTGGGATCAAATAGAAGTCTAATATCATTTCTGTATGACAGTCCTCTGTATACTTGAAGACAGATACTTAAAGATGATTATGTCTTTCCTAGTCCATCTCTATTCTAGGCTATAAATCTCTAGCTTTTTCAATTAATTCTCATATGTCTGCTATTATTATTGTATCATTATTTTATTATTTTTTAAATCAAGCACTCCCCTTTTCTTCCCCAAAACTATGGTTGGCCTGCTCTGAACCCTTCCTGGCTTCTCAAATGTTCTTCCTAAAATATGGCAATCTAAATATAATACTACAGATATAGTCTGACCAGGAGAGCACCAAGGAACTATCTCCTCTTTCATAACTGAAGAATAATCATTGATGATTCAGTGCCATCTTACAAAGATGTCTCCAGTAAAGTGCTCCAGGGATTTGTGCTTGGCTCAGTTCTTGATAACATTTATATCAATGACTTGGATAAAGGCAGAGAAAGTAACATTTCTTAAATCAGCATCTGATTCAAAACTGAAAGAGATAGCAAACACAGGAGATAATAGTAAGGGTCCAAAAATATCTCAACACGTTAGCACATTGGACCAAATCAAACAATATCAGATTTTAAATGGTCTTTTATGTAACTTGTGTTCCAAAAATATGTCCTTATAAGTAAGCAAAGGGGAAGGCATAGTTAGCTATTCAGTAAGAAAACATTTAGTTAGTGTTCAGAAAAGTACAATCAATAATGATGAAAGGTCTCAATTTCATGTTGTAAAAGAATAGGTTGAAGGAACTAGGAGATGTTTTACTTGCAAAAGAAAACATTTAGGAGGACATGATAACTATATATTCAATTATCTGAAAGGCTGTTGTTACATGGAAGAGGGGTTAAACTTATACTGCATAGCTTCATGTATCTCAACTAGACGATACTTGGCAAGCAGCTAACATGGCCCTGTACCCTGTCCCTGGATCTCTCCCCAACCACAAGGGGTTATGCGATGATTCTGAGAGTAATGGAGAGTCTCTTCCCAAACTAGAGGAACCAGACAATTTGGATCAAAGAGCTGCACCACCTCAGGCCTAGCTAGCCCAATCTGTGGGGAATGAAGAGACAATCAATAAGGCCAAGCAGAACTGTAGTGAGAAGAAAACTGGAAAGGCCATGTCAAAGCTGGGTCTATGGCAGATCCACAGAATCACCTAAATCACCATTTGGAAGTCTAAGAACATTCTCCAAACCTGACGTCTTCAAAAGCCTTACTTTGAACATCTATATAGTCATTGGGGAAGCTAAGATAGAGGACCTATCCTAGCAAGTGCACAAGGTAGGAGAGAAGTTTAAGGTATTGGCTGAACCCTCACCCATCATTACAGAGATAGCACCAGGCCTCAGTGTCAAAGAGGAGAGTGAAGAGGAGGAGGTGGATGAGTCAGGGCTCAGGCCAATGTGTCTTGAGTAAAGGATGTCTGGACTCTAGACTACAATAATGACATCATCAATGCCATCATGGAATGTATCAGAACTAGGAAAAATAGGTAGACGCTGCAGAAAGATATTTAGGATTTAGGTGATGGAAAAATTTGATAATTAGAGCCTTCAAAAGTGGAAGATACTAGCCTATAAAAATTTCTTTCACTGGAGCACTTCAGTCAAATGGCTGGATTAATACCTGTGGTATTACGAAGAGATTTCTTTTCTATGTATGGATTAATACTATTGGAGGGCCATTGAGGTCCCAATTCTGTTTATTTGAACACATCAGTCCATGTATACCTAGAGTTATTGTTTCTGAACAAGAAAGGAATTGAGTGCCCTGGAGGTCTTGTAAAACCATATAGTAATGTCTTAGATATTATCTATGGTCCTTAAGGCAAAAAAAGTCCTATGACCAAATGTCACGACAGGATACTATGCCCATCTTCTAAACAAAATCTACCCCTTGAGGTGAATCAGATAAATCAAATGGATTGTACCAGTTAACCACAATTTATGTACAATCACATATCATTTGGAAGAAATTTTGGACATTACTTTCCATAGCAGAATAAAAATAAATAATTTTAGGCAAGGGACAAATGTATGTATATTTTTAAAAGGAAAAAGCAAAATGAGAGGCACAGCATATGACATATCTATAAAATCTAACTCCTTAAAGACAAGATGTTATGTGGTCTTGCCATGTCTTCTCTCTAAAATCCATCCTTCATTAAGCTGCCAAAATGTTATTTCTAGAGCATGTTTTCCTCCACCAATTCCCTAATCAAAAGTTCCAGTGGATCCCAATTAGGATTCAATATAAATTACAGGTATCCCTTTCACATGGTAGGGACTAGGGGTGTACCCCTGAAATCTGGAAAATATGAGTAAAAAATTTTGGCCCTCCCTTTGCACCAAAGAAGTCAATTTTTTTTTCTTTTTCTTTTATGGGTTATTTATAGTACTTTACTGTAAAACTTAGGTTAAGGATTTGGTCATAGGCTACATAGTTTTCTAAACTTTTTCCTATGTTATATGTTGGCCTTCATGTGTCCTCTGTAGCTTCCATAATACTTCCCCAAAACTCCCATTTAATTTCTTATGCCAACCTATGATATATCAAAACCTTGCTGGGGAAAGTCACCATGTAGAAGGGATACCTGTACCTTGGCACTAAAAGCTATTCCCTACTGTAGGCTCAGTCTTCAAACAAGCAATTCTTCCTGCCTCAATTATACTCTTCCCTCACTTTTTTTTAACCTCTTTTAACCCTAACATTGTTTCAAAGTTCAGCTTACTGTCCACCTCCTACTTGTATGAAGCTGTTCTTGCCTAAATCCAGTTCCATTACCATTTTATATTTTATGTACATTCATGTAGCAAGCAAATCTTTTATTCCAGTCAAACTGAAACCCTTTCTCACTCCCCATTAAAGCTATGACAATAGCTTTTCTTCTCTAATCAGTCAACTAGCATTTATTAAGCTCTTACTATGTATCACATAGAAGAAGGGAGATATCTCAGTGGACAGAGTGTCAGGCCTAGAGTTGGGAAGACCTGGATTCACATATAGCCTCAGATGTTTCTTAGCTGTGTGACTTTGGGCAAGTTACTTAACCTCTGTTTGCCTTAATCCACTGGAAATGGAAAATTATTTCAGTACCTTTGCCAAGAAAACTCTATGGACATCACTGAACAACATTGCTTTCAAGGAGCTCACAGTCTAATGGGGGAAACAACATGCAAAAAACTATGTACAAACAACAAATATATAAAAAGAAAAAATCAGGGTAAATCACAGAGGGAAGGCACCAAGATTAAGGGGGAACTAAGAAAGATTTCTTGCATAAGGTGGGAAGGCCTTTACCTGAAACTTGAAGCTAGGAGACATAGATGAGGGAGAGGACTCCAGGTATGGGGAATAACCAGTGAGAAAAATGGAAATGGGAGATAGAATGTCATGTTCAAGGAAAAGCAAGGAGGCAAGATCACAGAATATTTATAGGAGAGTAACTGAAAGACTAGACAGGTAGGAAGATCATTGAAAGGCTTTAAAAGGCAAATAGAGATTTTAGAAGTCAATAATGTTTACTGAATCAGAAGATAATCTGATTGCTGAGTGAAGAACAAACTGGAATGGGGAGAGATCTGAAGTAGGAAAACCAACCAAAAGGCTATTTCAATAGCTAAGGCATGAAATAATAAGCACCTCAACCAGGTTAGTGGCAGTGTCAGAGGAGAGAAAAGGGTGTGAGATATGTTATGAGAAATGTTATAAAAGTAGTAATGTCAACACTTGAACACTGTCTGGAAAATGGGAGGGGGAATGAGACTGAGGAGTGAAGGACAATACCTAGTTTGTGAGCTTAGATGACTGGCAAGATGATAGTACCCTTGAAAGTAATAGGAAAGTTAAGAAGGGAGGGTTTGGGAGTAAAGACAATGAATGAATTCAGTTTTGAGCATGATGAGTTTAAGGTGTTCACAGGACATCAATGAGATACCCAGTAGACAGTTGTAGATATGTGACTGGGGAGAGGTTTGGGTTGGATGAGTAGGTCTAGGTCATTTCTCTGCATAGAAATGATAAATGAAAACATGTAAACTGTTGAGATCATCAAGCGAAATAGTAAATATAGAGAAGAGGAATCTGCCTGGGACTGAGCCTTGGGGGGTCCTCTTAGTTAGTGGGCATGATATGGATGAAGATCCGGCAAAGCAGGCAGAGAGAGGTCAGAGAGGCATTAGGATAATCAGTTAAAAAAACAACAAAACAACAAACAAAAACCTAGAGAATAGCACAAAGGAGTATGATTAACAGTGCTAGAAAGGGAAGTTAAGATGAAGACTGAGAAAAGGCAAATAGGTTTCATCTAATAATAAAAGTCATTATGCCAGAGTATAGGATCAATACTCTGTCAAACAACTTTACTTAGAATAGGAGGGATATCTGTGCCTTTTAGAAAACAAATTTATTTGATTCTTCATAACTCTTCAGCAGTAAGTGGGAACAGATTAAGATTAACCAAAAAGTGCTTTAGAAGTTATGCAGTCCCCACCCTCACTCCCACCCCCTCCCTGACCTCCAAGGGCAGTTCTGTTGCTTCAAATCCACCATTTTTATAGCACAAAGCAGGAAAAATAGGCTTCCTGAAGAATTTAACTACAGAAAGGAAATCATTAAGAGGAGATATGAGAGTTATGGAAATTAGAGACTAAGGAAGCAAAAAGATTGGCTGATGAATTGAAAAATGATGTTAAGAGAAAAGACATTTGAAGATATATTAGGAAAATGATTCTGACACTAGTGTCTGCAACCTAATTGGCTGCTACTTGGGCTTTTTCCTCTCACAAACTGTACATCCTTATTTTCTATCATTATTCTAATGTGCCATAGTTTTCCTCATTTTTAGAAAACCTGATATTTAAAAAATTAATTTATAAAAGAGTCATCATGACGTGATTATTCACATTATGAAAATATTCTCTTTTTGAAAGGATTCATGGAAGAGTTCCTTTAAATAGAAAGCTCCCCTTAGTGTATTTAAGTAAATCATTAACTACTTGGCAGGGAGGTTGAGTGAGTCAGAAGAGTAAGAGAATTTTAAAGTCAAAATATTAGGAGTCACTGCCAATTGAACATTAATCAGAAATGAAGATAAAGCATCTCAAAACTTCAATGTATGTCAATGAGTAAATGATTGATTTACAAAAATTAAATGCACAAGTATCCAGAACATGGCCATAGTGTAAAGTAAGATGCACTTGTGTTACTTCTTTGTTGAATTAGAGTTTGTAAAAATTTCCCTTCATGATTGCAAGTGCCTTTCTCTTATATAAAATGTTGGGGAGGGTAAAGAGGCACTATTTTAATGATTCATCCAAGACTTGTTTATGATCTATATACTCTGCATTTTGTCAGTATTTTCACATGAATATTTTTAATCTCTGAAAGATGAGTATATTTTTGCTGTGGTGGTTTTAACATATATTTTAATGATATGTTTTGGTGTTTGCTATTAAACTTGGGAAGTTACCATAATTTTAATTTTTAATGTTCAAGCATTAATAAGTTGGCATCCTTCTTATCTTTAGTGTATTGAAAATTAGTTTTAAAAGAGGATTGAATTGGCTCATGTACATGTATACATGCCAGAAATCTGTTAAAAGGTCCAGTGCCATTACAATCTCTTTTTTAATGCCAGATACCATTATTGAACTGCATATTCTTTATCTTTGAGATCTAATCTATGAATATCCATACATCAATTTAGGTTTTACTTTGGTACATTTATATTCAAAGGTAATATTATCGAGTGCATGTCATATCAAACATTAATAATTTAATCTGCTTTAAATGGAATAATAAAATCATAGTGATGGATGGGGCTCTTCACCTTTCTTATTTTACAGATAAATATTGTTTGATTTGCTTAAAGTCAATTACATTGGCTAAGCCAGAACTAAAGCCTAACTCTTCTGTCTCCCAGTCCAATGTTTTTTACATGTCATTAAAAATTGTTTAAAATGTAAATATTAAGAAGAAAAAACTGATTAGAGAATACTGAAATAAACTTGCCCTTTTAGAAAATGCAATTTATAAAAGGTTCAGTAGTTTTATTAAGGGGACAATTTATCATACTTTTCAGACCAGTGCCAATGTCTCTAATTTATTTCATTAAAATATTAGACAAATAGACTTGGCTAACTAATATTACTGAACACTACTGAAATCCCTATATAGTACAAAGAATTTGGGACTTATTATTAAGATATCTAGGTAAATCTGCTTTTCATGATTTTTTTGGAACACATCTGTGATTTGATGATGGGCTATAAATCACAGTTCAGGGAAGTTGAGATTAAAAACTGGCACTGGGATCTTTTATGTGGAGATGATAAAATAAATATTTTTCATAAAGATTTCTACAAAGGTGACATAGGTTTCTCTGTTGGAATTAAGTGATATCTGTAATCTTCACAAAAATGCTAATTTGGGCATTATTTTAATGTACAATTTTCCACAAATTTTTCAGTGATTCAACCATTTAATTGTTTCAAAGGGTCAAAATTAATAACTGAACTTCCTTGAAGTGAAAACAAGCGATATTTTAAGTGCTCAATACTCATTTCTAACTCTACCATTAGAGAAACACACCATGCAATGCATTTAAACATATTTAGAAAAGTGTTATACACTAAGAAAAAACTGAGATAATCGTTGATTTCTAAACATAATCAAATTACTGTATGAGCATAGTTTCGTAATTCATATTTCAACAATTTAGAAAGAAAACTTGAAATGTTATAATGCTTTCTCCATACTGAAATTAGCTGGCATTACACTTATCTGTGCAACTATTTTATTCTTCCAGGAGAACGTAATCTTCTCAGTGTGGAGTTGATTTTTCTTTTTTGTATGAGCAGGGCCTGTTAACTTGTAAAATAGTAGATACTTCATGTCTGTTAAATTAATAGTGGAAACTAGCGCACATTAGATTTGGAGTTAAAGGACCTACATTTGGATCTCAGCACGGCTTTGTGTGATGTTGCATAAATCTCTCAATGACTTTGGGTCTCAGTTCTTCATATACACAATAAGGAATTTGGAATGGATGATCACTTAAGGATTCTTCCAATTCTAAATCCTATGAAAGTGTTAAGGCCAAAATGATGGGGAAAGCCCCATTGTTTTAAAATGTGTTGGCAAGTGATTTTTTTTTTGGTGGCAATTTTAACTGTGCTAGAAAAATGTGTATGAATACTTTTCAATTTTCTCCCTTTTGGAAACACTCTTAAAAGTTGAGAGAGCTGTCATTCATAGCATCAAAGAATCTGGGCTGCAAGACACTTTAACGATGATCTCATCCAACCCGGTTCATTTTTGCAGATGAGAAAATTGAGTCAGGAACGGGAAATAAATTCCTCAAGGTTACACAGACACTAAATGAGTCAAGATTCCCCTACTCCAGAAAGTCAGACGGAGCCCTACTTAAAAAAAAAAAAATCACACACATAACTAAGGAGAATGAAAAGCTGGATTAGTATAGCTTGAGAAAACAATTTCCACCTGCAAATAGGAATCCAAACTTAATTGCGGACAATGTAAACTTCAAATTCTTGTCATGAAGGGGAAAACTAGCCCCTTCCTCCCTACAACACAGTCAAAGGTAACCTTCACTTAGAATCAGGGAAAAGTTCAGGCTTTTTAGGAGAATCCCTTTAAACTTAGGTCTCACGTGACTAACGTTTATTTAGAAACACAATCCATATCCTCAGGGATCTTACAGCCTAGTCAGAGGCAAACCTAAGCAATTGATCAAAGATATCATCTCATAACACTACTTCTTACCTTGCCTTTCTTTTCCTCTTTAAAAATCTAAGTACTTAAAAAAACATCCATTCCACAACCTAAACTCCGCCTCCTGCTGATGTGGTGGCAGCGGACTGAGCCAGTTCAAGTAGCAATGAGACCATGCGCATGTGCGCAAAGGGAGGGGAGGAGGGCTGTACGCGCCCGCGGATTAACGTGAGAAGAGGGTAGCGCCTTCAACTATCAAACCCCGCCCAACTGAGGCGCCTAAGAATTTAAGTGGCTGGGCTCAAGATCCATACTTTTCGGTTTAACCTAATCCTCCTCCTACTCCAAGGACCTCAGCGGGCTGACTACCAAACTGCCAACGCTCGCGTACCGCTTTACGCTCCTGCCAATCACAAGCTTACTGTTCCTAACCAGAGAGAACTCTCCATTTCCTTCGTTCTCCCGCCTCCTTTCCGTCCCTTCATATTCCTCGACCAATCGTAGGAGCTGGACCTCTTCTTCTCATCCTTCTTTACATTCTCCTCCTCTTCCTTTAATCCCACTCCAACCCTTTTCCTGCCCCACCCTCTTAGTTTAGCCGGCCGGGACCACCTGACCAAGAGAAGGTCCTGCGGCAGGAAGGGGAGGAGACGTGTGTATAGGAAGGAATAAGGAACGTGGGAGGGGGAAATGATAGGGAGGGGAGGGGTCGCTAGGAAGGGGCGGAGGAAAGTGTCAGTAGAATCTCGCGAGATCGGACGGAAGCCTGTGGGAGCCCGTGGCCTTTAAAGTGCGGTTCAGCCCTTTCCTCCGGGGGTAGTTTGTAAACAGCCGTGGGTACCGGAGCTCGTGGTCACGGCCCCCGTACTCGGGGGTGGCTCACGAGCCAGGGGAGCGGGGAAGGTGAGTGATAATGGGGCTCGGGGTGTAGGACAAGAGCAGGCGGGGGGCACTAAGAGGAGAAGGCGCTAACATGGCGACGTTGCTCGCTAGAGTCCCCACCCCCCACCATCCACTCCTCCACGGCCCGGGTGTCTGTTCCCTTGGGCTACGATGGCAGTTCCGCCCCCGCTGCGGCCTGGGTGGCGTCTGCCCCTTGGCCTTTGGAGGACCGGACCGTTAGGTAGGGAGGTAGGTGGCTTACTCGGTTCTAGCTCCTCCCCGCTCGCGCGCTTTCTTGAACCCAGAATAACGATTTTCCTCCGCTCTCCTCACCCCCCCCCCCCACTGGGGTCTTTTGGCTTTCGGGGAGGCCCCTGGGAGCGATGTCCCTGCCAGTAGAGGTGGGCGTGACCCTTGGTTGAGGTGGACGACCCCATCTTGTTACTCTCCTCTCTGACCTGGGCCAGGAGCACCCCACCCCTTTTCCCCCTAGAGCCGACTGGTGTGTTGGGGCGATGGAGGAAACGAAGGCATGGAAGAGAAGGGGACCTCGGCCCTCTCTCCTCATTGACCTGGAGTGTGGGCATCATCTTCCCCAACCGTACTACTGCCAATAGTAATGTAAAGCGGGCCTTTTTTCTTTTTCTTTTCCCTCTTGTGTGAATGCAGATTGAATCAGGTGTTTCCCCATCTGTGACCTCCACTGGTGTACAGCAAAGTCTTTGTCAAAGAATGATCTGTGGGGTTTTTTTTCCCCCTCCTTTTTCCTTTAAAGCCCTAGGGCACCTGTGGGGACTACTTTAATACTCTCGTGTTTTCTGTGTCTTTCAGAACCAGGGAGGGGACTAGGGAAAGGGCGGCGGTGGGAGTCCCTTTTGTGTATGCCTACTTGTGTGCTTTTGATGTCTGGTGTAAAATTCTCTTAAGAGGCTATTGAGACCAAGAGCAAAACCACCATGTAAATATAATGGAGTGACAAGGTTTACCCTTATTCTTACTGAAGTCAAGCTTTTTATTGTAGCTGAAGGAACATAGGCTCCAGAACTTAAGTTTAATGTAGGGGAGATAATTAAGTGTCTGAATTCAAGGAATATTTTGACAGATAGCGATATTTAACCTTGAAGTATTTTGCTTCTTGTTAGAACATTTTTGTTACAATTGTTAACTAATAGCAGTTTTAGGCAAGTTCTTACCAAAAAAAAAAACTAATTACTTATCTGTTTTATTAAAATTGTAAAAATAAACCCTTATTTGTAAAGGTTTATCTTAGAGGCCAAGAAATTTATGGAATCAGGGATAAAATCCTACAAATTCAGATCATTAGATTTATGTTATTGCTTTATATTTGTGACTTCTTCCTAAAGAACCCATTACTTACACTAATGCATAACTTTTTGAGTATCCTTAAGAAGTATGTTAAATGAGCCATTTTTTCTGATTTGAAGATTGAGTCACAGAAGTTTTTACTGATCTACTTGTGTCTCTTTCCTGCTTTGGAATCATTTTTGTATCTGTGTTTTTATTGTTTCCCCCAATAGAATGTAAGCTCTTTGCTTTGTGTCTTTTTATCCCCAACACTTGGCATGTAGTAACTTAATAAATGTTTCTTAGTTGATTTTAGAAGACTGATTGCTAATTATTTAATAGTATTAAAATACTGACCTAAATTACTGACTAATGAAGTGTAAGGCTTTCTCAGGCTTATATTGTTGCCTATCCTCATTTTAAAGAATGTAATTTTACATTATTTAGATGTTATTGCTCTCTTTATATAGATAGTACCTAGAACAATGTAGAGACTTAAAAAAACATTTGATTGAATGATACTTTTAAAATGTTTGAATGAATGAATGATACACAGTGATTTTTCTTTTTTTAAAAAAACATCCATGTGACCAAAGCATGTACATACTATTCTTGCTACTTGTTATACCCTGCTTTGAAGGGATAGAAATACATAGTGATGTTATATTTCCTAGACTGTTGGCATAGAATCTGAATCAGAATGGCTCTCAGTACCTGTCTACTGTGTCCCATACCTGAACAAGAATCCTTAATAGAGTATCTCCAAGTGACCGACCATTCTGATGACCTTCTGTCCATTCTCATCCTCTCAGGCAGCCCATTTTTCTTTAGGAGTATTCTTATTAAGGATTTTTTTTTTCTGTCTAAAGCCTAAATCTGCCCTCTTAACTTCTACCCACTGCTTCTAGTTTTGTTCTAGCCCAAAAGAACAAGGCCAGTCTCTTTTCTGCATGACTTCTCTTCGAATATCTCCCTAGGTCTTTTCTTCTCCAGGCTGAACTGAATATTATATGGAATGATTTTGAAAATCCTTTACAATCCTGCTTATTAGCTTCTAGATGTTCTTGAGCTTATCAACATCAGGAATTGAACTCCAGATATGGTTTGCCCAATGCAGAGTACAGTTGAGCTATCACCTTCTATATCACTGTGCCTTTATTAACACAATTGAGGAACATTTTACCTTTTCTGGCACCCATATCACTGTTCACTCAAACTGAACTTGAAGCCCCAGTGTCCCTTTCAGATGACATGTACCTATTTGATAAAACTGCTTTTTTTCCCCCATCTTGAACTTGTGAAGGTTATTTTAACTCAACTGACTTTTGCAATTCACCCCTTATATATTTGTATCACTTGTCATCCAAGCAATAATGAGTGTTTAAATATCAAATACAGAATCTGATTTTCTTTATCAAAGTCATTTTTATGGAGGAGGAAAGCTGTTTGAAAGTAGTTGTAGTATATTCTCTATGAGCTTCACACTGCTATAGATTTTATGATTTTTTATTGATTATTTAATTGATTATCTTGCAGAAAGATCATAATTACCCTGAAAGTTGTGTTAGAATGTCTTCCAAAAGTAACATATGATAAAGTCTTTCATAATTTTAAATAATAGTTTGATATACTTTAAATATGAGGAGTAAAAACAATTGGTGATGAAACAGTTTAGTGTATTCAGGGAAATAGATTTTTGTGGGGAATACTCAACCAAACTTTTATTGGAAATAAGACAGAGTTATAAAATGTGAGGCATTGGTTCATATAACTAGGTCATTTGATACATTTTATAAATAGGGACAAAAACGGAAATTTGTTGCTTTAGGTTCTTGGTGAAAATTCACATTTGATAGAACAAAAGCAACTATTTCACTTAATTTTCTCAATTTCTTATCAAGCAGTCTTGGATTTAAAGAATGTGACCTATTTTTAAGGTAGCAATAATAAGAATAGCTAACATTGATAGCATTTTAAAGTTCATAGTTTAAAATAAGCAGAACCAAGAGAATGCTGTATACAGTAACATTCCAAGAGCAACTGTGAATGACTAAGCTACTCTGAGCTATATGAATATTCAAATTAACTACAGAGACCTATGAAGGAAAATGCTATCCACCTCCAAAGAATTGATAATATGGAAGTATACATAGTATTGTATGGTTTCATGTACATATCTATATCAGATGTTAGCCTTCCCTAGTGTGGAGTTGATTAGTTGTATAACCACTTTTGGCAGTTGTACAACCACTATATCAGACTTTTAATGCCTTTTTTTTCCCTTTAGGAATATAGCCTATTTGTAGCTTGCACTTTAAATGATGGATGTGACAGTTTTAATAAACTTCAAACATTTGTAAATAGAAAGTTACAATGTTTTATGTGATGGGTACATGCTTATTCTCAAAAAAGCCATTTTTGGGGGGGGGGTAAATTTTATAACTAAGTTTGTGGTGAAGATTTTTAATGCTTTTCTCTGAAGGCCATAGACTTCAGGAAGAAGGAAAACTGTATTTCTGCCAGGATACGGGGATTATAATTGAACAGTTTGAGTTATAGCCTCTTAATTTGGATACTTTATCATTGCCTGCATATATCCTACCATGAATTATCATTCAGGGTGTTTCAAAGAAGCAGCCTTTTTAAAACTGTATTCATGTTTCCCAATAATAAATGTTACAATTGTATAGATTGAGTGGGGAAAAAAAGGAAAGTAACTTGGAATTCAAAATGTAACAAAATAATTTTTTTTAAAAGAAAGAAAAAGTTCATGAAGTTCTCATTAGTGCTTCAACAACTCTGTGACATGGCCACTAATGGTATTATTGGACTAATGAAGGAACTAAGTTTTAGAGAGAGATTGAGTGACTTGATAGAAGTCACAAAGTAAATATGAGTCAGGATTTGGACTCAGATATTCCAAATTCTATGCCCAGAAATAATGTATGTACAAGGGCATACTGTCTCTTAAGAGATATTTTTTGGGAAGCAGCAAATAAAAGCAACACAAACATTTAGAAGTCTGAAATATTTTATAAAATCATTAAATTTGAAACTATACTTCATTTCCTTCAGAATCATGGATTTCAGACATACAAATACCATTTCACCTATGTAGATGGTGTTATTGTGAGTTTCTGTGGCCAAAAAAAAAATCATCTCTTCTAGAGTGAGTCTCAAAAGTATGATAATAAAGTATGGGAACAATCTATATCGGACTATTCACTGCCTGGGATGGTTGGGAATCAGCATTTTAAAATATCAAAAAACAATTGTCAAAAAATGTTTCTGTACGTAACAAAAAGATTTTTAATCAAAAAGCATTATATATAAAATATATTTTACAGCTTTGTCATTAGTTCAGATCTTTGGGCAAAATTGAATTTTTTGTTGTTTATTTAAATGGAATCATTTTATGAAGATATGATTATGCTACCAAAAACTTAGGTTTACTAAAATAGTGCAGAATCTGCTGGCTCATTCATACAAATGAAGATTAGTTGAGTAAAGTGATTAGTTTGATCAACCATCAAACATTTTATGAAACATCTGTTATGTAGAAGTCAGGTATCATGTTAGGTGATAAGAAAAAAAGGTAAAGTATGATCTCAAGAAATTTATTCTCTATAGGAGAAAGACATATAAGTGCTACATGATAAATATCTTCAAGAATTTTAAGAACAGTTTAGACTTGTTCTGATTGTCTCCAGAATTGGGAACAGTGAGTAAGAAGTTACAAAGAGGTAGATTTTGGCTGCATGTTCAGGAAAACTTGCTAAGATGAACTATACAAAAGTGGAATGAGCTGTCTTGGAAGCTACTAGTTTCTCATTAGAAACCTTGAGAAAAAAGCCTTATGACCACCTTGTCAGGTTTGTTGTAGAGGAGATTCATATTCTCTAGTTAGTAGTTGGACTTGAATGAGTTTAGTTAGTCTATTTTTACTGGTTGGACTTAATAAATAGATCTTCTAACTATGGGATTCTTTGAATGTTGAACTACTGTGCCATAAGTTGCATTTTAAAAGAAATTTTTAGAGGGCAGCTGGGTAGCTCACTGAATTGAGAGCTAGGCCTAGAGATGGTAGGTCCTAGGTTTAAATCTGGCCTCAGACACTTCCCAGCTGTGTGACCCTGGGCAAGTCACTTGACCCCCATTGCCTAGCCCTTGCCAGTCTTTTGCTTTGGAGCCAATACACAGTATTGACTCCAAGAATAAATAAAATAAAATAAATTTTTAAATCGATTTACCTATTTCTACTCTACTTCAGTATTCTTTCTGTAGATTATGTTTGGTTTGGAACAGAACTTTCTTCTTCCCTTACATTTTATATAGTTGATTGTGGTGCCACCTTAATTTTTCACCTAGTTTAGTTTTTATTTTTTTAATAACAGATTTTGTAAAAGGACTTACAAAATCCATTAGTTACAAGTAACTTTCAATTTTTGGAAGCTGGATGAGGGTTATAAAATTTTATTTTGTATTACTTATATGAAACGAGTGTATTAAAGCAGATAGAGGGCTGGCTTTAGATTTAGGAAGAACTGGGTTAAGTCCTGCCTCCAACACCTGTTAGTTTTATGATCCTGGGAAACCACTTAACCTAATCTTAGTACCCTAGGAGGTAGCTTCTAAGAGATTCTTAACATTTTTTTTCATGGATCCTTTGGCTTTCTGGTGAAATAAACCTCTCAGAATATTTTGAAATACAATATACATAAGATAAAAAGGGGGGGGGATTATATTGATATTCAGTTATATAAAGTATTTTTTTTAAAAAAGGTTAACAGGTTAAAGCATCCTAGTTCTTAAACTTTATGTTCCTATCTATTAAAGAACTATATCAAAGAAAGGTTCTATGCTGAGTTCCCTGTAATGATAAATTGCAGGTCCCAACATTCAAAAAGTCATTTTTATTAAGTTTGCCTATTTAAATCCTTATTTATTGACTACCACCTTCCAAGTATGTTTTTATGTGGAAGAACACATTCTTGGTTCTTTGTATGATTTAAATTTTATTCATAATGTATAATTGTTATATAAATTATATGTGCATATATCATCTAAACATATTATATACATATTAAATTTGATTTCAAAATTTCCATAATTTCAAATTCCAAATTTCCATACCAAATTCCATTTCTTCCATTTGTTCTATCTCTTCCACTCCCAGAATGTGTGGTCTTCTACTGCTTTTTTTTTTTTAATCCTTACCTTCTGCCTTGGAACCAATACTCTATATTGATTCCAAGGCAGAAGAGTGGTAAGGGCTAAGCAGTGGGGGTCACGTGACTTGCCCAGAGTCACACAGCTGGGAAGTGTCTGAGGTCACATTTGAACTGAGGACCTCACATCTCTAGGCCTGACTCTCAATCCACTGAGCTACCCAGCTGCCCCCTTCTTCTACTGCTTCTTAAACTAAAGGTTGTTTTTTTTCCTACCAGTCTTATGTCTTTTCCTAATATATAAAACTCCAAACAATTCTCAAAATAAATACAATGGCTAACATTCACATTACCTAAAATTTCTGGTGATTAAAATTAAACTAGTATCTTCTAGTACTTATTTAACCCCTATACAAATGTAGTATTTGTTGAACTTTTGTTTATACAAATTTATAAAACTCCCAATCCTGTGCTCGGTCTTGGAATTGAAATGTGAAGTATTTGTTGATTCTCTGTTGACTACAAATTGTTCTGTTCAGTACATTCATTTGTTTACATCTTCAGAAGATTGAATGCTTCTTGAAGAATGGTACTGGTTTAACTAAATTTCATAAATTATCTTAGATGTCTCTAGACAGTTGATTCATTTTATAGATGAGGTAATAGTTGTGGTGGTCTGGGAAAATCTCCTGATACAACTTTTTTTAATTCTCATATGCATTGTATTAAAAAAAATAACCATTTGAATGAATGATTTTTGGGGGCTAAAGGAAATTTGGTTCAAATGATTAGAAATATACTTCCAAATATTTTTAATCAACAACCACTTATTATGCACCTACTATCTGCTAAGCATTGTGCTTAGTGCTAGGGATATAAAGAAATACAAGACAGTCTCTGCTCTCAAAGAATGCAATCTAAAGGAGGAAATGACATGAAAATAATGTTCGACCAAGCTATGGAGGAACTAAATTGGAGATAACAAAAGGAAGATAGATACTAGACAAAAGGAAGACACTAGAAAAACTAAAACTTAAATGGTATTTCAAAGGACCAATCTGCATCAATTGATACTATGCATTTTTTTATACTTAAGACAAAGAAAAGAGAGGGGATAAATTTTTTTATTTCAAAGCAAAATGTGACACACCTAGTGGGATTTTAGATGGAACCCTAACGAAGCCAGAAAAACCAGAAAGCTGAGATGAGGAGAGAGAGAATTTCAGTTATGGGGGATAGTTGATGAAAATGCAGAATTGGTAGATGGAGTGCTTTGAGGAAATAGCCCAAGAAAGATTAATAACCCAAGTTATTATGAATCAGTCTGAAAATTAATTCATCTGAACCTTTTTCAAACTTGTATGACTATCTTTTTGATTCTATATATTAGACATCTTAATTTCTTTAGATAAATATCTTCAAAGTCCACATATTTTATGTAATTTATCACAGAATTTATTGTGCTGGTTTAGTTCTTTAAAAAGTTTTAGAGTAGATATATCTTCCTGAATTTTTGTTCACTAAAATTCTATTCTAAATTTTCATCATCATGGTCATAACCCTGACTGCCCTCGAGTGCTATGTTTTAGCACATAAACTCTTAAAAAGCTTTTGCCTGCCTATGGTCAGCTCAGCTCATCGCCTAATTGCCTGCAGTATAATTATTTTTTTTAGTCACAGTATTTCTTGAAGAGTGTTGCTGTCTACATCAATGAAAGGCATATTTAATCAAATGAAATTACAGTTCCTTAAAATATTGAAGCGCACTTCTATTGACAGGATCATAATTTTAGGAATATGATTTTTGTTGAAAGTAGTACGAATGTTCCTTAGTAAATAGAATGGAAATACATGTGTGTAAATATATTTGTGTGTGTTTGTGTCTGTCCATGTGCAATAGAGGTAAAGCTGAGTGACTTGACCTTTTTCGCTTCAACCCTTGGCATCTAGGTTTATTTCATCAGTATAGCAATTTATACTCAACTCTTCTGAGGACCTTGGGTCTTATAATT
This sequence comes from Monodelphis domestica, assembly GCF_027887165.1. Classification (NCBI taxonomy): domain Eukaryota; kingdom Metazoa; phylum Chordata; class Mammalia; order Didelphimorphia; family Didelphidae; genus Monodelphis; species Monodelphis domestica. The sequence continues at coordinate 186,860,586 of NC_077230.1, read as the reverse complement.
TCTTACAGAAACACAAATCTGGTAAGTGACAAAGCATTTGAATACACACCCATAGTTGTAGCCTATTACTAGCCTAAGTTTAGTGTGGATAAGTCTCATCAGAAATCTTCCCCCTACTTAAAACATCTTTGAACAATGGCAGCTCACGAAAAGTGCTTAAGGTATGGAGTGTTTTAATACAATATCAAAGGAAATATCTCTACCAATAAAATCACAAATATTTTGAAATACTGAAAAATGGCATTTATTGGATCAGTTATAAAATAGCATTGTTACTCAGATTGGTTCAAATTCATATTTCCCTTTATACAACTAATAAGAGGATCCATCCATAACCTTACTTTGAATACATTGAAATTAAAATAATTTCCATCCTTTATTTCTCATCTCACAGAAGAAAAAGGTGATGGGATAGAATCTTCATATTGGTGGTAAAATTAAAATAATCTACTTTTTAAAAATTTGGCAAAACATTTAGCTTATTTTTCCTCTTTTATCAGTACTATTTAAAATTAGTCCTACACTTTTTTTTTGAGGAGTGATTTCTTCAAACTTTTTTTCCTCATATGATTAGAAGCTTAGAGAATGCTATAATGAATGATTTGGCCTTTCTTCTAACTAAAAAACATTCAATGTACCATATAAATTTATGAACTGTCATTATATATTACCTAAGCTATCAGTAAGGGATCAGAGTAAAACCAATCTTAAGTATAAAAATTGAACCAAATATTTAATTCTTGGCTCTTCATTTCAAGTGTCATGCTGTTCTAAATAAGAAAGATATACCAGGTAAAAGGAAATTTATATTTTTAAATGTGTCCAATGTTTCTGTTAAGCAAATCAAAGAGCTTGCTTTTCCAAGGGTTTCTTGGATTTCTAAGTTTTGTGAAGTACATTTTCTCTTAATTGATAACCATTGTTATTCTCTAACTAGTATGGCTTTATAGTTTCATCCAGATCCTCACAATTACTCTTGTTTTTTATAATGTTTTGGTTTGTTGCTTTTTACTTGGGATATTCCTTATAAATATTGCTCTTATTTTATCCTTCATTTTTCCAACCCTTATTTTTTAATTAACAAGGAGGACTTTCAAATTTAAAGTATCTCACAGGTAGACTGCCAAGGAATTCAAGAATACCTATTGAGAGTGGCATATCTAATGGATGAAACCAAGATAGGGTAATACTAAGAAATGGAAAGCACTCCTACCAAATTTTTATACCAACTTTTTATTCCCTAATATAATTATTTTCCTTTATAGGTCTGTATTTCATTTTATATATTTAAAAAAACATTATGACAAGTTCCTCAATCAGATTGCCAAAGAAGTGGGGGGTTTATGAACATAAAAAATGTTAAGAATTCTTTCTCTAGACAATAAGTTTTAATTGCTGAATAAAGGAAAAGATATTCATTTGATAGTTCCACTTCAATTCTGTAGATTTAAGCCTTAGAAATCTTAGTCTACAATTAAAAAGAAAAGTTCAAATCCAACCTCACACACTTGTTGCTATGTGATCCTAAGCAAGTCCCTTACCTGCTGTATATCTCAGTTTCCTCACCTGTAAAATGGGAATAATAACTCTTACCTCAGGGTTTTTATGAGGATAAAGAGATGATATTTATAAAGCACTTAGTATAGTGCCCTACACAAAGTAGGTGCTATATAGGTGCTTATTATTTTCTACCACCTATCATGCAACTTATCCATGACAATTCCTTCCTGGAGTTCTCTTAACAAGGAGAGTACACTAGCTGTTCATTTTTTTTTTTTCATCTCTTTTAGTGGGTGTGTCTATAGCTCTTTTTTTTTTAATCATGCATTTATTTGATTATATCCTTTGTGCAGCTTCTTAATAATTTCTTGTTTGTAATGTATTAGAGCCTTTTCATGATAACCTGTTCCTGTTTTTCTCCCCAACATGCATCTACATTGCCCTTTGGATGACCCTCTACTTTATTTCTTCAGACTATAGTGTTCCATGATTTGCATATACCACCAAACAACTTTGCATATCCAGCTACTATACAAATTTGCATACACAGCTATACAACAGCACCAGGAAAATATTCCTCTTTAAAAGTTGAACCTTTATTTCTTAAGGAAACTTTGAGTAATTAAAAGGATTTTATTTTGGAGAGGAGAAACTGAGGCCATTAGGGTTAAATGACTTACCCAGGGTTACATAGCTCATTAAGTGTCTTAGGTCAGATTGGAACTCCTCTTCCCGACTCTAGACCCAGTGTTGTATCCACTATACCACGTAGCTACCTTTTAGCATAGCATTTTGTCATTCTAAATTATTTGCTTCTTATAATCCTCAAACAATTAGCACACTGACAGATCTTATATTCACAAACCTTTTGGTCAATTTTGTGAGTATAAAATGTCTACTATGGAATACAGTGATTCCTACCTATTGTGGGAGTTACTTTCCAAAGACCCCTGCAATGAGTGAAAATCTGCAAAAATAGTGGCACCATATTTATATATATTTTAAGGCTTATAAACTCTTCTCACTCTCCTATAAGCCTTTTCCACACTCTTATAAACACTGAGCCAGTCAGCACCCAGGATACAGAACATAGCACTGTGGTTGGTTGCATTTCATTCCATTAGCCTATACATAAATGCCTGCTTTGTGCTCAGCCTTGTACAATCTCTCACTTTGGCAAACTTGCATAAATGGTAGTGGCATACTGCATTTTCATTGTGTACAGTATGGTGTTCAGATGCAAATTCCCATGATATAGAGAAAACTCCATGATACAGAATTAGATATATATTTTTTAAAAACTGGCGATACAGTGAAGCCATGATAAGTGAACCACGTTATATAGTGAGGGGACAGCTATTACTTTATGTATAGACATATTTGCTTATTTACTTTTAATCAAGGATAATTTCTAAAATTTCTAAAATTTTGGTTTTTATGATTATCATCATTTCTATAGTTATTATTTCTAAAGTTGTTATTAAACTGCGTATTTCTTCCGATAATCTTGAGAAAAGTTCTACATTCTATCATTTTGTGTCCCTTCTCACAGAAGTGGCAGGTTACTGATTTATTCGTGAATTCTCGCAAAGGGGCTGTAGTCTCTCCCTTATTTTTCAATTGTCTCTTTAACATCTCAATTTCTTTCTTTAAGTCTTCCACTAACGTATTGCCTTCCTCAGGTCTTTTTATACGTCCCTTTTAAACATAGGTTGCTACTCTCCTCAATTCTTTGAGGTCCATAGAGTCCCAATTAGGGCAGCTAGTTTTAAAGTAGTCTTTTACCACTGAACAACAATTCTCAACGAATTGCCTATGTATTTGCCTAATGTCCCTTTCTCTAAATAAATCAAGGTCCATATATGTATTTCCTACGTCAATAAACCTGTCCATAAACTGGGAGGGTGTTTCATCAATTTCTTGTTGAGTTCTTTCAAATTTTGACCATTTTTCAGGTCTATCAGAGCATGTTCTCATGGCTATTAATAATGCTTCTCTGGCCTGTTTTAGTTTTGTGTGATCTAGTTCAACATTGGGGTTCTAATATGGATCTTCAGTTGGCCAATAATGTCCTTTTCTACCTCGCTTCTGATTAGCCAGAGAGACGATATTGTTTTTTTCTCTTTTTGTTAAAAATATCTCTAACAAATTCTCGGTATCCATCCAAGTGGGGTCAAAAGTTCTGAATATGTTCTCTAATTTTTTTATAATTAATATTGGTTCTTCCTCAAATGATGGAAGATCTTCCTTAAATTTATTTCAATCCTCAGGGCTAAAAGGTATATGATGTCTTACAGATACCAAGTTTCCATTTTTATTAAAAGTGGGCACTTCCCTTAAAGGAAATAACCTATCTGAATTATTTGGTACTCCTGTTTCTAGACTTCTTAATCCATTCTCAATGGAGTAGGTATGAGAAAGAGAAGAGTTGGGCACACTGAGGGAGAGGGTTTGTTGTTGTCCCATAGTGCCAGAAAGATCAGAGGTAGGAAGGGTATTTAGGTTAGAGGCATTAGGTTGTTCAGTATGGGTGAGATGTGAACTTAGAGTGGATTGTGTAGGGTGATCAGCATGGGTGGGGTGTGAATTCAGGGTGGAATGTGTGGGGTTGTCTGAGGGGGCAGGAGGAGGGGAAGGTTGGTTAGGAGGGTTAGTGTCCAGAGCAGGGTGGGACAGAGATTCTGATAATGCTCTTAACTCTCTTTTAATGCTTCTCATAAAAGTTACGATCTCCCCATGACTTCCCTCTATAAGCTCCCGCTGAGTATTTAGTTCTGCATTTGGTGAATATTAGAGGTTGGTTTGACTGAGAAATGAGTTCTTCAAGGAGATCCAATATTAGAATTACAACAATCAACTCAAGGGAAAGTAGTACGTTGATTAGATTTTGCCATAAGTTCCATGGGTAGAGCCCTTTCAGAGAGACAAGAAATTCTGTATTTACAACTTTGGTCATGGAGCTGATGAGCCAGCTGTTAAGTAAGTTGCAGACCAATGCTTGTACTAAAAAAAGAACAAAATATTTACTGAAAAACCAGTTGTTAACTAAGTTCTGAACTGGCTGTAACTCCATATTTCTAAAATTTCTATTTGCCTTCTCTTTTAGCTATCTGACTCTTTAAGAAATAGCTGGTTCAGGACTAACTCCTAAATTATTAATAAGTAGTTTTTCTATATTGGACATTCCCATATCCATTCGATTTTATGTTTTTCTATTTGGTGCTCACTATAATAAAAATCTTGGATTTTAAAACAAAACAAAACTATTAATGATGTATAGACATAAGGCTTCGGAAGTCTTTTGACCTCTTTTACTCCTTATGCCTCTGATTCATGTTTTCCAACATTTTTCCCCATACACTCCCTTATATAAACCTTTTTATTAAAGCCATAACATTAGAATATATATTGAATTTGGAAGATCTCAGTTCCAAGTATAATTTCTCTGTTTATAAACTGCAACAATTGTTGTAACATGAGATACAGTTATATTTATGATGGTGTGAATCTTAAAACTGCTCAGACTCTACTTCAGAAGATTTGATTAAGCTATTCCCCATTTTTAACGATGGAGGTACTTGATCAGGAATGTATTGAGAACTTTTAAAATTACTCCACCCTACTCAGACAGTGCCGTAGGGGAAGATAAAGTTGAAAACTCCTGATTGAACAATGAAAAGTCCCTAACTCATACTTAAAGTAAAGCTAAAACCTTAAGCTAGGTCTATTTTTAGATATAATACAAAAAGGTGCTAAGTACCTATAAAGGTTAAATTAATCACTAAAAGGTCAAGCAACTTATAAAAGGCAATCTTAACAAAAGAGGTGTGAAGTTTTTATCTAACACAGAGAAGGTGAGAACAAAAGAAAATAAGAACTAGGAATGGGCAGTCCTGGGGAAAAAAAAAAACATCTACTGTGATTGGTAGATGTGAAAATTTCGGGGAGGTGACATGAGAGAAAATTTCTTTAAAAGGAGAAGGACTCAGAATTCAGTTCAGGAGTTCAGTGTAGGACTGGAACTTGCTTGAGACGGTCTTGTGGTGATTGATAAAGACTAACTCACTCTCCCTTAGGCTCAGGCCTAGGCCCTTTCTATTATTTTCTCTTTCTCTCCTTCCCTTAATTCCTTCATTTGTATTAATTAAAATCTCCATAAAACCCAGCTGACTTGAGTATTTTCATATTTGGAAATTTTCCCGTGGCAACCACTTAATTTTAGATTTTAAATCAAGACACTAAAAATTATCTTTACAGTTTGGCTGAAACCTTTACAGTTTTGGCAATTCACAGTCTTGGCAAAATCACATTTTCACAGTGACAGTGGTCTTTTTAATAATGGTGATAATAAAAATAACTAAAAATGTGTATTATAAGTACATAATTTTATTCTCACAACAATCCTAGGAAATGGGTGCTATTATTCTGTTCTCTTTTATAGTTGAGGAAACTGCAGCATATAGCAGTCAAATGACTTGCCCAATGTCATACCAGTAGTGTCTGAGGCAGGATTTTGAACTCAAGGTCTTTCCACCTCCAAGATCAAACTTGTCCACTGCACCACCTACCTGCACACCACACTCATGGGCACTAACTACAGTGTTTTTAGAGTTATATTGACATCTGATAAAACTCAATTTTACTAAATTTATTAAAGCCTTTTATTCTCCGTGTCTTTGAGGTTTGTTTATATTGAGAAGGTTAAGATTGATGGGAGTCGATTTGTGCATACACTTGTTTGCTGGACAAGAATTTCACATTTAGAATATAAGCAGTTAAATTTGTTTTTTAAAACTACTCACTACCTTATTTTTTCCACTGCTTCACCATGACCTCAAAAGTGGAAGGGAAATAAATATATTAGAAACCATTCTGAATGCTGTTTTATGAGTTGCATAGCCAAAGGGGTCATCACACTCTTGGGAAACAAAGGTGATGTATTTTTTGGACCACACTGAAGTCTTTTGCATAGTTGGACCTGACTGAGCTTCCATTATACCTATGTCATTTCCACACTGAAGAGGCTTTGGAATAAGATTCTGGAGTGCCTCTAGTTGAATATATATATTTAGGTTTGTTGTATTTACTTCATTGAATCAAAGCTTATAAAATACTAAAAGTACTATTATGAAGGTTGCTTTAAAATTGAAAGCCTACAGCTTTTATTCCAAACAAGAATATAAAACGGGTCCGAATTGCCACTTAATCTAGGAGCAACTTTGTCTACAAGGAGCTGCCTCCAACTTTAACTTTATTGGCAGAGGTATAATGAATGCTTTGAGTGAATGGAAACTACTCCCTTTTTTTAAACCCATATCGTCCATCTTAGGATCAGTACTGTGTTTTGGTTCTAAGGCAGAAATACAGTAAGGGCAAGGCCCATGGGGGTTAAGTGATTTACCCAGGGTCACACAGGTAGGAAGTGTCTGAAGCCAGATTTAAACTCAGGACCTTCCTTCTATAGGCTTGGCTCTCAAACTACTACACTACCTAGCTGCCCCTAAAATGACTCTTTTTTTTAAATTTTATGTTTCTGGTTCCTCACTAAATATTATGAGCAGTTCTCTATTGTAGGCTAGAGTATCTTCTATCTTTCTTAGAATCTTTGCCTGATTCATCCATTGAGTCTCTCTTGACATGAGAATTGTCCTAGTTTCATTCCATTTACTATTAATTTTATAACATTGTAGCATTCCTATTCCTTGATATACCTGATATATGAAGAAACAAACTAGTAGCAAGCAATCAAATATTGGCTTGTTAGCACATTCTGAGGTCTTCTCTTAAGTTTCCTACTAAAAATAGAGCCCATCCAGAAGTGAAAATTACTAGTTGGATGACTTTTCTATAAAATTAGTTTCTTGCAGTATATATTTTAGGATGGTATAAATTTTGTTACTACCAGTCAGCTGACTAGCATATAACCTGTCAGGTTTCATCTTCTCATATAGTAGTAGTTTCCTTTAATAGGTTTAATTCATTTAACATGAGTTTTTGCTTCTATAAGTTCTTTGCAATTCTTATTAAGTTATATGAATATCTCTTTCACAAATGAAGAAATAGAGACTTTAAGTATCTTGCTTAAGGTCATATAGCAAATAAATAGCATAATCAGAATTTAATCCCACTTGTGTTTTTTTTTTGTTTCCAAAACCTTTCTTTTAAATTATTTCTGCCTCCTAAACTATAAGATATGAAAAACTGATGTCTAAGTACTTATTATTAAACGTGAATTTTGATCATTTGTGGGTTTTGTATGAACACATAATAATAAAACATTAGATTAAATCAAAGGTTGGCAATGTTTTTAGAAGGCAACCATATAAGGGTACCAAGTTTTTGACCCTGTTTTCCTGTTATGGAAGGAACGAAGAATGTTAGAATCGGCAATAGGCATAGAGCATTGAGAATGATTGTCTAGTCAAAAATTCCTTCTTCTAAATTCTCTGATATTCTACTAGTCAGTCATAGCATCCAGAGCTCTTCTAATATGCATCTAGCCCATGGATCCTTATTTGAAAGATTCATCATTTTTATAGTTGTTTCACTTACTTTAATCTATTAGATATGTAAACACATGTAAAAGAAGACATGCATCATGGTACAATGGAAGAGATTTGGATCCAAACTGGCATCTGAGGATCTGAGTTAAAATCACCTCTGTGTAACCTTGAAATAACTTAATTTCTCTGTTTTTTTCTCATCTGTAAAAATAAAGGAATCAAAGGTTCTAAATTTGCAGTTCTTCACTCTGGTGATATAGTAAAAGATTTAATTCTCCTTTCTCACATGAGAGTTTTCATCTAAGAAACCATGAGCTACTTCCCAGTTTCTCCATCCCCTGCTACTGTTCTGCCAGGGAGCAGCTTTTATTTGCCACCAATTTCTCCAGAGCAACCTTTTGTTTATACTATGCATTCATAAATGATATGTTCCTAGCTTTGAAAACATTTTTATTTAACATTGCAAAATTATTTTGTTTTTCAGTATCCTTGCCATGAAAAGGTGGATGCGATAAGTTGTTTGCCTTATGAAATTCAAGTTACACGTGAATTCTGCCAGGTATATACATTTAGTACTGTTAAGTGAATTTTTGTTTAAAATATTAAATAGCATTGTAATGTGTAGAACATTTTTCATTCTTTAGCTATTGGCTTATTTAATTTTAAATAGTGTTAGTGTTTAAAAATTCTAGTCAGAATTTTTATTATTTACTGTTACAAATTCAACTCACAAAAATGTAAAAAAGATCATTATTACTAACTTCAGTTTGGGTTAACTAATGTCAATAAAGTAATAACTAAAAGATAAGCTACATTTCTTAAAACATAAGCAGATCTAAGTGAAGTATGGTACAGTAAAAAGACTATTTTGGGACATGCATCTTCATCCATTTGTAAATCAGTTCTTCATAAAGAAAAAGTTTTAAAGTTCTGTTAGCACATCTTTAAGATCTCTATCCCAAATAACTACTTATTTCCCAAAATCTCTATGTTAAGTAGCACAGATTTTGTTTTTGTTTTGTTATTTTAATTGTTATATACTTATCCAAGACATCTAGGAATGGATATCTGGACCTTCCTTTTATCAATAGAAATGAAGAATCAATACAATTCCCTTTCCCCAACTAGGTCATAACCCTGTTTCAGACTTTGCTTGAGCCCTTGTGATATATGATGCAAAATCTCAGCTACCTTTTTTGGTAACAAATAGGTTTTAATGTCCCTCCTCACCCTTTTTTTCTCGCCAAATATATATTTTACAAAGACTACCCTTCCACTCTACCAGCCACACTATTTTAATCTTAATAGTAGATGTCAGTTTCCGTTAAGAAACTAGAATGCTAAAGAAAAATAAAAATTTGTATTTGCATTTCAGAGTAAATGAGTTTGATAGGGCATTGTACTCTTCATTTCCTTGGAATACAAAGCTACAGAGAGTGGATTTCAGAAATGAGTTTAATAGATATACAAAGTCTCATGATGTCCCTTTGGGCAAATAAAGTACAATGGGTTCAATGATAGATTGAACTACTTTTCATTTTTAGGCTGGAGAAGAAATGATTTAGAGATCAGAGACCTTCAGATATTCAAAAGCATGTCATGTGGAAGAGTCAGTTGTTCTAAATGGGAAAAGACCAAAGGATAGAAGAAACAGGGAGGTGGATTTTAGTTCATTGTACCAAAGAAGTTCCTAATAATTATAGCTGTCCAGTCAATTGAATGGGCTACCTCATTAGCTAGTGATTTCCCAATCTCTTGAGGTTTTCAAATAGAAATGAGATGATGATCTATGTATGTTATAGAGAGGATTAATTTATCAGAGAGATGGTTGAAATGGATCATTTTTAAGCTTTTTTCTAAAACACACATTTAATAATTGCCATTTCCATCTTGAAATTCTGAATGGAGTTGTAAATTACTCAGATTTCACCAAATGAAACCAGGCGTATAATTTTAGAAGTATACTTTTATTATATAAAAAATAAGATCATTTCAGCTCTGGAATCACATATCATCAGTACCTATTGCCCCTGGGGTCTTTCCCTCTGATAGGATCAATGGGAGTTGGAGAACTCCTCCTAAAACCTCCATTCAAGGAAGGTACCCAGACCAGCCATCTTTCTGTCCTCCTTTCAGTTTCTCTTTGTATATTGGGCTTTGTTTTTTTTTTTTAATCTTATAGTAGATTGTAAGCACCTTCAAGGTTCGGACTTAATTGAGGGACAGGGTTATTCCTAGCACTTAGCACAGTGGCTTAGAACTGTAGGTGCTTAATGGTTGACAATCAATTAAAATTCCATAAAAAACAATACCAATCTTGGTTTTAATTTGTGTTAGTTCATTGGAACCTTTTTGCCATATGCAAATTTTTCCCGTTTTGTAATTTTGTTAGTTATTCAGAGATTGAAGACAGTGACAATGATGAAAAATTTCAACTGTGCCTATCCTTTGAACAAGATAAAATAAAAGCATATTAGATGCTCTGAACTTTATCAAAGTGGACATAAAACAAAAATTTTATTGAAGTTCTCTTTTCAGAGCCAAAGAATAATAGGTATAGTTAAGAAATGAGAACTATATTTGATCGTGTTAATAACTAACAAGGGAGGTGGTAGTGGTACTAGCTTTAGAATTTAAAGACTAGTCATAGAAAATAGACATTTAGAATTTCAAAGGGCCTTAGTAATGTTACAAAAGCATTTTAAAGAATAAAATTTCACTCTACTAGAATCTTACAGCTGTATCTTAAAATTTATTTACATAATTTTATACATAATCTAGCCACAAAACTTGTATATCGTATTTAATGTTGCCTACCAATATTATGGTATCTAAAACGATTATAGGAAGATTGTTCGTTAGAGGAAAAAGAGAAAATATTTTTTTTCCTTTCACATTCAGATCATGTAGGGGGTGTGGATTTATTTTAAAACAAATATACTTTGCTAGTCTCCACTAACACCCTATCTTGGTGTTAGTGCACATTCTTTTTCTTTTCTGCACATTCAGCCTTGGCAATCTCATTACCTTCCCATGGGTTCAGTTATCATCTCTAGGTAGATAACTCCCACCTCTAGTGTCTCTCCAAAATTCTAATTCACTTTAACAATTACTTTTGGGTATCAATCAACTAGGCTTCACATAGCACCTAAACTCAGCTTTTCAAAAATAAAACTCATTATTTTCCTAAACTCATCCTTTCAGTTGCCCTATTTCTGTTAAAACTCATATAGTTCTTCAAGTCACTCAGGTTTACAACCTTGCAGTCGAATCCAATTCTTCCTTTTCCCTCATCTTGGAAATCCAATTAGCTACCACTGTTGTCAGTTCTACTTCTATAACATCTCTCCCCTTCTCTGCCTTCACATGGCTGCCACCCTAAATTCAGTATTTTTTTTTTCTAAAAAAGGAGTTCTTAACCTTTTTTGTGTCATGGAACCCCATGTGGTGAAGTTTATCAGCCATTGAGCAGAATAAAATTATTATAGAGTATATAAAATACTTAAGTAATCAATTATGTTTAAAACAATTATCAATACTTTAAAAAACAAATTCATAAACCTCAAGTTAAGATCTCTTGCCCTAGAATATAGTCAACATAATATTCTCCTTGCTCAAGAACCTTTATTGATTCTTTGTTTTATCTAGAGTAAGTAGGAATTCCTCAGTTTGTCTTTTAAAACTCTTTGTATTCTGGGAGCAGCTGGGTAGCTCAGTGGATTGAGAGCCAGTCCTAGAGACGGGAGGTCCTAGGTTCAAATTTGGCCTCAGCCACTTCCCAGCTGTGTGACCCTGGGCAAGTCACTTGACCCCCATTGCCTAGCCCTTACCACTCTTCTGCCTTGGAGCCAATACACAGTATTGACTCCAAGACGGAAGGTAAGGGTTTTAAAAAAAAACTCTTTGTATTCTGCTAGCTTCCTCTCCGGGCTTATTTCAGATTACTCCCTTCATATACTTCTCAGACAAATTGGTCCTATTTGTGGGGATCAAGGAATATCTTCTCCCACCACCAGGTCTCTAAACCTCATCCTTGCTTTTTGGCTTCATTCAAGGCTCAGCTTTCCTGATTATTTTAGTTACTAGTGCTTTCTCTGTCCTCAGAGTATTATCAATACACACAAACAGTTGTATTTTCAGTTTTTTTTTAATGAGACATCTTTGTATACCATGTCTTTTTGTGTAATATATATGGATATGGCTGCTGAAATAGGTAACAATTAGACAAGAGATTTGAATTGGAAGAAACCCAGGCTGGTTGCTCACGACTTTTCTGCCTTTTGAAGGCCTAGCTATTGTATTAATCTCTTGCAGGTAGGACCAGTAATGAGTCCTAACATTCCCCCCACTTTCCTTTTGCTCCTTAAGCCAACATAAAATTTATCTAGACCTTTGAAGTTTTTGACTACCAATAGCTACAAAGACCTCAATAAAGGGAAGGGGGACCAAACTTATTTTGATAGCCTTGGGGAGGAACAATTTGAGCAGGCTGTTTTTGAGGGGAACTGAAAATCATTTCACAGAAAATACTCAAATTCAATATTAATTTTCTACAAGTTAATACAAGATCATAGGAAATATAGGTTAAATACTTAAAGGGAACTCATCATTTACTCTAACCCTCCATTCTGTATTTGAGGAAGATTTTCCCTAAGTAAATGAAGAGCCTTGTTACAGAGTAAGGAAGATTTGTATTCAAAAAGTTTGACTATATATCTAATATAGATCTTTATGTATCTTTTCATTATAAAAATTCAACTTTACAGTAAAGAATACTGAAAGAAATCAGCATTCCAATTCTGATTTTAAAATTATGGAGGATTTCATAATGTGCAGGTATCAGGAGAGACTAGTAGTGAAGATACTGAAAGAGCAAAGAAGTTCCCAGAGTTCCTGCAAAAAATAATAGATGAAGGTCCTTACTTGCCAGAGCAGATCTTTAATGTAGACAGAATTGGCTTATTTGGTAAAAGAATGCCATCTTGAACCTCTATATGGTGTCTTTTCATAAAATCCAAGATTTAAATTTTGTTTGGGATAGATCTTCAGAGAAGAATCTTGCTAACTGACTGAATCCAGAGAATGAACTGTTTGCAGAAAGATATCTAAACCTTTTCACTACAGGAAGATCCAGAATGAACCTTGGGGTGCGGTTGATTGAACTTTTTTTTTTTAATGTACACTCTTATGCCAAAGGGGACTGCCCCCTAATTGGCTTTTGTCAATGCACCCAGCAAAACATTGGTTTGCTGTCTTTCTCTCTCCTCTATTTCCCCTAATCTACAACTATTGTGGTTTTCCTCTTAGAGGGTAAAATTTTGTATACACTTGCAGTTAGAATTTTTTGGGGTGCAGGATGCTTATGTTTAGTGATCAATTGGGGAGACTAGTCCCCCAATCATCATCAGGGGGGATTGTGAATTTTAAAATCTCCATCTTGCTTGGTCTAGCACCCAGGATTGTGCACACCCACACTACACGGGCATGTATAGTCAATGATAAATCAGAAATAACTGACTGCCCACCTGGGCTGTCCTAAGCCAAGCTTGAGCCACCATTGGCACTTGTGAGGCACAGGAAGTGAGGTAGGGAACAGCCTCGGGAATTCACGCACTTCCTGTGGACAGGGCTAGGTGGCAGTTGGTGCTAGGAGCTCGAGCATAGAGGAGGTGGGCAGACAGCTTTCCTTCAGATCGGTCACGTGAGTCAAGGACTGATTCTCTGGATGGAAGGAAAAACTAAGCCACAGCATAAAGCTTCAAAAAAAGTTATTCTTCAGCTTGGAGGGAATGTATTTGACATTTGCTAATTAAAACCTGTTCTTGTATACCATTCAGAAAATCTTAGAGCCTTTAAAGGAACTGCCAGGTAATACTACTTATACATTATTTTGCTAACCCTAAGGCAAAAACATTACCATGTTATTACAACCTTTGGATCTGGAAGTGATTGTGAACTTTTAAGACATATTATTTATTCAAGACATTTGCCTAAGCAATTCCAACTTTGAATACAGATAAAGAGTTGATGTTGAGAAATTTCTGGAAGTCCTATAATATTTACCATACAATCCAGAATATTGCTAAGACATGAAAAACTAATATATATAAATAAAATTTTGGAAAAAGTATGCCTTCAGTTCATTCCCATTTTTTGTGGATTTAACAAAGATGAAATGTTCAAGAATTGGAGCTAGAAGTAGATGAGAAACATGTTGAACAGTTGATAGTCTCATGGAAAATTATCCATTTAGGACCTACCTTCAAAGATTACAAAAGAAAGGTCAATTTAATTTTTTTTTTATTTTGAAAAGATGAATCCAAATCCTTTTAAGATTAAGTTCAAAGGCTAGTAATAAAGGTTAGGTACTATAGATGGGGAAATGGCAACATACATCAGATCTATGTTAGTTTTATCTGCGGAACTATATATATTTTGACAATAACTTTACTTTTCATTTCATAATTCTGTTTATCATCATGGTATAATATTTAACATATGCATGTTAGTATATTTTATGACTTGCACAAAGATATTTTTTGTTTGTTACATAACCTAAGTGAAATTTGTGGAGAAATTCACATTACATTAAAAAATGCTTTATGTAGAGGTCCACTTAGAGGATTAAGTAATTCACTAATGTAAAGCAGGAACTATATTTTTTGGGGAGTTGGGGCAACATGTTATATCTTCTCTTGAATGGATTGGTATATAGAGAATGGGTTGTTGTATGGTTTATTGTGTTGGGGTTTTTTGTGTCCCTCTCTCCTATCCACTTCACCTTGTAGGCTTTATTCTTTCTCTGGCTTTCTCTGGCTTCCTGGATTTCTCCCTACTCCAGCAAAATCTCTTAAGCTGTTGAATTGCTTTGGATTTGTCTTTTGTCTCAGTCTTTTCATTCATTTTCTGTTCTTCCAGATGAGACCTGAAGGACTCTGGTTAATATTTGTATGATATGAAGTCTAACATAAAAATTATCTTAATTCTTTAGGCTGGATATAGTAGATAGCTGGCTACCCTTTTTAGTCCTTCTGCTTTAGTTAGGTTAACTTAGGAGATCATTTAACTGTTTTCTTTGATTAGACACTATTTTCACAAATTTTATAGTATTCTAGTTAACTGTGTGCATGTTGGCACTATAATACCAGTAATGATTTATTAATAATATAGTGCTCATCATTCTAGTGATATTGAATAATGTAATCTTGGTAGCAATGTGCCTTTAGAGCCTAATGTTTCTTTCATATTATTATGCTAGAAAGAATATATAGTATATCTGAAAAGTCTTAGTACAAGTTTTAAGCTCCAAGGTATTAAAATTTGAAACTTCATTTTGACTTTTGGGTCACCTTATATAATGATAGGAATTTAGTTGTCAGTATTATTTTCCTAGATAACTTCAAATGTTTTCCCTCATAGGGATTTGTTGAATGTAGATTAATTCACTTACTGTGGTTTGGTTTTTGTTTTATTTGGTCTGACACCTTGTGTCTTCTATTCCTTAAATCATGTCTCTTCTAAAAGAACCTCCACTTCATCTGGATTGCTTAATTACTGTTGCTTTGTGCAGATATACTCAGTTATTGTGGGGAAAAGAGGTGAAATAAGATGATAATATCTCATTTATTGAGGATGACCTAAGTAAAATTTCTTTCAGATTCCTTGAAAACTATCAGCTAAAGAAGTATAAAATTTCTTGAAATTTTGAAGAAAATTAAATTGTATTGCTCTATTTTTGTTCCCTTTGTAACAAATGAAATTCTCTGGAGGCTATTTCTTTTTCATTTAAAAATGCTAATTTATTAATAGGCTGCTCAAGATTTCTAACCAGCCATTGGATTCCTCTTCATCCAGAACAGATGCCAAGAGAACTGGGCAGGAGAATTGAACCAAAGAGCCCAAGCAATAAGCGCCTAGACTGTGAGGAGAGGTATAAGCATGAGTAGCTAGATAAGAGAGCTGGGCCAGAATAGAAGACTTCCTGTCATGCAAACCAGTAGATATCCCTTCTGATGTCATCATCTAGTCCAGGGGTTCTCAACCTCTCAATTTGTAGCAATGAGAATATATAATGCATATCAGGTATTTACATTCTGAATTACAACTGTAGCAAAATTACAGTTTTGAAGTAGCCACCAAAATAATTTTTTGGTTTGGGGTCACTGCAACATGAGGAACTGTATTGCGGGATCACGGCATTAGAAAGGTTGAGAACCACTGATCTAGTCCTTCCCCTTGACATCTCTGATTGGAAAACAGGCATGGAGGAAGTGGCCTCAGAGCCCTCTACTCCTGATCACCAAAAGAGGCAGGTATCTGGAGAAGGCCAACACACCTTTTCCTTCTCTCCTTGTTGCTGGATTACCTGGTGGCTAGAGCTTACTGACTATTACCCTGAGAGTTTTTGTTTACAAATAAATAAGAAGCAGGTCTCCAAACTGACTGCAACAAAAGTCAGCCCAGTGATATTTCTTTAATCCTATTATCCTTAAAAAAGACAAGATCTAGACAAAAGAAGGGAGGGCCCAAACCTTTTCATAGTATAGGGGAAAGATTGTTAGCTTTAAAATCAAATTGTTTTTGTGGACCAAAGCCGGAACAAAGGGAGAAACCAATTCAGTATCACAATTCAGTATCAATTTTCCACATTTTTACACATAGGAAGTCATGCTTTATTTTGGAATATTAAAACATAACTTGGCATATTCACAAATATCATATTTGGCATATGATTTTTATTTGGATGATTGCAAATAGTGTTGAACTTTAAGGAGTTCTTTTTTCCATCTCTTTGTACTCATTTGAAGAAGCAGCAACAATTTGACCAAAGGAAACCATGAACATTATAGTCGACACACTTGTCTTATTGAATTGTGATTTCTTTCTATACAGTGATTGCTCTTAACATTTTTTCTCTTTAAACTACAAATATATCTTCCCCACCTATCTCCCAAAGTCACCATCCTTTCAGTTCATTGAGAAGACTGAAGTCATCTGACAATTACATTCTTTATAACTTAGTGGCATCATTATCCATTCTCTCTTCCCTTCAGTCTCAGAAGTGTAAAAATAATTAGTTTTTCCTGTTCTTTCATCTTCCGCTTGTTCTAGGGCCTTGAACTTTTCCTTTTGAAATATCTATTTTGAGTCCCTCCTTTGCCTCATTCTCATCTCTATAAGTAAGTTTAGTTTTTATCAAGCTTAAAGAAGCTTTCTGCCCCATTCATTTACTTTTTCTATCACTCCCTTGTGACAAAATATTTTGGAGAGGGAAATGTGTTAATCTTCACATTTCTATACCAACTTCTTTCTTCAATCTGACTTCTGAATCCTCTACTAAAACTGCTTTCTCAGAGGTCATCAGAGATTTGTGGATTGCCAGATCTGATGACCATTTCTCAGCTGTTTAATTGGTTTTCTAAAATGGTTGAACTAATTCACAGTTTCATTGTCACTCTTATTAGTGAGCCTGTTTTCCACAAAGGCCTTACATATTTGCCAAAATAATGGGTATGAGGTAGCACCTCAGAGTCATTTTACTGAAATTTCTCTTAGTAGCAGTGAGTATTTTTTTTTTCAAATGAAGAACTGGAATTTCAGAAGCCAGAAGTCACAGATCGTAGAATAACAGATTTTAGGAATGGAATAGATTTTAGGGGCCAGTGAGTTTGACTGTCTCACAAACCTTAGGCAGGAGGTGAAAATATCAAAAGGAAGAAGTGACCAAAGCTATAGAAGACCCTAGAAAAGTGCTGCTCCTCTGTTCAGTGGCCCCTGCTATACGGTGACACCCTCAGTGAGGCAGGATTAGGAAGGGAGCCTAGCATGAAAAAGAACCCAAAACACTACTTAATAAACTCCTGCTGTGGTGTACCTACCTGGCCCAAGAATGGTAACAATACAAGGAAGTGTTTGTTCCTAGAGAAGTTTATGAACTAGGAAACTTAATTGAAAAATGTTTACGAACATTACTCCCCCCTCACAAGAGCATATTGTGTACCTAGGATGACCTACATGCAAGGTCTCAGTCTCCTTTCTCAGAAAATCTCTCTCTACCCATAGGAGGATTCCTCAGTAGCACTCCCTCTCATCACCAAAACAAGACCTCCCCCCTTTTACTCCCTTTTCAGTCCTTCCTCCCACCATCCTTCAGGGTCTCTTCCTCAGAGATTACAGGAGTCACCTTCCCCTGCTAGGCCTCAACCAGAGCATACTACTTTATTGTCCTTATTCCTTAAACCCCTTCCATGCACCATTTCATTTTATGATTTAGTCCCACAAAAAAATATTGTTTTGATACAAGTGTTTACTTCTGTTCAAAAATGCCCTAGGTTTGCCTCTTAGACATGACCTCCACTTTACTTCTGCCTTCACTACTGTAACCTTGTGTATATTTATTTTATGCATTTAAAATTTTTTTATTTTTAAATATTTTTCCATGTTTACATGATTCATTTTCTTTCCCTCCCCCTTCCCAGAGCTGACAAGCAGTTCCACTGGGTTGTAGAAATGTTATCACTTGATTCCTGTTTCCATATTATTCTTTTTTTCCCATAAGTCCTTCAGGAGTGTCTTGGCTTGTTGCATTGCTAGTAGTAGCAAAGTCCATTACATTAGATTGTTTCACAATGTTTTACTTTCTGTATACGATATTCTTCTGGTTCTGCTTATTTCACTCTGCATCAGTTCATTGAGGTTCTCCCAGTTCATATAGAATTCCTCCAGATCATCATTCCTTAACAGCACAATAGTATTCCATCACCATCATATACCACAATTTGTTCAGCTATTCCCCAACTGGGGTATAACCCTTTATTTTCCCTTTTTTTGCTACCACAAAGAATGCAGCTATGAATGTTTTTGTCTTATCTCTTTGGGGCACAAACCTAGTAGTGGTATTGCTGGATCAAAGGGTATGCATTCTTTTAAAGCCTTTTATCATAACTCCAGATTGCTTTCCAGAATGGCTGAACTAATTCACAACTCCACCAGCAATACATTAGTGTCCCAATTTTGCCAATCTGCTATCTGTGAAGTGGTAACTCAGTATTGTTTTAATTTGCATTTCTCTAATTATGAGAGACTTAGAACACTTTAATGTGCTTATTGATAGTTTTGATTTCTTTTTCTGAAAACTGCCTATTCATGTCCATTGACCATTTGTTAGTTGGGAAAAGGCTTGATTTTTTTTTTGTCCAATTGATTCAGCTCTTTATAAATTTGAGAAATTAGACCTTTGTCAGAACCTTGTGTATATTTAGAAAGAAGTCTTTTTTCTTAGCTCTGCTGTCAATTCTGTTGTTGTTGCTGTCCTTAGTTGTTCGGCCCCTGCATTCATTCATTCCATCATTTCTTATGTCTGGGATGATTGAGAACCAAATATTCTGGCCTAGCATGGATAAACAGCAAGTCTGACTATATGGGGACACTAAAGACTAGAGACCAGCCCTGTCTGCTCCATCCCCAGCCACTAGCTCTTGATCACCTCAGCTGCTCCAGACAGTAGAGGGTTTTTCCATGGCCTAAATGTAAATCTGTTTGTTGTTGTTGTTTTTAAAGAATATTTTCTTTTTAAAGAATATTTTGCATAGTTCTGTTTTCTGTTTCTCTCTTCTCTCTTAAGGCCCCCCTTTGGTTCTGAGTTGAATCATAAATCAATTCTGTCATTATTTCAGGAAAGAATATGTTGACTTACTTTCCATTGGATAGACTATACCTTCCCTGGCCATCACTCTATGTTATCTTTATTAGACGATAAGTTCCTTGAGACCAAACATTGGATTAGCCTTTATAAATTGTATCTTAACTAGAGGTTAACAGTGTTTGGCAAATAGGAGGTTTATACTAATTGCTTTTTCATCCATTCATGATGAATATTTATCAAGAAAACAACTGTGAAAGACTTAACTCTGAACAATTTAGTGACAGGTAATGACTTCAGGAGATTGATGCTAAGACATTATTTTTGTTCCTTTTGGTAGAAGGGTCCAGAACTAGGTTTTCAGACCTAGTCCTTAGGTTGGTTTATTTTGCTTCACCATACTTAGCTCTTCTTTAGCAGGAAGGGGAAAGAAAGTTGGTAGATAGTAATAAGGAAACAGAAAAGAAGAATGTTATTAAAACCTTAAAAATACATAAGAGAGGAGAAGCAAATTCAGGAGACACTAGACGAGTCAGGCAATTTTGTGGCTACTGTGTTAAATGTACTCATAATATGCTGTTAGAAAATCATCTACACAACTAAAGCTCAGTTTCACATAAAGCTCATTTCTATTATTTACACGTTGAAATGTTCATTTTCTTATAAAGATTTTAAAAATAAAATACATTTTCATTAGAATGAATGTAAGTTCATTGCAAGTAAAGAGTTTTTTACATGTTGTATTTGTATCTACCTTTTAGGTACTTTTATATACATATCTTTACATATGCTTTTAAATACAACTATTTATTAATAGTTGTTGATGGATTATTCTGTGGAGCCAGTTTGCAAATGAGACTGGTGAATTTTTCAGCTTCCAAAAAAAGAAAGGGAGGGAGGAAGGAAAGGGTAGCATGTTGCTAAAAATGATTGGATATTAATTTGTTTGATAAATTATGATGTTTAAGGATTTTCTGGACAGGTTCAGAGCAGAGATATTAGGAGCTAGGATATTTACATAGCTCTTCCTTCTACCCCATCCATTCCTTTTTCTTGTTAAGTATACATGAGTAAAAGAACTTGGCCAACAAGAGTGAGTGTGAAAGAGGGATTCTACTTCTCTTCCAACCAAGTGGTACTGTGCAGTGCTATACACCTTTTATTCAGATAATGATTTTAGAACTGTATGAAATCTTTCAAATTATTATGGTAAAAAGATACAAACTGATAATAGGAAAAATGAATCACATTTTCAGGTAAGGTTATACCCAAAATGCTAACTGCTAAGATATTATTAGACAGCAAATAGATCTAGTTTCTAGTTATAAATCCTTTTTATTTTAGAAATATGTAGTTGTATATCTTTTCAACGTGGAAATGTAATAGAGGGTTAAAATACTTTTATTTTTATAATTGTATATTTTTTGTGCTAAGAATAGCACATTCTTAGATAATTTAAATGATCAGTTCACATGTTTAGCTTTGATCTAAAATAATTTTTCACTGCAGAGATTATACATGTACTATAAAAGTTTTTAGATATATCTTATCCTTTCAATACAGGCAATTCAAGGACCTGTGGAATATGAGTGATGACAAACCCTTTCTATGCACTGCCCCTGGATGTGGCCAGGTAATGTAATCTCTTTGTCTATTTGTGTATGTGCAGGGCATTGGGGGTGGAGTATAAATATCCAAGAATAGTAGTACTACCCTTAGAAAATTTCTGAGAAAAAGTTATAATTTTCATTTAATAGTAGAATATTCCAGTTTGTGGTGAACATAGTCTAAATGAGTTTACCATCCATGGAAGAAAATATTCCAAGTATTATAATGTATATATTGATTAAAGCTACTATGGCAGAATGATTAGAAGATATGGACAAGGGAGAATAGGAGGTGCCCACACCTGTAAAATTATTTCACTGTAGTATATCATGATGTGGGGGTAACAAAATACAGTATAATTTTTAAATGTATCAGAAGATGAAATACAGATTAAAAATACTTGCAGAAAAATGCTGGTTTGTTTTGTACTATTGTAGAATTAGTTGGCAACCAACTATATTATCTTTGACATACTTGTATTCTCAAGTCTTTTATGTTATAAAACAAAAAGAAATATTTGGTTGAAAAGTTTCAGAAATTAATTTTTTTATTTTTTTCATATGTAACATTTAAACTGTTAATCTAATTGCTATTGCATTCATAATGTAAATGTTATAGAAACATTGAGTCAGAATAAATATCCAATACTTATGTGTGATGTCTATGTATGCATAGCTAAGTACATATCTCTACATTTGTGTATATGCATATCTATACATATATACATTTACACAGTTACATGTTTTGTAACCTTAGGAAGCACTTTTATGCTTTAATCCATGGCTAGTCAATAATTATTTTAACCTGCCTTTCTTTTCAAAAGAGAATTTCATGGTATGGTAAGCAGAAATTAAATAATCACTTATGTTTTCTCTAATAACCAGTTATAAAATTAGGCTTTTCTATCAGTGTTATCTTAAGTAATACAGAGAGGAAATGTTAGGTTTCTCCCTTTTTTCTTTTTAATGAAAACAGAAACATTTTGACTTAGTGGATTAAAATGAGGCCACAGAGTCAGAAATATCAGAGTTCCAATTCCATCTCTGTGTGACCCTGAGTAAATTTTTTGACCTCATAATACTTCAAGCAAATTGGGTCTGTCCTGTTCTATCTCCTCACCTCCACACACTCTTCCCATCCTTGCCCCTAAAAAAAAAAAAAAGCTAGGGCAGAGAAATATAAGAATGAAAAAAATTTCCCCCTAGAAAGTTTTCTTTTTTTTCTCCTATTTCCCTTGAAGTGACTTTTTTTAAAACTGCCAGTAAACAAGCTGTGTTACATATTAGCATTTTGCAATTTAATACACTGCTATATTCTGGGAGAATAGAAGGAAATTTCCTAAATCCTTTGCAATTGTGCAAGTGAAACAGAATTTTTTTAAAAATGTAAATCTTTTACAAAAATAGATTAAATGAAGTATTTATATCATTTTTTATCTATTGGCCTCTTGGTACTCCATGCACTATCAGATTAATGAAGTGTTCCCTGTATTAGTAATGAAGTGCTCCCTGTATTCTTAGTATTGTACAAAAAATAGTTTATGTTAAATTTGCTGAGAAAGGTAGAACCCATACCCTGAAAAGGGCTACTTTACATACATGTTTTAAGTTACTGTTATTAATTCCTGTTCTTCTTCAGTAGAACATAAGCTCTCTGAGGGACAGTTTTGGTTGTTATATATTCCAAGTACCTGGCCAGTGCCTACTCTTAGAAGGTACTTGGTAAATGTTTGTTGAACAGAACTGAGTTTTTGTCAAATCCGTTGCTGTCTTAGTGATAAATTCTTAGGGTTTGGTAACCTGTGAAACAAGGAAAAATGTGAAATGCCTTTACACTTTTGTGTTTATGATATCATAGTGATAAGAAATAGGAGATGATCCCAGTAATCACAGTTTTTGGACAACTGTAAACTTATCTTAGCTGTTAATATACTATAAGATCCTCATCCAAACAAATTATAAGAGCAATGGAATCATGTCTTGTAATTCTCTCATCTATTCCCTCCTTATCTTCTCTGACATTGTTACTACCCTGGTTTAGACCCTCATTACCTCACCCCTGAACTATTGCAGTAGGATGCTGGTTGGTCTCTCTGCCTCAAGTGTCTTTTCCACTCCAAACCATCTTCTACTCAGCTGTCAAATTGAGTTTCTTAAGTCATATCTGACTCTTGTTTTTTCCCTTTTTCCCCTCCCCTACTTTGTCTCTCTTCAATTTGATAAATTCTACTGACTCCTTAGGATCAAATAGAAAATCTTGTGTGGCATTCAAAGACCTTAATAACTTGGCTTCCCTCCTACCTTTCCAATTTTGTTATACTTTATTTGCTTTCACATTATTGTGATCCAGTGACACTGACTAATTTTCTGTCTCCCTTCACATATACTTTTCCTGGCTGGGCATTTTTCCTGGCAGACTATGCCTGGAATTCTCTCCTTTTTTTAAGACTCCAATTTCCCTTGGCTTCCTTGAAGTCCCAGTTAAAATTACACATTTTTACAAGAAACCTTTCCTGATCCCTCTTAGAGCTAATCCCTTCCTACTTTTGATTATGTCTAATTTATCTTGTATATGTTTTGTTTGTACCTAGTTTTCATGTTACCTCCTCTTTTACACTGTGAGCTCCTTGAGACTAGGAATTGTCTTTTTATTCCTAGAACTTAGCACAGTGCTTGGTACATCATAGGTGCTTAATAACTGCTTCTTGAGTTATTGGTTAGACAACCAAAGGAAATTGCTACTAGATGGAAGGATATCTCCTAGGCCTTTCTTAAAGATAAATAAAAGAGTTGGGGAAATTGGTTTTTTATTATGCATTCAAAGGCAGTAAGAAGCATAATTCCATAGCATGTTTGGTGATCTCATGAATGGCAGTGTGCAGGATAAGTATTTGCCAAAAGACTAGAAGACCACCATGAAATTAATTCTAGCTCATGTGGCTTTAGCAGAAAATGAAAAAATACAAATACTCTTTGAAAAACTTGGCAAGATTTTCCTTAATAAATCAACATATACTTGAATATTCAGTGTCTTTAATACAAAAATATAGATGTGAAGATGTCAAGAGAAGTTAGAAAAATGTGGCCTATTTAAGTTATTCAAACTTAAAATTGCACCAAGACTGAAGGAAACTTCAAAGCAAAAATGAGAATTTATTAGATATGATGAGAATGTAATAGTATGACTGAAAATTAAATGACTCATATGTTAGCAAACAGCAATCAATTAGATCTAGTCATTCTTGAATCACGTATCTGTATACAGTCAAACTATTGTCTTGTTAACACCAAGATCAAAATTAATAAATCTGGAATAATAAAAATGAGAAAAAAGACATAATGTACAATAAAGCAGTTCCCACATAATGTATTTACAGAAATTATCAACGCCAAACATGAGAAATGGGTGGAGGACAGTGTATCAGTACAATTAAAACATTTTTATTCAAAAAATAATAACCAATATAAATTTATTGCCACAACAAGAAGATCAAAAAGAGCCCCCAAACTGCGTTAGTAGGAAACTTGACTTACTTGCCAAACAGAGAGGGATGACAATCAAAGACAATATTTAGAATAGGAAGATTTTTTTTAAATCTTATGAACATAAAGAATCATGGAGGGAACAAATAAGTTTAAAGAAAGTTGGGAAACGGACCCAGTGAATCAAAGTCATTCCTAGGATGTTTAAAAATTAAAATTAAATCTCAATAATAAAAATATTATATTTTAGGAGATTTATTAATGATCATTAGAAGTAAAGGAATAAAAAGGTAAAATAAAAAGAACACATGCCCATGGCCTATCAGCCATTTCAAAATGCACACCTTACCACCACCATCACCATGCTTGCTGTCCTCAAATCAAAGAGCCCCAAGAGGACCGCCCACTCACTAATATCCTCTGTCTACAGGAAGTAAGTAATGACAGGAAGTCAGTGGGCTCCCGGGAAATGTAGAATCTGAATGTGGTTTTTCTAGAGACTTAAGCCTAGGGAAAAAAGGAAAGGGGTTTTCCACCTAAGTGGGTACATGGGAATCTTTAGATTTAATTTTGTAAGTATGATCTTTTGATGATATTCTGGGGAGATTAAAGTGGGACATGTATTAATCCTGCAAGTATT
This sequence comes from Monodelphis domestica, assembly GCF_027887165.1. NCBI lineage: Eukaryota > Metazoa > Chordata > Mammalia > Didelphimorphia > Didelphidae > Monodelphis > Monodelphis domestica. The sequence continues at coordinate 186,835,212 of NC_077230.1, read as the reverse complement.
TTGCTCTCATTATTTTTCCTGAAGCTAGGGAGAGAACAGTAATCATAGTAATTCCAATAGTAAGGGATGTTAGTGAGAGAAGTCACATAAAAGGGGGCTGAATGAGTGTTTCCATCCTTCCAGGGGGTCGCTTTGCAATCTCTGGTTTCCACCTGCAACCGTGTCAGACAGAATAGCTTTGATTGCCCCCAGGAGCTTCATTGGCAGTTTGCTTGAAATTAGAAATCTGAATTACTGGAAAGAAATGCTAAGGTCTTATTTTAATGTTATCCTTGGATCTTTATCGTGGGACGTAGAATCAGATTCTTTTACACCTTGTTAAAATAAAAAAATAATTTTAAATTAATTTTATTATATATTTATATTATATATTTACTTATATGTAATATAAACACATAATATTTATATATCATATAATTAATTAACTAGATCCTAGTCCAACCAACCTTGTTTTAAAGTCCATCCTTTAGTTAAAAGTCATAATGAGGATTCAGGGCTTGTGCTTAATAGCCAATGAGAAAACCATTGACAATTTTTCTTTCTTCATGCACATTCAGTGTCACTGAAGAAACCCTTGTTGACTGTAATCCCTTTGATAAAATACTGAAGTACATTTGAGTCTTCTTGATGGTATCAATGCTGTCAGGTCTATTTTATTATTCTTTTGTTATATTTTCAACTATCTTTTAGTTTAAAATTTTAAAAAATCTAAATTATATAATTGGGACTGGATATTTTCTCTAATATGTAGTCTTTCTAAGAAAACATTTTTCCGAAGTTTTTGTTTGGAAGACTAGATTGTTTACTGACACTTTCAGTAGTTCTTTACTATTGCTATACTAACAATGAGTCTCATTATTTTCATGTATATATGTAGCATAATTCTAGGTTGCAGATTTGAGTGGCTTCTTTTCACTCTGTGATAAAAGTAAAAAGCTTTTGGCATCAAGGTGTTATGGTGCTCATTATCTGTTGACTTAAATTGTTCTTTGTGAATTAGACCATAAACTTTATTGTGGTTTCTGTGTAACTCTCTTCTTGCTTTAAAAGATATTTATAGCATATTGTATTGAAAGACTATTTCAGGGGATTAGGAATATTAGTTACTCAGAAAACAGATTTATTGTTTATTATATTTTTAACATGGTTGCAAAAATAAATTGAATAAGGCGATCTCTTGTTTCTTTGGGGAGATAGAAATGGGTTGAACATGCAATCTTTGAGTGTTTGCTTTAATAGCTTATAAATGTCAAAGGTCTCTCAAAATTTGCTCATAGCACAAGATCCCATATAAACTCTGGAACCAAGAGGCAATTGGCATAAAAAAAATTAGGCTTGGATTCTACATTTTTATTTTTATTTGGCAGTGGTTGCTAACATCTACAGTGTTCTAAATACTGCCACTAAATTCAAGAGATTGGACAAATAACAATAGTTATTTTATTAAAAAAAATTTTTTTTCCAGCTTCAAATTTCTAAACTAAATTGGCAGTGGAGGCATGTAGGGGAATAAATTTCTTTCTAAAAGTTTCATCCATATCTTAATATTTTGTGAATCTTTTGGTTTTATTAAACTCACAAATTTAATAGTGTTGGTCCACATAGTTGTGTATCTACTAAGCCATGAAAAACAGTACATTTCAGCATAAAGCCACACCGATGATGGATGTCAAATTTTTCTCATTGTGGCAGGTACTGAGAAATATTTTGATTTATTGATAGTCATCCTGTGTTCCACTTTAAGATTTTGGTAATTGTCTCTTTCATCTCCTTCATATCTGACTACAGTTTCAATTTTCTTTAAAAGTTAGACAAGAATTAATTTTGTTTTAATAATGCCTTGCAAATTATAGTTACTCAGTGTTGAATGAATGACTGTTAAACATGTTGGATTTTCCCATTTTCTTCCTTAATAATTTCTGAAATTCTAATCTGATGAATTTTTATTTGGCAGTGGTCGCTATCATTTAAGTGTAAAGGCTTCTGTTCTTTTGCAAAAGAATATTTTCTTTGAGAAATAATAAGAACAGTTTGACTGAAGTAGAGAGAGCAGTGTGCATTAAATTTTTAGGAAGAAAAGATAAAGCTTAATTGTGAAGTATTTAACAGCCAAACAGGTGTTAGTATTTCATCTTACAGGCAAAAAGGAGCCAGTGGAGCTTCTTGAGCAGGAAAATGATATGGTCAGACCTCTGCTTTAGGAATATCATTTTGACAGCTAAATGTATGAAGTGGAAAAGCCAGTGATGTCGGAATGGAATTCAGGAGCAAGGCTAGAGTGAATCTTATAGATAGATAGATAGATAGATAGATAGATAGATAGATAGATAGATAGATAGATAGATAGATAGATAGATAGATAGATAAAACGCCACAGTTCATCTGCTTAGAGAGAATAATTTAAACCTGTAATAGCTTATGAGGCCATCTTGAGAGACTGTTTAGAAAAAGAAGATGGCCAGGCCCACACAGAGTCCTGAGATACCTTCTTAGGGAATGAGACAGAGCTGTTGATGTGGCAAAGAAAGTATGGTTCGTTAGCTAGGTAAGGGGAAAAACTAACCTCAAGGTGGTCAGACCTTAGGAAACCACTTAAGGCTGATTTTATACCTGGAATGTCATCTTAATTATTTGCCGTGGAATGAGTGATACTTTTCTAGTAAACAGAGTATTTGGGTCGGTAATACAGAATACACTTTTTCTGGCATTTAGCCTAAAAAAAAATTTGGTAACCATAAGATTGCTTAATGAGCATGGAGTCAGAACTAAGGGGGTTGGACAATTTTATATTATATTCAGGGCTGTGAGAGCCTGGAGAATCATGTGACATCTCTGTCCTTTTAAGAGAGAACACCTTTGTAATAATTTGGATACCTTCCAGATACAATGTAGACTTTCTCTGTGACAGATAAAACAAACACATTGATAGCTCAACTATCACCCCATTAAATTGTGAACACTTTGAGAAAAGGGACTGTCTTTTACCTCTTTCTATCCTGAGTCTTTAACATAGCATATTAGTAAGTGCTTAATAAATGTTTATTGCCATTACTGGTTGACTTGGGCTCCATTTAGACCACCATTCTTCTTTTTGCATTTTGTCATGAACTGATTTTAGTTAATCTTTTAAATTGGTAATATTTGGAAGAAATCCTGACCTTTTAAGCAGTTTGGAAAACAACCTAGCATTAAAAAATTTTTTTTCATTCAATTTAGATTGATGCTAAATAACTTCATTTTTTCAGAGGGCTATATTTTCTGTCATTGTCCCTAAATTCAGCAGGAGAGGAGTGCTAGCCTCATATCTACTAATCCCAGAATCTAAGAATTGCAAAAAGCCTTTGACGCTATTAGTTCAAGAATCCTTCTTTGGAGGGGCAGCTGGGTGGTTCAGTGGATTGAGAGCCAGGCCTAAAGATGGGATGTCATCTGGCCTCAGACATTTTCTAGCTATGTGACAACCTCCTTTGCCTAGCCCATACCACACTCATCTGCCTTGAAACCAATACTTATTATTGATTCTAAGATGGAAGGAAAGGGTTTAAAAAAAAAAGAAGAATCCTTTTCTGTTTTAGTGTCAGGTAACCATCTTCTACTTCCCCTTCAGTGGGGAGGATGAGAAGGAAAAAAAGTAAAGTGATGGGGAGATTTTTAATTATATTGACCCTAAATTTACCTTATTACATATGTACGTACCACAGATTATTTTGAATTGAGAATATTCACTCAATATTTTGCTTTAAGTTTGAATTTTCCTATGTAATTTTCTAACTACCATATACCTACACTTTACCTGTGTGTCCCTTGTCTGTCCCATTAGGACAGGTAAGTAGTATTTGGTTCTATTGATTGGTAGAATTATTCTTACCAAACTATTCCAAGAGAGTTTTGAATGCTGTTGTATTGATGGATGTGTGTTTTCCAAGCATTTGACTGTTAAGCAGTCTAGCTCAGCAGTCTTAATATTTTCACTTAATATTTTCATGAAGTGTGCAACAGTGGGTGGGAAAATATGTACTAAGAAGGAGAATTCTAACTAAAATCCCTTGAGGGTAGTAGGGAATTGATTATGATAGCTTCCTTACGGTGAATTCCATAACCAGTGAAGAATTCTGGGGCAGTCATGGAGAAGAGAAACTATACTTCTTTTCCATTGTTCTGCAAGATATTTGTAAATCTGGCATATGAAAAGTAGGCATGATCACTAGATTTGCCAGTAGAATGAATACTTCCAGACCTTTTAATATATTATGACTGTTTCTGGAAACTCCCAATAAACATAGAGGAATTTAGGTGAACTTTTATGTTTAAATTAAAACTTTTTGGGAAAGTTTGGGACATTATATAATGGTCTCAAAATATACAATTGCAATAACTTAAGCAGCCCCAAATTAAGTTAACAAAATAATGTAAGATATAACAACTTTTAAAGGTATATTAAACTAGACTGCCTTATAAAATAATGAGTTATCATTTGGAATATTCAAATAGTGGATAAAGGCTAACTGCCAAGTTGAAAGCTAGAAGAGATTCTTGAATTGGATGAGAAGTTGAACTAGGTTTACCTTAGGTACCTTTCTAGTCTAAGATTTCTATGATCTCAGGTAACAGATAATTAATTTTTGTGTTGTCAACCATTTTGTCAAAGCTCCAGGAACATTAGTGATTAAGAGATATTATTTCTATCTGGCCCATTAACATTTAGCACAGTGCATATATGCTATCATGTAGAGTAATGTTTTTTGAGTTGAATGATTGGATTTGGGTTTTGTTTTGCTTTTTTAAAGAAAAAAATTAATTTGATGGACAACAAAAGATGTTTCAGATTTAAAAAAATTTAAGATTAGGTAGATAGACAAAGGCAGTTGATACATATATAAAATCATTAGATTAAATAAGAATGTAAGAGCCTTTTAAATTCTCAAATTCAATGATTTTAAGAGATACTCCTGTTGAGGAATGGGGAACATTATCAAAATGGAAAGGGAAAGGATAAGTAGATGCATTCATATGAGTATATAAACGATGAGAAATCTAAATCTAGCAAAGCTGTGAATATGTACTCTACATTTCTTTTCACTCATCATAATAATTGCTAAAAGTTGTGTACTGCCTTTTTCATTGCACAAAGAGATGTTGCTTCCATACTTTTGACAACTTAGCAGTGTACTAAAAAATGCTGTCTAGCAGAACTCAATACACTCTGAACTTTTTTTCTTGTAAGGATTTCATAACAGTGTTATTGATAGATTGTGATTCATTCTATATTCCATAGATTTACATTTATGAGTCCAAACTATCGCTTCTTGGCCTTTTGGCTAAGATCAAATGTAGTATGATTCCAAACTTCTAAAATATATTGTCTGTTTAGTCTATTATTTTAGGGTTCTAGAGAACAGTGAAGCTATAGTTCTCTATTCATTAAAGAATTCTAGTTCACAATACATTTTTTGAATCAGTAGTTTTGGTAAAGAGATAAAGTATATGTGATTATTATATTATAGTTCCTAGAGAAATTATTGCTCCACATTGAAAGGTACTCTAGTGCAGAGGTATTACATTCAAGACTCGCAAAACTTTAGTAAACCAGATTAAGATGTAATTGGGAAATGTTTAACACAATACAATACGACATAAATAATATCATTTTGTAGCTTGGAATTTTCTTAAGTCACTATCCATTTTTATTTGAGTTTGACACTATTGAACTAGTGCAATATGCATCTGAACAGGTATCCTTTTCCTTAGTTTAATTTTTTTTAAATGATTGCTCTGGAATCCTAATTTTATCATTAAGTGGTAAACATTGCCTGTTTTCAAATACAAAACATGTACACTTACTAAATGTTTCTGTGGAGCAAGTTGATATGTCAAAGATAGACATAAAGATTTATATTTGTATTCTCTAAGTGAGTATATAAACAATTTACATTAGCACATTTAGCATCTGACACTTATCAAGTAGCATAGAAAAATACATGCCCAGTATTAGGGGGATTTTTATTTTTACAAATATAATGAAGTGAATTTTAAAATACCCTCCCTTTCCATTTTTAAGCAACATTTGTTATAGTGTGTTCAAAAGAATTTTATTTAAATAATTTAGTTTTTTAACTGTAATAAAAGTTAAGACTGGTTAAATTATTGGTAGTTAAAACACTAAGTGGTGTGTGTGTGTGTGTGTGTGTGTGTGTGTGTGTGTGTGTGTGTGTGTGTGTGTGTGTCCACTCATTTCCATGGTCTTCTATATAATTATAAATCAGAGTTATCCCTTCTTAGGCAAGTTCTTTAATGCAGAGCTTATTTTTATGTGTGTGTCCCATTATGTTTATACATTTTTATGTGATAACGGAAAGAATATAAATTATTTCAGTCTAGGACTAATATTTTCTGAAGAATTTCTCAAGATTAGTATTTAAGCTAGTTTATTTTCACTTAAGGTGGTAAGTATTTTTAAAAATCTTTAAAAATGAATTACTGTCTTCAAAGGTCAGTTATTTGTCATGTGTTCATTTTCTATTAAATGTAGAATCATAGGATGTTAAGTCATAACATGGAAATTAATGCAAGCCGATAAATTTATATTGCTTACCTATCTTAATATTTTCTTAAATTAGCTCATCAAAAATGGATTTTGCAGAATAAGGATACATTTTTGTAGTGTTTATTCTTAGATTTAGGGTACCTCTTTCTGATCACTTGGTATCTACTGTGTTATCTATACTAACAAAGATAGTATCCTTTGTAGTTAACAGATAAACTGCTACTTCAATGTTAATGGTGGTTTTACATGTTGTGGAAATGAATTTCCATATCATATTATTTATTTTGATCAAATTGAAAATCTTAACTGTATTTTAAAACTTTTTGCCACAGCGTTTTACCAACGAGGATCATTTGGCTGTCCATAAACATAAACATGAGATGACACTGAAATTTGGTCCAGCTCGTAATGACAGTGTCATTGTGGCTGGTTAGTATATGCTTTTATTAATAGCTTATATACATCGTTCTCCTGGAATGTGCACAATTTTTGTGTATTTTCTGTACATATATGTGATATACTTTACTCTGGTGAAAAATGCCAATGATTTCATTTGCAATAAATGTTTGCAACATGTATTTTACCCATTACATATCCATTTCCACTTCTGACCATTCATTCACTTTTTTATGTGCTTTTAAATGTAGATTTCTTTTTTGGTATTGTTGGAATTAGTGGGAACTTTGGGTTGAGCATGCATAAAAAGCACAAACATTACTAAAATAATTGAATTTCTATGGTGTTAAGTAAATGTTACTTCCAACTTTCTTAAACCTCATTTACTAAGTATTTTAGAAATAACTTATAAGGACTAAACATGTGTCTGCTATTAAGGAAGAGCAATTAGCAAATTCATGAGTTTGGATTCTGTTTATGTTTAAGGTTAATTTTATATATGGAGTAAGATGCTCCACCTAGATTTTTAAACCATTCATTAGCCCAAATAAAAGAAAATAACCTGGAATTTGGCTCTGTTTAAATTTCATTATTCATTCAGGCAGTGTCATTAAAATTAGTCAACACTTTATTAAAACATTAACTTTTCACAATAAGTGAAAATAGAGACAAATGAATTTGCTGATTGTTTCCCCTTGACACTAGGTAGAGAATTTTTTTCATATTTTTATATGCAAATACATCTTTGTATCTTTATTGCAGTTCCTATTGTGGAACTGCTAACTGTTGTGGAAAAAAATAATCATGGAAGTTTTTATTTCAGAATTTTACATAAATTATAAAATATTCTTTACGTTGTTTTATAAAATTAACAAAACTGCATTCAGATTTAAAAAATAATTCTGAATTATTCATTTACTTATGAAAATGTGTATTCATTTACTCAGAGCCTTAAATGCCTCACTTGCTTTGAACCAAGTTCAGAAACAACATATGTCAGTGGCTAGGCTTTGCACTGCCTTCAGTCATGAAGAAGAAAAAAGAAAAAAAATCACATATAGTTTAAATAGTTCTTCTTTTTGTAAACTCCCAAGGGAAACTATTTCCAAAAATGGTTTTTGTACCTTAAAGATACTACTTGAAAATGAATATATTGTTCAAGAGAGTTTTGAAATGGTGTCATTTAGAAATTTTTGGATGTGCAATATATTTAGAGTGCCTTTAAATACCTATCAGACCCTCAAGGAAGAACAAAAAAGGAAAAAAGGGACAGAAGTTTCTAGATTATCTTGGATATTGTAAATTTAGCTTTAGGAGTTTGCCTAGAATAGACCTGATTTAACAATCCTAGAATGGCAAAAATTCTAATTCTTTACTCAGATTCACATAATTGCTAAAATGGAATGTTCTTCAGAAGTCATCTCTAATCCAATATGGATCTGAATTATATGAATCCTTTCTACAACATACCTGATAAGTTATCATTGAGGTTTTGCTTGAAGTCCTTCAGGTACAGGCGGCCCATTACCAAAAACAAGTGAACCTTTTTAGATTAAATTTTTAGATATATTCTTATGTCTAATTTAGGCATGAAATTTTATATAAGGATTCATTTTAACAATTGGTGGCCAAAAATTTAATAGCCTTCAGGAATAGAAGAAATAGGCTTCAGAAACCTACTGGTTTTTTGCCTCAGTAGAAGTCTCCAATTGAAAAGCAGGTGGAGGTGATCACTTAGAAGGCATTTTGTTGGGATTTGTTTTTTTTTCAGACTTGTGCTACGTTAGATAGTCACCAGAATTGTTTCCAACTTAGAAATTATTTAATTCTATGAATCGTTTATGATGACCAAATATTTTAAATTTATAATTTGGTTTACCTACTCCAAGAAAAAGAGAAAACATATGAATTATTTAGGGATCCTCCAAGTTATTGAGGTAAGTAGGTGGCACAGTGGAGAGAGTTCTGAACTAAATCAGGAAGACCTAAGTTCAAATCCAGCCTCAAACATTTACTAGCCATGACCTTGAACAAGTCACTTAATCTCTTTCTACTGCAGTTTCCTCTTCTGTAAAATGGGTTTAATAATAGACTCTACTCCCAGCATTGATGTAAGGATCAAATGAATTAAGATATGTAAAACATTTTCTAAATCTTAAAATACCATGTGAGTACTATTTTATTCTTAATAATACCTTACCTTAACAGCCTTCTTTAAGAGCTGCTTTTTAAAAAGGCGAATGTATACATTTGAACAGTTAGATTGGCTTTAAGTGTTAAATAGACCCTTTTTGACCAATAATCTTAAATTGTTGGAATAATACTAACTTAATTTGCCCTTTTTTAGAGCAGTTGATGAAAACTAAGGAGAAGAAACATTTTTAAAACCATAAATCCTCTTCTCATAGGACAACCTCATACTTTCATAAAATGAAACTTTTAATTTGTATTTAAATTTGTAATTCATGGAATATGCTATATCTAAACATCAAATAAAAGCATCTACATATGCACATATGAAATAATTTAGATTATGTAATATGTATAGTTTTTACTGTTCATCAATATTTAGCATATTTATGGTTGCACGTAGATTAACATTTGAGTTCTTAGCCTTAATGGTTTATTTTGTTTTATGTCTTTTTCACTTATGACTGTGTAAGTAAATGTATTAATAAAAATTGATTAAGCTAATCCTTTTTTTTTTTTAAACCCTTACCTTCCGTCTTGGAGTCAATACTGTGTATTGGCTCCAAGGCAGAAGAGTGGTAAGGGCTAGGCAATTGGGGTCAAGTGACTTGCCCAGGGTCACACAGCTGGGAAGTGGCTGAGGCTAGATTTGAACCTAGGACTGCCCATCTCTAGGCCTGGTTCTCATAAGCTAATCCTTTTTAAATGAAAAACGCATAAGTTTTTTCCTCTTAATATTCCTTAAAGAGTCCCTGAAAAGAACAGTTGAATAAACAAATCATTAAGTTGAAAAAAAGATATGAGATGAAATTCATATAATTACATTGGAGATTAACTATATAACTTTCTTAGGAGTATGTTACAGTAATATTTTATAAATAAGGTAGTAATCATAAAATAGTAAGGTAATGAAATCCTTTTAAAAACTTTAAATGATTAAGTGTCTGGGATCCAGGATTCCTGTTTTATATCAAATTACATATACAATAAGTCACAACATACTAAAGATATATCGTATTTCTACTAGTGTGTGTCTATATAACTACAGGCATTATAAAAAACTTGTATATATATTAAAAATATACAAGTATTTTCTGTAATTGTAGGTCAAAACCAAATAGTAGGAAATTTGTGAATTATCTGTCCACTCCTTTGAATTTCATTGATATGCTTGAAGTTTTTAAATCCTGTTTTTCACATCAGGAAAACAGCCTCAGAAAATATTTTGATCAGCTGTGCCTGGTTCTCTTGGCTCAAGGGACTTGCAAGATACATTAAAAGTTATACACAATTTGATGTGATGAAAGCCTTATTAAAGCAAAAATTATATGAATTAATAGACATTGGAAATGAAAGGCAAAGCAGTTATAATGCATAAATCTACTATTTGTTAGTAGTTGGCATTTTTACTTTGGCAATATTATAGGTATACCTATAACTGCATATAGTATATACATGCAAATCCAAATAATGATATATACTATACTAAAGTTAGGAAGCACTCAAGAATATTACTATTACTTGTGATATACATGGCATGGCAGGTATTTTTTTTTTTGACATAGCACGCTTCGCTTTATACAGACATAGTTAGCATTAAAATTAAGAAATAGTTTCAGAACATGGTAAGTAGGTATTAAAAATTTTTTTTTTACTTTTTCTTTGTGGTATTAACACGTTGCCATTTGGCCTGCCTATTAACTTTATATTGTTGTCCCTCCAAGTTGATTTCAAGATAATTACCAAAAGTATGTGAGAAAGGAAATTTTATAAATATGACCATTTCTTTCATCTTTTAAAGGTTATTTGTTTTCAGCGACTTCTATTTTGTGTTTTCTTACAGAGAAACCTAAAGTGACTGTACTGACATGTTGGATAGATAGTAGGGATGTTTTTGATTTAAAATAACCGATCCCGGAGCACATTGACGTAGCCAGCTATCTCACTGATAAGCAGTAGGAAGACTTCTCTTAAACTTATTTCTATAAAGCTAGAGGAACCTTTTTTGTCTGTTGCAGAAATTTAACTAAATCTTGTTTGCCTTAAAGGAAGAGTTTTTTCCAAAGAAAAGATATGCAACTGACTGAATCAGTTATTTGCTGTTGTTGTATTTATATCCAAATTTTAGAATATCTTTTCTAATACTTAAAATGATTTGTGATTATTTCTTTGATTTATTTTCAGATCAGACACCTACACCAACACGATTCTTGAAGAACTGTGAAGAAGTGGGTTTGTTCAATGAGCTAGCAAGTCCATTTGAAAATGAATTCAAAAAAGCCTCAGAAGATGACATTAAAAAAGTATGTTGGCAATATTTGCAATTTCAAGGCTTCATAGAGATATTGTTGCTATTATTATAGTATCTTGGACTCACGCACTTATTACCTTTATTTTTGTTTTGTACTTAATGACTTTAATAAATATTGCATTTTAGATGCCCCTAGATTTATCCCCTCTTGCAACACCCATCATAAGAAGCAAAATTGAAGAGCCTTCTGCTGTGGAGACATCTCACCAGGATAGTCCTTTACCTCACCCAGAATCCACTACCAGTGATGAAAAGGTTAGAAATTGATAGTTATTGGGGGAATTAATTAGAATTAATTAGTTAACAGTGTAAAGCTGCATAATCTGAAAAAAATACACATTTAAAATTAGTATACACATTATACCATTTTATTAACAGTATAACAAAAAATAGTATAATTAAAAAGAAACCAAGGATTTCAAGAAAAGAAAGATATATGTTCATTGAATAATAATACCGTCTTTACTGTAAACAAAGGAAAACTGAGAAGGAAATAATTTTAGATATCAATTTTAGGATATTAATACCAAACATGAAATTCAAACTTTTGACCAAATTTCTTCCTTTTTTTTTTTTGAACCCTTACATTCTGTCTTAAAAACCAATACTATGCATTGGTTCCAAGGCAGAAGAGCAGGAAGACAGTGGGGATTAAGTGACTTGCCCAGGGTCACATAGCTAAGAAGTATCTGAGGCCAAATTTGAACCTCCCCTCTCTAGGCCTGGCTCTCAATCCACTGAGTGAGCCACCCAGATTTCTTTGATAGATTTTTTCTGATCTGCTTATTTAAGGAATGTCTGTATCCTAAGAAACAAATTGCCATATCATTAATGTGTAAATCTATACATGCAGTCCACATCCATCCATGACAGTATCAGTTTTGTTTTTGTTTCCTTTTTTTCTTATATAAACGCTTGCTTTTAGCTTTAATCCCATGCCTTTCTGTTCTGGTCTGTGTTGCAACTTCTTTAGAAGACCCATATTCATTTATAGAAATGGTATTTGGCATGTAGTTTCAGTGATTTAGAATTCCTTTCACATTTGATTCAATAAATTAAAAGTTTCTATCCTTTTCAAAATTGTCGTTCATCCTTTGTTTCAGAGGACCATTGACATCATGGATGATTTCTTGACTTGTGCACGAATTGCTTTTAAATTGCACAAAGTCATCAGACTTTCTTCCAGAGTCAAAGTCCAGTGGCAAGATAAAAGTCAGGTTGACTGGTCTTATGCCCAGAATGCAGTGGATAATAACCGTGGCATCCTGAAAGGCTGTCCAAAGTGCTACATAGAATCTGCTTCAGCCACCTTCATGGCCTTTGGAACAAATTGTTCTCATCTGCCCATTCTGCCAGAGGAAGTCTTCACTTGCTTAGAATAGATATCCCCCTAATTCACTGACAAGTTTTGAGATCTGTGAGTTTCCCTCAACCTTGTTTAGCTTATCTGTCAAAATGTTTTTTTTACTGGAATTTAGCTGCTGTGCATGTTATAGCTTCTTGGAGCCACAGGTGAGAGTTGAGTAAAAATGTAGATGAGCAGCTCTGAAAAGGTCTTAGCAAGCCCCCACACCAGATGTGCTAGTCCCCTCTGAATATACAGAAATAACATTTTAAGGGATGAGCTAAAGCTGAAATAATATTTCAAAGTAATTTTTAAAATTTCATTTGTTAATGATCTAAAAAAATCCTCTTGTTTGTGTTTCCTAGGGTCATTTGGCATCTAAAAGGTTTTGGGTGGTGGTGGTGTAGAACAAGAGATTCCACAACATGACCATATATTGAGAGCTAGAAGGCACATCAGATGCCATGTATTTCAGTGACCTCATTTTAGAGAAACCAAGATACAGAAGTAGAATTTAAGTCAGACCCCTTTGATTTTTAAATCTATTCTCTCTCCATTTTAACTATGTTGTGCCATAGATATAACCAATTCTCAATGAAGTGCTTTTATCTTTAATCAGAATGATGAAGTTGGACAGGGCCATTTTATAGTTACTTTGTCTAACCCTGTACTGTCTGGATGACTTGTAGGTGTTAGGGGTGTACGGGGATGTTAAAGGAGCACTAGAACTTTGGTGTGATGGCTTACTAAGCCCATTTCAGGGCTGGTCATCCACCTTTCACCCAAATCTCACCTGAAAGCTGTAGCATGTACAGCAGTCACATTCCACAAAAAACGATTTTGGCAGACAAGCTAAATAAGGTTGAGGGTAGTTCACAGACCTCAAAACTCATCAGTGAATTAAGGGAGTGTCTGTGCTAAGCAGGTGAAGACTTCTGGCAGAATGGGTAGACAAGAACAATTTATTCCAAAGACCATGAAGGTGACTGAAGCAGGTGTTGTGTAGTGCATAGAGCTTGGTCAGACTTTGAAGATGCTACGGTCATCCACTGCATTCTGGGCCATAGCCAGTTATCCTGACTTCTATCTTCTCAATGGACTTAGATGATTCCAGAAGAGAGTAGGAGCTGATGACTTTGTGCAACTCTGCCTCGCTTAAATCCAATTCATGTGCAAGTAAAGACATCACCCTGTATTGTCATTGGTGTTCTTCAAAATAAAATTATATGGGGCAGTGGATTGAGAGCTAGGTCTAGAGATGGGAGGTCGTAGGTTCAAATTTGACCTCAGATACTTCCTAGTTGTGTGATCCTGGACAAGTCACATAACCCCCATTGCCTAGCCCTGAAATATTGCAATAGTATTGAAGAGATTTTAGGGAAGAAACATATAAATACTTTCATTTTATTAAAACAAGGAAGGGGAAGGTAAAAAGAGAAAGAAGGGAAAGGGAGTGATATTAATTATTTTACCCTCTAAATTATAAACTGTCTGACTACAACTATCTTATTTCTAAGTACATTAAAGGCAAAGTCTTTAGGGATTAGTAATCTTACAACAGAGTCTTTTGGTGGGCAAAGTCCAAAAATACCAAGAGAAATATCCAAAGGTGGTCTGTTCTATCTGCCCAGCAGAAGAATGAAGAATTACTTCTTTTCCACAGCCAAAAATATTCCTAGGCTTGTAATTTGAATGATGGTTTCTCAAGCTGCTCCAGGAAAATACTCTTCCTCCAGGTTCAAAGAGATTGTCAGTTGCTTAACTGTTTCTCTGGGATTCTATTCCACCAGCTCCAGGGAAAATTCTAATCCCATGCCCTGTCAATCACTTATGTCCTAAGTCTTATTTCCTATTTTAACAGCCCTTAATAATCTTCTGCCTTGGAACCAATGCATAGTATTGATTCTAAGATAGAAGGTAAGAATTAAAAAAAAAATGAACAGCAGTAAACACTAACCAAAAGTGATTAGTTGTTGTAGCTTCCTTAGTATTACACTGTTTCCTTCTTCCTCTACCCAGGGTTATTGTTGAAGCTACTTTAATGACCTTATTTAAAGTAGTATGTGCACTGAGTTAATAAAATTGGACATGTGCTGGATAATAACTTCATTCTGCCCAATAGATATAGTAGATACATATTGGTTAGAGACCAGTGTCCTCTCGTTGCTTGTAGTTACATATCATTAAAAAACTTTGAATAAATATAGAAATTGTTTTCTTTTATCCTGCTGTTTAATAGGAAGTATCATTGTCACAGACTGCACAACCTACATCAACTATAGTTCGTCCAGCATCATTACAGGTTCCCAATGTCCTGCTTACAAGTTCAGACTCAAGTGTCATAATTCAGCAGGCAGTACCCTCTCCAACATCAAGTACTGTTATCACCCAGGCTCCTTCCTCCAATAGACCAATAGTGTAAGTAATATCATTTGATAATTAAATGATGATTTTGTTTTCCTCTCCTGGAGTTTTTTTGTTTGCTTGTTTCTTTTTGGAGTTTATCATTTCTTTCATTCATTTGGGTGTTGGGGATGGGTGGTTGGGATAAATTTTAAATTAAAAAAAAATTATTTACTTTTTAGTGATAAAAAATGTATACCATAACTCTCAATACACTATAATTTTGCCTTCCTGTCCTCTTTTCTCCTACACTTGAAACAAAAAGCTAATTTGCAAGCCTACATTATAAAGGACTTTAAACGCCAACCAAGGGTATTGAACACCAAAGACATGATTTTATATGTGATCCTGAAGGTGAGAAGAAGCCACTGGATTTTTTTGAATATGGAGTTGTTTTAGTTAGACATCCACTTAAGGAAGATCATTTTGAGTGGAGGATGGACTAGAATGAAGACAGTATTGAAGCAAGGAGAGAGACTTAATCAGAAACCTATTTCAGAACTTTAGGAGTTAAAAAAAGCTCATTATCAGGAGAATGTGTACCAGGTTGTAGCATTATGGAAGTAATGGAGATTTTAGGAAGAGAGAAACAACAGGACTTGGCAACTGATTGGATATAGTGTGTGAAAGAGGGAAGAAATGATGCTAGAAAACATCTATGTTAAGAGTGGTTGGCAAGCAGGATGGTGGTACCCTCAAATGTATTAAGGCACTTAGAAAAAGGAGTGGGGGTAAGTTCCATTTTGGACATGAGGAGTTTAAGATGTCTACAGGTCTTTGAGCTCAAAATATGAAGTAGGCAGTTGGCGATGTGTGACTGGAAGTCAGGAGGTATCAGGTTGGATAAGTATATCTAGGAATTATCTGCATAGATAATGATATGATATCCATGTGAGCTGATAAGTGAAATAGGATTGAGGGAGAAGAGGGCCAAGAATAAAACCTTGAGAAATAAAAACCTAGTCAGAAAAGATGGAGAAAAGGATGAAGAACTATATCAGAGGTTGCAGAGAGATTAAAAAAAAAAGAGGATTGAGAAAAGATTACTTTGATGTGGCCGTTAAGACATTGTTGGGAACTTTGGAAAGAGAACAATTTCAATTGAATGAAGTCAGAAGTTAAGAAAATTAGAAGGAAAATGGAAGCATCAGTTTAGCCACAAAACAGAGGAGAGAGAAAATAGCCAACAGGTATAGATAAATGATTTTTTGAGAGTGAGAGAAACATGAACATACGTGTAGGCAGTAATGAAGCATTCAGTACATAGGGAGAGCTTGAAGTTAATAGTGAAAGTGGGGCTGATAAAAGAGAAAATCTACCAGAGAACACTGAACGGAATAGAATCCCTTGTGCATGGAAGGAGAAAAGCAAGCCATCTCTTCATTTGAGATCAGAAGGAAGGAGGATATGGATAGTAGTCATAGTAGTCAGGTTTCTGAGTGAGGTTTGATTAGAAAGAGAGGGGAAGGGGATAAGAAGGAACTCTTGGTAAAAATGACTTCATTTTTTTTTCAAGTGAAATTGCAATCATTTCAAAATCTTATTTTTTAAGGTTGGAGTATGATAGTAAGTACACTTATCATCAAGCTATTTTTTAAAGATAAGATTACCCGTTTTTTCTTTGCTTTTTATTTGTCCTTAAATTCTCTCCATTTTGTTTCTCAGTCCCGTACCAGGTCCTTTTCCTCTATTGTTACATCTTCCCAATGGACAGACTATGCCCGTTGCCATTCCTGCCTCAATTACAAATTCTAATGTACATGTTCCTGCTGCAGTTCCAGTAAGTATAAAATTTAAATATTTAATTTTTTTTCTCATCAACAAGGAATGTTAGTAAAATAAACAGAAAATATTTCAAGGCTGATAATTTTTTATTAGAAAGTTGTATCAATTTTTAAAATAATTACTACATTGTATGGCAGGGAAATTTGGGGGTAAGTTTTTTTTAGAGTTAACTAGGTAGTAGAGGTAGACCTGAAATCAGACAGGTTTTAGTTCAAATCCAGCTTCATATACTTACAAGCTAAATCAGTCATTCAATAAATATTAAGCAACCTGCCATTTGCCTGACATTGTACTAAAGACTAGGGACAGCAAGAAAAGCAAAAGATAATCCCTCCCCTCATGGAGTACATAATCTAATGGGAAAGACAACATACAAGTAACTGTATAAATAAAGTAGAAATAGGCAATGATGAACAAGGGGAAAACATTAGAATGAAAAGGGATTTGGAAAGGTTTTTTATCTGTGGGATTTTAGCTGGGTGGAAGAAGGAAACCAGAAGATGAGGAGGGAGGGTACTCAAGGGTTACAGAGCAGCCAGTGAAAATGCCCAACTCAGGAGATGGGGTATGTTGTTTTAGGAGCAGCGAGGAGGCAAGTGCATCTGCATCATAGAATATATGGGGGGATTTGGAAAGTTAGTGGGGGACTTGGTTATGAAGAACTTTGAAAGTCATACAAAGGAGGACCTTGGGCAAGTCATTTCATTTGACCTGTCTGCCTCATTTTCCTTATCTGTAAATGGTATTAATAATAACACCTACCTCAGGATTTTTGTGAGAATAAAATGTGATAATGCTTATAAAGTGCTTTGCAGGCCTTAGACTGTTAGTAAATGCTAGCAATTACTTTTAATTATCATTATTAAAATCTAGTAGTTAGGATTCCTCCATTCAAAAATATTAAGGTTCTTAACAATGCCTTAGAAATATAATAGAACAGAACATTTCTTTTAGCTTTTCCTTCAGAAGTAGGCAGCATGATAGAGAATATAGGCCAGCCTTGGAATGAGGAAAAACCTGAGTTCAAGTCTTACTCATTCTCAGACTACAGGCAAGTCTCCTGCTTCAGGCAGCTCACTAGATGTGTTACCAGGCTGCATTGGAGGCAATTTTTATATAGGAAGCATGATGTCCTGCTACAGTCCCAGATCCTGGCCATGACCATCACTCACAAATAACACAGAGGAGAAATGAAGTTACCCTACATCCCACATAATTATAATGAAGGTTTACTTATGTGAATGTATGTATGTATACACATATACACACATGCATGTATACTTACATATTTACATAATTATACACACATGTATATGCATACAGATATGTAGTACACACATAAATTTCTATGTGTGTGTCATTTTTCGAATGCTTCTTTAAGCCAAACTTTTAGCTTTAGAATGTCTATTTAAAAGATGACTATTGTTTAGTAATGTCAGGCAGCCTACCAGCAAATTTAGAATTGTTATAAGCATTGTGTTTCTGTACATTTTTATGATAGACTTGGAAATACAAAGTATCTGTGACTATTTAAGTAACCAATAATAATTATAATCTTAAAATGTTGAAAATTCAAACTACAATAGATGGGCCAAAGGATACTGCACTCTTCCTTTACTTCAATTCAACATCAATGGAATTAGTTCACTCCAAATTACTATTTAAAGTGTCTATGTCATCCAGTATTTATGGTCATCATAATACTTTATAGCAGTTATTTTAATAAGGGTTTAAAATACTATTAAGTCAGATGGAAGTGTCCATTTAATGAACTGTTAGGAACAGTAATAGGGACATAGCCACCAACCTACCTCTTTAAAGCCAATGTCAGACCTAACCTTACCTCTTAGATTGAGGGAGAAAAGGCGGAAACTATTCCAGTAACACATTTCTGAACCAGTATTCATTCGACCCTAGTCTCTTTCAGTTTCTTAAAATGGTCTGATAAAAGCTATTTGGTATCAACCCACATGCAGTATTGCTGCATTTATCTGGCATTATTGGGAGAATTAGGTATTCCATTAGATCTTTTTAAAATTAAATTTTAATACTAGAATTAGATTTTTTTTAGATAACTGAAACAACTTCTTTAAAAGCCAAAACCTGAGAGATTTATGTGAAAAAATAAAATTATTATAATTACATTTACAATATTTTTAAGTAATAATTTTTACTTTTTCCTCTTAGTAGAACTATGGAAAATTTTTGAGAATTTTTTTTGCATGACTATATAAATTATGGGACTATCAAGGGACAGAAAAATAGGGTGATGAGAAAATATGGTTGTGGAATTAAGAAATAAGACAATTGTGTGAGTTCATATGTTGGTCCATATGTGTGTATTCATACATATACCATCCTCTCAGTTGCTAATACTTATTTTTTTGCTTCTTAATCCAGTTTTTGTTATATTGCCCATCATATAAACAGAATGAGGCTTCTATATTATATTATGTAGAAAAAATAAATTTTAACATCTTTGCACAGCTTGTTAGACCTGTCACCATGGTGCCTAGTATCCCAGGAATCCCAGGTCCTTCTTCCCCACAACCAGTGCAGTCAGAGGCTAAAATGGTAAGTGAGGTTTTGTTTTTAGATTCTTTTAAGTTTCCTTTGAGTTTATTGTGGATCTGTTTTTCATGTAATAATACCCTATTTAAATGTGCCACTTAGTCCCTGTACATGCATTAGTTTGAAAGATTTTATTTTGTAGAGCATTAGAGAAGAACCTGAATTCTTGAAGAAGACATACTGCCCCAAAAGAATGGGCTGATGATTCAGAAGGCACAGACCTTACTTACTTTGAGCCACTTTTAAGGCCACTTTTTACTATGTTGATTCAGAAGTTAAACTCCCTTGCTCCTCCTGGTGGAAACTGTTTGCATTGCATCAGAAAATTAGTTTATTTTCTCCTAAGGAGGTTCAAGCATAAAGTTGATGTTTGTCTTAATTTGTATTAACAAACAGTCTATAAGTTGGTTAGTTAAATGATCAAAACTTATATTAAGAAAAGCCAGAAAATACTGCATTTGTCACAGTAAGAATTTTAGAAAAAGCAATATTAACTGAGAGAAAAGCATGATTATATTCCTATCTCTGCCTAATCTTGATATATGACCTTACATATGCCTCTTAACCTTACTGTATTTGTTTTGTCATCTGGAAAAACTAGTTAGTCTCTTAAGTCCCGTTGCAATCTAAGACAGTTATGATTCTGTGAATTTTAATTTTTTTATGTGTATAGGACAGAGGAAATTTTTTTAAATTTCAGAATTTTAAAAATAACCCTGTAACTTTGATATTTCTAGGTCAATTCTCTTTGCCCTCAGGGAAAACTCTTAAGGAAAATATTTCCCAAATTTATTTAGCAATGGAATACTTCACAAGTATCTTTATCCACTTATATAGAAGAATCAGAAGGATTTGAACAAAACAAAGAATTATGAAGGTTATATGGAGTCTTTTAGAATTATAAATAAGATAGAATATGGGGAGGAGGAATTTGGATGGATTTATGTGTGGCAAGTTGCTAAAAGGCAAGAGTTACTAATTCAAAGAGCACTCAGCTAGGATTTAGGAATTTGTAATCAAATTCTAAACTTACAGATAAACACAGACAATTTGCCCCCATCTTCTTCTGTGAGTGAGCTGCTAGCAGAAACAACAAAGGACCAAGGATACTATTTCAAATAAATAAGGAGAGCAGGAATAATTTTGTCTTGTCCTGAATAAAATATGTAGTAATTCATAAGTGACTTAAATATTCTCAAAGTCTTAATTGATCTCCCTTCTAAAAGAAAAAAAGGAGCTTAAGAAATGCTCACCACTTTCCAAATTAACAAGGATAATGAATTATTCCTTACAAAAATGGAAGAAGCACTTAAGTGTAAAAACAAAAAAGAAAATACATCTGAAGAGTAGAGACAGGAGAAAATTATTTCTATTCACCAAGCTAGGCACCATATCCATAGGTATTTACTATGTTCACAAACTGTGCTAAGTGCTAGATACTTATATAAAAACTGTAAGGTCTCAGGGAGCTTATATTCTAACAAGCAAGAAAAGTACATGTAAAATATATAGCATAAATATAAAGAGAATAAATGTAAATATTTAAGGTTATTTGGGAGGGAGGACACTAGCAGTTGAAGTAATCAAGAGAAGTTTCATGTAGTAGATCTTCATTTTTTGAGTTTTTTTAACCCTTATTATCCATCTTAGAATCAATACTTAGTATTGGTTTCAAGGCAGAAGAGTGTGGTAAGGACTAGACAGTTGAGTGTTAACACTTAAGTGACTTGCCCAAGCTTATAAAGCTAGGAAGTATCTAAGGTCAAATTTGAATCCAGGACCTCTTGTCTGTCTCCAGTCCTGGCATTCAATTCACTGTGCTATATCTAGCTGTCCCACTGGCTTGTATCCTAAAAGAAAAGAGAGGCAGAGACTTTTTGAGGCAGAGATGATAAGGCAGTGAATTCCCCATGTTGTGAGGAGTGGTTAATAAAACATACATGCCTTTTTATTAGCCTAGGTTCAAATCTGGCCTCAGACACTTCCCAGCTGTGTGACCCTGGGCAAGTCACTTAACCCCCATTGCCTAGCCCTTACCACTCTTCTGCCTTGGAGCAGAAGAGCATTTCCATTTGGAAAGATGGATTAGGATTAGGTTATAAAGGATCCTGAAAGTTAAATGCAAGGGTTTATATTTGATCATAGAGACAATAGGGAGCTATTGGAGGGAGTGCCAAAGACAGACCTGCCTTTGTGGAAAATTACTTCATTAACATTATGTAGGATAATCTGCAATATTGAAAGGGATTTAGAAGCAGAAAAACTCAATAGGAGGCTTCTCTGGTGTTCTAAGCAAGAGGTCCCGGGAGCCTAAAGTAAGGTGGTAGTTGTGTGAGTGAAGGTAATAATCTAAAAATGAAATTTGATAAGTGATTGGATAGGCAGCAGGAGGAAGATTCAAGAGTTAGTTAATGCCAAGATTATGAACCTGACACATTGGGCTTTTGAATAAAGTAGAAAAGTTTGGAGAAAAGGAGGCTTTATGAGGAAAGATGAGTTCACTTTTAGTTATGTTTAAGATGTCTCCAGGATATCGAGTTTGAAATATCCTATAGGCAATTGGTGATTCAATACTGAATCTTAGGGAAGAAAAGAGCTTAATGCAGATGACTCCCAGATCTATAGATAGAAATGTTAATTAAACCCATGGGAACTGACGATGTTATCAAGAGAGAAGATGGAGGGGGAAAAGAAAAGGGCTCAGGACAAATTCTTTGAAAATATCAACTTTTAGGGCATGTGGATGAGGCAACTGAATCCATGATGCTAATGAGGAGCCAGAAAAGGAGACTGAAATGGAGTCAGATAAAGAGGTGAACCAAGAGAGAACAGTGTCACAAAACCCCAGAAAGGAGAGAATATCCAGAGAGAGAGGGTAGTCAGGAGGGTCAGATATAGCAGAGAAATCAAGAAGAAATAGGATTAAGAAAAGACCAGATTTGACAATTAATAGATTATTGATAACCCTAAAGTGAGTAGTTTCACTTGAGTGGTGAGGTGAAAAACCAGACTTCAATAATGCTGTAAAGCAATCCCAAAAAATCAAAGGGAACAAAATCTAAGAAAGATGCCAACAATAAAATTCATACACTCAGAGAGCAAATGCAAAATTTGGGTAATAAAAAAAGTTAGTTATCCTAACCCAGAGTCAAGTTTTACCTAATAGGAATTACAGAGACTTGATGGAATGAGACTTTTGCCTGTGTATATGGTTCTTTGGAAGGTTATTTTATTCAGAAGAAAACAGAATTGAGGGGAAAAGGGAACAGGGAGGAAATGAGTTGTGCTTTATGTTAAAAAGTTATATTAATGGAGAAGAAATTCCACAACCAAAGGATTATGGAGAACATTTAGATCAAAATCAATGGAAAGAGAAACGGAAGTGATATTATCATTGGAATTTGAGAAACGGAAGTGATATCATTGGAGTTTACTATAAACTACCTGTAACAAAAAAAAGGCCATAACTAAGGGGTTCAGGGCACATCATAATCCTGGCACAATGGGTAGGGTTTTAGGGACTTCAGTATCCATTCCTTGAACCTCTTTAGCTACCAATCAGAGAAACTAGTAATGGCTTGACTTACCTTAAAGAAAATTTCATTCTTTAGAAGTTAAGGAAAAATTATTCTGAATGTAATTCTCGCAATTAAAAATAAAAGGATTGTTAAGGATGAGAACCTTTGGTGAAGTCAGTAACCCAGCTTAGGGTTTGTTGATAGAGGAGAAGTTATGACATAGTTTGACATGCTACTACATTGGAGAGAGCAGATAGGTAAGGAGCCTGTAAACTAGAATCCTGCAGAAGTCAACCCAGGAGAAATGGAAAGTTTTCTGAAATGAAATTAAAGTTCTAATTAGAAGGAAAATGTGGAATTATCCAGAGAACAAAATCTTTAGGGAATTCATAACCTGAAATAGATTTTTTAAAGACATGGAAGCAAAGACAAGTAAAGGTAACTGAGGTGTATAATGAATGGACAAAAAGTAAGGGAAATTAAAATGGATTTGTTTTTTGTTATATGCAATAAAAGGAGATTATCAAAGGAGTGATAGGACTACATAGGATGTGAATGTGATGATAAATACGCATGCAATGATGGTAACTGGCAGAAGGTAGAGTAGCTCAGCTCTAATTTTGCTTTCTCTATAAAGGAGAATCAGTTTTGAACTGGAAAGAACAGAACAAAAATGCTATTAATAATTCCTTTTTTTCCCCTGGCTCTATAAAGTAATACTTTGACAGTTTAATTGGCATGGTTGATAAGTTAATTAATTTGGTAATCTTGTCCTTTCTATTATATTGGCTCAGCCTATCCATGAGCAATAATTATTTCTTCATTTATTTATATGTTTTTCATTTGTTTAAAGTGTGGGCTTATTTTAATTAGTTCCAATTTCTGGGGATTTCTAAGGAAGCTATTATGCCATCTGCAAAGAGCAAAAATTTGTTTCTTCTTTGTGCTTATTCCCTCAATATTTTTTTCCTGTCTCTGTCAGCTATCATTTCTGGCTGCATTATCAAATAATAAGGTTGATAATGGATATCCTTGATTTGCTTTGCTCCTGATCCTAGTGGGGAAATCTTTAATTTATCCTCATTACCTTATAGAACTGACTGTTTTACATAGAAACTACTTTTAATATCAAAGAAAGCCATATATGATCATGTTTTCTAGTTTTTTGTTTTTGTTTTGCAGAAAAAACCTTACTGCATCAGTTGACAATCTTGATTTTTTTTTAACCTTGATATTTTCAGTTATAAAATAGAACTCTAGAAATTACTATGGAATACTAACTTTGAGAAAGCTAAAATATTTGGCATTGTTTTAGAGAGAAGTACATTATATGCAAGATCAGGCATAAGAATTTTTAAACATAAAAATAAAGAAGGGTACCATAGTAATTCCATAAAATATTCAAGGATTTAAGATGATAAATGCTGTGGTCATAACAGGTTATAAAAACCCAAATCAAAACTGTTTTCAGTAGGTTCTGTTGATGGTTGAGTTCATTATTTAGCAAACAGTTATAATCTAATGCATGTGATTTAAAACATCCCTGCAAATAGTCTTCTGTCTGTGGCAAGTAGCTATTTATATTAGGCAAGCAAGCCCTAGAGAACAATGATTAAAATAACTAGAAAACATATGACTCAATGAAGAGCTTTCATATTGTATTTTATGTTCATAAATTCCAATTGTTTTCTAAAATTCATTGACAATATACTCACTCAACAAAATTTTCTGATCACATTAAACCCTAAGAGATTGGAACCATTCTGCATTCAGAATAGATAGAATGAGCACCCATCTCAATTATAAACTATACTCTTAAACACTGTTATTAAGAAATAAAACAGCTTGGGAGTTTGACATGGTTCCATCACTCTTAAATCATATCTTCTCATTTATTTTTTTCTATCTTTTTATCCCCCAGAGTAACTAACAGGTTTCCCCATTCACCAATGAATTTCTTACCAGTATGAAATTGGAAATGTACCAACTATATTTTATAATTTTAGTAGTATTCTCTATTAGAGATATGATGTATACTCAGTCACATTTGCACACAACTAGGACACTATCAAAGAAGCTTTAGTCCAGTGATTTTGTAAACTCAGATTAATCAACATATCAGTGTTCTTATCATTGTCTCCTAAAATAGTTTAAATTACTTTTCCTTAATCAGTTATACTTGCTCACTTTCTTTCTCCTTGTGGATAGAATACATAACAGTGGAAAGTTCTAAACCATCAGTCAAATAAATCATTGTTATCATAGTCATACATTTTGAAATATAGGAGCTACAGTTTTTGTGGGGATATCTTGTGACTTGGTTTTTGGCAGTAATGCCTTATAGGAATTCCATGTTGTGTTTTATCTGGCACTTAATCCCCGTAAATGCCACTACAGTAGTTTGTCTAGACCATGTGCTACCCTAGCACCTATTTAGGAGAATGCTCCAAAGACACAATCCAAAAAAATAAGCATCTTTGTGAAGCTCATTATCTCTAGATCTTCCTGCTGTCCTCCTGAGACTCTTTTCAACTTCAATGTTAAGTCCACAAATGAGCTGGACTCAACAGATTCATTTCCCCTTTCTTCTTCCTATCAATACCCTTTGACAGGTCATGAAGACAGGAGATGTATTATAGAAGTAAAGATGAATAAATGCTTTTTATGTTTCAGTGAAGGAAAGAGTAGAATCTTTAAATTGTAGGCCAAAGTCTTGACTTTGATTTCTGGCAAAATTCTATTATGTATTATTAAAGGATTTGTTAGCGAATGTCTACCAAAAAAAAAGAGCAGTTATCAAAGGGGCAACATCACTTTCTTCATCAGGAATAGGTCATGTTGAATAAACCTGAGCAATTTTTTTGAAAGCCCTTTTACTAGATCAGAGCCTTGTGTAATTTTTTAAAAGTATTTGACAAGATCTTTCATCTTGTAGAAAAACTAGAAAGATAGGTGGCTGAATGACAGTATAGTTAATTAGAAGTAAAATAGATGAAGCCATTCAACAAGCATTTTTTAAGTGTTCCTCATATGCCAAGCACTATGGAAGTCACTGGGGATACAAAGACAAAAACGAATCAACCCTTGCTCTCAGGGAGCTTATGTTCTCAGGGAAAGATGACAACACGTGTATTTATAAGGCTATAAAGATTAAAGTCAAAATAAATGCTAAGTAAATAAGGGAGATAATGAACTAGAAAACTAGAATTTAGAGGGGCAGAAAAAAGGCTTATTGTGGAAAAAGTGTTTGTGCTGAGTCTTGAAGGAATTAAACAGTTGTGAAATGAAAGTGAGGAATAAGAGCATAAGGACAGTGCCAGCACTAAATGGAGAGAAGGGAGTGTTATTTGAAGAGTAGCCATCAAAAAGTCTGGGTCCGTATGAATCAATATCAACTTAGATGTTTCTATGTCACCTTGAAATAGGTTTGCAATGGAATGATCCTGGCATCTATCCTTAGCGTATTGCCATTTAGCATTTTTATCAATGACTTGGATAAAGGCATAGCTCATACTTGTCACCTTTACAAATGAGGAAAAGCTGGTTAGCATAGCTAACACACAAGATGGCAGAAAAAAAAAGATCCAAAAAGATCTGTCTTGTCAAACATTCAGTCACAAACACTCATTAAGTGCTTTCTCTGTGCCTAGGTACTGGGTAAGGTAGTAAGGCAAAAGTGAAGCACCTCCTACTTTTGAGATGCTCACAGTCTTGCAAGAAGAGACAGGGTATACCTCTCTATTGAAACAAGAGAATAAGGCAGAGGGTTTGTTGCTGGAAGAAATCAACAAAGTTTCACAAAGAAAGTGCTCTTTGAATAAAACTTTCATGAAGGAAACTAGGAGGCAGAGGTGAATGGATTGCATTCCAGGAATAGAGACCAGCCAGTGTTATGGCATAGAATTCTGTCTGTGAAGGATAGAGAGGAGGTCAGTTTGGCTAGATTATTGTTTATGAAAGGAGGTACTGTGTAAAACAACCAGAAAAAGAGAATGGAGCCAGATCATAAAGTGCTTTAAATTTAAATTACTTGAATATGTATTTATTCTTAAGAGGTATTAAGGAACTCCTGGAGTTTATTGAATTACAGAAATTGTTTATTGAATCTTACACTTTGAAATCCCATCATCAGCTCTGTGGAATGATCACTTGGAGAGGGGAAAGATTTGAGGTAGGTTGACCAAATAAGCAGGCTATTAAAAGAATCCATGCAAAATAGGCGGTGGCCGTTTGAATGGAAAGAAGGAAAGAAAGGATGGAGTGCAGGTGGAAATGACAAAATATGACAACTTACTGTGTATGAAGGATAAATTAGACTGAAGAGCTGAGAAGGATAATGATTCACCAGAATTGTGAACCTGGACTTTACTGCTCTGAATAGAGCAAAATTTAGAAAGAGGGGTGGGGTTTTAGGAAAGACAATGTGTTCTGTTTTGGATATAGTGAGTATGAATTGCCTAGAGAACATTCATTTTGAAATATCTTGGAAGCAATTAGTGTTGTATTTAACTGGACCTTGGGATAGAGATTAAATCTAGATATGTCTAGATCTGAGAGTCTGATGACAGCAGAGATGATTAATTAAACCCATGGAAACTGGTGAAGTCACTAAGCGAGAAAAGAGCCTAGAACAAAGTCTTGGCCATGATATGAATGAAGAATTTAAAAAGGAGACTGAAGAATGGTTAAACTAGTAGGAGGGAAAACCAAGAGAGAGCCAGGTCACAAAAACACAGAGTGGAAAGTAGGAGCAGTTGATTAATAACATCACTCACTGCAAAGAAGTCAAAAAAGGATGAGGAATTAGAAAAGGCCATCATCAAATTTTGACACATAAGAGATCATTGATAATTTTGGAACTAGTAGTTTCATTTCAATAAAGTTGAAAGCAACTTTTAAAAATGAATGATAATAAAGTAAGAAGAGAAGAAGAGACAATAAACAGATTTCTCAAGCATTTGATCAGGAAAGTTTAAATGGTGAGAGCTTAAAGGGGATTTAAGGTCTATATCAGTAATGTTAAACTCATATAGAATTGGGGTTGATTAAATCATATGTAAAGATCCCTACAGGTAGCATAATGTCATAGAAAACAACATGTTAGCATTTTCTGTGGTTTATTATTTTGTTATATGTCCCACATTTTAATCTTATTCAGATAACACTGATAGTGATTTTGGCTGCTTGCAGCCATTGACATGTTTGACATCTCTTGTTTGGGAATAAAAAATTTTTTTAAAGATAGATAGACAAACAGTATGCTAGAGAAAGTAAGGGCATATGGTATTGAAGATAAATAGAGGGACAGCTAGGTAGCACAGTTGTCAAGCCTGGAATTTGGAAGGACCAGGGTTCAAATCTCTTCTCTGATGCTTCCTAGCTGTGTAATCCTTGCCAAGTCATTTAACTCCAGTTGCCTAGCCCTTACCACTCTTCTGATTTAAAATTGATACTTCAGAAGGGTTTTTTTGTTTGTGTTTTTTTTAAAGATTAAAAATAAAGGAGTTGATGGGGGGGGGGGGTAGCTATGTGGTTCAGTTGATTGAGAGTCAGACCTAAAGACGGGATGTCCAAGGTTCAAATCTGACCTCAGACACTTCCTAGCTATGTGACCCAGGGCAAGTCACTTAACTCCAGTTGCTTAGCCTTTGCCATTCTTTTGCCTTGAAACCAATACACAATATTGATTCTAAGATGGAAGGTAAGGGTTCTTTAAAAAAAATAAAGGAGTTGACCTTGGAAAAGAGAAGGATTACCTCTTTATCAGAGATTGAAATGAAGCAGAAGAAAATTGGGTTGATATCAAGGGGGTTAGGAGATATAAAGGGGGAAAAAAATCTCATCATGAATGGTCTCTATTTTATCTCCAAAGGACTGAACACTGGACCTAACTGACTGACTGATCATAAAGTGATATGTAATAAGAATAAATAATTTGGTAGTACAAGATGGAGTTGTGGCTAGAGAGCATATTGTCTTGGGGAAAGAAGGGGCACCAACTGGGGTTTTAATGAATTGCCTGCAAGCTCAGTAAGACTCAACAGTTGTAATAGGATACACTTCCCCAAAACTATGATAATCTTGGGCTACACAAAAGAGACATAGCTTTTACATTTAGGGAGGTAGTAGTTCTGTATTCTGCCCTCATCTGATCACACTTAAAAGTATTATGTTCAGTCCTGAGTGTTACATTTTAGGAAGAACTTTGATAAACAGGAGAGCATATATGGAATAAGAAAGAAAGGAGAATAGTAAGCAGCCTGGAGATTATACCATATGAGTATAATATTAATTGAAAGAATTGAGTAATGTTAATCCTTGGAAGGAAAAGACTTTGGAGGCAGTATTTAAAAAGCCTTCCCAAAAAATGAATAAATGGAATAAAAAGTACTAAACTTCTAGGCACTATGGATTCTGAAAAAATAAGACTCTCCCTACCATGAAGGAACTCCGCATTCTAGTGAGGGAGACAGTATAGCAAATAAGGAACCAGAGACCTAGGAAAAGATGTTTTGGTCTGGGAAATAAAAAGGTTATTAAGTTAGTTGTCACAATTAACACATCCATTTCAAAAGCACTTAGTGATGAATTGCTTTTGCTCTGGGATTCTTCAAGGTAAAGCAGACCTATAGTTACAATCATTTTTTGTTTTTCAAATCGTTTCAGCAACAGCAAAAAGTAGTGTGAACCTCCAGGCTAATTTTATATTCTACTAATAATATTCTTTTAGATTTCTTCATTGAGTGCTTATATTAACTACAATTATTTTTTTTTGCCCCCAAAATCCCCAAACTAAAATTGCTGTTATAAATCATAATTATAAACTAGAAATTTTTATTTTACCTATAATTCTGAAAAAATATTATAAAACTAAATAGGAAATAGTTTAAAATATTTTATGTGTAGTGATCTATAAGAATTAAAAACAAGTAATTAAAGAATTAGGGATTAATAATTTTCTTAAAGACTTCATATCAAACTTGTATTTTACAAATTTTATGGGATGTAACATTTTTAATGAAATGAGTTACAACTTAGAATGTTTAATGTAATATAAAATATATGTAAAGGTAATTTTGATGATGGAATTTTTTATCTAAATAAAGATTTCCAGTATTTAAAACAGTCTTTTATCTAGTTTCACATCAGATTTATTTCTATATATATTGATTTAAAACAAAAATAAAGTGAATATACACACTCCTACATATGATGGTATAAGATTAAAAATTAATATCCTGATACTCCAAGTATTATTTCTATGAGATTGAATAAAATAACTTGGGGCAAAGGAAAGAATAGCTTCAGTAAAGAGAAATCTTCTCAGACTATACATCCTGGAGAGAGCACAGAGTTTCCAGAGAAGCCCCAAGGGCCGTGTTTCCAGCAAACTTATCTCCCAAATTTAAGGACTCAAAGTCAAGATGTAAAGGAAAGGGATGCTGGGTAATGTAGTTCAGTGGTATAAAATTTCTAATTTACACAATGGAGAATAGCAGAATTTTATAAGCTGTCTTGCTAAGAGATGGAATTTTTTTTAGTCATCTAAGCAGTGACAGAAATGAGTACCTTTTTATAATATAAAATACTTATTGTTTGGCTAATGATAAACACTTTATTAAATAATAAATGCACTTCAAATTCAGTTTCATTTGTTCATTTTTTCCCCAATGGAATGTCTTTATTTTTTTTAATATTATTTAATAATTAAGAAATTTTTTCCTTGGTTGCATGATTCATGTTCTTTCCCTTCCCTTCTTCCACCCCCTCCCATAGCCAACCCTTAATTCCATGGGTTTTACATGTGTCATTGATCAAGACCTATTTCCATATTATTGATATTTGCACTAGTGTGATCATTTAGAGTCTACATCCCCAATCATATCCCCATTGACTCATGTGATCAAGCAGTTGTTTTTCTTCTGTTTCTACTCCCACAAGTTCTTTCTCTGGATGTGGATAGCATCCCTTCTCATAAGTGCCTCAGAATTGTCCTGCATCATTGCATTGCTGCTAGTAGAGATTGTACCACAGTGTATCAGTCTCTGTGTACAAGGTTCTCCTGGCTCCTTTCACTCTGCATCAATTCCTGGAGGTCATTCCAGTTCACATGGAATTCCTCCAGTTCCTCATACTTTCAGCACATTAGTATTCCATCACCAACAGATACCACAATTTGTTTAGCCATTCCCCAAATGAAAGACATCCTCTTATTTTCCAAATTTTTGCCACCACAAAGAGTGAGGCTATAAATATTTTTGTACAAGTCTTTTTCCTTATCATCTCCTTGAGGTATAAACACAGCAGTGATATGGCTGGGTCAAAGAGCAGGAAGTCTTTTAAAGCCCTTTGGGGATAGTTCCCCAAACTGCCATCCAAAATGGTTAGATCAATTCACAACTCCACCAGCACTGCATTAATGTCCCTATTTTGCCACATCCTCTCCAACAGTGTTGCTTCATTTTTAACATTGTTTTTATATATAAACATATACATAAACATCTGGAGTCAGGAAGACCGGAATTCAAATGTGACCTCAGATACTTCCTAGTTGTATGACCCTGTGCACGTCACTTAATCTCCATTTGCCTTACTTTCCTCATCTGTAAAATGATCTGGAAAAGAAAATGGCAAACCACTCCAATGCCTTTGCCAAGAAAACTCCAAATGGGATCCTGAAAAGACCAGACAAGATTGAAAATGACCGAACAACTAATAGGTAAAATTACCCTTTGTAAGAGATTCTTATTTTTTCAGATGTCTTCTCTTCCACCACTAGCACACCAGTCACTATCACAGAAACACTACTGAACCAGTAATTCAATGATTAGTGTTACCAAATCATTCATTTGAAAGTCTGCTAGATAGAATAGTAGCATAAACAGAGGATAAATGTAAATCAGAAATCAACCTTAATGTTGCAGTAAAAGGAAGGTTTATGGATGTTTATGATGATTTCAAGATAACTTATAATGGTCATGCTCAGCAGACATGGTTTTTAGATAGCCCAGTCTGAAAATTACACTGGGGGAGAGGGGGAAAAAGGAAACATCCATAACACCTTGATCACATGATTACACATCTGATAAGGCACATCTGATAGGGTAACAGGGAACAAGGGAATTTACTTTGGTGTCATATACAGAACATAACACATAACCAAGAATGTACATATATCTAACCATGTTTTGGGAATTGGTTTGGGGCCAAATGTGAATGCCTGGGACACTTTGGAAACAATTGGATGACAGATTGAGAAACTGTGAGAACAAATACTACTTAGTCAAAAATGCAAAAGTTTAGTGTAATTGATGCGCAATCCTAAAGGTTTCAAGTTGTTGCAGATTTAAACCTCCAGTGCTTGAAATATGCATGATTGGACAATTATTTACTGCTTAAAGCACCATCAGAGAATTTTTAGCAAACTCACATTTCTGTAGCATGTTAAGGTTTGCAAAGTGCATTTCCCTTAACAATACCGTAAGATAGCTAAAAGTAGTAGGATTGCTCAAAGGAAAGAATAATTAGGAAAATATAATTAAACTTAAACTTGAATTATCCACTTCTCTCTTCTATATTAGTGCAGACAATAAGTGATTTCTTTCATAATAATAATACTAAAATTTATAACTTGGAGTGGGGGAAAGAAAACTAAGTGACCACATTTCTCAAAATTTTAATTTCAACAGTAATATAACTAGGTCTCACAATTAATACAAAGATAATTTTACCTTGAAATAAAAAATTTCATCTTATCTTCTACTTTGCCTATTTTGTGGATAGAAAAATACATTGAGTTACCATTTGAGAAAAAAGAACTAGAAATGTTTATATAAATTCATTTTTTACAGAAAATAAGCATGACTGAAAAATTCACTTTTACTTTATGTATTAAGCATAAGTGAGAAAAATTTTTGACTTATGAGTTTAATACACATTTCATTGTGTATTTTCTCTGCAATTCATTGTTTTCTTCTAATCCCAGGATAAACAAATCATACTTACTAAACTAATATAAGTTATAAATAAGAAGTTTTGTTTTCATGTTATATCTGGAAACTATTACGCTAAATATTAACTCCTTGGATAACTTCTTGAGTTTAATTAACCAAGAAATTTGATTTCTAAGAATAAATCATAAAAATGTTTTCAGTATTGTTTCTTTTAAACCCAACAAATAAAGCTTTAATAAATTCAGGTGGGAAAAGTATCAATCCCTCTTTGAAGACACAAAAATAGCAGTAGCAAGAGATGTAGAAAGATTGCTATCCTGGAAATTTAATAATCTAATTAGATTTCTGATTAAAATTTGACTAATATATATATAAAACATTTAAGTGACTGCTCATCATTTTAAATTGAGATGATAAAAAAGATAGTTTCCTTTTTTATATAAATACTATCTGAATGCTTTATGTTTTGTTATTTTCTATAAAGAATATTAAATGGAATCAAATTAGAGTTGTTGGAGAATGTAATAGAAGAATAAGAATGGTAAATTTAAATATGGAGTATCCCAGTGGGAATTTAAGTTAAAAACTGTAAGATATAACAAGGAGTCTAAGATGAGATACTTGATGTGAGAGTACAGAATCACTTAACTGCACTTTTCATTTTGGTGATCTCAGAATTTATCCACATTTAGGATATACCATTCCTATTTTTTGCAAATGGATTTTTAAAACACTTAATTTCCTTCTTTTTCCTTTAGTTTTCAAAAATATAAATTGGTAGTGAATACTTTATAGTGTTAAAATTCATACGTACATAGCATTTAAAATATCAGATGTATACATAAATACATGTAATGATTCTTTGCTTTTATTTTCTGATAGAATAAAGCGTCTAGACTAGAAAATAAAAACACTTCAGGCTAAGGTATTAGGTTAATAGGTTTTCTGTGATGCAAATTTTGACTTAAAACTTAATGTTCTGGAAACCAGCATTTTTCCTGAATATTTGAATATGTCAGATCATAGGTAGAAACATCTGTGTGCTTTATTTAGATATTATCATACACGCTTAATATATGTTGTAGGATAAGTATTGTATGGGAATTCAACTTTTGATTTCATTGGTATCAAGCTGGATAGAGGTGAATGATAGACTAGAAACATAGAGTACTACTATAGGTTATGGAAGAGTTCAAGTGGTCAAGGCAAATGAATGAATTTTAACTCACTAGGCATTAGGAAGTCACTCAATATTTTTTAACTAAAGTGTAAATGACCAAATTTGTACATAAGGAAGATTAGTATTAAAGAATGAAATATATTTTATATTGGGGGAGAGAGAGAGAGATCTGTTAGGCAGATGCTGCAGTAGTAGGAAGTTGGTAATGAGGCCCTTATAGTAGGATGGTGGTATTGGAAATAGGAGGGACAGGACTGATATTTTAGATAAAATATCTTGGAGGTAAAATTAACAAAATTTAGTAGTTAGACTTAAGAGATAAGGAAGAGGGAAACATCAAAAATAACAAAGTTTCATGGCAGAAATAATAAAATAAGGAGGGAGCAGATAGCAAGCATTTATTTAGCTCCTACCCTGTGTCAGGCACTGTGCTAGCCACTGAAGATACAAAGAAGGGCAAAAACATAGATAACATACAAAGCCATGCACCCCAAAAATGATAATTTAGAGATAATCATCAGAGAGAAATACTAACATTAGGGGGGGATCAAGAAAGGCTCTTTGTAGAAGGTGAATTTTAGCTGGAACTTTAAAGGAAGCCAGGAGGTAGAAATGAGGAGGGAAGAGTTTCAGATACGGGACCCAGCTGTGAAAATGCCCACTGTTAAAACAGCAAGGAGGCTAATGTCACACACAGTACACGTTTGGGAGAGGGAGTAGGTATAAGAAAACCTGAAGGGGAGAGGGAGGCCAGGCTTTAAAGGTTTTGAATGTCATTCAGAGGGTGATTCTAAAGTAGGTGTAGAAAGAAGGATAAGCCCAATTTTTTTATGTACTGAGTTTTGAGGTGCCAGTAGTACCACAAATATTGTATGTTATAACAACAACAATAATAAAAACTAGCATTTACATAGCACATCAAGATTTGCAAGAAATTTACAAATACTATTTCATTTTATCCTCCCAACAATCCGAGAAGGTAAATGCTATTATTATTACTGTTTTACAGATGAAGAATTTGAGAAAACAGAAGTTAAATAACATGCCCAAGAATATAAGCTAGATTGTCTATTATATTCACCCCATTACCTCTAAAAAATTTACATATATACACATATATACACACATAGGCCTCAGCTCATTTTCTCATTCTTTAATTTTTTCTCATTATACAGGTATTTATTGAGTACCTAGAATTATGTTAAATAGTAAGAAAAACATGTTGTGTAATGTAGAACTAGACCTTTAGCATTTATGTTTAGAAGGTAAATCTTGTGGGTCCAAATGAATAGAAGTTTTTGCCATTTTATTCACCTAGTTCTAAATTATTTTTCAGAATGATTAGGCCAATTTACAGCTCTACAGGTAAATTAGTATATCTATCCTTCTATAATCCTTTTAACATTAACTATTTCCCATTTTTTTGTTATCCTTACCAATTTTTCTAGGCGTGAGGTGAAACCTGATGAGTTATTTTGATTTGCTTTTCTTAGTAGTTCAATATTCTTTTGAGAGGTGTTTTCATATTCTTTGAACATTTGTCTATCAGGGAATCATAGCCCATAGTAAACCAGAGTAATGTAGAAATACACAAACACATAATTTTTGACTCTACATACCACCAGCAAATAGCTATAAGTATCAACTTACAGCACTAACATTACCTGATTCTTCTTATATTCATGTAGCATATAATATTCATTTAAATACTATTTGTCTCTTCTCCACTCTTCCCCAAATGTCAATCAGTAATCAGTTTTAAATACACCCCCTTAGTTCTTGTTTATTTTTGTCATGTGATCATTAGCATGTTTCAGTCTTATCTCTTTTACTTGATAAAAGTTAGCATCAAGCCGTCTTTATTTCTCCTTGGATTTGAACTTAGGCTCTGCTGCCCTTTAATATTTGATAGTAGCTATAATTCTTGATAATTCTATATAATTTATAGATTCTATATAATTTATAATTTATAATTCTATAATTCTTCTATCATCATTTCTTCTCTCTTCTCTAATTCATCAAATCTCCAACATAACTAGTCATCAGTCCTTAGAATATAGCCACATCGGCCAAGCATAAGGGCACTGTGGCACAGGATAAAACACTGGGCTTGGAATCTGGAGGACCCAAGTTCAAATCCTCAGACATTTACTGTGTGACTCTGGGCAAGTCATTTAACCCTGTTTCCCTTATTTTCCTCATCTGTAAAATGATCCAGAGAAGGAAATGACAAACCACTCCAGTGATTTGGCCAAGGAAACCTCAGACAAGGTCACAGAGAATCAAACATGACTGAAATGACTAAACAACAACCAAGCATTGGTTAGAAAGGGAAAAGAATAGCTCCAGTGTTCATGAATATGCTTTTCTTGTTTCCTCAGCATTGAGAAAGTAACTTTAAAGTTTTGTAATGATAACTAATGAGCATTCATGGTTCTACAAAATTGGGCAGCTTTTTAAAAAGCTTGTAAGTATACTTGAACAGCAAAGTCCATTCCAGGATTCATCACAGTATCGGGTTATTTCATTTGTTACTAAAATGTTTGATTTTTAAAAGCAACTAATTTTTTAAATTTTATTTTGTATGGTAATTTTATTTGTTACTAGCTTTGCTGTTAATTGCCTGCTCATGAGTAAGTTGTCAAATTTATGTATAATTGTAATTTTTAAGAATTAAAATTATTTAAACATATGAAAAAAATAATATATACAACAAACAATACAAAACACCAAGAATGTTATCAGATTTTTGAGTGTTTTGAGTTGATTCTTACTCAGATTTTTCATGCCTTGGTCACCATAACATTCATAAGAACCCTAAAAGGTACATCATTCAAATAGTGCCCATTTTCTAGGTAAGCAAACAGGTTCTGTGACTTTTCTGAGATTTCATATCTTAGTGGAGCTGGGAATTGAAAACTGGTTCTCTGGTTCCCAGTCCAGTTTGCTTTATACTTCTTGTACCACATGGCGTTTTCAGCAATATAAATGCCATGTCATTTTTTTGGTGGGCAGGAAGTGATGTGATCACTATTTACATCTGTGTTATAATCTTAGAATTATGTCGTTGTTAACTTAGATATATTTTTCATTGTTCTGCAGAAACTCTTGGTTCATTTGCTCTGTAGTTCAAGCTGTTGTTGGGAAAAGGAAAACTAACTTGCTTCTTATTCCCAGGCTGTAGCTTAAGAAGTTACCATTTATAGGTGTGTAGCCACTTAATTCTTAAGAAGACTGTTAGGGTTCCACTGGAGGATTCAAAAGCCTAGTGTTCATGATAAAAAGACCTGAAGAAAGTTCCAAGAATGATGTACCAGAAATGACAAAACAGTAGTGATTGAGAAGAGGATTTTTCCTACAGCAGAAAAAAAAACCTTGAGATAATAAAGTATCTAAATGCATATCAAGTATTTCAAATTTTAGCTTTTCATAATCCTACTGGCATGTTATTTCCTTATTAGAAGAACCAAAGGGCAGTAGAGAGTACAATGAAAAGGACCTGAATCCAAATCCTGCCAGGATTTGGCATGACATGGACAAGTCTCTTCATTCTATCCATTTCCTTATCTATAAAATGGGAGTGATACTTGCATTATCTATCCCAGTCTCCAGAACGGAAATTCTCTGAAGTAATTTTAAAGTGTGCATTTACATCCTTAAAGATAATATTTGTAGAATGCTATGGTTTTCTTTCATATTGGTTACCAGAAAAGCAGGATTAAGAGTGAGTTTATTTTTATCATGTTGACTCTTTAAGTGCTGTCTGTAATGATATTATCATTAAAAGGTTATTTAATATTATTAAAATATACTAAACTTGATGTCAGTTCAGCTCTTAGCTTCACTATTTGTTGCCACTGTTGCCATCGACATTTAACCTCAGAGCCTTGGTTTCCTTATTTGTAAGATAGTAGTGATAATACTTGTATTGCTGCATTATAGAGTTGTAAGGACTAAATAAGATCATATGAGCAATACTTGGAAATGTACAAATGTAAAGTATTAATAACTTCTTACCAAAACAGGTATAAATTTCCTTATTTTCTTTTAGACTAAACATTTAAAATAGAATAAGAAAATGTTCATCATCTTGAGTTTAATTTAAGAAGACTTGTTCAATTGTTTAACTTGTACCCTCCAGTATCATTCTATAAAGACTTGTGTGACAAACTGAGAAATCTCTCTGTACACAGTGGGTAGCCAGTAGGTTTTCTGCAGGGGGTTTCTACTGAGAGCTGACAGAGGGCAGCTTGGCAAATGTTCAGAAACCTACATTAACTCGGTTGAGCCCGGCATGGAACCTTGTGTTCAGCAGAATTCTTCTGACCTGCCTCTCTGCATGCCGAGCTAATCAGCAAACACCTAATGAGCCCACTCCAAAGAAACAGACCCTCTCCCAACCTACTTCATTTTCCTATGTTCTCTGGGGGTGGAGAGACAAGACTTCATGAGGACTGATGATGCTGCAAAGATCACAATAATGATAATTAACTTGCTGAATTTAGAAGATTATGCTGTTAATTAGTTGCAAAATAAAGATAAGTAATAGAGCAGCAGATGGTAGGATAACACCCAGGAGAAGGAGGGTTATTACTCTGATGAGCTTTTGTGGCATATATGAAATATGGATCTGACTTTTTCATAAATTGTTTCTGGAGAATATTATCTTGTTTCTGTGCGCTATGATGGAGTAGTCTATTCCTACTAAGTTTTGACAGATGTGATAAGGATTTGTTTTCAAGGGTACAAATAAACACAATAGAACTTGAATAACAAACTAGCCAAATTACCTGTTTGAATAAATATGGCAGAATTATTATCCAGCTTGAGTAAACCTGACTAATTGTTCTTTCTTTCATTAAATAGTGCTATATTTATCCATGAAAACTATTCTTCAGATTTCATATTGCTGTATTGTGTAGTGTTATATAGTGACAATCTTCAATTTTCTCAACAATGGATTCCTCATTATAAATTTTTGCTTAATTTTATTATACCTATTACACAAGAGAATGCATTATTTTCCCTACTAAATTACATTTAAATAACCTTCAATTCCCATCTACTTACTGTCACTTTACAATGACTTTTTTACTAGATCATCATTTACCTCAATAATGATTGCCTGATATTTACCTCATTATTCTTATTGTTTTTATTAATTAATCTTAAGCTTTTAAATCCTAGAATTATCCTTAAATAATTTTTGGCAAGAAGACTTTATTTTAACATATCTAAGATACAGAAGAAAGAGGAATGCACCAGAAGCCAGGAGACCTATGTCTGTCCTTGCCATGTGCCTGTCCTTGACTGACTGTGTGAACAAACCCTTTCAGGTCTCTTAGCTTCAATTTCAGCATCTGTAAAATGAATGGGTTGGATTAGATGATCTCCAAGCTCCTTTCTATTTTTAACTTTCTGTGTTACTATAAAATGTACCTTGTTCATGTGTAATTTTTTTTTCAGAAAATATTTTTCATTTGGATATATTCTGAAACTTCCCTTATAAAAATAGGTCTCTATCATCTTTAAATATAATATTAAAATGTTATAGTAAGTATATAGAGTAAGTAGCTCTTCAGTATACAGTATTTGTTATTTAATGGCATATCTTTTACATTTATATACTTGAATTTTTGAAGCACCTGTGTTACTAGTATTATCTCCATAGTCAAATATTTAGAATTAGTTATGCTGTTGTTGGGGAAGGGGGGGGGGTGAACTTCATTTAAGTTGTTGTGTAAGCTTATCATTATAAGCTTAAAAATAAATTGACAGAAACTTGAAGCAGTGTTAATTAACCCTTGCAATTCTCTTCTTACATTTTATACCCAGTGGCACACTTTTCAAGGCAGATCCATTGTAATCAATGTAACAGCATGGAGCAAACATTAGAGCTTCCTCACTGGATACATACTGTATACCCTAGGGCAGTCAAGAGAGGATAATGAATGAATACTGATGCTGCTTTTAAGTGCTCTATCAGGTAGTAACTTGCCCTACTAAAGATTATTCAAGAGAGTGATGTTTATGTACTTCAGACTCCCCTATGTGCTATAACTGTATTTCATTAATGTTAAGAGTTAAGCTATTTTAACGATAAAACTTTTATATGCTTCTTGGTTCTATGGCATGTTCTTCCTAGGAAGCTCCAAATGCTTTAACCAGACTAATCTATTGTGCTTTAACCTCACTAATATTAGATTATTTTTGATGTAGAGAAGGCATCAATTTAGCAATTGGGTATGTAGTATTGCTTTAAAAATCTGAAAAACTCTTTTGCCCTCTGTACACTCCAAAGTCTTACCAAGACTTGTCTCTACTGCTTTCAACTTATCAGTTTGGCTTTTTGTTATTGTTCCTGCCCGAGGCCATCTTCCTTTTTGGGCACCTCCATCTATCTAGGTATTACTGTAAGCCACTCAATTCCACATCACCTTGTAACAGTTCTCAGCTCACCAATGTCCTAGTTTCCTATGCCTCAGAAGTACTGCTGTTTATAACCAGGGGTTAGAACTAGTGAAGAATTTAGAAAACTGCCCAAGGTCACATAGCTAGGAAGTGTCTGAAGTCATATTTGAACCCAAGTCCTCTCAACTTCAGGTCTGGCATTCTATTCACTGAGTTGCTTCAATAACTAGTATTTGTATAGCTGTACGTCAGACCCTATGTTAAGCTGTTTATAAAAATTATATTCTTTGAGCTTCACAACAACCCTGGGAGTTAGGACCTCTTATCGACCTCATTTTATAGTTGAGGAAACTGAGGCAAAGAGAGGCTGACGTGTCCCCAGCTAAGTATGCATCTGAGACAGGATTTGAACTCAGTGCCCTATCCACTGAACCACCTAACTGCTAATGGATTCAAATTTCTTGCCCAGTAAGCTTAGGTGTTCCCCAAAGCTCTTATGTAGGTTCTCTTCTCTTTTCTCTCTTTCTCTTAATGTTTTTATCACCTCCATGAATTAAATTGTCTTTAGGCAGATGGCTTCTAAAACTATGTGTCCAGCCCCTAGCTCCCTTCTGAATGCCAGTCCCACAATGCCACCTGCCTGTAGGACATCTTTCCCTAGCTGTATCATGGGCATCTCAAACTCAGCTTTCTTAAAACAGAACTCATTTCATTTGCCTTCTCTCCTTAACCCCTATCCTCTTCCAAGCTTCTCTGTTTCTGTTAAGAACTCAAATAACCAAGATTCCTAACCCCCAAATTATCCTTGATCTTTCCATTCATCTTTCCTATTCATTTCCAACACTCATAGATCCTACCTCCACAATATCCCCCTCCTAATTAATCTTGCTTCTGGTCTCTTCCTTTGCAATTCATTCTCTACCCAACTGCCAAATTAATATTCCCAAGATAACCCCCTGGTCAGAAGTCTTGAGTAGTTCCCTCTTGTCTTCAACATAAAATGTGCATTCTATAGCTTGACTTCAACAGACTAGATTCTGCCTATTCTGCTCGTTTTGTATTTTCCACCTTTATGTACCCTACAATTTAACCAGACCAACTTACTAGCAATCAGTTCTTTCTATTTAACATTTTAACTTCCATCTCTGTCTTTGTACAGGTTGTCCTCCATATCTGGAATGCACTGCCTCTCTTACCTCCTTCTTGGAATCTATAGTTTCTTTCAAGGCTCAACTCAGTGTACTACCTTTTGTGAGAGACTTTTCTTGATGCCCATCCTCATCCCCGTTTTTTAGTGTTCTAGTCCTCAACATGATTTTATACTTGCTTCTGTTTGTATATAATGTATT
Organism: Monodelphis domestica; assembly: GCF_027887165.1. Taxonomy (NCBI): domain Eukaryota; kingdom Metazoa; phylum Chordata; class Mammalia; order Didelphimorphia; family Didelphidae; genus Monodelphis; species Monodelphis domestica. The sequence goes on along the minus strand of NC_077230.1, from coordinate 186,793,256 downwards.
CTCTAAGGAGAATGTCAACTCCTTCAGCAAAGGGATGATTTCATTTTTATCTTTGTATCTCTTTCACATAGTATTTTCACAAATGTGAATTAACAAAATTGGGCCAACCTAACCATTATTTGTGTAGATTTAGTAGTTGAATCCTTGAAATTATTGCTCTAGCAGTACACAATTCGTTTTAAAAAATGTTAAACAGTAATAAGGAAATTATTTTATAATTGATTTTATACAAGTGGGGGAAAGCAACTTTGCTTAGTGGAGTGAGTTCTGTACTTGAACTCAAGAAAACCTAGGTTTGAGTCCTTGTTATAATTAAAATTATCTTGAGAAACTTGATTTGGAGTGAGAATAGTTTATTTGAATGGATGTCCATTTATTGGTAAGGCCAGCATCATAATTGATAAAGTGACATATAGGTCTATGGCCCTCAGAAATGGCCACCAGTCTAGAATATGGGTCAAGTAGCTTAATTAATGGTTTTAGGAACTCATTATTTAGTTCCCTCCCTTGAACATCCTAAGACATTTATTCCTAATCGATGGATAGCTAATTAAGAGGTGGTCCATGAAACCATTTACCCCTTCCCATCCCAACCGGTGGACAGATGGTTTGTCACATTTGTAGGAAAAGAACCCATTTCCCCTTCTTTATTAACTAAATTCTTTGGCATTTCTAAGGACAAAGAAAATACAAAAACTGTAGATTGCAAGAAATCTCTGAACCAGGGGGCAGCTGGGTAGCTCAGTGGATGGAGAACCAGGCCTAGAGACTTCCTAGCTGTATGACCCTGGCAGTCACTTGACCTCCATTGTCTAGCCCTTACCACTCTTCTGCCTTGGAGCCAATACACAGCATTGACTCCAAGACGGAAGGTAAGGGTTTAAAAAAAAAAAAAGAAATCTCTGACCCAGACTCATGATAATTCTCCCTAATAAAATAGGAATGCATTTAGGGCCTTTCTATCCTAGAGCCTTGATAAGACAATACAATATATGAAAAATAAATGATCACAAACAGCTGGGTGCACTTGGCAAAATTATGTAACTTCTTTCAGCCTTAGTTCTCACATCTAGAAAATCAGAATTATAATAATATTTTTACAAGTGAGATCACATAGCTATTATTATTATATTAACATTCTATCTCCTGCCTTAGCGTTTTGCAAAAGCTGCTTCCCCATACCTAGAATGTACTTCCTCTTCACTCCCACTTATTAAAAGCCCTTTCCTTTTTCAAGGATCTCAGTTTAGGAGCCAAATCCTATAGATGACTTTCCAGAGCCCCTTAGTTATTAGTGTTTTCTTACACTTAAAATTATCATGTATTTACTTAGCTGTGTAAATGTTGTATCCATCCCCTATTAGAGTGTAAACTCCTTGAAGGCAGACTTTTTTTGTGTCCTTAGCCCCTAATATAACACCCAGCACATAGAAAGCACACTAGTAAATCCTTGGTGAATAAATGAAAGAATTCTAGTACTTTACACCAGGTGTTTTTGAATGAGGAGGATGGTTTTTTTTTTTCCTTCTCAAATAGCCAGTTTCCTACAAAAGCCCTGAAAACTCTTTAAGATTATTCTCTTAAGTTAGTCAATTTAACATATATGCTTTGGCACAAATCTTTTTTGATATGAAATCTAGTATAGAAACAAGTGTTTCTTCAGTAGAGGTTATGGTTACTTGTTTGCTTTTTTTTCCCTGGTTCCAAGTTTCATTCTTTATGTTAAAAGTTTAGCTTAGTGGATTGAGAGCCAGGCCATCCTATGTTCAAATCTGGCCTCAGACACTTCCTAGCTTTGTGACCCTGGACAAGTCACTTAACCCCCATTGCTTAACCTGTACTACTCTTCTGCCTTGGAACCAATATACAGTATTGATTCTAAGATGGAAGGTAAGGGTTTTAAAAAAAAAGTTTAGGGGATATGGAATGATGGCATTAAAAAAAATTTTTTTTAAAGAATTAATAATTTGAAAAATACTTTCTATCCAGTTCATTCAGAGTAATGTTTATCTTCATCAAATTGAGTTGAACTGTGTTCATAGAATTAGAACTGGAAGGGACCTTGGGAATATTCTAGTCCAGTTTCCTCATTTTACTGATGAGAAAACAGAAGATGAGAAACTCAGTTATTTGTTCATACAGATAGTAGCACATGGCAGAGGCAAAACCCAAAAGTTGGTGCTCAGGTCTTCCAAGTGTGGTTTTCAAGGAAATATAATATATACCAATGCATTAGTTGCCACTAACCAGTGCATTACAACATTTTTTTTTATGTATCTCAAGAATAAAATTAAACAGTTCAATCCTTCAGTTTTCAGATTTGATAGTTTAAGGATACATGAAGTCACCATTTGCTTTAGTAATTGTTCCTCTGTGCTTTAGCAGATTTTATGAGTTGTTGGGACCAAAAACATTCAGCTCGTGATTTCCCATCTTGTGGCATATGAGTATCTCTGAAGTTGGATATACTGTTCCCTGGGTGACAGACATTATCCATCACCCAACCTGTAATCTAGGTTTTTCTGGATTGTTATAGAATCTTCTCAGACTTGTACATTGTTGTCATAGTCTTTTGAAAATCTAGAATTTGTCAATCAGCATTTATTAAACACCTACTGTGTACCCTAGCACACTGTGCTAAGTACTGGGGATACAAAGAAAAGCAAAAGATAGGCCTTGTACCCAAATAACTCACAGTCTAAAGGAGAAGACAGCATGCTGAGAAAAATTTACAAACAAGCTGGATAAATTGGAAATAAGCAAGAGAGAAAAGGTGCTAGAATGAAGGAGAATCAGCAAAAGCTTCTTGCAGAAAATAGAACTTTAGCAGAGACCTGAAAGAAGTCTGGGAAGCCAGAAGACAGACAAGGGCGGAGAGAGTAACCTTCTTGTCATGATAAACTATTACAGTTATTTATTGATGGAGCAACCATAATGTTATCCAGTTATTCTCTTGGAAGTGGGCCTTTATAATAGGGCTGAAAACTTGTGAGATTCTGAGTTGGTTGTTTCATTATTTCACATTTACAAAGGGCAATCATAAAAGCTTCATGAGTATTCACACTTATTATATAATGCACTGGTTGTGCTAGGGTGCCCAGTCAAGCTTTGGGAAATGTAGAATTCAGGAACCAATTTCAGCCAGTTGATAAAATACTAAGTTCTAATTATTGAAAGTACTAAGCAGAAGATACAAAGAAATATGAGGCATAAACCTTGTCCTCAGGAAGCTGACAGTCTCATTGGAATGGGGACAAGATATACCATCACAGAAAGTGATAAATGAATTCCCAGGTGAATATTCAGATTTGCAACTTAGATATTCACTTCATTCTGATGTCATATCCAGGGGACTTTCTGAGTGTGATGATATCTTTGTTCATGAATGAAAACATGTCATAATGAACTTAAGATAGTGTGAACCCAGAGTTTGTTTGAATATATAGGAAGACTTCATTATTCATTCCTGTGTCATTAACAATTAAATGGTGGTGAAAAGGGTCAAAAGAATCATCTCCCGGCAGCAGGTAGGACTAGAAATAGGTGTTCCTTTATTTTTAAATATTTTTAGATGTTTACATGATTCATTTTTTCCCCTCCCCTTTTCCTTCCCCCCTCCCAGAGCCGGGAAGCAATTCCACTGGGTTGTACAAATGTTATCACTTGATACCTATTTCAATTTTTTTCACCTCTGCTATAGAGCAATCTTTTAAAGCATAAACCCCAAATCATATACCCATATATACAAGTGATAAGTGATGTCATATGTTGTGCTTTTGCATTTCTACTCTCATAGTTCTTTCTCTGCATGTGGGTAGCATTCTTTACCACGAGTCCTTCAGGTGTATCCTGGCTTGTTGCATTGCTACTAATAGCAAAGTTCATTACATTAGAAATAGATTTTCCTCATAGGTGCTACAGGTTAAATATTCTTGTCCCAGGACAATGAATTAATGTGGTAACAAACAAGGATCTGCCTTTTGCCATATATGATGAGAGTTCCAGGTCATGTGTGTGCATGTGTGTATACACATACATATTTATATTTAGAACATTGTAGTTCAACTGTAGAATGTATTCCATTAAATCAAAGTTTAGATTATATTTTAATTGAGGTCATTTATCTGGTTGGGCATGCAATAACTTTGATTTCTGTATTTGTTAGTAAAGGAATCTGTATTTTACTGTTTTTACAAAATGGTCTTCAAATATTCAAGTCAAAATAAATTTTAAATATGTGCTTCATTATATAAGTTTATTTAACTACATTTGAAGACTTTGGGGATCTTTTAAAAAAGTTTGATTCTCTACATGGATGATACTAAAGGCTTATTTTAAAGATTAGCTTAATTAGAAATTAGTTTTGACAAAGTTTGAATGCCTCCACACTTACTTTCTTTGACCTTGCCTTTCAATGTAGCAAATCAAAACCCAGTTTTAAATTGTTTAATTCTTAGTGCTATTATTTCTTTGCTATTTCATTAGCCAAATAAGTGATTGCGTATCATAATTATGTATGATATGTCTTTTGGGGGGAGTTTGTTTTCTTTTTTTGAGGGGTTGAGTATAATTATTATAGTATATATTTTAATTTTCAGAGACTAAAAGCTGCTTTGACTCAGCAACATCCTCAGGTAACAAATGGAGATGCAGTCAAGGGACATGCAAGTGGATTGGGTAGGACTCAGTCAGAGGAATCTCGAGCACAGTCATTACAACAGCCTGCTACATCCACAACAGAAACTCCGGTATACTTAACCTGACAACCTCTGTTACTATTTATCCTGTATTGTGTTGTGATTGTTGCTGCTTACTTTTTTCTCTTCTGTTGAACAGATTTTTAAAGGGCTAAAGTACCATAATGCATGACCTTAACAAATGTAACTTTAAAGATGATACTTCTAAAGTTTCATGTTCTTTGACTCCAAAGTGCAGTAGTTTGAGGGAAAGGCCTACTAAATTAAAAGTATTGATGGTAAATTAGTAGCAAATGCTAGTCAAACATACATATTCACATATATACTGATATGGAAGAAGTATATTTCACTTTTCTAAAGTCTTAGTAAAATTCCTTTATTTTTTAAATCTCATGAAATACTGGCCTGTTTCTGTGTCTTTTTCTGTATCTTTGTCACCCACAGGAAATAATTTTTAAAGTTCATTGAAAATGTTAGTACCTATAGATTTATAAAGCAGTAATAATTTTGTTAACTAGAGAGGGACTTGGGTGAAGAATATAAATGAAAAAGATCAACAACTTCCCATTTTTCTTTAAGTGTGAGTTATACTAGATATTATCAGGAAATTCAAGAGGATGTGATAAATCTTCAGGCCTGACACAGTAGTAAATACATTTTCTTAATTATCAGATATTATTATGTTCTGAAATTTTAGGGATAGGGTCTTTTTTTAGACGGTTTATTATTTCAAAATTTTAATATAACATCATGAATTTTAGTTTGGGATATCTTCTGCTAAGATGGCAGAATTTTGATTTGTATCTTCAGCTATCAATTGGTTCTTGCCCTGCCTGGCACCTGATTCTCAGGAAACATATGTTCTCTTCCTACTACCTCTCCCTGAGCTAGTCTTCCATTGTCACAATATTCTGTAGCATCATTTGTGTGAAAGGACTGTCAGTGTATCTTACAATGTAGGCTTGTGATTGGGTCATGACATTGGTAAGGAATCTATGTACCAGCAATTCTTATCCTGAGATCCTTTAATTTGGTGGTGGTTTATGTTTTTCTTTTTTTTATATTTGAGAACTATAATTGGTTTTCTTTATAATCTTAACTTTTTTTTATTTTATGCATTTTAAAATGCTCTGAAAAGGGGTAGGCTTCACCAGACTGGCAAAGGGTCCATATCAAAAAAAAGGTGAATAACCCCTGCTCTAGGAAATTGAGTAGTGAGAATTGGATGATCTGACCTGTAAAAAAGAATGATTCTACCCCCTTAATAAATACCACCACCTAAAAAGAAACAGAGAATCCAAAATTACATTTACACATCAACATATTTATTATATGTACTTGCTAAGTACCAACTACTATTCTAGGCATTAGAGACTCTAATAAAAAGAAATGGAACAATTCTCACTCTCAGGGAATTTATAATCAGTGCAGGGATGGGAATGGCAAACAGTACCACCACCCCCCTTTCTTCCCCCCCCTCCCTCTCTCCCTCTCTTCCTCTTCCTCTTCCTCTCTTCATCTTTCCCTCCCTTCATCTTTCCCTCCCTCCCACCAAAAGTCTTAGGGCAGTTTTAAGTTACTTAAGTATATATCTGCACTAAGACTTTTGGGACATTCTGTATGAGCACATAACAGAATAAATGGAAATTTAATGAATAAAGGTAATTAAATACAAAATAGTTGGCAATGAAGCATGATAGCAGTTGAAGTGATTAGTATCATGTAAAAGTTAGGACTTGAGCTCCGTCATAAAAAGGACTGCTATGAGACTTATGTAAATTATTCCAGGCATAAAGGATGGTCAGTACAAAGGCATGAAGACTAGTTCAAATATGTGTGTTTAACTTAATTGAAGACTTTGGGAAAGGGAACCTTTCCTTTGAGTCTTGAAAGATAAGGTTGAGGCCAAGTTGTAAAAGACTTCAGAAGTTAAACAGAGGAGTTTACACTTTTTCTTAGAGGCAGCAGGAAGCTCCTGGAGTTGAAGCATGGGACTGACAATCAAATCTTCTGGTTAAAAATGGAATTTTATCATATGTATCATATGACTAGCTATGCTGTCTTATGATAGTGGTTTCTAATCATAAACTAATAAAACTTTTATTGTAATATGTCATAATAAATATAATAAACTTGTTAATGTATACATAGAAAAATTGGGATTCTGTGAAGAAAATTACTTTTTTTCATTTGCACCATTCTTCTGAAAACCTTTTATAATAAACTTATTAAGCATCATTCAAATCATAAATTATATTCTCAAAAACAAACTCATGTGGCTAAAGACCGATAACCAGTTTTTAACCCTGGCCCCTTGTATTGAAATTGTATGATGGCAGTCTTCTCTATTAACTCTTCCACTAAGTAGAATAAATATATATATTTTTATTATAGGCTTCTCCAGCTCACCCAGCACCACAGACACAAAATACAGGTGGGCGTAGAAGAAGAGCAGCCAATGAAGACCCTGATGAAAAAAGGAGGAAATTTCTAGAGCGAAATAGAGCAGCAGCTTCAAGGTGCCGTCAAAAAAGGAAAGTCTGGGTTCAGTCTTTAGAGAAGAAAGCAGAAGACTTGAGTTCATTGAATGGACAATTGCAGGTATGGTTTATACAGACATTTTATACCTATAAACAAAGCATTTCAGATTTTATTAGTTAGCTATCCAAACAACATAGGAGATAAACTTTGGTTATACTTTGGATCTATAGCAAATGTAGCTTTAAAAAAAAAAAACTTAGAGATGAAGTGATTTGCATTTTTAAAAATAGCATCCAAACTATTTGTGTAAAAATGGCAATACTGATAGAGATAAACAAACAAACAAAAAAAACAACAATGTTTAGCTATTTAGGAAAAATGGGTCCCCATCCTGACCAGAACCCTTTTTTTAAGGTTGTGATATAAATTAACATAAATTTAATTTTTAAATTAAAATAAAGAACATTATTGCTTCTAGACATTTTTTGTCTTTTTTTTCTTTTGGTTTGTATCACAACTATGAAATTGCTTCAGTAGAGGTTTCTTGTTTTTAAGTTCCTTTGTTCTTTTAACTGTAGTTTGTTTTTTGTTTTCTTTAAAGTGAATATAGTGCTCGTGAAAGGTGCCAGATTGACAGCACTGGAAACTGAAGGCCTCTATTTATCCACAGACCAGGTACAATACGGCCAGTGGCAGTGCAAGCTTCCGACACTGCCCTGCCATGTGCCTCAGCTCCATTTCTGAGAGACCCATTGCGGTGCAAGCTTGTCTAGTTCCCATCCGTGTCTAGTTTTTTATTTCTATACACAGACTGCCAGTGAGGTTGCCATTCAGTACCATTTCTTTTTAGTCATCTTTTTAGTGCTGTGGATAATTTCCACCAGAAACTTATGTAAACTATCCCATTATAACAGATCAGACATGATAGTAAGGGGCTTCAATTATTAATAATGTACCTTGAATTAGAATCATTTAACACCAGTAAAATTTTTTAAGTTTCCCCAAACTATTCATTCTCAATTTAAAACAAATCTTTTATATACTTATGATAAGCTGAGAATTTTTCATCTGATATCTGCTTTTTTAAGATTTTCAATCATATGCTTGCTTATTTTTGAGTATTTAGATGAAATATTCAGCATCATAAAATGGCATATAATTATGATAGTTTTAAAACAAAAGGTTTATGACCTGGACTTTTATTTTCATGAGTTAAAATACATTTAAAGTCTTATTGATGTAGAAAGTTTTAAAGATTATTATTGTAGCTTTGGATCTAGAAATTGTTTTGCATAGTGTTTTTTAATCATTTGTAATATTTTTAAAACATTGTTATCCTTCTGATCATAAGGACTTAACTACTAAGTTAGATTAACAAGTTTTTGTTATATGGAATAAATTAGTAAAAATTATTAGGGAAAATGAGATCTAATCTAAGAACCACTTAAAAAAAATTTAAATATAAGGTTTTAGGGGAAAATAGCTTTGTTGAAAAAGATATATTTGTAGATGGTAGCTAGACTATGTTATAATGTTCTGAAAAATGATTTAAATACTTAGTGATTGTTATTTCCAATATTATTGATTATAATTTTAAAGTTAAAGTTATATAAATTATATTTTTATCTTTACCTTTTTCTAACATAAAATCATCCACCTGAATTTTTGTTTATTACTTAATTCACTTGGTAGGCTGTGCCAGTTTTCTGCCTGGAGCATATATTTATGGTAGCATTTACAACTTTTAATGAGATATTGATGTATCCTTAATTACACTGCAGCAGTAGTGGCCACTGCTATAATAACAACAATGCTTTATTGTTTTTAGAAAAAGTTAAGAGGATTCAGCTTTCAAAAAAAATTAATTCTTTGGGTTTTTTTTTTTTTCAGTAAACTAAGATTCAGATTAAAAAAAAAAACAACTACCTGTGTCTGATTTGATGAGGAGCAATAAAAAAACTAGGGAAAGGACACTTCAACCTCTTTTCTGACATAATTTGATGAGTGATCTCTACAGTTGCATAAATTTTAGACATTCAATACAAACAAATGAAAAAATGGTGAGGGGAGAGGTGCAGACCTGTGATCTCCTCACTAGAGGAAAGTTCCTCCAGCAATGCAGATCATTTATTTATTCTTCAACTTTGTGGTGTTAGAGAGTTTGCCTGGGCCACTGATAATTGACTTATTACCTAGGGTCATGCAGCCAATCTTGTCTGAGATGTGAGACTTGAACCTAGATTTTCCTGACTTTGAGACTAGCTTTTTATTATACAACACATCCTCTTAAAAAAAAAAGTTAGAAATTAAAAAATCTTTATTGGGGGGAAAAAAAAGTAAGCAGACGACTTTGGCTTCCAGACCATAAAGAGTTAACTTGCTTATAGTAGATTCAGGGGAAAAGAAATTTCTTTCAGTCTGCCAAAAGCAAAACCGTTAACTGTGAAGAACAGAATGACTTGTAAAGAAAATTGAATGTCAAAGAAATAATTAAACCGTATTTTTTATGTGAAAACATTAATCAATCCCGCATTTCCTTAATAATTCTTCACTTGACATGCTGGCATAGCTGATCAGCATAGTGGGCAGTAATGACCCATGATTGCTTTTATGTTGTATTCAATAGTAAATCTAATAAGTTTTGTGATTTGACTTTTCATATGAAGAAGTTTGCATATAAGGGTTTAATAGTTCATATTTTCCTTACCACCTAACAATTCATCCATATTCTATCACATTTTAACTTTCTTAAATGGTTTGTTATTACAGGTAACTTTTGTCTTTTCCACAATTTTTTTTATTGTGAAAGTATTACTAGTGATCTAGATCTAAGCCTTGAGTACTCAGTTATAAATTGTTGTTCTTTTTGGTTTTTTAGAAAGAGAATTTGGTGGATAACCCCAACTACATTATTGTTGTGCGTTAATAGCAACAAGCCCATTGTTTTTTGTCTTTTGCCTGAATTGACTTTTAAAAATTTCTCCCACTAGGAAATAGCTTTTATTATTTTTAAATTTTTATTGTTACCTTGTGTTTTTACTTATTCATTCATTCATTCATTCATTCATTTATTTATTTAAGCCCTTATCTTCTGGCTTGGAGCCAATGTCTGAGGCCAGATTTGAACCTAGGACCTCCCTTCTCTAGGCCTGACTCTCAATCCACTGAGCTACCCAGCTGCCCCCTGCCTTTTGTTTTTATACCAATTATTTCTCCACTTTCCTCTTATCTCAACAATGAATCCATACCTGTTCCAAAAAACATTTACCAAAAGCTAAATGACATAGTGACCACATCTCACATCCTTAGCTGCTTACCTTTCCTGACAGGAAGGATATATGCTTTATTATCAGCTGATCAGGACTGAATTTACAGGACTGTTGTTCATATAGTTTATTTTCATATTTTTAAATAATTGTACATTGTTGAGTTGGGCACATTATTTAATCTTCCTGGGCCTCAGTTTTTTCTCTTAAACGAGAGGGTCAAACTAGATAGTTTCTAAAATCTGTTCCACCTGAAAATCTATGAGCCTCTCACTTTATCTGCTCTAAGTTTTCATTATTTCTCAATTATAGGGTAAAAAAGCAGAATGTTCTTTTTATTAAAATTAGTTTTCCTACATTGCTTTCATGATTAAAATATTAGAGATATGCAGCTTATTAAACTTTTTAAAGTTGAGGTCTTGCTTAAAGTTATATGAGATCTAGACCTATTTAAGCCTAGCACATTGATTTAAGGAAAGAATAAGGCAGAATTCAGTAGATGGGTAAGACAGGAGCTAAGTTGGTGCTCCACTCTCAACCCCCCCCCCCGCCCCCAATTTTTCCTTATTAGCAACATTTTCTTTCCACATTAGTATGTGAAACATAAAAAATTTGTGTTTCTTGATCTTCTGTGGTATTTAGATGAGCTTATTCCCGTCAGACTAGGCAACTAAATTTTTTTGAGAAGAAATCAGAACAACTAATGATGCCATTAAAATATGTTCAAGTTGACTCTGGAGAATATTTGTATGTGTGTAATACTGACTTAGAATTTATTCAGTTTGTTTTTCTTTAGTATATACTTCACAGTCATTTTTCTTTGAGAAGAGACTTTACAAACTTAAGAATTCTTTATTGTTTTTATAGCTAAAGTATGATTTTAAATCTTGCATTATACTGGTTATTTCTAGAAGCATAGACTTTTAGATTTAGATGATCCTTGGGAACATGACACAAGGGAAAGAACATTGGTCTTGGCTTCAAAAGAATGAGGTTCTAAGCCTGGCTCTACAGCTAATAGTGGTTTGCCCTAGGCAATTCTTTTAACTTGTTTGAGTTTCTGTTTCCTCATCTGTACAAATAATAGTATAATAGTATTTCTCTATTTATGGCATAGAATTTTTGGAAGATAAGTTTGTAAGCATTAAAGTATGTTGCTGTTATCATCTAGTTACTCCCTCCCCTTATTTTACAGATAAGGAAACTGTAGATCACACAGCTCCTATCTGAAATGCCCAAACTGTACCATGTTGCTTCATATTCTGTTGATGTTTACTGAAAATTGTGTAACTTGATCAAGGATCTCATTATTCTTTTTTCTTAGTATTTTAAGTATATAATTTAGATATTTTCAATGATCAAGTGTTAAGATTTTATTTCCATTTTCACTGGTTAATTGTGCCCATGAATGGTCAGTAAAGAAGAATTGTTACATAATAATTGGATATTGTGATGAGTAAAAAGAAGCAATACAAAGAAATAAATTACTCAAAGGAAAAAAACCCAATCTATGATTAGTTCTCAAATTTTTTCAAGTAGTGATAGACTAGAAAGTCATAGATGACTGCTTTATGAACTGCGTGGCTGTTAGACCATGGCCATCCAGAGTAAATGAATTGGTTATCCTGGCATGATTTCATCATATTGAGATTTCCTCAAACAGTATAAAGAACGTCTTTAACATGATCTGGCAATATATATTCAACTTTTAATTATCCACAATGAGGGAGAATAGCAATGTAGAGAATCTAGAAATAATTAATACTTGACTTTCAACTAAAAGATTTACCATCTCCCCAAGTTTTCAGCTTCTTAATAATGTTTTGTTTAGGTCAATAATACATTTTGATCAATTTTACATAGCACTCTTTATTTTTTCAAATGCTTTCACATTCATTATCTGGAAATTAGTGTGTGATCTTCATTGATTGAGAGAAGATTAGACCCTGAAATTGAGTAGGAATAAAAAAAAAAGGAACTGTATTAGTTTCTGCATTATGGAGCTATTTACAATGGTGACTGAGAGGTTTTTCTAAAATCCACAGTTCCCACTTCCAAAGTTTCCAAGAAGTCTGTATTTTTCTTGTCAGATTCCTCTGGGATCTGAATTAATCTTGATTGTCTTCCTCTTTGTGATGAATGTTTACTTAAGGAAAAGTAGAAATTATTTTGTTATTAAGTGTACCCCCTCACACTGTAGCATCAGTGTGGGCATTCTAGTCGGTGAATTAATCAGCTAGCATTATGTGCTTCCTACATACTAGTCTCTGTACCTGGTTCTTGTCTTTTTGGAGAATTGTTTTATCACTAGAACATTAAAACTTATATACAATACTCTATAATTTATGTTTGAAGATTAACTGAGTTTATACAAGTATTTATTTCTTACCTTACCACTTGCTAGGAACTGTTCTTCTCTATTCCTTGCAGAAAAGTTCTTGATTTGGAGTTGGGCATTGACATTTCCTTCCAGGTTGCCCTTGGACAAACTCCTTAAACCTCTTGACCTTAGTTTTTCATCAAATTATTTGAACCAGATGACTATTAAAACTGTGGTCCTATACCATGCCCCAGCCATTTCCAACTTCTTACTAACAGCATGAATACGGATAAGTCACTTAAACTTTTTGAGCCCTAGTTACTTCATCACATCAATAAAATGAAGGTAATAATACTTAAACCAATTGCCTCTTAATGTTTCTGCAAGAATAAGTATGAGCTATTATTTATCCCTTAATAAATCATCTTTGACACTTTGTTTCAGATATATGCTGCTATTGTTGGTTTTATATTTCTAACATCACCACTGGCTTTGCAGTGTCCTTATAAGCCCCTCTGTCTTTATCCTTTCACTCTCACCTTACCCTTGTTCTGTGTCCAAGCTTTACTCCTCAAAACATTCAAATATTCAAATGCAGTTATTAAAAGTAGTTTATAACACAGACCTTTCAATCAGAAGATGCTTTCCTGACATGGAGTCATATGATAAGAAATTATTTCATATTTTTGAGGTAGACAACATAGAACATTTATCTGAAATTGTCCTAAATGTCAGGCACGCACTAGAAATTAGTTTTTGAATAAATGTCATTAGCATTTTTGCTTACCACTCAAATTTTGGGAAAAGGTGCAAGAAAAACATTTAGTCAATGTAGAATTCATTTAATTGAGTTTTGTACAAATGTGACTATGTTGTGTGTGTGTGTGTGTGTGTACCTACACACATTTTTATGTGTATATTCTGATTCTGTATTAATAAGGGAAAGGGGCACTACAGTGGTTTTTTTCCTGGTATTTACCCATTGTTTATACCATTAACTAGATTTTAACTTGAATTACAGTGAAAACCTGTTTAGAGGAAATATTGGGAAGAAGAAAAGTTTTAAACTTTGGAAGCTTAAACCTGTATAATAATCTTTGTAAATCACTGGAAACTTCACTTTTGTTTATTCATAAACCAGGTGGTTTGAACCAGATGAACAGTGATGATATTAACAGTGACAGATTTTGAAGCACAAAATACTGTCTTTTCATTGTTTTAAACTCTATCTTAATAGATTTGAACACCCATATTTAGTTTGGGCAGTGTAAAAATTTAGGAATTTAGTTTGGCTAGTATAGAAATGCTTTTTTAAAAAACATTTGGAATTATCAACTTACCAATTTTTAATCACAATTACTAGTAATTATCCTGTCTTGTTTTATAAATTCAATTTTTGGTAACTTCATATTATAATCTTAAAATAATATTGTGATTTTTGAACCATTCATTTAAACTCAAGCTTGGGCTGGTATATGTTTAACAACCATCTCCCTGAGAAAAGAAATGTAATGCATAATACATTTTTAAGTTAATCTACATTATTATATTTTATCCATTCACTTCAAGTCTAAGACAATTAACAAAGCAATAAATTAAGCTCTGATTTGTAGTAGTTGATAATTTCCAAGTATAAATGGTCACACTAAAAATTTGAAAATTACTTTGGTTTGAACTAGCTCCAGCATACCCCACTTAAACTTTTTTTCTGATGTTATTTTCCTAACCATTAAAAAAAATTGGTATAGCAAGTTGGTGAGGGCTCTAGTGCAGTGCACATAATGAAATGGGAACCTCTCCCCAGTTTCACATTATCTGGACTCTTGCAGGTGCCTTCTCTGGCTCCCTTATTGTTTGGACATGTGGTCATTATGGCCTTGGACATTTTCAATTGATGTTTCAGAGACATAAGAATTAATGAGAGTCTTGGTAAAACTCTTTTAAGAAACAAATCACATACATGCCAGGTATTGAATTAACTCTTGATTTATTTACATATAGATCCTCACATGTTGGGGCAGCTTGATCCCTCCTTCCAGTCAGGTCTCAGGATCAAACTGGCAGAGAGTCAGGATCAGGTACAAAGAGGTGTATGAGTGGGTGTGTGTGTGAGAGAGAGAAAGAAAATAATTTTTGGCAAAATTTTGGATTTTTCATGCTGCTACTGACTTCTACTGACTTTCATTAGTACAGATACTAATAAAGAATTGACATTAGTTATACAGTAATACCCTGTTTTATTTGGTATTTTAAAAGAATGATGTGTTTCACATAAACAAATTTGATAAATAACTTAGTTACCTTGTAATAAGCACTCAAACTATGAAATTTTTATTCAAAATATTAAGTACATCTCTGCTTCATCTGATAGTTTTCTGTACCTAAGCTAGTGTTTTTGATAACTTAAGGTTATCATTATGAATATAACTTACTGGACTGTGTTGTAACAGCAATGCCTTTTATTTAGGTTTATAGAATTATCTACTCCCATTATACTGCATGGCCTCAGGATGGGTTGACTTTTCCCATTCTTGTGTGTTGGCCTTTTATAGTTGTAATGTCTCTTCCCTCTATTGTTACTTTTTTTGTTAGTGGGCCTATTGCTCCTTATGCTCCCCCCCCCTTTTTTTTAATATTAACTATTCCTTCTAAGGAAAGACCGTAAAGTTTAAGGGTACCATTCAAGAGATATTTCTTGGCCTACTGGTTATAGGTTTATAGTTTTGAATAGTTCTGGTTGCTTAGAGACTAATATCTAAACAAATGAGACATTAATATAATTGGAAATACTGTCTTTATGTACATGTCATTGCTAATAGCATATTATTGGTAAGTAGCAGCTTCTCATTCATAAAGGTTTTAGTATTGAATGGTGGTATTAAGAAAACAGTTGGAGTGTTAACAGGTGGGTCAGAATAAGGTACTCCCAAAGATATTACTATTCATGAGTCATAGGAGGTACTCTCTGCTATATTGAAGAACTAAAGTGAGTGGAACAAAAATCAGCATTGGTTTATTAGTTTTAAACTTCTATCATGTGGAACCATTTAGATATTTTAGATGTTCATGTGTTGTTCATACCTGGTATCTTTCTAATTTCTAGGTTATCTGATATTTCAGGACTCAGGATGTTAATTTTAATATTTGAGGTGGTTGCATATTTCCCTTTGTAATTGAAAGAATGTTGAAAAATAGAACTCAGAATGTAAATACATCACTGAAAAGTCCAATGCAGATTCAGGAAAACTAATGTAAGGATTTAAAATATAAGATAAAGTGCACTAAAAGTGGATGGGCATTATAAACTCTTGAGGCGTTTTAGTCATGGCTTTGGAAAAATATTTCTCTTAAAATTGGACATGGGGAAATATTTCTAATAATTACCTTTTTAATGTCCATCTCCTGTGCTTCCAGAAAGCTTCCAGAAGCCACAAGCCAGTGTGAGAGAAAGGAAAAAAAGTGCATGGATGTGGTTGGCCCTATCATAATTTGTAAACTCTGCAAAAATTTTTGCATGTCTAAATATAAAAACTAATTGTGCTAATTAATTATTTAAGTAACATTCCTAGATGTTGTTCAAGTGGTCCAACTTTCAGACATTAATACCTGCTTGCTTTAAATTGTAAAAAAAATATGTGTTTTGTTTGACTCTGGTAAAGCATACAAGTTGTTTCTTCATCTCCAGAGTGAAGTCACCCTGCTGAGAAATGAAGTAGCACAGCTGAAGCAGCTTCTTCTGGCTCATAAAGATTGCCCCGTGACCGCCATGCAGAAGAAATCTGGCTATCATGGTGAGTAATGTCCCATTACCCACAGCCTGAGGCTGCGTCAGTGAAATACTGCCAGTGAGAATTGAGCTAGCATGAAAAACATGGAAACGACACTTCTAGGATTTAAGATTAAATACCAGGATTTCTACAAGGTTGTTTGAGTACAGGATCCTGCCTGCATTATTTTAAAATCTAGTTTTCTAAATGCCCCTAATTATAGATTTTCTTGTTTTCTATGGGGCATCATCTTGTAAAGTTGTAGTTTCCTATAGATAAATGAAGCTTCCCAATAATTTTCACAGTATTGGAAGTACTGAAAATTTGTATGTCTTCTTAGGGTAGTACATTTTCTTTGATTGGCAAAGTGAAAGATCCCCTCCCCTTCTCCCCAGTTCTCTATTGATTAAGTGAGTGGGGAGCACCTGTCTTTATTTAACAGAATATCCAAGATCAGGGAATCTTTTAAAAATAATTAATTTCATCTCCTTTACTCTTAGATTCCTTTTGTATTTAACATTCAACTTTGTGAACTTTATTCCTTATGACTACACAAAAGGAAAACTAAAAACAGTAATTTACATTGTGAATATCCTATTGATAGAAAAAAGCATTTGCAAAGAAGTCAAGTGGTTCACTTCTTTTGTGTTCAGCATTTTAAAGGTTAATTTTGCTTTTCCTCATGAAACTTCCTTTTGGGGGGATAAGATGCACAATGTTAGAACCAGCTGCTGCTTTTGAATAAATGGCCAATTTTGTCCACCGTACACAAATTTGTAACAAATAACAGAGCTGGGAATGCATTAGGCAACATTCATAATATATAACCCACAGCTTTCGTTTTTATGATTTAGTGATATTTCAGGATATTTATAAATGTGAAGATTGTTTCTGCCATATGTATCCACTTCATTTTAATTTGCCAGTGTCAGTAATTCAGAAGAAAAGAAACATTTTCTATTGCCGTGCAAACAGTTCCTCAGGTGCTTGCGATAAAACTTAATGGCCACCATCTTTACTTGTAGTCATTGTAAGCAGTTTCATCAGAATGGGCCATATTTTTTAATTTAAAAGATTCAAGAGATTTAGCAACTCTCTGTTGCCATATATATTTAGAACACTGATTTTTGTCAGTTTTGAGCACATAAATCTCAGACCTTTGATATCTAGTCATTTTGACAGGATATTGAATCACATTGTGAAGTAAATTGGAACCATATAGAAATATGTTTGGGATTTATTTTAACAATGATTGCTGCAGGGATGAGGCCATTATAGCTCCCATCTGACAGAAGAAAATAATTTCATAAAGAAGCTGCTGGGGATAATATTATGCATACATGATTTTCCTAACAAGTGAGTCTTTCTTGAGTTTTGATAATTTGAAAGAAAAAAGGCTTCCATCAAAATCCTACAGTTAGAAAATTAACAATTAACTTAAGAGTAGTCATCCCTCAATTTTTTATTGTTATTGTTGTTCAGTTGTGTCCAGCTCTTTGTGACTCCTTTTGAGGTTTTCTTGGGAAAGATATTGGAGTTGTTCGCCATTTCCTTTTACAGATAAGGAAACTGAGGCAAACAGGATGAAGTGACTTGCCCAAAATGACACAGCTATTAAAGTGTCAGCATCCAGATTTGAACCCTGTTCTTCCTGACTCCAGACCCACTACTATCTACTATGCAACTCTTAATTATCAGAAGCAAATTTTTCTTTATCTGCTACCTCTCGGTTTAGTACATTCTCAGCTAGTCTGTTTCTGCCCAGTATGTCCCTAGGAAAAGCATCCAAGACTATATAGAATAACTTTGAAAAGCTAAATGAACAAGAATCGCATGCATAATATGGTAGGGAATTTAGTAAGGAATAAAAGAGAAGAATACTATTACTGTTTGTTGCTTGGGATTATCTATACTACCATTCCTTTCCTTCCTCTTTGTGAGTTATCAAGAGTTCACTAAAATCAAATATCTTGACAATCCCAAATGAATTTTAATATTTAGTTTGGAATATATCAAGTGAAAATTCTAAAATATGTTCTGGAGTACATACAACTCCATTTTCTTTAAGAATAAATTGGTAAAGAGATGAACAGATTACATCATGTGAAGGGCTTTTTTACATTTTGGAGAAAATGAATGAAGTTGTTAACATAAATTTTTAATGTATAAACCATATTGTAATAATAGGTATTATGGCATGAAAGTAAGTTGGCTATAAACTATTGTTTGTATTTAAGCAACTAAATTAAATCCTTAGAATATATTTGTAAATAAAAAGCATTACAGTCAAGGGTGCTGTCTGGAATTTGTTTAGTAGCAGTTGATAGAATTTAGAGTATTATGGCTCAAACCTTTGAGAAAGTCATTGTATAAAAATATGGTGAGACAAGATAAAGAATAATTGAAAAGTGTAATAATAATGTGAAGAATAGGAGAGTGATCTTGTATGATTAAATCATACTCTTCAGATTTGGCCAGTGCTATGATATTTGTTTAAAAAAAAAACAAAAAAATTTTTACATTTAGGAGTGATTATAACTTTTTGTATTTTAAATATGGACAGTGTTTGGCATGACAGCTCATAGAATATTAGAATTATCAAATTTTAAAAGATACTGTTTATTCAGAATCATGAAGCAAAATATATTGTCACCTCAAGCAAAGTTTAAAAGTTCAAAATACCAAAACAAGGTCTTATGTAATTGTTACTTTTCCTGTCACCCTTCAGCTTTGTATCTCTCTGCAATTGTTAATGTTATCCCTTTTCTCCCCTCACATTCTAGAAATGACAATACTAGTACATGTTAATAAACATTGAATATACAAATTTTGCTATTAGGGATTTTCTGAATAAGTATCCTGTGTCTAAAGACTTTTCATAACTTTGAGATCTAGATATATTTGAATGAATATAGTTTTCCTGTTTGCTCATTTTGAAATATTCTTTGCAAAATGTGTTTTTTTCTTATGCTCTTTATCCCAGATCAGCCTTTTTTTCCAAAAACTTCTAAAATTTTCTAAAAAAATCTTACCCTATCTTGCTCTAGAAGGCAGAGGAAATGAAGCTATAGTACTTTTAGTTCAGTGTCCTGTTTGATTAAACTATTGTTATTTTTCCTTTGAAGTTACCTTGTGCCAAATTATCTCTAAATCTGAAGTTTAGAAGCTGCTTCTTATACTAATTCTATCATTTTTTTTAAACTGAATATTTTGCACTCTTAATAAGAAAACTGTGAAGATTGTTTCATACTTGGCGACCAGGTTCCCCACCCAGTGGAAATATTTTTGCTGGGGTGGGGGTGGAGTGGTTGTTTGTTAACTAAAGAAGAGGAGGATTTGAAGGGCTTTAGAAACCTGATCAATGTATTGATTGATCATGAATCCACAAGAATTATGATGGAACCCACTACTCACTTCCTGAAAGAGAGAGGTGATGAACTTAATACAGAAAGAAACATTTTCAGACTTTGCCAATGTGGGAACTAGTGTGCAGCTATATATTATTGACTGCTTTTTAGGTTTGGGATGTTTTTTGTTGGTGATTTTGTTTTTTTCCCAGTGGAGTATGACAGATTAATAAAATAAAACGTCAAAGAGCAGCAGGAAAATCTCAAAATAATTGAGTTAAACACAAACTGCATCATCGTTTTTTTAATTTTTAAAAGAAAGTCATTTAAATGGGATTTTAATATAAGTACATGTAAATTAGCCTATTAACCTCAAGTACTGCCTTTTAAGGACTATTATATATCTATCTATATTTTTATATATATATGTTAGGAATATCTATAGTAAGTAGTCCAAATGTCTTTTAAAAATTTTCTAAGGAAGAAATATTTCATTTCTGAATAATTCTGCCAGGGGAAAGTGCAAAGTTCACTGGAATTCTGCTTTCAAACTGTTCTTTCCCTGCCTTAGAAATCTCAGCCCTGATCTTCAGGCAAAGTGTGATGCCCATAAGGGATGCCTGTGCTCTAGGAAAGGAGGCCATTTCTCACTGAGACTTTGAAATGTTTATGTTTTAGTCCCAGCTCAAACTTCCAACTAGTATGACCTTGAGCAAGTGACTGCATCTCTCTCTAGTCTTTTGTTTTTAAGATAAAATACAAATTCCTATTTATCATTAAAACCCTTCCCAACCTGGCTTCTGACAACATATCTTTTGAGACTTATTATTGTTTCCCCTTTTAAATTTTGTACTCTAGTTAGCTTAGTACATGTGCCTCACAAACATTCTTTTCCCATCTCCATTCCTAAAATGAACTACCTCCTCTCTTTTAAGCCTGAGCTCAGGTATCCAGCTACTAAGGTCTCTCCTATTCTTCAAATTCATTTATATTTACTTTGTACCTATTAATGTTTTTATATATTTACCTTTTAGTATATTTACTTTGAGGCTATTACTTTTACATGTTGTTCCCTCTGTGATAGAATGTAGGTCTCTTTGAGGCCACAGTGTCTGGTACATAAAGGAAACTTTAAAATGCTTTTGATATGTTATAAAATAAGGGGGGGTTACCTTGTAGGGTGGGATGGTGGTATCTAAGTAAAATAAATATGGACAGTTTTCCAAAGTCCCTCTCAATTCTAACATTCTCTTATTCTAATTCTATTATTGAACATATGCCCCCAAGTAGGCAGATGAGTGTATATTTGCAGACCTGGTATAAAATAAGAGTCAGTATTGCTTTTCAAAGCTAAATCCTAAATTAAAAAAAAAAAACTTTTCATTCTGCTAAAGTAAACCTATTGTCCAGACAACAAAACTCTTTTAGATATACTTTTTGAATTTCTGTTCTGTTGGAGTATCTTGAGTTCTTAGGTGGAATTTAAAAAAAAAAATCTTAATTAATTCATATAACTGTAACAGCTGGTGGCATTTAAACTCTAAATATTGCTTATTCTCATGTGTATGCATCATTAGAATCAGGTGTTGTAATCATCCATTACTGCAGTAGATGGAAAGTCAGCCAAAAACACTGCATTTCTGAAAATGCAGAGGGAATAATTTGAAAACTTCTGTCTCATCTATAATAACTATTGTGATGCCTTTTTGCTGTGTAATAAATATTTTTATCTTAACAAAAGCAACAAATGTGTGTGTACATAGAACTAAGCAAAAAATATCTTCTCTCCTGTAAACTGATAAATAGGAATGTAAATAAGGAGTTTTTTTAAGTTACATGTTTTGGCAGCATGCCTACTCCTTTCATTTATTTATTTTTTTAAACAACCCATTAACATATATTTCTTGAATTCCCTACTCAGTGAAAATGCACTATATGTCCCTTCATCTCCACTATTCACAGGATTGTGAAAGAAGCACTATGAGAATGGAAGTTGTTTCTTGTTACATTTATGCCTTTCAGTTGGCCACAGAAGGCACTATCAGCTACTTGGGGTGGGGGGGTTGTACCCATTTACCATTGTTTCAGAATGAGTCACACTTTTTCTTAGATAAGCACCAGATTGCTCTTCTAAAGTAATCTCTCAGGACAGTGGCCCATCATATATAAAATAACCTTCCCATTGTTTCATATGAGAAAAGTAAGTACTTTCTTATTTTTCTTCTCAGCTGCTGATAAAGATGATAGTTCAGAAGACATTTCAGTGCCAAGTAGCCCCCATCCTGAAGCGATACAGCACAGTTCCGTCAGCACTTCCAATGGAGTGAGTTCAACTTCCAAGGCAGAAGCTGTAGCCACTTCAGTCCTTACCCAGATGGCGGACCAGAGTACAGAGCCAGCACTTTCACAGATTGTAATGGCTCCTTCTTCTCAATCACAGCCCTCAGGAAGTTGATTAAAAATGTGGATTGCAACAGTTTTAGATATTAATGACTTTAAAGGGAAATCAAGGAAAGACCATCTCCATTTAGGAGAAATCTGTAGTTGTAAAAATTATTAATTTTTTAAAAAATTGAAATTAAATTTGGCTCTAAAGATTGGAATATGGGCAGATGAAGATAAGACTGAGCAAGTTTCTAGTCTCTGTGGAAAAGACTTTCTTTTTTTATAAATATTGTTAGATTTAATAGTTCTTTTCTGTGCTCAATGTGTAAAGTGTGTGTATAGTACAATGTGATTTATTTCACTTTTAATTTGATGTTGTTATTTTAACAAATATGGGGATATTATTACTAAATCTCCCTCCCCACTTCCCTGTTCTACCTAACTATCCCCTGCCCCTCAACTGTGATGGTAGTATTGTTATGTCATTTATACCAAAGTTCTGCATAGTCCCTATTGACTTTGTAATATTAACAAGGTCATAAAGCACTAGGCAAGAGAAAGATAGTAACGGTAAATTTGCTTTTAATCTTTTTGCCTTTTTTTATTTTGCACATTGTGAGAGCAAGAACCGTGGGAGAAAACATTTGCTTTATATCATATTGTGGAGCTTTATTTGGCTTTTAAACTTTTTTTTTTTAAATGTCAATATGGTATAAGACATACAGTACCTTTTTATGCACATTCTTAAACTAGATCAGGGTCATTAGTATAAAACAAATGGCTTTTGTTTTTTATGAAATTAAATTGATGTTAGTATGTCAACCGTTATCATTTAAATCCAAATAAAAGTGTGCAGTTACCCTACTTTGTGAGGCTAAATGACAGTAAATATATAGTGTATGATACAGGGTTATCAGATATCTAAAGATTTTCAAAATTAACTTGATCTTTTATGAATTTCAAGTTAAAAACTGAGGAGTTTATGCATAACCAAGTACAATATGATCACCAGAAAAACCTAAAGTTACTACACTAGACCACTCAAAACTTTTTTTTGTCATAGTCTTGTACTTGCAAGCTAACTTGTACTTAATCTTGTGAAAGCACTGTCATCTTTTAGTAGCAAATTTTGATACCTTTCTCGTGGAAAAATCAGTATCTATCTTGAAAACAATGTAATTATAATGTGGAGCGTGTGTATATATGTGTGTGTGTGTGTGTGTGTGCGCGCACTTGTATGGATGATTCAGTAGTTTATGCCGGCAGTCTTTGCTTGAGTGTTTAAAGATGCCTTCAATGTGATGCTGGCTGGTAGATGATTGCAGTTTAGAATGTTGTTTCCTGCGCGGACTTGGATAACTAACATTCCATGGTGTCGTCTGTTTCTGATGAGATGATTGGAGGGACACTTTTCTCATTATCCAATCATCATCTCTAGGATATTGAGTTTTCTAAATGTGCCATTATCTATTCTTATTCTGCACTTATGTTCAAAATACAGTACAATATTTTACAATAGACTCAATTGTTTAAAAAAAAAGTAGGTGTATGCTTCAGGTAAGCAAACTTTGTAAAATAGCTATAAAGCATACTCGGTAGCAACTTCTGGCATTCAGGCAGGATTCCATTATGTAAATATAACATGGATATCTGTAATGCTTCTATAATAAGTTGTGTAGTTTGTTCTTCCTTCTACATGCTACACTATCTGCTTGACTGATATTTTAAAAATCTGTATGGAATGTCCTTGATGATTTTAGGAAAAGAATATGCTTTATATAGTATCCAGTCTTTCTAAGGTCAAAACTACAAAGCATCCAAATGATCTAAATACCACTTTGGGACTTTTCAATGTAAAGATAATAGGAATTCTAAATATCTGGCCTATTGAAAATAATTTTAGTTGGTAATCCTGCATCTAAAATCTTTGGGTTTAGAGGATTTCATAGTTTAATCAGTGAAAGTAATTTCTCAGTTATCATTCTGCCACAGATATGCAGAGAGGGAATTGATCCCAAAGGCACAAAATGTGAATTCTGCAAGAAAGTTATGTAATTAACTATTTTTTATCATATTTTTGGTGGATTAGGTAAAGCCTCATTGGTTCACTCTCCTGAATGCTTCAAAACATTTTTCTTTTTATTTATACATTTTTTGGTAATAGGACTCTCACAACTGTAAAATAAAACATAGATGTAAGGAGATATGTAAACAATTACTGTACTTTACTGAGGTTAGCAGAATTTTCATTATAAAGCAATCTGTATTCAGCAAAATCAAAACCATTATTAGTTGTACAAATTCCGTTTTGACTTTAAGTATGTCACACTACTTCTGTAATTAAAATTTGGGGTCTTTACATTTGAAATGTTTCACAAACTGTACTGTTTTCTTTTACATGCAGTTGCATGAGTAAATCATCAGAGAATAAAGTCTATCTTTAAATTACATTCGTAATTTGATGTTCTCTCTCCTTAACACTTTTTTAAAGAGCATTTCTTATCATTGGAATTTCAAATAATGATCTTTTTCGTTTACCTTTTCTTTTTTTCCTGATTCCTTACACCTAGTACTTGGTGTTCTAATAGCATTCTCATACTCATTGTTTTAAAAAACTACCCTAAGTCACCCTGATATAAGCATCAACAGTTATCAGACTTCTTAACTCTCTCTGCACAATATTTTTTAAAGGTTTATACTGCCTTTAAAGGTTATTAGATGCATAAAAGACTAAATTGTCCTTTAGCACAAGTCAGATGAGTTATTTACTAACCACTATCCCAATGTAATACTTCCCTTTCACCATAATATAGAAAGTGTTACCCTTTTT
Organism: Monodelphis domestica; assembly: GCF_027887165.1. NCBI lineage: Eukaryota > Metazoa > Chordata > Mammalia > Didelphimorphia > Didelphidae > Monodelphis > Monodelphis domestica. Next base: position 186,768,163 of record NC_077230.1, on the reverse strand, counting down.
CCTTGAATGGTATATTTGATGCCATTTATTGAATTGATAAGTGCTAGGTGCTGACTCCTCTTGTAGATATAAAGGAAAGTGCATTTAAAATGTCATGAATTACTGTGAAGTTTGAATGAAGAGTGAAGAACTTAAGAGTGAGGATCATGAACAGCCTTCCAAGAGGTGGAATTGATTTGTTGACCCTGATGCAAATGTAGGAAGCTCTGTATTGCTTAAGAAAAATACAACAGTTTGTTAATATTTATAAAAGCTAGTAAGAAGATTAAAATATTTCAATCACTTCCTTATTTTATGATGCCCAACTTTAATCTTGTCCTTCCTCTTGGACCATGCCATGGGCATCATTTCATAGGTTACATTTTATTTGTAAAATGTGTTCAATAAATTAATACCCCTTTGAATTGGTATTAATCTAACATGGAGCCCCCTTATGCCAATTTCAGCTATCAATGGAATGGTGATATTACAAGACTGGTCTTAAAGTGAAATTTTATTTTTCCTTAAGTTAAAATGTGACAGAGAAGGATTCCCAGTGAATAGTTTAGTAGAATTAATATTTGTGGATAGAATGGTAGAAGCAGCATTTGATGATCATTCATCATGGACAAATCTCAGTCAAGGGGTGCTATAGAGGAAGATATCAAGAATCCAGTTAATCTATTTCAAAGTACTTAAAATGAGATTAATCCTTTGAAATTATTAATTTTTTTTTGTCTCAAAGATAAGCAGAATTCTATAACAAATAAAGCCCAGTAATTGAATAAAGTGCTTTTAAAACGAGTTAAAAATTCAGAAGTTACCCTATTCAGGGTTCAAGATATTTTTCTTACTTAAATGATATTGAACTGCTTTTCAGTATTTCAGCTTCAATAAAACAAAAGAAAGTTGTTTTTAATATGCTTGAGAGAGAGAGATGAAAAAAAAACATTTATTGGGATTTTTTTTGTTTTGTTTCCCCTGTAGTATATGCTTTAGGTATAAGAAAAAGTCTGAGGGAAACTGATTTGGCAGAATTTTACCTTCCGGAATATTATGTAAATTATCTTGACCACAGAATAATGATATTTACAACTAGAAGCTATTAAAATTGTCCCATATTTTTGTTGTTTCCAAGAATCCTGAGTATCTGACTTGGAAAGGATTTCAAAAGTAACTAATACGATATTCAAGTCAGTTTTTGCTTGAATACTTTAGTCAGGAGAGCCCACTACCCCCTGAAGGAGCCTATTCTGTACTTTTGGCTTCTTCAAGCCTAAATTTGACTTGAAATTTTATCTCAGTATGAATTTTCTAATGTCCCTGTGTATTTATTTGGTTATGCCTCATTGCTCACTCTTCCTGACTGCCTGAGGATGATAGGATTGTAGATTTACAGCTGGAGGGAACCCTAGAGGTCATATAAACCAATCCCCTCCTTTATAGAGAAGCAGACACATCAGGAGGCTCAAAGTGTTGTTTCCAAGGACAGTCTTTGTAGCGATTTTTTTTCCATTAAGCATGGAATACAAGATAGCTTTCTTTTGCCTTGACCTCCTTGCTTTTATCTTCTTCATACCCTATTTGTAATCATTTTGAAGTTTTCATTTCATATTTATTATACTACTTGGTCACACAAGTGAGACAGACAGGGTGGCATTAGCCTCTTTTTTTCCCCATTCACTCAATATACATTAGACTTCACCTTCCGTGCATAGATTATAGGAGAGGGAAAAACTTAGATGGGAATATAGTGCCTGCTTTCATGAGTCCTGCGGTTAATAATTTGACACCAAAAAAGCTAACCAAAATAAACAATAGTAAGTGAGAAGATCTTGGGCACCATTGTGGTTTGCAATATGCATTATATACTGAGGTAAAAGAAGCTGAATGCAATGGCTGTGCTTTGCTAATTAAAAGAGGTCCCTAAAAATAGAAAGATCTGGCAGCATTTTAAAAGTCTGTTATCTTAGTTCCATTGAGAAAAGCTCCAGAATCATCAGGTTTAGTTAGATAAGTCCTCTACACATTTTTTTCTTTTATAATACTTATCATTTTTAAGTTTCTCACTTCCATAATGTTTTATAAATTAATTAATGCTATCCAAACTGATTATTGACAAAATAATGGGATCTTATATATCAGTCACAAGGCCATGGATTGAGTTGGTACTTACTAATGGTTATTGAATTAAATTGACTCTGTCAACATATATGTATATTCACACATAAAAATCTGAAGACTCCAGTTTTTTAAGCTTACAATTTAATGTAAAAATGGTTTACTTTCATTTTCCTGCTATAAGATGTTATTGTTTACATTGTAGTACCCTGATGCTAGACTCTCAGAACTTGTGTACAAGAGGTCCAAAAACAACATTGTTTCTGTAGGGGGACAACATCCTTGAGAGCTTGCATACTGCCTATAGTCAATGTAAAAATTGCACAAAATGTTAGAATTTTTTTAAAAATCTACAGAAGTATTACAGTAAAGCCCAGGAAAAACGTAAGTTCAGGAAATAGACAATTAAGAATGACTCCAATCTATGAATTTTCTCCCATTTCAAAAATGCAGAACTAACCATTTGTTCAGAACCAACCAATACATTTGAAAGACTCCATAACAATCAACTGGAATAATTCAACCAAAAAGATAGTATATTTTGGTAAGCTAAATCAAAAACTGATGGTAATAGAAAATAGTGGCAAATGTCAGCTTGGAAAAAGATCCATTTTCTACTAGTCTGGTGCATACTGGTCAACTCATTTTTACATTCTGTGCCAAAGGCTTTCTGACTAGGGAGAAAATATTCCATGTTTCTAGCATGTCCTTTGAATCTTCCCTATTGGGATGTTACTGTTTCTCTTCTCCAAAATTTGTATTGTATCTTAATTTCATACAAATACTTTTGATTTTGGTAAAGACTTAAGTCAAAGACATAATTTGCTTCAAATTATATCCTACATTCAAATAATTAGGAAATTTTGATGCTTTACTTTTAAAATTTGTTTTGATAATCTAATTGTATCATAACTAAATGAAGGTTGGCATATTGAAGCATTTTTGGTATTAGGTTCCATTTCCCTGTAAAGGTTATACAGAAGGAAGACAATCTCTTTATCAGATTTCTTTTTAAATAGGCAATTTCTGCCTAAAGAAATAATATGAGTAAATGAAAAAGTTATGTTTGGTACAGCCTGCTGACAAAATCTGACAGATGAATTTTAACATGACCTTTGCCAATCGTGTGGCTTTCATTTTCCTATGAATGTAAAGCATCACTTTATGTTTGTGAAAAATAAGCAAGAATTTTAAGTTAATAAAAACTTTTCTTAAAGACCATACTAGGTAACTATTATTTTTCTTTTTCATTTCTACCTGAGAATAAATATTAAAAGTTTGGCCTCCAAAAAAAACATACATTTCATTGTCACTTCCCTTGACATCTTAATTGTCTCCACACTGCACTTTGGGTTGTCTTCCTTCTGTATAACCTTTACAGGGAAATGGAGTGCTCTTATCCTGGCTATTTGTTCTTTATACGTGTTGCTGAATTGTCTTCAATTATGTCCGATTCTTCATGACCCCATCTGGAGTTTTCTTGGCAGAGATACTGAAATGATTTGCCATTTCCTTCTCCAATTGACAGATGAAGAAACTGAGACAAACAGGGTTAAGTGATTTGCCAGGGTTGCTCAACTAGAAGTGTCTGAGGTCATAATTGGACTTGGGAAGAGGCGTCTTCCTGGCTCTACTAGGCACTTGAATCCTAGCATCCATGGCTTCACTTAGTTGCTCTTTCTCACATATGCTACATCTCAAGCCTCATGTCCTCTGCACAAGCTTTATTTCATGGTATAAATGAAAATGAAAAATAAAATTTCACATAAGATGTTTTCCCTCATTGCTACTTCCTTTCAGAATTTTGCGCAAGCAACTTTTCCTGATGCCCCTATTTGTCAGAACCCCATCCCAAATCCCTTTATGTCTACTTTGCATATATTATCTATTTCCAAGAATTCTGTGTCCTTCCACCCCCAACCCCCCCTCCCCCCATAGCATGTTAAATGTTAGAGCACAAGGACTGGCTTACATACCTCATACCTGGTATGTAATATGTGCTAAATAAAAAAATTTTGGTAGGCTTATGGGAGGAGGGAAGGGGTCAGTAGTGATGTTTTGAAAAACAGTGAACAAATAATTTCATTTATGTATGTTAGTCACTGTGCTAAGCCTTGGGCATAAAAAGAGTCAAAAATAGTCCTAAAGGAACTTCTTGGAGGTAGGTAGGTGGGTTAATGGATGAAGCACTAGGTCTGGAGTCAGGAAGACCTGAGTTGAAATCTGACCTCAGATGATGTGACCACTTAACTTCTGTTTGCCTTAATCCACTGGTGAAGAAAATGGAAAACAATTCTAGTATCTTTGCAAAGAAAACTCTTGGACAGTATTGCCTGATATGGTCCAAAGTATCATGAAGAGTCAGATACATTGAATGAACGAAAACAAAGAGCTTACATTCTAATGGGGAAGATAAAGTGTAAACAACAATAAAAACAATAACTATAGCTTGTATTTACATAGTACTTTAAGATTTGTGCTTTACAAAATGTATCTCAATTTATTCTCACAACTATTCTGAAAAGTAGTGTTATTTCCATCTTATGGATGAAGATAGAGGCAGTCTGAAGTTGTTACTTGCTCACAGACACACAGTAAGATCTAAAGGTAGATCTGAACACAGCCACTGTGCCGGCTAACTTAATTTTATAAGAATTAAAGGCATATACAAGACATGGAGTAAAAAAAGTAATTACATTCTCTGCATCTACTCCAGAGCCTGGTTTCCATGGAACAACATGTCCCTCCCAGTTTAAGCTCATCATTCCCAATCTTATCACCATGAAACTAATTCAGGCCTCCATTGACACCTCCTTCCTCAGCCACCTCTCCCTCTGATTGGAGGTTTACAAGGTGGAGTACCAAACTACTCTCAGTGCCTTCCTTTATTGAGGGCATAAACTGAACTTTTGGACTAATTTCATTTTGCATCTGCTACCCTGCCTTGTTTTTTCAACTCCAATAAATGTCCCTTGAGGTCCCCTACCTCCCATCCCTGCTTTCCTGTCTCCTTTTGTGTGTCCCCAACATTAATTTTTGAATTCCTTAAGAGTATAGACTGTCTTCTTATTCACTATGTACCTGGCATTTAGCACAATACCTGGCACATAATTGTGTTTATTTCTCCTTCATTTAGAAGAGGACCAGTAACATTACAACATGGTGTCTTGACTCACCAGTGAATTGGATTGTAACTGGCATTTAGCACAATGCCTGGCACATAATTGTGTTTATTTCTCCTTCATTTAGAAGAGGACCAGTAACATTACAACATGATGTCTTGACTCACCAGTGAATTGGATTTAAGCGAGGCAGAATTGCACAAAGTTATCAGCCTCATATTCTCTTTCAGACTCATCAAAGACCAGTGGTAAGATGAAAGCCAGGATGACTGGTGATGTCCCAGGATGCAGCGGATGACCTTGGTGTCTTTAATGTCTGACCAAGCTTGAGTCACAATGCCTGCTTTAGCTCATTGGAACAAATTGTTTTCATCACCCATTCTATCCAGGGAAGTCTTCACTTGCTTGGAGTAGACATCTTCCTATATCACCAATAGACTTAAGGCTTGTCAGTTACCCTCCACCTAGTTTGAGCAAGTCTGCAGAGATCATTTTTACCAAAGTGTGGCTGCTGCACATGCTACAGGTTCTTAGAGCCATAGGTGAGAATTGGGTGAAAGACACCAGAAGTGGATGAACAGCCCTGAAAAAGGCTTAGCAAGCCCGCGTACCAGAGATGCTAGTTTTCTCTGAACATCCCAGAAATCCCCAAGAACAGCGTTGGCAAACGTTTTTGAGTTTGTGTGCCCAAACTGCAACTTCAAGCTGCCTGTTAGCCCCACTCATTACCCCAGAGAGCAGAGGGAGGAAATGCTCACTTTGGGACAGATGGACAGGGGGTGCAAAAATGTCCTCAGGTGCTGGGAAGAGGGAGAACAGAGCGGCTTCCCTCATGTTGGCCTGGCACATGTGCCAATACTTCACCAGTGCTGCCCTAGAACATAGGTGCTTAATAAATGTTTCTTGTATCAAATTGGATTGAAGAGGCAAAGCACCAGGAGTTGAGGGGACCAGGAGGTGGAATTTAATCTGAGTCTTGAAAAAAGTCAGGGAAACCGAGGCAAAGGTTAGGAGAAAGAGCTTTCAAAAGATGAGGTAGGTACAGACAGTGCCTAGGGACCAGAATGAGAGAGAGAGAGAGAGAAAATGTCATCTTTGTGAAACATCAAAATGGGCCAGTGTAGATGGAGTGAAGTTCATGTGGGAGGAGTTAGGTGTAAGGGGATCAGAAAACTGGGAAGGAATCAGATGTTAAGAGTTTTAAAGTTTAATTTCATACAAATATATATATAAGAACTAAGAAAAGTCCATTAGATCTGACAATTAAGAAATCCCTGGGAACTGGAGAAAGGTTTCAGTTTAATGATAAAGTCTGAAATCTTATTGAAGAGGGTAAGAGTAGAAGTAGAAGCACACAATATAGATGGCTTTCTCAAATGTAGTTGAGGAAAAGAGAAGGCTTATTTTTTCTATCACTAATGTGGATGGTAAGGTCAAGTGAGGATTTTTTTTTATTTGAATTAGTTTATTTAGTCAATTTAGAACATTATTCCCTGGTTACAATAATCACATTGTTTCCCTCCCTCCCCTCCACCCACTCTTCCCACAGCCAACGCACAATTTCATTGGGTATTACTTGGTCCTTGATCAGAACCTATTTCCATGTTGTTGTTTGTACTAGGATGTTCATTTAGAGACTACATCCCCAACCATATCCCTTTGATCCATGTATTCAAGCAGTTGTTTTTCTTTGGTGTTTTTACTCCCACAGTGTTTCTTCTGGATGTGGATAGTGGTTTTTCTCATAGATTCCTCCAGGTTGTTTAGGGTCATTGCATTGCCACTAATGGAGAAGTCCATTACATTCAATTGTACCACAGTGTATCAGTCTCTGTGTACAGTGTTTTCCTGGTTGTGCTCCTCTCACTCTGCATCAATTCCTCGAGGTTGTTCCAGTCCCCATGGAATTCCTCCACTTTATTATTCCTTTGAGCACAACCATCACATTCCATCACCAACATATACCACAATTTGTTCAGCCATTCCCCAATTGAAGGGCATCCCCTCATTTTCCAATTTTTGGCCACCACATAGAGCATGGCTATGAATATTCTTGTATATGTCTTTTTCCTTATTATCCCTTTGGGGTACAAACCCAGCAGTGCTATGGCTGGATCAAAGGGCAGACAGTCTTTTAGCGCCCTTTGGGCATAGTTCCAAATTGCCCTCCAGAATGGTTGGATCAATTCACAACTCCGCCAGCAATGAATTAATGTCCCCACTTTGCCACATCCCCTCCAGCATTCATTACTTTCCTTTGCTGTCATGTTAGCCAATCTGTTAGGTGTGAGGTGATACCTCAGAGTTGCTTTGATTTGCATCTCTCTGATTATAAGAGATTTAGAACACTTTTTCATGTGCTTATTAGGATTTTTTTTAACCTTTGAAGGAATAGCATTTAAGAATACTTCAAAGGGCCAAGATGCATTTGTTAATACAGGGTTTGGTTTGGTTTGGTTTGGTTTTTTCTTATCCAGAAGGCAAAGGAAGTAGAGATATTTCAAAGGGAAATTATAATATTTTTGTGTCATCTAGTACTTTTAATATTCAAAAATGGGAGGCAATAAGGACATTTTCAGGCAGCAGGAAAAGAACCAAAAGATAGGGAAAGACTGACAATTAGAAAGGGATTGGATGATAGTGGAGGCAATTGCTAGAGAATCAAGATGGAATAACAGGTGCATATATAGTAGAATTGATCTGGGCAAGCAGAGGAGCTACCTTTTGATCTGAAACAGGAATAAAAAATGAGATTTCAGTGAAATATATGAATTTGTGTCCTTAGGTGGCAGGTTAGTTAGGATGGAAGTCTGAAGAAAAGGGACTAGGTTTGAGATATCCCTTATGGTGAACTGGCAAGAGAACTAATCAGGGAGAAGTCAAAGGATTGCCTTAGTATAGTGAGGATCCAATAGAGATTAGAAAGCATGAAGATTCACAGTTTTGTGATCTCTTCTAGTTCTCTTTAGAATAATAAGAACAAAAGATCTAATGAGACTAATCCAGACCTGGGGTTTGGCACAATATAATAATCATCAATAGGACGAGGAGGAGAGGATCCTAGATTAGTGGATAGTAGAGTTTAATTGGTTCACTAAGAGTTTAAATTAGAGAAGAAAGTGCAAGGGCAATGGCTGAGAAAGAACTGATGAAGGAAGGGAATAGAGGTTGGAGTGACAATAAGGAATGAGGTTGGGAGTGAAGGTGGGGAAAGATGCAACATGAAAAAATTGTGAGTGATGTCAAGCTCAAGAATATGACTATCTCTGTGTGTTGCTAAGATACTGAAGGCTTGGTTGTACAAAAGATGGAGTTGATCTTTGGAAATTCCATGAGGTTAAATGGCCAGGGAGATATCTTCAAATCAATTCCACAGGCATTTATTAAGTGCCCACGGTGGTCTATGCATCAGGAAAGCTATAAAGATGAATAAGATGCTGTCCCTATCTTTAAAGAACTTACGAATATAGTAGGGGAGAGGAGACATCCATCAATGTGTAACACAAATGAAGAAAACACTATGAAGGGAAAAGTTTTTTTGAGTTTTGGGAATCAAGGAATATTTTATGGAGGAAATGTTCCCAGTTGGATTTAAATGTTCCCTTTCCCTAGTAGAATCTAGGAATAATTATTTTGAATTTATTGCAATACCTGGAATTCTTTTTATATCAATTACTATTAACTCATCTTCTGCAGCACTGATATTTATCATGGTATTTGAATTAATATTATATCCAGAATCATGGAGCATCATCCTTCATTGGATTTGCAGTAAAAGCAATAATTTCTATTTTAAGTATGTTGTAAGCTATTCTAGTCTTCTCATGTCATTGCTAGACAACAATTAGACTATAATTGGATGTAATTAACTTTTTTGCAAACTAGAATAGACTCTACTGATGATAAGGTAGTACTTAAAATATGAAAACCTGTTTCTCACCTTGAAAATATCAAAGGAATGCTTCCAGGATGATTGTTATAAATAATTGCCTCACTGATCAGCAAAAACTTTGAGTAAGTAGCTTCTCATTAGTAGTATATATATATATATATATATATATATATATATATATATATATACACATATATATCTATATGTGTATATATCTATATCTATATCTATATCTATATCTATATCTATATATCTATATATATTAGTCTCTCGGTGATCAAGAATGACTATTGTCTTTGTGCAGTTTCATCTACGGTGTACCCTCCTGTGGCTTTGGAGTCCAAAGGCGGAGGGGCAGAGTTTGTGGCACATGGGGCCTGGGACGCCAGTTGTTACAGGAGGTGCGGTTGTGGCCTGGTGTCGGCGTTCACGCGCAGAAGGTGGTGGCGGCACGGTTAATGTGGGTTCGCCAGCTGCTTCTGTCAGAGGCAGCGAGTTCTAGTTGCTTTGGTGTAATGCCAGCCCACTTCAAGTTGGACTTTAGCTGATCCTTGAATCTTTTCTTTGGTCGGCCTTGTTTCCCGAGTCCAGCTGACAGTTCACCATAGAATACCTGTCTTGGTATTCGCTGTGGGTCCATGCGGATGACGTGTCCAGACCATCGTAGCTGGGTGTTGAGGACCATGACTTCGATGCTGGTGGAGTTGGCTCTGTCGAGGACTTCCTGGTTGGTGATTCGGTCCTGCCATCGGATCCTCATGATTGACCGGAGGGAGCGTTGGTGGAATTGCTCCAGCTGTTTCATGTGCTTCCGGTACAGTGTCCATGTCTCACAACCGTACAGGAGTGAGCTGAGGACCACTGCGTTGTACACTTTGAGCTTCATCGCAGTGCTTACACCGCTGTGTTGGAGGACTTTGCAGCACAGCCGCCCAAGTGCCTGGCTGGCCTTTTGGATCCTGGCATTGATCTCGTGGTCTAGGGACCCCTCGTTGGCGATGGTGCTGCCCAGGTACTTGAAAGTGTTGACGTTAGAAAGCTGTGTGCCGTCGATTGTAATGCATGGCTGGTTTGTTGACCTCCCTGGTGCAGGTTGGAACAGCACCTCTGTTTTGCTGAGGCTGATAGTCAGGCCAAACAGTTTTGTTGCAGTGGAGAACCTGTCCACAATGGTTTGGAGATGATTTTCTTGGTGGGCCATGAGAGCACAGTCATCTGCGAAGAGAGCTTCCAGGATGAGTCTCTCTGTTGTCTTTGTTTTTGCAGTCAGGCGGCGAAGGTCGAATAGTGAGCCATCCAGTCGGTATTTGATGTAGACGCCCAGGTCTAGATCTATCACAGCATGTCGTAATATTTGAGTGAAGTATAGGTTGAATAGTACCGGAGCGAGGACACAGCCTTGTTTCACGCCATTGGAGATGTTGAAGCGATCAGAAGTCTCTCCACCAGATAGGACTTCCCCTGTCATGTCGACATGAAAGAGCTGGATCAGTTTGACAAATTTTTCTGGGCAACCGAGCTTGCTGAGGATCACCCACAATGCATCCCTGTTCACTGTGTCGAACTCCTTTGTCAGGTCTATGAAGACAATGTAGAGACTCAGGTTCTGCTCAAGGTGTTTTTCCTGCATTTGCCTCACTGTGAAGACCATGTCGATGGTGCTGCGATCTGGTTGGAAGCCGCATTGTGATTCAGGCAGGTTCTGCTCTGAAACATATGACAGGAGTCTGTTGAGTATTACACGGGCGAGGATCTTTCCAGCAGTGGAGAGTAGTGAGATGCCTCTGTAGTTGTCACAGGCTGCTCGTGAGCCTTTGTTCTTGTATAGGGCTACGATGGAGGCATCTCTGAGTTCTGGGGGCATGTCTTCCTCTTCCCATATGCTGGTCAGCACTATGTGGAATGCCTGGAGCGCCTTTCCATTTAAGGCCTTGTACACCTCGGTTGGGATCCCATCTTTACCGGGTGCCTTGCCTGCACTCATTTGTTTAATGGCTTTTTGGACTTCCTCTATTGAAGGAGGGATGTCAAGTTGTTCGATGGTGCGGTTTTGGGGGATCTGGTCAAGGGCACTTTGGTCGACTGAAGAGGGTTGGTTGAGAAGCTGACTGAAGTGTTCTTTCTACCTGTTGCTGATGCCTTTTTTATCTTTTATGAGAGTGTCACTGTCAGAGGACAGCAAGGGAGTGGTGGTGGGTTTTGATGGCCCATAGACAGTCTTGAGGGCACTGAAAAATTGTTTGTAGTTTTTTGTATCAGCAAAGTGCTGGATTTCTTCTGCCTTTTTTCCCCACCATCGGTCTTGCAACTTCCTGATCTCACGCTGCGCCATGGCTTAGAGAGACTTGAATCTGTCCTTTTTAGGAGCAGAGTTTGGGTTATTTTGCCACTCCATAAAGGCTTTGTTCTTCTTGCTCAATAGGTCTTCAATAGCAGTGTTGTTCTCGTTGAACCAGTCCTGGTGGTTGCGTTGTTTTGGGCCTAGGACTGCCTTTGATGTTTCCTTCACTGCGTCTCTGAACTGGTTCCATTTCTTGGTTGAGCTTCCAGTGAGTGGTCCCTTGGCAGACAGCTTGTTGTCCAGGCAGGACTAAAATGTTTGCAAATAAGATGGATCTCTAAGATGTTGTAAAATGCGCAAACTCTCTGGGCGAGTTTTGGATGGCGAGGCGCAATGCGCATTTGAAGAGTTGCTCTAACCAATCAGTGCTCTGTCTAGCATTCAGCTACTCTCATGGCTCTGGTGATCTTTAAATCCTGGATGTCTCCCCAGCGTACAATGATGTAGTCAATGAGATGCCACTGTAGTGATGCCATTAGTAGTGAGCTCTTTTAAAAGTAGAAATGTATTGATTATTAAAAATCTTTAAAGAATTAGGCATAACTATTGAAACTAATATTAGTATAGATTATTTCAATTTTCAGATAATGCAAATATATCCACACACATACACATTATTTTTCCTTTTAAACATGATTTTATTTGGTCATTTTCAAACATTATTCATTGGAAACAAAGATCATTTTCTTTTCCTCCCTCCCTCCTGCCACCCCTCCCATAGCCAAAGGGCAATTCCATTGGGTATCACATGTGTCCTTGATCCAAACCCATTTCCATGTTGTTGGTATTTGCATTAGAGTATTCATTTAGAATCTCTCAATCATATCCCCTCAACCCCTGTAGTCAAGCAGTTGCCTTTCCTCGGGGTTTTTACTCCCACCGTTTGTCCTTTCCTTGTGGGTAGTGTTTTTTCTCCTAGATCCCTGCAGATTGTTCAGGGACATTGCATTGACACTAATGGAGAAGTCCATTACATTTGATTGAACCACAGTGTATCAGTCTCTGTGTACAATGTTCTCCTGGCTCTGCTCCTTTCATTCTGTGTCACTTCCTGGAGGCTGTTCAAGTCTCCATGGAATTCCTCCACTTTATTATTCCTTTTAGCACAATAGTATTCCATCACCAACATATACCACAATTTGTTCAGCCATTCCCCAATTGAAGGGCATCCCCTCATTTTCCAATTTTTGGCCACCACAAAGAGTGCAGCTATGAATATTCTTGTACAAGTCTTTTTCCTTATTATCTCTTTGGGGTACAAACCCAGCAGTGCTATGGCTGGATCAAAGGGCAGACAGTCTTTTAGCGCCCTTTGGGCATAGTTCCAAATTGCCCTCTAGAATGGTTGGATCAATTCACAACTCCACCAGCAATGCATTAATGTCCCCACTTTGCCACATCCCCTCCAGCATTCATTACTTTCCTTTGCTGTCATGTTAGCCAATCTGCTAGGTGTGAGGTGATACCTCAGAGTTGCTTTGATTTGCATCTCTCTGATTACAAGAGATTTAGAACACTTTTTCATATGTTTATTAATAGTTTTGATTTCTTTAACTGAGAATTGCCTATTCATGTCCCTAGCCCATTTATCAATTGGAGAATGGCTTGATTTTTTGTACAATTTATTTAGCTCTTTATAGATTTGAGTAATTAAGCCTTTGTCGCTGTCTCTGGTGAGTGCTCTGGTCCCTACTCTGGTTCCGTAGGTGAGGTAGGGAGGGTAATTCAGATCACGTTTGGTGCGAGCTTTTTCTCCTTCTTATAGTGTGGAAATGCTCAAACCCCAGGTACCTTCAGTGCTGCACCCTATTGTAAAGTCTCTCCATTCTTCCAAAGATGTTTTTTATGTTCTTTTAAGGTAGTCTATTTCTTTGGGTGCTAGGGAGAGGAAGCGATCCGTGTCTAGATTGCATCCATGTTTACCCAGAAGTCTTACACATTTTTTTTAATGTTAATATTCCTCCCTATCAGAAGGACACCAAAAGAAAATATAATCTATTTGGGGAGACAACATTGAAATACACATGAAATGAAAATAGAACATAATGGAATATGCAATCTATAGTAGAGCTTATAATAATGTACTAGGTAAATATTACCAAAGATCAATAAGCAAATAAACCTTTATTAAATACCTACTATTGTGCCAGACACTGTGCTAAATACTAAGTTTTGAAAAGTAAGAGATGTACAAAGATTTACAAAGGCTAGAATAATCAGAGAAGGCTTCCTGGAGTAAGTGGGATACAAACAGTTCCCTCAAGGATGACATGGATTTGAATAGACAGAGGGCAATCAGATGAAGAAAGATGCAAAAGACAATGGTTTATTCTCATGACCTTCCCAACAGGAACCTCACAAGTCAGTGTAGATACATTAAAAAATGAGATTTTTGAGCAGACATGAAGTGATGAAAGCAGTGTTTAGGGAAGATTTGACTGGGATAATGAGGGATAGGATATGGAAAAGCCAGAAACATGTTTCCTATTCCATTCCTGGGTTGTATTTAGTGGCCTAAAAGGTTTCCCTTTTTTTTTTTAAAGGTTTCCTCTAATTTTGAAATTCTGTGGTTCTTTAAGGCCAACTGGAAATCTATTGCATTAATAATAATAATAATAATAATAATAATAATAATAATAATAATAATAATGGCTAAGATTTATATAGCACTTACATGCGACAGGCCCTATATTGAGCATTTTACAATTCTTACTTGATCCACACAACAATCCAGGGAGGTAGGTGCTATTATTGTCCCCATTTTACAGATGAGGACACTGAGGCAGACAGAAGTTAAGTGACCTGTCCAGCTAGTATCCAAGGATAGATTTGAACCCAGTTCTTCTTTTTTATTTATTTAATTAGTTAATTTAGAATATTTTTCCATGGTTACAAGATTCAGGTTCTTTCCCTTCCCTCCTACCAATCTCCTCCCATAGCTGACACGCAATTCCACTGGGTTTTATATGTGTCATTGATCAAGACCTATTTCCATATTATTGATATTTGCACTAGGGTGATTGTTTAGAGTCTACATCCCCAATTATATCCCCATTGAACCATGTGATCAAGCAGTTGGTTTTCTTCTGTGTTTCTACTCCCACAGTTCTTTCTCTGGATATGGATAGCATTCTTTCTCATAAGTCCCTCTGAATTGTTCTGGATCATTGCATTGTTGCTAGTAGAGAAGTCCATTTCATTCGATTGTGCCACAGTGTATCAGTCTCTGTGTACAATGTTCTCCTGGTTCTGCACCATTCACTCTGCATCAATTCCTGGAGGTCATTCCAGTTCACATGGAATTCCTCCAGTTCATTATTCCTTTCAGCACAATAGTATTCCATCACCAACAGATACCACAATTTGTTTATCCATTCCCCAATTAGAGGCCATCACCTCATTTTCCGATTTTTTGCCACCACAACGAGCGCAGCTATGACTATTATTGTACATGTCTTTTTCCTTATTATCTCTTTGGGGCATAAACCTAACAGTACTATGGCTGGATCAAAGGGCAGGCAGTCTTTTAGTGCCCTTTGGGCATTGAACTCAGTTCTTCTTTAGGCCTTGGCCAAGTAGTGGGATTGAGAGTAGGGGTGAATACAAGGTAGACCATGCAAAACATCAACAAGATTTGAGTTTTGACTGGATAGGTAGTGTGACTGAGGTGTTTGTGTCCAATGGTTCTCTAGTCTGATTGATAAGAAGAATAAATGGGGTCATGGATATGAAGAAAGTAGAAGAGGGATCTGGTTTAGAGGTAGTTAGTGATTTATTTTAGTTCAAAACTTGAAGTAAAGTGGAAACATCCAAGTGAAAATATCTAGAAAGAGTATTCAAAAGTATGATCCCGGAGTTTCGATGGAAAGATAAGGCTAGAGATAGAGATTTTGGAGTCCTCCCAATAGGTGATAAGATGAAGTCATGAAGGTAGATATGCTGGTTGTGCTTGCATAGGCATGAAAGCCCTACTACCAAGAATCAATGGATCACTTGAGATGGAGGCTCTTAGGCTAAACCAGGGCTAAAGTTGAACTGTCCAGAGACTTGATTTAATATGATAAACCCACCAGGCTACCTAAGGATGGTCAAACCAGCCCAGAGTAGAAACAGAACAAGTCAAAGGTCCAGGAGATCTCTTCCACACTTCAAACCTGGGGGAGATATGGAAACCAAGATTTAACAAAATGAAGAAGGATTAATCCTTTTTTTGCCTCAATTCCCATGAGTCACTGTGTATTTTGATGTTGTTTTACAGATGCCTTTTTATATCCATTTCTCAATCCCCTGTAACAGGAACAACAACAACAACAACAACAACAACAACAAGAAAAAACCAACAGCTAAGCAAAATAAATATACCAAATTGCCTAATCTTCAGTGTCTTAAGCCTCATTTGACATTATAATCCATAGATTAGTCCCTAATTTCTTTACCATGAAGGAAAAACTATTTCTTCATCATTTGTTATATATGTACAATAACTAAAAATGGTTATTGCAATTAGATTTTGGTTGTTTTTCTAATGTTGTCATTCAAAATATTGCAGTCATGTTTATTGTTGTCCAGGGTCTCATTTCTTTCCTTTGCACTGATAGCTACAAATCTTCCTATGTTTCTGTGAATTCCTTATCTTTAGCATTTTTCTTTTTTTTTTTAAACCCTTACCCTCTGTCTTAGAATCAATACTGTGTATTGGTTCCAAGGCAGAAGAGCAGCAAGGACTAGGCAATGGGGGTTTAAGTGACTTAACCAGGACCACAAAGCTAGGAAGTAGCTGAGATATGATTTGAACCCAGGATCTCCTATCTCCAAATCTGACTCTCAATCTACTGAGCCGTCTAGAGCTGTCCTCTTCAACATTTCTTAGAGCAAAATAATACTTCATTACATGCATGGACTGCAGTTTTTTCAGGTGTTCTCCAACTGACGAACAGCTATATTTTTGCCAGTTTTTTGCCACCAGTAAAGGGCTCCTGCAAATATTTTTTTATAGATGGGCCCTTTCTCTCTTTGGCTTCCATGGGTTAATAGTGGAATCTGTGAAGCCCTTTGGCAATGGAGATCTGATTTAGTGATCACTGAACATATAATTTGTCAGATTTGCAAGTAAGAAGAAAGAAATGGCCTACATAGAATGTTTTAACTAGTCTGTCTGCCCTCTCTTGCCCTCCCCTACCTGCACAGACACTAAAATAAAATCAACATTTACTGCCTATCCACCATAAATTGTTACTGTTCTCATTTATAGGGGCATATAGCTGCCTACAAGTAATACTACCTGTGGAAAATTCAAGTATCGTACTTAAATGCAAAATAAGATTTTCCTGCACTTATATTTCTTGTAATGAAAGGCTCAATAAAATTATTTTAGGAGTTTAGTCCATGACCATTTTTACTTATAACTCCCTGTAAACAAAATCTAAAAGAGCAGCACAAACTCAGAGTTTTCTCTGCCACTTTTCATGAAGCTATCACTGATGCCTGGCAAAGGCATCATTTTGTGCCAAGGACAGATTTAAATGACAGAAGTTTTTGAGCCATATAATAGCAAGTAATTTTCACTGTGGAGGCCAATCCTTGCACATAGTGGGTTCTTCTCTAGCAGATTGGTAATGTGATTTAGTGGAGAGAACTGTGGACTTGACATCAAGAGAGACCTTGGCTCAAGACTCAGCTGGCACTGATTGGGCAAGTTTATCCTCTTTGACCCCCGATTTCCTCATTTGTAAAATAATTATTTTATACTTACATGTAATTTATGATTAAGTAATTATGTTATGGGTTATATATAATTATATGTGGATACATTTTATAATTATATCCTGCTACATAATTATATAGCCCTTTAAGGTCTGCAAAGCACCATTTATGTATGTATTATACATATGTATTGTATATACATATTTATTCCAATGGCCATAAAGGCAGTGGAAAGAACACTGTGGAATTTTCTGAGCTTGGTCAAACATCAAAGATGCCAAAGTCATACACTGCACCCCAAGCCATCACCAGGTGTCATGACTTTTGTCCTACTTGACCTCCAAGAATCTGGAAGAGAGTGTGAGGTTAAGGACTTTGTGCAACTCTGCTTTACTTAAATCCAGTTGATGCATAAGTCAAAAGCCATTGCCAGTGATACCATTTTGGTCCTCTTTAAGTATGAAAGACAACCAATCAATATATAAAATGTGAAACATATATATATGTACACATAGTAATCACATTAAATTTTCATAACAACCCTGTGAAGTATGTGTTATCATCATCTCTTTACAGATGAAAAAACTGAGGCTGAGTGAAATTAAGTAACTTGCCCAAGATCATACAGTTAGTAGGTATCTGAGGCTGGATTTGAATTCTAATCTTCTTAACTCTATATCCAGCACTCTATTCACTACTCTACTTATCATGATGGATTCTTATCCATTTTGTTATTTCCGTTATTATCCATGATTATTCTTGTAGGACCTGTCACAGAAGGTTACTACTCTGGGAAGTTCTTTGCAAATTTCAAACCACTATATAAATATATGCCATTGTATTTGTTAAATAGAAATAGTTTTTCATGTTAAACTATGGGAGCTATTTTTTAAACTTTATTTCTAATAAGGTTCTGTTTTTTGTGCTTTTTAATGAGAAAAATGTGACCCAGTCTATTGGGTAAGAAAGAAGAGACACTGAGCTCAACATCTATCTTATCCCTCTGATATAACATGGATCCATTATTTCTCTCCTCCCCCCACCCCAAGATCAAGTTCTTCTACCTGCAAGCCAAAGAACTTGCTTCAAGTCAAGTCAAAAAGCATTTTTTAATCACCTACTCTGTACCAGACACTCTGCTAGGTGTTGGTTTCTAGCTATCACCATCTTTATTGTTTATACTTGGGTTCCTTCAGCATCCAGATTGACCTGTGAGCCTATAAGTCTTTCTTTTCCTCTAGTTAACTGAAAATCATGCACAGTCTTTCCCTAAGTGTTTTTTAGTTAAAAAATTTTTTTTCTAAATTTATCAACATTAATTATGGGGATGATGGGAAGAGGGAGAAGAAGAAAGAAGAGAAACAGGAGGCAGAGAAGAAATTGATGTCATCTGCAAACATGTTAATACAGATTTTTCTCATACTAAGAACCCTCAATAAGATCTTTTGCTCTCTTTGTACCCTGACTTTTTTTCATATTTCTAAAGTTTAAGTGCACCCATCCATCCAGTTATTCCTTTAATGCTTTTTTAAAAATCATTAAAATTTCTTAAGGCTACTAATCCTGAAACTTCTATAATAAATTAGTTTTTTTTTTCAACTTTAAGTGTATTTCTTCAACCTAAAAGAAAATGCATTTCCATTTTTTTTCTCTTTTTTGGAGAGTGGTAAAAGACAAAAACCAAACAATCCTCATCCTCAAGGGCAAGATTCCAGCCTAAGCCCTTCAAGTCCAAATCCAGCAATCTTTCTACTGCACTTTGGTAGTTCATTGGGCAGCTAGGTAGTGCAATAGATAGAGTGTCAGGTCTAGAGTCAGGAAGTCATGTTTCTAAGTTCAAATCCAGCTTCAGGCACTTACTAGCTATGTTGCCCAGGACAGGTCACTTTGCCCTGTTTGCCTCACTTCCCCCATCTGTAAAATGCGCAGGAGAAGGAAATGGCCAACCACAACAGTATCTTTGGCAAGGAAACTCCAAAATAGAGTCACAAAATGTTGTGCTATATGCAGTAGAGAAAAAAATAAGAGGCCTGATGTGTGTAAGTTTGTGGAACAGCTGTGGAACACAGTTCACCCTACTGTGGTAAAGAGTTCCCCATGCATTCACTGCAAATTTTCACTGCTTGTCTTTTAAACTCAGATTTTTGCATTGCCATTAGGCCCTCAAAGCATAGTGCAAGCCCTTTGGGATCTAAGCCCAAGTGTGCAAAGGCTGTGATTCAGTTTAATGAGAAATTGAAAGTGTTAAATAAACTTTGTTTTGGAATGTTTGTAACCACCATCTGGGTAAGATTATAGTTTTTGATGTTTGTGGAAACCTAATTCCCTATTTCCCAAAGGTCAGATGTTCAACATTCACTTTTTTTTTTAACTTTCCCTCTGTTTTCTAGTATATAAATAGAGATTTTGAACCTTTGACTTCATTCCCCAGAAGTCCTTAGTATTTCCCCAAATTCCCTATAATCTCTCCTGTGTCTCCACATTGGCGAGATCATGTTATTGTAATTAACTGGCTGTAACTCCTCCCACGCTCTCTTTGGCATGATGTAGCAATCAGCGATGATGGTGGTAAGGTGAGGATTTTGAAAATGGCTAACCAGCCATGGGCACATGGTTTTTATTTTTATTTTGTACCCTCTTTATTCCTTGATGTCTAATCATTTAATAAACCTTCTAAAATAGAATGTTTTTATTATTTGGATATGTGGATATATTTATTATTTGAATAAATAATATTTATTATTATTTGAGATTTAATTTTAAATTTTACACTAGGAATGTTACCCCATGGGAAAGTTGAGGACTGACTGTGTCAGTTATGACAATAATAATAATTATCATTATTATTATTATTATTATTTATATATAGTATACAGTATAAGCACTTTATACAATACTTTGAATTTTCAGGCCCTTTCTCAAATAGAAAAAAAGGGGACTATTCACCCCCCTTTCTTCCTCTCCCAGTTAGATATAGTTAAGAGAAAGATCAAAATCTATAGCTATTCCAGGGGGCTCATGTATAAGCTCATGACTTATCTTTTGAGTTTCCATATAATTAAATATACTCCAAGCACCAATTAATGAGCATTTTTGATGTCAGATGTGTCTGACACTTTCTGACCTCATTTGGGGTTTTCTTGGCAAAGATCATGAAAAGGTTTGCTATCTCCTTCAGCAGTTCATTTTACAGATGAAGAAACTAAGGCAAAAAGGATTAAGTTAAAGGACCAACAAAGTCTTAAAAGTTAAATGGGTGCTAGTTAGGATTGTTGAACTGCCTCCTGCCTCTCTTTCTTTCCTATTCTTTGTAAGAAGGGATAGCTGTTTTAGTGGAGGGAGTATGGAGGGCTAGATTAGAAAGTGAAGATGTCAAAACAAAAGCTAACAATAAAATGATATAAGCAATTGTTATTAAAATAAAATTTTAAAGTTTGGGGACATTAAAAAATTAGCATACACAAGCATGGGATCAGTGCTGTAGAATTTTTTGACAATAGAAAAATTCTGGTTTGTTGTTTGTGCCTCAAAAAATGATAATTGATTTAAAAAATAGAATATGAATCTGAGATCTCTATATGAAGGGAAGAATAAAACCGGTCAATTTGTATTCCAGTTCAAGGCTAAAAGTTTGTGCCTGCACAGCACATCCATTTGTGCGTTAGAGGTAGCTACATTCAAATCTCCTTATTGACCTTGAGAAAGTCACTCCACCTTTGAGGACCTCAGTTTCCTCATTTGTCAAATGAAGATTAGGTGATCTCTAAAGGTCCTTCTCATTTGAACATTATGGCTGTAGCCAATTGGTATCAAAATTAGCTAACTGATCAACTAATAAGCATTGATTTAAGGATTTGGGTATTTACTTAACTGTAGAAGAAATCTCTTCCTGACAAAGTAGCTGACGAAGGTCAGAGATTCTACTCTTAGGACACACAAATAAAAATCAGTCCTATTTTAGCAAAATAGTATCTGTGTTACTTGTTGGTTGATTATTTGCTGTAGCATTATTTGAAGCATTTGTTCCCCTTCAGGGCCATTAACCACCTCAGCACATGGAACAAATTCTTTTTAAGTTGGGGCAAGGAACAGATACACGGAGACTCCTTCTGGGAAGACCAGTTCAGGCCATCATCACTTGTAAGCGCTTATAGAGTTTAAGTCTCCAGCCTCAGCAGAACAAAGTGGGCAGGCCATCCTGGCCACACGCTATCTTGCAGTTGCAATGATGACAAAAATTAAACCATAGAAGGAGGGTTTCACAGTGATCAGACCAACCAGGATGAATGAGGAAGGAGGAAGGCACAGGGCCAGAAGTTCATGAAAAATGAAGGAGCACGGGGGAAACGATTCCTTTTCTCCTCCTTCCTTTGCCCTCCCCTACAGTTTGTATTTCTAGAAAGGGGTTCCTTAGAGCCATCCTTAAATCTAGGCCTGATTATAAATACAGCAGGGCCCTGTATGCTGGGGATACTTCCCAAGACCTGCTGTGATGGTCAAAACTGTGGATAGTAGTGAACACCTGCGGACTCCCACATACATAAAGAGTCGCTCTTCTTGTTCTTTTCTGTTAACTCAGTGACCTCCCCACTCCTCAAAAACAAAAAGCAAAGACGAAGCAGAAGAGACCTCAGAGCTGTCTAGGCTTCTAGTGCTTAGGGGATAGACTTACAGCTCTTTGGATTGACTGTGGATAACTGAAACTGCAAGGAATTAGGGGTCCCTAAACAAAATACTCTAAGATCTTTGTACTCATAAAAATAAAAATAAACTACTCTGAGACAGTTGTTCTCAAAGTATTATATCTTGCTAACTCAACATGAGATGCAAGCTTTTCTCTATACTCTTTGGTTAGAAACTGTCTTATTTTTTTAAAGTTCTCTTCATTTTTTTAAGCCCTTACCTTCCATCTTAGAATCAATACTGCATTGGTTCCAAGGCAGAAGAGCAGTAAGGGCTAGGCAATGGGAGTTAAGTGACTTGTCCAGGGTCACACAGCTAGGAAGTATCTGAGGCCAGTTTTGACCTCTCATCTCTAGGTCTGGCTCTTAATCCACTGTGTTTCCCAGCTGCCTCCAAGTTCTCTTCATTTTGAAGCGGTTGAAGATCAAAGAATGGTATAACCATAGCATTATTGAAATTTTCATATTCTTTACAGAAATCTTTGACCTTGAATAGGAAAGTATTCTCATTGGAGGGTCTATGAATGGTAAAACACAAATACAAATGGCAGAGCTGAACACTAGAGTGCCCCCTTGAGGTCATGCCTTAGAAGAATTAATGGAAGCAATTGGAGTTGTATGAGGTTGGAGAATGGACAGTTAGGTGGTTCCATGGATAGAGTGTCAACCCTGAGCTAGAAAGACATTATCTTCCTGAGTTCAAATCTGGCCGTAGACACTTACTAGCTGGGTGACCCAGGATAAGTCACTTAACCCTGTTTGTCTCAGTTTCCTCATCTGTCAAATGAGCTGGAGAAGAAAATGGCAAATCCCTCCAGTATCTTTGTCAAGAGAACCCCAAATGGGGTCACCAAGAATCAGGCACAATTGAACAATAACAAAGGGATAATGATAAGTTCATTTTTTCACAGCTGGAATAAGATAATACATATAACATACGTTGCAGACTTAAAGCACCATACATATGCCATTATAATATTGTTATTGAAGGAATTCTTCTTCAGGTACAGGTTGGACTAGATGCCCTCTGATATGAGAATGGGTACAATATCGCATACCTCTTTCTTACTCCCGATGCACTCCATCCTCCTTTGCTTCTTCTCACCTCAAATTTTTCTACAGAGAGAAGAGTCATACTTCCTTCACTTTGTTTCAGCCATGGCTAATTCCTAACTCTTGAGTAAAACAAAGCTTTTCTTTGGCGTATTGCCAATTTTGCAAGTTGAGATTCATAGGAAAGAGAATGTTGAGTGGTAAAGTACATTTTAGTAGCATTCTGCTTTCCATTACCTTTCCTTTTCTGGGGCAACTCAGACCAAAGGGTGACTTTAGTTTGGAATTCGCTTGACCAAAAATACCCCCTAGTGGTAGTTAGGGCTATATTGGATAGAGATATGCCACAGATCTTTGATGCAGGGAAAGCTCATACAGAGGAGGTGTCTGACTTTCCTTTTACTAGTGGTCTCCAAGTAAAATCTGGCATGATTTTATGGTGGATAGAGAACAAGTATGGTGGAGAGAGTACAAGAGTATCCCTCTGGAGTTTAGAGACACTGGGTTCAAGTCCCAGCTCTGAACATTTAGCTGCATGGCTACAGGTAGATCACTACCTCTCAGTCACCATTTCTCCATTGTAGGATGGCAGCTAGGTGGCACAGTGGCTAGAGCGCTGGATTAGTGGATTTCCCCATTGACTTCAATCAAAACATTTTTAATTCGAGGTTTCATCACGGTTTTTTAGCATCAACTGCAAAAACATTTCTAGAAATGGTCTCTGTTGTGAAAAACAACATTTATAAAGGGCCACTTCCATGGGAACAAATTTCAAGTATTTAGTGCCTAGTAGGTGATGAGGAGTGGGCAGCTAGGTGGAGTAGCAGAGAGAGCAGGCAGCCTGGTCAAGACAAACAGAGAAATCAATAGTCTGTAGGCAGTTGGTTAGAAACAGAAGGCAGAGCAAAGTAAAATTTAAGGAAGGAGCATGGAAATTGTGGCTAATTAATCTGAAATTAGTGTGTGTGGGCATCTACAGGGCTCAGTGGTTAGAGCACCAGGCCTGGCATCACAAAGACTCTTCTTCCTGAGTTTAAATGTGGCCTCAGATACTTATTAATTGTGTGACCCTGGGTAAGTCACTTAATCCTGTTCGCCTCAGTTTCCTCAACTGTAAAAAGAGCTGGAAAAGGAAATACTCCAGTATCTTTGCCAAGAAAAACCCAAGTGGGGTCACAAGGAGTCAGACAATCCTGAAAATCCACTCACTAACAATAACAGGTAAGGCGTAGCACCTTTGGGATAATGGTAGAGAGTAGAGCACGTTCTCAAGTGATTTACAAGCTTATCTCTAGAGGCCAGATACTTACCCAAGTCTAAACCTGAATGCCCAGAAACATAGGCTCAGGGACATACACACATAATAGATGAGACTAACTCTGTCACGGTGCCCCGTAGGCTTCAGCTACAGATTAAGGAATCAGGGCAAGGTGTCAAAATGAATATAAAAGAATCAAGCAGTTATTGGGGGACAAAACCAGGTAGACACAGAAATCAATGGTCTGAGTAGGAAATAGTTTGGAAACAGGAAACAAGGTTAAAGCGATACTTAAGAAGGGAATACAGAAATGTGTTTGAGAAAATACTGAAAATATTGTGTCCAATCCAGTGGCTCAATGGTTATAACATTGACTTGGAATAAGGAAGATTCATCTTCCTGATCTCAAATATGGCCTTAGACACTTACTAGCTGGGTGACTCTGGGCAAGTTGTTTAACCCTGCCTCAGTTTCCTCATCTTTAGAATGAACTGGAGAAGGAAATGGCAAATGACTCCAGTATCTTTGCCAAGAAAACCCCAAATGGGGTCACACAACTGAAATGATTCAATAAGAGTATGTGCTCAGAGAAGTGGTAGGATCACTGGACCAAGTATTTGGCCTCCCAAATGGATCCCTTTGAAGAGAACAATCCTCATGTGCATGTACAAATTCTTGAATGTTTGTAAAAATAATTCACATGATAATAATAAATGTTCACATTATAAATACCTTGTATTTGATCTTAAAATTACTATAAAATAACAAGTGTGTAAAATACATTTTAGAGGGAAGAGATTAGATTCAGAAAGACTAGTAAAAATCCAAACACAAAACCATGAAGAGCTTATTTTTATATTCTAAAGTCCAGCTTTCACAAAGACTTATCCATTTTATTTTAAAGTCTATATGTTTAATAAGTGTCACCTTGCTAATTGGTGATTTTTTGGGAGTGTTATAAATTGTTTGCTTTTAAGATTTTTATATTTAGGAGCAATTAGGTGGCTCAGTAGATAGAGAGCCAGGCCCAGAAATGGGAGGTCCTGGGTTCAAATCTGGTATCAGATACTTCCTAGCTGTATGACTCTGAGCAAGTCACCTGACTCCAGTTGCCTAGCCTCTACCATTTTTCTGCCTTGATACCAAAACTTAGTATAGATTCTAAGACAGAAGGTGAGGATTTAAAAAATATATATGTATATGTTTACATATATATACATATAGATAAGAATACTCCTTGCATATTGGTATATAAGTTAAGGAGAAGCTTAAAATGATATGGTACATTTATTTTATACATATATACATATGAATTATTTGTTTAGAAATTAATGGATAAAGTATTCATTAATCATTTCCTATTTGTAAAGCACTATGTTAAGTACCAGATACAAATAGAAAAGTAGGATAATACTTGCTCTCGAGTAGCTCACATTCTGATGGAGAAGACAACACCCAAGGAAGGTTTCAGCTGCATAATCAGCTTCAGTTCAGTTTAAACAGAAAAGTCCCAGGGTCCTTAGGATGCTGCAGCAAGGTAGATTATGATGCCTTTTCTTTACTGTACGTTCCAGTGTCATAACAGTTTCTGTTGTTGAACCTTTTGACAGTGGATTGGAAGCACTATTGTTCCCAAGATTCCCAGGTTCAGGGCCTTGGGGTATCTCCATCAGATGAAGAAACTGAGGGGATTAATTATAGGAATTGAGTGAACCACATTGATTCCATCTTGTGTCTCAATTGTGGAGCCAGCTCAGTTCTCTTTCTTTTCAATTAGAGGTTTAGTTCAGTTTCTGTCTCATGAGAAGATTGTTCAATGGTGGGAACTGGGAGAAAACCTTATGGCATTATTTGAACCTAGTCCTGTGTAGCTGGGAAACTGAACCACAACTATTTGCTCTTTAGAGACCCTTAACAAAGGTGATGCTGACCAGAAACCTCATTAGATCCAAAGATTAATACAATGAGTTTTCTCCCAATAATACCTCTCAAGCAACCCATATGTCTTATCTGAAAACAGGTTCCATATTGATCGGTCTGTACTTGTTTCCAAGTTCCCTTTGATTGTTTACAGATACTGGAGGGAGTAGGACAACTCTTTTTCTGAATTCAGGGAATTGTACCTGTTTACTCTCCTGTTTCCAAGTTTCCAACTTGGAAAATCCCCAATCTTTCCTCCAATTAGGAAGCAGATTACCTAATTTTGTACACTAGGTAATTGTTTTCTTTAAATTAATTGGTCTTATTTGATTGTTTTTAATCTATAGAAGTGTCTCTTCCTCTATATTTGGAATTCAGCCCTGCACTGAAGAATGGTCCAAGTCCCAACTTGTTGAACAATTGGCATGTGTTGTCTACTAAATCTAAATGCTCAGAAGCTCAAACCTTTGTTTCCTCGGTCATTTTGTCTTTCACTCTCCACACAGTCTGAAAGAGATGATGGTCAAGGTGATTCTGGTGGTTTGACCTGACTGGTATAGGCTGCCTCCTATCTCTCTGTCTTGGGTGCATTGCTGCCTCAGCTTGGCTGGCTTGGGGGCCCAACCACTTGGTAGTTAATTGACATTTGGTGGGGATGGCTGGCACCTTCTCCACTTGAGCTGCCTCCTCAGATGATGGTTGTGAAGGCTGGGCTGGAAGCAGAATGGTGTTCCTAGGGGAGAGTGCTACCATTCATAAGGCTCTTGTGCCTATCTGTCCATTGGTTAGCAGTTGTTGTTGGGTGATGAAGAAAGTAGGTGCTTTCTCCATAATGATTTATCCCTTCAATGATGGCTGTGGAGTGGGAGCAAGAAGTAAGTTTGGTGCTGTAGGGTACATCTCTACTCCTAAGCCTCCTGGGTTCAGGGTACTAGACTGTCTCAATCAGGTTTTGAGGAGAGATAGTCCTCAAGTGATCAATATGGTAGTGGTAGTTTGACCTGCCTGGAATATAATGTTCATGTTGTTTTTTTCCCTACCAGAACATAAGCTCCTTGAGAGTAAAGTCTTTTCTTTTTATTTGGTTTTGTATCCTCAGTCCATAGTATATTTTAGGACATCTAATAATTGCTTATTGATCAAATGAATGGCCCCCTGTAATAGCAATCAAGAAACCAACTACACAATGCAGGAAAAACAATACAACAATATTAAGTTCCAACTTTGAGCAGATATTTGGCCATTGGATTGGAGAGGGGAGATATTACAAGGATCCAGTAAGGATTCAGGTAAAGGGGGATGAGGTGCTGAACCATGGAGGTCATGGTGTGAGTAGATAAGGGACAGAGTTAAGAGTTTTGAGAAAGACTAAATAAGATTGGGCAATTGATCACATATGGGAGCTCATTATTCTGAGAGTGGGTGAGTAGAAGAATGGATATAGGGAAGTTAGGAAGGAGGGGAGGTTACGGGGAAAGATAGAGTTTTGTTTTGTACACATTGAGTTTCAGATGTCTGTAAGTGTCCAGGTAGAGATGTCTTAGAGGCCACTAGATGGTGCAGTGGAAAGAGTGCTGGACTTGAAGCCAAGAGTGTTTGTAACCTATCTCAGACATTTATGAGTTTTGTGATCTGAAGCAAGTTCCTTTACCTCCCTGCACCTCAGTTTTTCATCTATAAAATAGGGGTAATAATAGCACTTACTTCATAGGATTGTATTGAGTTAAAATACATGCACTTTGCAAATTTCAAAATTAAAGATCCATATAAATACTAGCTGTGACGATGATGGTAATGATGTTCAACAGGCTGTTGGTGATGCAGAACTAAGACTCAGAAGAGAGAGCTAGTAGTTGAATCCAATGAATGAATGAATCCAATGAATCTATGACAAGTTCATAGAAAGATAGACCAACAGAGAATGAGGGTATGTGTGTGTGCATGTCCATGTATGTATATATGTGTGTATGTGTACATGTGTGTGGAGAAAAAAGGCTGTTGTTGCTATTATTATTCCTATTTTATAAATGAAGAAAATTAGTCAGACAGAGACTAAGTGATTTTCCCAGGGTTTGGCCACACAACTAGTAATTATCTGAGGTGAATTTGAACTCATCTTCTTGACTCTAGGTCTAGCACATTTTCCATTGTGCCCTCTAACTGGATCTGTGATTTTAATCATGTTATCAACTGAGATCACATATGTACAGAACTTTACAAATGCAAATTACCAAATAATTGCATACAGGCTAGCTAGCATCATCATCATCATTAAATGGGTACTACTGCTAAAGCAGATTATACTTCCTCTGTCTTCTAATCCTATGGGATCCACCTGTGTATCTTTTAATAATATGATATCACCAACATACAATAGTGGAAGGATGGTTCTTTTAACATTTCAAGGGCACCAAAGCTAAACTCCTAATATCTCTTTTAGAAGGCCTTTTTTTAAACTTCTCAAACATAAAGCATTATTAATAATTCCTTCTACCATGGGTCTCTCATTACCCTTTGGATCTACCTTTTTGCATTCTTCTAAGGTCATTGAATTCTATTTGGTTACAATGTATTGATGCAAAAAGACTGACTTTTGTTCTAACAAAGAGTATAGGATCATTGATACATTATGTAGTTTTATCCATGAAACAGATTTAAAATGTGTTTTTAAAATCTTACTTTTAGGATTTCTTTTTCTTAAATGTTGCTAACTGGTTAAACTACAACAACAATCCATCAAATTATATATTAAGAACTAGAAAATCCTTAAATATCACCTAGTCCAACTACCCCCTTTTTTAGATGAGAAAACTGAGATTCACTGAAGTTAGGTGACTTTCCAGAGGTCACATCAGTGGTGGTAAGTGGCACAGTCAAAATTTAGGTAAAGGGGTGGAGAATATACACCTTTGGCAGCACCTCACATTATCTTTGCAAAGATCGAACAACTGCTATGGCATAATGAAAGTCATCTGTAGTTGTAGAAAGACATTAATATTAAAAATGCACATCCTATACTCTAATGCAATAAAATAGTAATCAATAAAGAGAACCCAAACAAATGATACAACCCCAAATAGAGAATATGTAATGAGATCATAAATCATGACAGAGTCTAAGAAAAAATAATAAAAGTATTTATTAAACAAGTATTTGTTAAGTATCTACTATGTGCCAGCCACTGTTATGTACTGGGATAGCAGAATAAAAATGAAATAATCCCTGGTCTGAAAGATCTTCCATTCTATTAGGGGAGCCAACATATACACACATAAATCCATACAGAACAGATACAAATGACAACAAGAGAGAAAGAATAATTGGGAAAAATCAAGAAAAGCTTCATGTACAAGATGGTGTTTGGGCTGAGTCTGGAAGGGAGAAAAGGTTTCGACAAGGCAACGAAGAAAGGAAGAGAGCCCCAGGCATGAAGATCTAGAAGACGAAAGACTAGATACAAGTAAGGCCAATTTACTCAGATCAGAGTGTGAAAGGGGGAGCAAGGTGGATTGGAACTAGGTTGAGAAGGGTTTGGGCAGATAGGTGGTGAAGTGGATAGAGCACAGACCCTGAATTAAGTCTGGCCTAAGAAACTCACCATCTATGTGACACTGGGCAAGACACTTAATCCTGTTTGCTTCAGTTTCCTTATCTGTAAAATGAGCGGAAAAGGAAATGCCAAACCATTTCAGTATCTTGGCTAATAAAACATCAAATGCAGTTACAAAGAGTCAGATGTGACTGAAAAACAAATAAAGTGCTTTTAAAAATAAGCAGATGAATTCACATTTTATCATCGAATCATAATCAAACCTATAAGTAAGGAAAAATCATTTTGGCAACTGGGTAGAGGGTAGCGCCAGTCAGAGAGAGATTCGATTTAATGAAACCAATTGGGTGAGCCTTGCCATAGTCCTGGTAAAAGTTGAAAAGGGCTTGAAATAAAGTGGTGGTGGCTCTTAGAGTAGTAAGAATGGTCCAGATGAATGCATTGTGGGAAGGCAGAAATGTCAAGACTTGGTAACTGGATCAATATGAGAGGTGAGCAGGAATAAGGAGTTAAAATAATATTTCTGTGAATATGAGAAGACAATGCTCACTAGAGTTTTATCTTCATGCAGAGAAAATTTTGTCTAAACCAGTGACCTCAACAGAGACTGCATTGGATTCATTTAAAATATATAATCATTCTGACTTTCTATGATCTCTGAAGAAAGTACCAAAGGAGATAAATGCCATACTTCATATTACAGTTTTATAGGTAATCCTAGAAAGCCTCAGTTCCGTGGAAATAAGGCAGAGAATAAAGAGGGGAGAAATCTCAAGATTTAGGAGCAGTAAAGAACATTTCCGATACTGTCATTTCACCTGCAAATAGCTTGACTCTGGGTCCACCTGCTGGTGCAGGATTTTCTCTACTGTATTTGTAGGGGAAAGTACTTTCTAACATCAGTCTACGTTTCTTTTTCAGGCTCAAGAGTTAATGACACACTCCTTGCTCCTTTTTTTTTCCCCATCTGGCTATGGGTGGTATTCCCTTTTCTGGCAACTATGAAAGATTCCTGAATGATGCCAGCAGGTGGTATTAAAACTATTCAAACTATTGAGTAACACTTAATCCACTTCTAAGTGTATTAACCAATGTTACTTCTGTTGTCATTTCTTTTCTTGTGCTTACTTTCCTGTGGCTGAGGAATTCACTTAGTGAAAGCCTGGTACTAAGTAAATCTAAAGACCATGAACCAGGTCTGTAGACGAAATCCTTTGCCGTTCTTGTTGAGTCATTTTCAGTTGTGTTTGACTCTTCATGATCCCATTTTGGGGTTTTCTTGGCAAAGTTACTGGAGTCATCCACCATTTCCTTCTCCAGGTAATTTTTACAGATGAAGAAACTGAGGCAAATAAGGTTAAATGACTTACCCAGAGTCACACAACTAATAAGTGACTGAAGCCAGATTTGAATTCAGAAAGATGAGTCCTTCTGACTCCAGGTCCTGTGCTCTATGCACTATGGCACCATCTACTGCCCCCAGACCAAGTCCTGGACAGTTATTGATAATGTCCCAAGGGAGCTTTCTTACAAATGCACATTTTGGTTGTGCCAGGTTCAGAGATAGCAAATAGATTAGTAGAAACCTATCACCATTGCGAGAAAAAATAAAATGCCTGCATGTTTTCTTGCTGAGAGTGTAATTACCTTAAGATATTACATGTATTTTTTTTAACTAAACAGACACAATAGAAATCCAACTGCCAATTATTTTTTTAAACTGCCTTGAAATCCAGCCTTCAAGAATCTGACCCACAACTGGTTTTGGGTTAGTCTCTTTCTTTCTCCCCAGTGTGAATGACATTATAAACTCAGAAAAGCAGATAGGATCTTAACTTTAGAATAGACTTGGGGAGATGGAATGAACTTTTTACTCTTTGGAATGTAGGCAAGTGTCAGAGTCTGGATTTGAACCTGGGTCCTCTGACTGTAGAGCCAGTGCTTTGTCCTCTGTACCCAGATACCTCTCTTTTTGAAAGAATCTATTCCTGTGTAGTAGGGGCAGTTAGGAAGTACAGTGGATAGAGTGCCTGGGCTGGAGTCAGCAAGACTCCTCTTCTCGAATTCAGATCTGGCCTCAGACACTTATTAGCTGTGTGACCTTGGGCAAGTTACTGAACTCTGTTTACTTCAGTTTCTTCCTGTGTAAAATGAGCTGGAGAAGGAAATGGCAAACCATTACAGTATCTTTGTGAAGAAAACTCCAGATGGGGTCACAAAGAGCCATACATGACTGAAAATGGCAGAACAAATTATTTGTAGAAGTGGGGGATGATTTTTGTGAAACATTGCATATAAGTCAGACTTGGTCATTGTGTTAATTAATTTTGCTGAGTGTTCTTTTTCCTTCTTTTTATTTTTTGTTTTAAAGATATTTCTGGGACAGGAATGAGAGAAGAAGTTTACTGGGGGAAAGGGTGATGCAAAAATAAAAAACAATAAGATTTTAAAAAGAAGTCTCAAGAAATATTGACAAACAATAAAATACTACCTAGAATCTGCTCCCCAGGACTAAATGCCAGCATTCCACTTTCATTCTCACATTATGTCCTTACATTTTGGAGATAAAGTTTGTGTGTAACTCCCTCTGCTCTCTTTTCCCACTGATTGGGTTTTGTGGAGGTAGGGTGGGTGAGTCCCACGCAGGGGAATTTTTCTCACATGCCTTTACTCAGGCTTTTATTTTTGTTTTTGTATTTTTCCTACTTTGAATGATTATTAATAAATCTTCTGAAATATAATACTTGGAGTTATTGGCTATTAATTTAAATCTTACACCGACCCCACTCACATTTCTTCCCGTACCTTCACCCTTCTCCCCACACTAGACTGGTAGTTTATCCTTTACCCCAGGGCTTTTCCTGACTAGATAGCAGGGACCTTCCAGTCTGCTGCTGGACCCTCTGGACATCCCTAGAAATCTTGCCCTAGGGCATCTTAACCCTTTCAGCCCAGGGACTTTTGTTCTAGGTGTAGGTGGGTGAATGCATTATGTGGCTCAGTATATGTAGCGGGTCTCCTGGTAAGAGCATGCTCCATATCCCAACCCACCTCACATTTTGGCCACCTGTTGGTCATCTACCTTCCTGCTTTTTCCTTCTTAACTCTGAGAACAGTAATGAAATTGAAGTGTTATCCTTGCTCCAGGAAAGAGCTTGTCAATTCAATCAACTGACAACATTTAGGCAGCTCTTACTTTTTGCCAAGCACTATGATAAGCACTAGAATTACAAAAAAAAAAAGAATAAAAACAATCCCTGCCCTCAAGAAGCTTATATTCTAATGGGGGAGACAACATGTACATTTACATGTATATATACAAACATATATACACACACATACATACACATATACATATACATGTACATGTTTGGGGACATGAGGTTTTCAGGGAGGACTAATGCCTCTGGTATAAGGGATTACCAAGCCCTCTACCTTTGGTATCCATCGCTCACCCAACTCTCAACTGTGACTCCAAGAAGCTGTAGCGTGTGCAGTAGCCTGGCTAAACCAGGCTGAGGGTTGCTGACAGGTCTTCCCCAAGCATGTGAAGACTTCTACTGGCAGAATAGATGGATAAGAACAATTTGTTTCAATTGCCATGAAGGCAGCTGAAATAGCCGCTGTGTAAGGGACTAGAGCTTGGTCAGACATGAAAGATGCTGGCCATTGCCAGCCACTGGACTACGATGACTCTGGTAGAGAGAGTGAGGGCGATGATTCTGCACAACTCTGCCTCACTTAAGTCTAGTTCACAAGCAAATCAAGATAACACTCATCGGAATGTCATTGGTTTTTGAAAACAAGGATGAAAAACAACATGGACATATATACACACACTTCTATAAATGCATAATACATATATAATGTATATATGCGACATATACATTATAATACAACACAATTATTACAATAAGATATATGTAAAATATACACATGTATCTATAGGGACATATAAGATACATACAGAATAGATGGGAGGAAATCTTGAAGTGCAAGGCATGGGGAATGTGGTATAGAACCCAGGAAAGAATTTCCTGTAGTAGATCAAATTTGAGCCAAGGAAGTCAGGTGTTCTAAGGGGTGGAAGGGATGAGAGAGAACATTGCAAGATGTTCCCGTGAGGGAACAACAAGTAGGTTAGTCTGACTGGACCCTAGAGGGTGTTGAAGGGAGTAAAGTGAAAGAAGACTGGAAAAGTAAGAAGGGACCATGTGATGAGGAACTTTTTATCCTCAGGTAATAAAGAGCCATGGCGATGTTTGGGGTGGGGTGTGGGTACAACATATTCAGATAGAAATATGCTTTAGGAAAATGACTGACAGGAGGAAAGGAAATATTTTGGAGGAAAGCTTGGTATAGAGACAGTCAAGTTTGTTGTTTGGGCTTTTTTTAGTTGTATTTTCCCATTTGGCCTTTTCTTGGCAAACGTGTTCCATTTTCTTTTTCCGCTCATTTT
This sequence comes from Monodelphis domestica, assembly GCF_027887165.1. Lineage (NCBI taxonomy): Eukaryota > Metazoa > Chordata > Mammalia > Didelphimorphia > Didelphidae > Monodelphis > Monodelphis domestica. The sequence continues at coordinate 186,734,083 of NC_077230.1, read as the reverse complement.
ACAGATGAGGAAACAGAGGCACACAGGGTTAAATAAACTGGCTCAGGATCACACAGCTAATAATGTGAGATCATATTTGAACTCAGGAAGATGAGTCTTCCTGACTCCAAGCCTGGCATGCTGTCCACTGCACCACCCACTGTTTCAAGACTTTAGTTAGGAAGGCCAATTAGAAGGATATCTCAATAATCTAAGAGACAGATAAGTGAAGAAAGCCCAAACTGTCTTGGAAGAATAAAGAGATACATCTGAGAGATGTCACATAAGTAAAAACAAATGTGACAACCCAGTAGAGATATGAAGTGAGACTAAGGCATTGACGATAGCACTGTGGTATACAACTTGCTTGACTGTGAGAATATTGGAAAGTTCAAAAGCAGGGACTGGGAGGAGAGGGCAGGGGAGCCTACAAAGTTCAGCTGCCTCCCCCAAGGCTCCACTTATCATCCCTGTGACTTCCTGAACAAAAACACCCTTCCTTGGCCACCACTCCTTTTAATGTGTTTTCTCCTCTAACCATAATCTAAATTCCTTTGAGGGCAGGGACTATTTTACTTTTGTATTCAGATTCCCAGTGGTTAGCACAGTGCTTGGCAAGAGTAAGGGCTTAATAAATGCCTTTTATTCTTTCATTCTTTAATTAATTAATAGATTTTTACCACACATAGCAAACTCAAAATCAGAGATAACAGGTAAATTTAGGATATTTTTTTTCAAATGATTCAACACAGAATTCCTTTACATAAAAATTCCCTTAGCCCAGATATAAATATGGTTACAAAACATATTTATACATGAGTTTTCCTTAGCATATCTGACATGGTAGTAATTTATGTCTGAATAATGCTTCAATAATACCTCTGTGAGTTAAGTACTTGAGGGATTATTCTCTCCAGTTTATACTTGAAGCAATTGAGGCTCAAACAAATCCCATGGTCTCATATCACAAGGTTCTGTTGCACATTTTGGACAAGGTGTTCTGGAGGTATCCCAAAGTTGACAAGTTCCCAAATTAACTTTTTCTTTTGATTTCTCTCTTATCTCAAAACCAATTCTCTTTTGAATCACATCCCCATTTCTTTCTTTTTTTTAAACCCTTACCTGGAATCAATATTGTATATTGGTTTCAAGGCAAGAAGAATGTTAAAGGTTAGGCAATGAGGGTTAAGTGTCTAAGGTCAGATTTGAACCCCGGACCTCTCATCTCTGGGTTTGGCTCTCAATCCACTGAGCAACTTAGCTGCCCCCATGAACATCTTTCTTTCTTTTAAGGATGCCACCATTCTTCCAGGCACGGAGGTCTACAATCTCAAAGTCATCTTTAGCTACTTACTCTCCCTCACCCTTACATCCAGTCAGTAGTCAAATCACATTGATTTTATCTCTACACAATGTCTTACAGCTACCTCTTTTTCTCTACTCATAAAGCCACCACCAAATAAATGATTTTCCTACCTTGATTCTCCTCTATCCAATCCATCTTCCATACATCTTCCAAAGTGATTTTTCTGAAGTAAAAATCTAACCATGTCACTTTCCACAGGAAATTCAATTGTCTCTATTATTAGATCTAAGATCAAATATAAATACTCTTGTTCAGCATTTTTAGCCTTTTATAATTTGGTTCCAACCTAATTTCCAGACTTATTATACATTACTCCCCTTCATAAACCTTGGTTACAGTTAAATTTGCCTTCTTGGGGTTCCTCACACACGTTTTCTCTTCCATCCCCATGTCCCATACCTGGAATGCACTTCAGCCTCATCTCCACCTCTTGGAATCCCTAGTGGCCTTCAAAGCTTACCTCAGATGTCGCCCCCTCACTGAAGCATTTTCTGAACCCATCAGCTTCTAATGCTCCCCTTCCAATTACTTTGTATTTATTCTGTAGGTACTAATATATCCAATCTTTTCCAGTTCAACGCAAGTTTCTTGCCTATGCTACTTTAAACAAACTACTTAGCCCCTGAGGCTCAGTTTCTTTTTCTGTAAAATGAGACCATTGAGTTAAAAGTCAGTTGAGTTTATTTCTGTTACACTTTTTTCTTTGATTCCCAGCAGTTAGCACATAGAAGATGCTTAATAAACACCTGGTGATCTTTACTGATGGTCCTACACCATTATGTTCAGTATCATCATCATCATGCTTATTGCTGATATTCAAATCCAGGTCTCCTGAGTACAAGTCTAGCTCTCTGTCCACTACACACCTTTAAGATCCCATTTATCCTCCTTCATGGTATTTCCTATTAAATGGCAGAAACACAAGCAGCATAGCAGAGATAGCGAGGTCATGCAGTGGATAGCACACTGGGCATAGAGTCAGATGCAGTCCCAGATACTTGTCATGTCACTCTGGACAAGCCACTTAACTTCTGCTTGCTCCAAAAAATTCTTTATTTGTAAAATGGGAACAATAATAGCATCAACATTTCAAGGATTTTGAGAGGATAAAATAAAATAATATTGGTAAAGTGCCTTGTAAACCTGAAAGCACTATAATAAATACTAGCTATTATTAGTGGATAGAGACTTAAAACTGGAAAGTCTGGATTCAAATCCTGCCTCTGCCACTAAGTTTCTACATAACCCTGGGCAAATCAATTAGCTCAAAAATGTCTCAGCATATAGATCTTGTGCTAATGTATGGCACAGGAAATTTCAAGGTAATGTGATTTCTGTGTCAGAATTTTATTTAGATTTATTTAAATTTTTATTTCCAAATAGTGACATTTTAATGAAATTAAATGATGCATATAAGGCACCTTTGCATATATTTAAGTACCAGTTCTGGAATCCATGGCTTCCAATGTCTAATCATGAATACTAAACATTTAGGCTACAAGCAAAGAACTAAAGGTACTAATATGAGGAAATTTTGACCTAAAAGATATCCTGGTGAAACTCATAGTTGGGCCTTGGCTCAAAGATGCAGAATAAATAAAAAGAAGCAATGGGGGGGTGGGGGATACCTTTGCTTATCAAGAAGGTACACTCAGCTGTCGCAGTCAGTACAGGAACAAAAAGATGAAAAGCATAAGGGAGCATGTTTTAGATGAAGGTCAAAGAAGGGAGAAATTGAAATGATTTTTTCACAGGCATATACTTCAGACAACCTGAAGAGGAAATAGAAGAAAAACAGATCCTAAGCCTGGCACCTAGCCATGATGGAAGGACTCTAATTTTCTAGAGATCTCTTGGAATCTTTGTCTGTCTCTGTCTCTAGCTCTGTCTCTCTGTCTCTGTCTCTGTCTCTGTCTCTGTCTCTCTCTCCTCTCTTTCCTTTCTGTCTCTGTCCTCTCTCCTCTCTCTCTCTCTCTCTCTCTCTCTCTCTCTCTCTCTCTCTCTCTCTCTCTCTCTCTCTCTCTCTCTCTCTCTCTCTCCTCGTTCCTTCTCTCCTTTCTTTCTTTTCTCCCTTATATCCTCTCTTCCTTCCTCCCTCCCTTTAAAGAAAAAAATTCCATTTGATTTCATTTTCATGGTGATATTCTCTCCCTTTTCTTCAACCTTTGACTTTGAGAAAGTTAGAAAAATTCAAACCCTACTGCACAAATAAAACAAAAGAGTCCCTCACTGGCCATGTTGCAACTCTTATCCATGCTTATCCCCTTCCTCACTATATCCATCTACACTTTTAATCCATTCTCTCTGCATTAGTAACATGTTTCATTAAAGGGCATTTGGAATTGGAGTTGGCCTTTTTGTTGACCAGAATTCCTTTCAAAGTATTTTGCCTTTACAATATTGCTGTTGTATAAATTGCTCACTTCATTTTTTATCGGTTCATACAAGTCTTCCCAAGTTTCTTTGAAAGGACTCCCTTCATAATTTCTTACAGAACAATCAATTAGCAACTTCTTGACTTTCCTTAGTGATAATTTCATCCTTTAAAAGGTAGAGGAATCAGCAAGAGAAAATTCTATTCTGACTCATTGCTGGGGTGGAAGTGATGAAAACCTGAGAGTTCTCTCCTAGCATTTGAAATAAGAAATAGAGGGGGGGAAAAGGAAATCTGGGCATATTCTTATATGTAGCTTAGTTTTGGAGAAAGCAGATTTCAAAGGGTTCAGAGAAAAGATACATAGAATCAAATGGATTAAAACTCCACAAAGGAGTTAACCCAGGAGGGATGAATAATACTATAGTATAGGGTCCTTACTGTTGTCTAGGAATTTTAGATTTCAAAGCATCCATGAAATAATTGAGACAAATTGACATCTTTATTTTCATTAATCTCTAATTGAAATTTAGTATGTAAAAGAATTTACTCTTAGTAAGGATTCATAGGCTTTACCTGAATGCCAAAGGGATCTATGACACACATACACAAATTAAGGAACCCTCGTTCTAAAATAAAATTGTGAAGAAGCAAAGAGAAATTATTTCAGTGAGAAGGAAAATGAAATTTGTCTGAAGAGAGGTGTCATTGCATATAAATTCATCAACCAATTTATAGTTAAATTTAAAATGTCTGGAAGATGAGGTAATCAGGTGATGAATGTTCCAGTGTGGAACAGTCCTGTAACAAAAGCATTAAATACTAAAGTTCAGAATCAACCAAGGACAGTGAAGATGATAGAGAGAAGGTAGGGGAAGGATTAGTAATATCAAAAGAAAAAGGAAGAGCAAGGAATTTATAGGATTTTTACTTTGGGTGGAAAGAATGGTGGCAACTGACCAAAAAGCAAAATTGATCTATCCCTTTTTTTGCTTCTTCTTTTTTTTCTTGCTAAACAGAATGAAATTTGCACTGGAAATGACAGGGCAAAAATAGCTAAGAGGGACTCGATAGCCATTATAAGTAAGCAGGTACCTAGTGGGCTAAGATGAATTAGTCATTAATGGTTCAATGTCAGTGTGGCAGGAAGAGTTCCAATGGAGTATCTGTGGGATCTGTGTTTGATTTTGGACTATTTAACGCCTTTATCCATGACTTAAATAAAAGCAATACGCTCATCAAATTTGCTGATGACACAAAGTTGGAAAGGATAGGGAGACGGCATACTGAATGACAGTCGGGATCTAAAAAGACCTTGACAGGCAAGAACACTGGGTTGAATCTAAAAAGGTAAAATTCAATAGTAAACAATGTAAAGTCCAATACTTGGGCATAGTAGTTCTGAAAAGAGATCTAAAAGTTTAATGTGAATGTAATGTGGGACCTGAAAAAACCAATGAGGTCTTGGGCTGCATTAAAAGGAATATAGCAAATGAAAATGGAGATGGAGGATGGCAGGGAAAGAAGGGGAAGAGGAAGGAGGTGTAGGTGCTGATAGTCCCTCTGTTATTCTGCCTTTATCAGTACACACATGTGCACGCGTGCACACAGATACAAATTCAGTCTCTTTGGATTCCTTCCTTGTTGCCTACAAACTCTACTCTCTTCCTTTAAAAAAAAAAAAAAGCTCTCATTTGGTTCTATCATCCCTGCCACCTATTGTCTTGTCTTATATCTTTCCCCTTTGTGTCTAAAATCTTTTAGAAAACTTAATATACTAGGTGTTTTCACTCCCCCTCTTACCCTCTTCTAAATCCTCTACAATCTGCTTCCCAGGCTCATCATTCATCTGAAATGGCTCTCTCCAGAGTTACCCAATGATCTTTTTTTTTTAACCCTTACATTCCATCTTAGAACCAATTCTATGTGTTGGTTCCAAGGCTGAAGAGTGGTAAGGGTTAGGCAATGGGGGTTAAGTGACTTGCCCAGGGTCACACAGCTGGGAAGTGTCTGAGGCCATATTTGAACCTAGGACTTCCCATCTCCAGACCTGGCTGGCTCTCAATCCACTGAGCCACCTAGCTATCCCACAAATGATCTTTTCATAGCCAGATTTAATGGGCCTTTCTCAGTCCTAATTCTTCTTGACCTTTCTATAGAATTTGACACTGCTGATCACCTCTTACTGGATATTGTCTCCTCTCTACATTTTCATGGTGCTGCTCCCTCCTTGTTCTTTCGTCTACCTGTCTGACCCTTCCTTCTAGGTCTTTTTTACTAGATCTTCATATCATATCCACTAACCAAGTCTTCCCTAGCTTTGTCTTCTCTCTTTTCCTTCTCTACTATCTCAATGTGTGGTCTCATCAGCAGCCAGTTGTTCAGTTATCATCTCATATGCATATAATTCTCAAGTTTGTATATCTAGCCCTGGTCTCTCTCTTGAGCTGTAGTTCCCCATCACTATCTACTCTTTGGATGTTTTGAACTCCTCTCACACTGACCATGCTCCTAAAAGAATTCATCATCTTTCACTCAAACCTTCCCTTTATTCTAACTTCCTTGTCACTGACGAGGTCACCACTGTCTTGCCAGCCTCAGTGTTATCCTCAACTCCTCACACTCACTCACCTCCCCATAGCCAATCTGTAGCCAAATTTCTTTTTTTTTAATTCTACATCATTTACATACATCTCTTTCTTAATTCACTCAACCAACACCTTAGTTCAAGCCCTGCTCACTGTATTATTATAATAACTTACTAAGTGGCCTCCCTGTCTCAAGTCTCTTCCTACTATCATCCTTCACTTACCTATCAAAGTTATGTTCCCAAAGTGTAGATAATAGTCCCCTATGAACTCCAGGATCAAATATAAGCCCTCTGTTTAATATTTAAAGTTCTTAATGACTTTCTAACTTTTCAGTCTTCTATTTTACTGTCTTCCACATACTCTATAATCCAGGTACATTGGACAATTTGTTATAATTCAGACATGATACCACATCTCCCATCTCTCTTCCATCCTTGGGATACTCTCCTTCTCACAGCTACCTCTTACTTTCCCTGGGTTCCTTTAAGACTTGGCTCAAATATTACCTTCTTCAGGAGGTTTTTCCCAGACTTCCCAGCTGTTAATGCCTTCCTCTTTCAGGTTATATACTATCAATTTGAATGTATCTTATATATGTCTAGTTATTTTCATGTTTTCTCCCCTATTAAAATGGGAGCTTCTGGATCAAGGACTGTTTTTGCTTTCATTTATCAACACTTAACACAATGCATGGTGCATTCTTAAATGTTTATTGAGAGTAGATGGGGCTATTCATGGAGGACTAGCACTTCTGATGTGAGGGCTTGCTGAGCCCACTTCAAAAGTGGCTCATCCACTTTTGGAGTCCACCTTTTATTCAACTCTCACCTGTGGTTACAAGAATCTGTAGCATGTGCAGCAGCCACATCCTGGTAAAATGATCTCAGCAGACTAGCTAAATGATGTTGACACTGTGGCTAGGCTTTGTCTTTGTATCCCCGCTGCCTAGCCACAGTGTTACATACGTACACATACACACAATAAACAGGAAGGAAATACCTACAAATAAATACAGTACAGAAGGTAGTTTGGGAGGGAAGCCATTGATAGTTAGGAAGCTCTCGGGAAAGGCTTCCTATAGAACCTGCTGCTTGAGGTCTGTCTTGAAAAAGTGGCATTCTAGGAGACAGAGATGAGGAGGGAGCACATTCAAGGTGTGAGGGACATTCCCAAGGCAAAACGTACAGAGATGGGATGTGGACTCTCATGTTTGAAGAACAGAATAAAGGTCTGGTTACCTCAATTGAAACTTGAGAGAAGCAGAAGTCATGTAAATTGAGGCTGGAAAGATAAGTTTGGGCCATATTTTAAAGGGCTAGAAACGGAAAAGAGAGGAATTTATCTTTTCTCCTAGAATCAATAGGGAGCTACCAGAGTTTAGTAAGCTGAATAATGACATGGTCAGATCTATACAAAATTACTCTGGTTAGAAGGTGGAGGGTGGCTTGGAGTAAAGAAAGACTTGAGGCATGAAGACTAATTAGGAGGCCATTGTAATACTCAAGGGACAGCTAGGTAACCAAGTAGATTGAGTGCAATGATCAGAAAGACTGATCTTCCTGAATTCAAATTTGACCTCAGACACTTTCTAGCTATGTGACCCTGAGCAGGTCATTTTCCCTCTTTGCCTCAGTTTCCTCCTCTATAAAATGATCTGGAGAATGAAATGGTAAACCATGCCAGTATCTTGGCCAAGAAAACTCCAAGTGGACACAACTGAACAGAATGAACAAGAAGAAGCAGCAGCAAAAATTAGGTAACATATACTATAAAATTGAATTAAGGTGATGGTGGTAGAATTAGAGTGGAAGAGTCATATACAAGAGATGAAGAGACATTGTTTAGGTAGAAGTAGTGAGATCTGACAACCGATTGGATATGTGAGATGAAGGATTGACGATGACACCAAAGCTCTGAACACAGAAGCCCAAGAGAATGGTGTTGACCTTTGGGGACATGCTTGGTTTGAAATGCCTGTGGAATATTTAGTTAAAAAATTTCCAGTAGGCAGAGTGATATGGGACTGAAGCTCGGGGGAGACTGGGGCTAGATATGCTGGACAATGAATTATCTGAATAAAGGCAATAATTAAACCCATGGAAGCTGATGAGGATGTTAAGAAAGTAGATAGAAAGAAAAGAGAAAGAAGATAAGGAAGAGGAGAGAAGAGGAGGGGAGAGGAAAGGAGGTGGGAAGAGAAGAGAGGAGGGCAGGAGAGGGGAAGAGAGGAGAGGAAAGAAGAGGAGGGGAGAGAAGAGGGAAGGGAAGAAGAGAATATAAGAGAGGAGAGAAAAGGAGAAGAGGGGAGAGAAGAGGAGGAAAAAGGAGAGGAGGAGAGAAGAGAGGATGAAAGAGGCGAGGAGGAGAGAAGTGAGGGAGGAAAGGAGAAGAGAAGAGAGGAGAGGAGAGGAGAGGAGGAAAGAACAGATGAGACTCAGAACAGAGTCTTGAGAAACATCCACAGTATGATACAATGATAAAGAAAGAGTAAAGGGAGAGGGAATAAGCATTTATAGGATTCCTACTACTCTCCAGGAGCTGCACTAAGCACTTTACAAGTATTATCTCATTTGATCTGCACACTAACACTGTAAGATAGGTAATATTATTATCTCCATTTTACAGTTAAGGAAATCAAAACAGATTGAGGTTAAGTGTCTTAAAATACAAAGCCATATAGCTAGTCAGTATTTCAGGCCAGCTTTGAAGAGACTTAGGAGGAGCAAATAGAAATGAAAACTGAGAGAGGAGAGTATCCAGGAGAAAAGTGTGGTCATCAGTGTCAAGTTCATTACAGAGATCAAGAAGAATAAGGACTAAGAAAATACTACCAGACTTAATAATTAGGAGATCTTTGGTAGATCTAGACTACAAATGTCGAAAGAGTGAAGGAGAGGGAGGGAAGTGAAGGCAATGACTGTAGACATTTTTTTCTGGTTGTTTGGGTGAGAAAGAAAAAAAAGAGAAGATGGCAGTTGAGGGAATGATAGGTTCAAATGAAAGTTTTTTTAAGGAGTGGGGAAATCTGGGTATGTCTGAAGGCAGTAAAGAGGGAACCAATAGATAGAGGTTGAAAATTTGAGAGGGAATGACAGAGAAGGCATGTTGCTGGAGGAAACTGAAGGAGATAGGATCAAGGACACATATAAAGCTGATGACCTTGGCAAGGAGAAGAGCCACCTGAATATCAGAGAATGGGGGAAAGGAGAAGAGAATCTGGGGGATGGTGCCTAGCAATTTTGAGATGAAAAGATGAGAAAGGGTAGGTTGGACAGTAAAAACAAAATGGTAGGTCTTCAGCATGTAGAGTGGGCCAAGGGAAAGTGTCAGGTTTATCAAGCTTGAATCCTCAGTCTTCTGGCAGTTCTCACTTTCCAAGTTTTTTAATCCATTGTCCAGGTCAATAAACAGTTTAAAAGTCTCAGTTCTGGCTCTAGGCCAACATCTCCAAGCTACACCCTGTTCCTGGAAGACCTCCTTCCTCTCTCAACTAGACAAAATCTTTTCCTTTCATTGTTGAATGGAAGTTCCATTTCCCTCAAAGATCTTCTTAGTAACTGGAAAAAGAAATGACAATCCCAGCCCCCCACCCACCCTCTCTTAATGTGTCATTACTTCCTTTAAATTCACACTCCAGCAAATGCACTACTTTGCTTGCCAAGATGACAGATGCTTTGCTTATATATTTAAATATTTATTCAATGTGTTAATTTCCACATCTACTCAGGCACAGAGGGACTATGAACTGCATTAGCAGGAGTAGCCACGTCAATAAAACTAGTATGGATTCTTGAAGTAAGTTAATTTTGATGGTATATTATTAATGTCAATCTGCAAAGATGCTATGTGCTGTCTCAGACTATTTATATCTTGAAGAAATGCACTGTATTTATTTGAGGAATCAAAAGGTAGAGTGAAGAAAGTGCTTTTTTTAATCAGAGGAGCTGGGTTCAAATCCCTGCTCTTCCAATTTATGTTGTGGATGACTTTTGGTGAATTCATTTAATCTCTTGGGTCCTCAGTTTCTCCATATGTAAAACAATGGGAAAGGATTAAATGTCCTTTAAAGTCTTCACCAACTCTAAATTTATGATATCATGAACTATATCTAATGTTAGAGTTGAGAGGATATTAGAGATCATCTGTACCAACTAAGGTCCAGAAGGAGGAACTAACTTGGTCAAAGTCACACAGCTAGTTAGACTTTTTTTTTTTAGTAAACCATTTCCTTCTATCTTATAAACAACACTATGCATTGGTTCCAAGACAGAAGAGAGTTAAGTATTAGTCAATGGGGGTTAAGTGACTTGCCCAGGGTCACACAGCTAGGATGTGTCTGAAGTCAGATTTAAACCCAGGGCCTCCTGTCTCTAGGCCTGGCTCTCAGTCCACTGGGTCACTAGCTGCCCCTTACTCAGACTTTTTTTTTTTAATCATAGCACAAGTAATTGGAGCACAATGAATAACTTTTCTATTGAATTGTCAAATTACATTTCCCAGAAAGGAATCACCCTGCTAGACTTTCTTCTCTGTCTTCAATATAAAGTCTTTTGTGTTTAGACTGAATTTCAGTGAATTGCTTTTTCAGTGAGCTCTCTAATGTGTTCCAGGGAATGAACCTCTGTCCCAGGAAGCAAAAAAAAAACAAAGAAAGAAAGATTTGAAAGTTATCAACAGGATAATAACTTTTCCCTTGCACTTCAGTCATTTCAGATCTCCCCACACCATCTCTCTAATTGCCTCTCATGTGAACAGAGTGAGGATGAGAACATAAATCACTTGGGACCTGACAGAATAGAATTTGTTTAATCTTACTCCTTCGGTTTTCCTTAAAGAAAAAAAAAAACCTAGTACATAATTTTGGATACTTCAACTAAAAAAGTTAAAAACTTTAGTCTTTAAAATCTAAATTACCTAGGAACAAAGGCAGATGACCCTTAACATCCCTTAACTAAAGGCTACCAGATATCAACTGTATCTGTGAAGACGGCCAAAAACCAAAACCAAAACCCATATCTGGCTTGACATTGCAAAGTTTGCCTAGCTGCACTGCAAATAAGCTACACTAAAAAGTCCCCAAATTCTCAGCAGTTACAATTAACCTCCTTATGACCTGGCATTCCTTGTACCTCAGTCATGCTCCATTTCAGTATGCACTTAAAACCTTCCATTCTGCTTTTGCCAAAATAAAGTCAGTAAAATGGGAGCACAAAGTAATGGCCAAGAGACACTCAGAATTGTCTCTATCAGAATCAGGAAATACAGTTGGGATTACAGTATTAAACCTAATAAAGTTGATAATTAAAGGAGCTAATTTAAAAATTGTGCCAGTGTTCATTCTAAATAGGTAAATTCTTTGAGATCAATTTGTGAATAACTACAGAAATGTTGTTGTGTGGATTTAGCATTAACCTACAGGGCCAATTCCTGAGTGAAGTTCAGAAGAAATTGGGCAAATAGATCTTTACAATTTTATGTCTAACATCCTCTCTGGGATCACATGCCCAAACCACAGGGACACTGGCAAGGTCAGACCCTACAAGGGTGACTACTGCTCCCAACAGGCTATATGGGTAGCCTCATAGGTAGCTATTCTCCTATTTGTCTTTCCTTAGCCACATCCAACTCTGTGATCCCATTTAGGGTTCTCTTGGTGAAGAGACTGGAGTGGTTTACTATTTCCTTCTCTAGCTCATTTTACAATAAGGAAACTGAGGCAAACAGGATTAAGTGACTTACCCAGGGTCACACAACTAGTAAGTGTCTGAGGCTGGATTTGAATTTAGATGATGAATTTTCCTAATTCCAAGCCCAGTGCTCTATCTACTTCACCACCAAATGCCTCATAAGCCCAACACTACCTCATAAGCTTATACTGGTGTTTTGCCCTTCCATGAGCAGTAGAATCAGTTCTTTAATCAAATACCTTTATTCTAATAATGTGTCATTATAACAACAGCTAGCATTTATATAGCACTTCAAAGTTTGGCAAAATCCTTTACATATCTTATGTCATTTGATCTTCAAACCAAGACCGGGAGATGATGGATGAGGAAACTAAGGATGAATGACCTGAAGCAACTTGTTCTATATCACAAAGCTGGGAAGTGTCTGAGGAAAGATTTGATCTTGGCTATCCTGATACTGACATAGTCTTAGAAAGCACGATCAGAAGTTTAAAAGTGTCTCCCTCAAAATCTGGTAGAAACTCCCCCAAGTACACAATGGGTCTAGTTTGGGGGAGTTGGGGGAGGGAAGAATGGACATGAATTGAAAGTACAAATGGATTAAGGCACAAGTGTAGTCGGGAAAGAATCCACACCTTTGCAATGGTAGGGCCCATCGTTCCCTGGAGGACCCTAAATGAGTACAAAGTTCATTGTGGCATATGGTGCAGCTCACTGCTCAAGTGGGCTGGCTCTGCACAGGTATAGTATTTCTGCCAGACAGGGCACATCTGGCCTTTAATGCCTCTCCAAAAGTCCCTTCGTTCACTGGCCAGTGTCTGAAATGCTACGATAATGTATGATGATCGACTGTGAATGACACTTATTATCAACAGGACAATTCCAAAGGACCCGTGAAGAAAAAGGAGATCCACCACCATAGAAGGAACAGACAGAACCTGAATGCAGATCAAAACATATCATTCTTCACTTTATTTCCCTCATGAATTTTCGCTAGTGTAAGCAATATGGATCTTGTTTCACAACATGACAAAAAGGGAGATATGTGTTATGTGATAATATAGGCAACCTTTATCATATTACCTGCTTTCTTGGGGAGGGGGGACTGGTGGGAAGGAGGGGGTGGAATAGAATGAGACAGAGATTTTTGAAAATAACTAATGTGAGAATTTGTTTCTCTTGGATAAGCAGATTTATTATACTTTGTTACATATTTATGACAAATCATATGTATTGTATAATTGTTATGTTGCATATTATAGTAGGTTACATATAAAAATAAGTGGCAATCAAAAAATGCTATCCACGGCCAAAAAAGGAATGATGGGAGTTCTGATTGCAGATCAAAGCATGCCATTTTTTCACTGTATTTCCTCCGTGAGTTTTTTTATTGTATGTGTGATATGACTCTTCTTTCACAGCATGAGGAATATGGAAATATTTTTGCATGACAGCACTAGTATAATCTATATCAGACTCTTTACTACCTCAGGGAGAGGAAAAGGGAGGGAGAGAGAATCTGAATTGAAAAACATCAATGACAATTGTCAAAAGTTGTTTCTATATGTAGTTGAGAAAAAGGTTAAAAATATATATTTTAAAAAAAGAATCCCTAACCTAAAAATAAAAAAGAGAGAGAGAGAAATTCATCCTGTCAGTCTAAGCTTTTCAATCCTTGTTAAATTTTAAATATCTCTCTAGGGATACCAACTTTAAATTTTTATCAGTTACTGATTGAACACATTTCAGTTCTTTTTATAATAGGAATTTTGAATTGAGGAAGAGGAACAGGCAAAGCTACTCATGGTATTCTACATGGGTTCAAATTCTACCTCTGATACTATCTCATACCTTGGGCAAGTCTTTTATTTTCCCATGAGTCAGTTTCCTCATCTGTACAAAAAAAGGTTGGCATAGCTATCCCTATCAGTTCTAGAACCTCTAGATCTCTTGATTTTGCAGATCTATAATTCTTTAATTCTAATAACTATATCTGGGTAAATCTTTTTCCCTCACGATTTTGCCTGGGGCTGACCCAAGCAAAATTACCATTTCATGAGGTTGTGGAGGGAATAAACATTGAAGTGAATATATCCACGTGTACCTAAATGCTGGCCTTCCAGTTAGGGCGACTAGAGAGAAGATAAATGTAGTTCTGTTCTATGAGAAAGCCTGGATCAGGGCCAAACAGTGAATGTGCAATGTGCAAAGCTTTCTCTTTTTCTGCTTGTTTTCTTTTTCTTCTTCTTTTTAAAATTAAGAATGGGTCTTAATTTCACACTGTCTCTGAAGATTATCCTTTTTTTTTTTTAAGTAGTTTGCATTGTTACCCAGAAGAAATACAGGAAACACAGGAAGACAATCCCTAAGACAGCTGGTTTCCCTTTGCAGTTCAAGAGCTAAGAACCACTTTTAAATTAAAGAACCAATGTTTAAATAGAGATGACAAAAGTCATTGTGGGCTTAACAAATGCTCAATTTAAAAAAATGCAAAATATTAGACTGGAAAAGTAAGATTCATTAACTTTGTTAAAAAATAAGATGAACTTTCTTTTTAAGTCATCACCGGTGCTCAAGAGCCTACCAAGGCCCTCCATTATCTGGCTACAATCTTATTCCTCTCTAGTCCATGACATGAACTCTCCTCTAATTAGGTCAATGTCCCTATTGTTCTTGTAGGGCACATATTGTACACATTCCTGACTTGGTGCCTTTTCTGATGTGGTTCATTTGACCTAAAATGCTTTTCTTCCTTCCTTTTCTCCCCCTCTTCAAATTCTACCCATCCTTCCAGGCTCAAGACTCACATCCTCCATGATACTGACCAGACTACTGTGTTCTAAGCCATGGTATGAAATCATAGCTGAAATGGTCCTAAGAGATGATGTCATTCCATTTTACGGAGGTCTTGAGGTTTATTTGCTCAAGATTGCATACAGCTATTTGTTTCTTATCCATGAGACTTATCTAGCCATCCACCTCTATCTTAAAATTTAGTTGCTGTTCAGTCATTTTTCAGCAATGTCAGATTCTTTTTGACCCATTTGGGTTTTTTTTTCTGACAAAGATACCAGAGTGGTCTGCCATTTCCTTCTCCAGCTCCTTTTTAAAGATGAGGAACTGAGGGCAGAGTTAAGTAACTTGCCCAAGGTCATACAGCAAGCAAGTATCTGAGGTCAGATTGAACTGAGAAGATGAGTCTATCTGACTCCAGACCTGATCAACACTATTTTTTCCCCTTTTAAATAATATTTTATTTTTTCTCAATTTTAATCTTTTGAGGCGTGTTTGAGCCAAATTCTCACCCTCCTTTCCTCCCAGCATTTCCCCCTCCCTGAGACAACCGACAATCTGATATAGATTTTACATGTGTATTAGTGTAAAACATCTTTCCATATTAGGAAATGTCCAAATTTATTTGTGACACTATTTTTTGAAACCCTTACCTTCTGTCTTAGAATCAATACTGTGTATTGGTTCTAAGAAAAAAGAGCAATAACGGCTAGGAAATGGGGGTTAGGTGACTTGCCCAGGGGCACACAACTAGGAAGTATCTGAGTTCAGATTTGAACCCAGGACCTTCCATCTCTAGGTCTGGTTTTCAATCCACTGAGCCACCCAGCTGCCCATGGTGACACTTTATTCATTGTAAGTCCTAGCTAACCTACCTTAAACTATTCAATCACTAAATTTATATAGTACTTGAATTCAAAGACAGAATACTATGAATTTTAAACAAAAATCTACATTTACTCATCCCTGTCCTCTCTCTAGCATTTTATATCTTTCCTGAAGCCACATGCTTAAACACTCCATCTCTAGTGTCCTAGTGGCACTTCCATGCCTGGAAGAATTTTTTTCATCTTTTCCTCCTAGCTTTCAAGTCAGCTCAAATCTCACCTTCTGTAGGAGCCCTTTCCTGAACTCCCTCAATACTGTTTCCTTCCCTCTGAGATTTGCTTCAGTTTAATATCTATATCTTGTAAGTAAATGCTATTTGCATACTGTCACCCCATCATAAAATGTTAATTCCTTGAGGGCACAGCACAGTGCCTGGCTGTGCTAAGTATTAAATAAATCCTTTATAAGGACAATAGAGAGGAGATTCCAAGCCTCTTTCCTGAATTTTCCTCCTTTTTTTGCTTCCCTCTGTTCCTATCTTTCTTTTTCCAAGGTCTTTATACCTCTTTTTCTTCCTGTCTCCTAACCATCTATACCTGGAGTTTCCAACAGACTAACCTGGCTAATCACAAATGAGAATTCCTCAATTTCATTGTATTTCAAACCAGTCCAGAATGGCAGAGCTGGAAAGGACTATAGAGGTCACCTGTGCAGAAATGCTTTATTTTATAGATGAGAAAACTGAATTCCAGCAGCATGGCTATTTGTTGACACAACCATCAAGTTGGCAGGGGAGCAGGATCTAGGTCTTGGACAATGCAGGTGTCCTGATTGCCATTGCAATGCTCTTTCCTCTATCCCATGTTTCTCTCTCAGTTGTTCTATAACTATTTCATTAATGCATGGTTCCTTTAATCCTTGAGTTCAGCAGTCATATTTTTAACTTTTATTTTCTTTTATACTTGGGGCTCAGTGATGGACTCAAATAGGCAGGATGGTGTAAATGGAGAGAGCACTCAGTTAAGAACTCTGGACTCCAGGCTTCCTTCCAGCACTTACCATGTAACCTCTGGCAAATCACTTGACCTCAGTTTCCTTAGTAATGCTTCAAAAGACCCCTGACCTCATTGAAGTGGATGCTCCCTCCAATGGTTAAGATAACACACCTACACTCTCCCACACTTTCATCCTGTCAATTCAGGAGTGCCCACAAGATACCACTCAGAAAGCTGGAGAAATTCTTTTTGGTCATTTAATATTATATGTTTATCAGAATGGTATTTGGGTTATGCTTCTGTTATACTTCAGAATCACACAATTGGATCATTTCCTTTTCCAATCATGCATCTCTTTTTTATTATTTTTAATTATATTTTCCAGATTATATGTAGATACATTTTTATTATTGTTTTCTGACATTTTGCTATCTATATTCTCTCCTTCCCTCCAACCCCTCCCGCCTCCCCAAGACACCAAGTAGTGTGATATAGGTTATATAGGTAGTGGTAGTCTCTCAGTGACGGAGAATGACTATTGTCTTTGTGCATTATCATCTATGGTGTACCCTCATGTGTCTTTGGAGTCCAAAGGCTGAGGCGCACAGTTTGTGGCACATGGGGCATGGGACGCCAGTTGTTACGGGAGGTGCGGTTGTGGCCTGGTGTCGGCGTTCACGTGCAGCGGCAAGACGTCGACGTCGCTCATCTTCAAAGGTGGTGGCGGCATGGTGAATGTGGGTTCGTCAGCTGCTTCTGACAGAGGCAGCGAGTTCTAGTTGCTTTGGTGTAATGCCAGCCCACTTCAAGTTGGACTTTAGCTGATCCTTGAATCTTTTCTTTGGTCGGCCTTGTTTCCTGAGTCCAGCTGACAGTTCACCATAGAATACCTGTCTTGGTATTCGCTGTGGGTCCATGCGGATGACGTGTCCAGACCATCGTAGCTGGGTATGGAGGACCATGACTTCGATGCTGGTGGAGTTGGCTCTGTCGAGGACTTTCTGATTGGTGATTCGGTCCTGCCATCGGATCCTCATGATTGACCAGAGGGAGCGTTGGTGGAATTGCTCCAACTGCTTCATGTGCTTCCGGTACAGTGTCCATGTCTCACAACCGTACAGGAGCAAGCTGAGGACCACTGCGTTATACACTTTGAGCTTCATCGCAGTGCTTACACCGCTGTGTTGGAGGACTTTGGAGCGCAGCTGCCCGAGTGCCTGGCTGGCCTTTTGGATCCTGGCATTGATCTTGTGGTCTAGGGACCCAACGTTGGCGATGGTGCTGCCCAGGTTCTTGAAAGTGTTGACATTAGAAAGCTGCGTGCCATCGATTGTAATGCACAGCTGGTTTGTTGGCCTCCCTGGTGCAGGTTGGAACAGCACCTCTGTTTTGCTGAGGCTGATAGTCAGGCCAAACAGTTTTGTTGTGGTGGAGAACCTGTCCACAATGGTTTGGAGATGATTTTCTTGGTGGACCGTGAGAGCACAGTCATCTGCGAAGAGAGCTTCCAGGATGAGTCTCTCTGTTGTCTTTGGTTTTGCAGTCAGGCGGCGAAGGTCGAATAGTGAGCCATCCAGTCGGTATTTGATGTAGACGCCCAGGTCTAGATCCATCACAGCATGTCGTAATACTTGGGTGAAAAATAGGTTGAATAGTACTGGTGTGAGGACACAGCCTTGTTTCATGCCATTGGAGATGTTGAAGCGATCAGAAGTCTCTCCACCAGATAGGACTTCCCCTGTCATGTCGACATGAAAGAGCTGGATCAGTTTGACAAATTTTTCTGGGCAACCGAGCTTGCTGAGGATCACCCACAATGCATCCCTGTTCACTGTGTCGAACTCCTTTGTCAGGTCTATGAAGACAATGTAGAGACTCAGGTTCTGCTCAAGGCATTTTTCCTGCATTTGACTCACTGTGAAGACCATGTTGATGGTGCTGTGATCTGGTCGGAAGCCACATTGTGATTCAGGCAGGTTCTGCTCTGAAACAGATGACAGGAGTCTGTTGAGTATTACACGGGCGAGGATCTTTCCAGCAGTGGAGAGTAGTGAGATGCCTCTGTAGTTGTCACAGGCTGCTCGTGAGCCTTTGTTCTTGTATAGGGCTACGATAGAGGCATCTCTGAGTTCTGGGGGCATGTCTTCCTCTTCCCATATGCTGGTCAGCACTATGTGGAATGCCTGGAACACCTTTCCATTTAAGGCCTTGACACCTCGGTTGGGATCCCGTCTTTACCAGGTGCCTTGCCTGCACTCATTTGTTTAATGGCTTTTTGGACTTCCTCTATTGAAGGAGGGACGTCAAGTTGTTCGATGGTGCAGTTTTGGGGGATCTGGTCAAGGGTGCTTTGGTCGACTGAAGAGGGTCAGTTGAGAAGCTGACTGAAGTGTTCTTTCCACTTGTTGCTGATGCCTTTTTTATCTTTTATGAGAGTGTCACCGTGAGAGGATAGCAAGGGAGTGGTGGTGGGTTTTAATGGCCCATAGACAGTCTTGAAATTGAAAAATTGTTTGTAGTTTTTCGTATCAGCAAAGTGCTGGATTTCTTCTGCCTCTTTTTCCCACCATCGGTCTTGCATCTTCCTGATCTCACACTGCGCCGTGGCTTGGAGAGACTTGAATCTGTCCTTTTTAGGATCAGAGTTTGGTTTATTTTGCCACTCCATAAAGGCTTTGTTCTTCTTGCTCAATAGGTCTTCAATAGCAGTGTTGTTATATAGGTGCTAACATGTAATACCTATTTCCTCTTTTGTCATGTTGTGAAAGAAGACATCACTTACACAAGAGAAAAAGTCCTGAAGGACATCAAGTGAAAAAATGGTATGCTTCAATCTACATTCAGACTCCCATCATTTTCTTCTATGGTTGTGTTGAGTCCCTTGGAGTTACCTTGGATCCTTCCATTGTGAGTAACAGTGAAGTCATTCACAACTGATCAGAGTACATTATTGCTGTTACTATGTACAACATTCTCCTGGTTCACATCTTGTTTTTTTTTAAAGCTACTTCTTGCTTGCAAGACATTGTTGGTAAAATGTTACCGGTTATTTATGCCCATCATATTTCTCCACATTGCTTTGGAGGTCACCCTAAATTTTGATTTTCAAGAACTGATTTTCCATGGGTTGTAGGCATAGAGTACCCTAGAAGAATACTAAAATCAAATAGATATCTCTTTGTTTCAAAGAGAAAAATTCTGCATATTTCTAGTTATAACACAGACCTCATCCTTACTCATATTAAATTTTGGGTCCAGCTTTGTGGCCCAACTATGGTACTTGTGTGTACACACACTGATAGGCTCACTTAATGCACTCTCTGGCCAACAACATATTCATAATATGGGCAATAGGAACTTGTCATCTACTCAATTTTTCTAGTGTGGATTGTTTGAAACATTTTTGAGTGTTTGAAATTTTAATTGATGAGATTCTATAATGATGCTCTGTACAATCTGCACACTATTTTTCATGAGAAGGAATATTCCAGAACCTAAATCTATTGAGAATCCATCTTCTATTTGGATTCTGTGCTGGACAACCTCTTTGAGGAGGGCACAAACCTTTAGCAAGCTTTCACTATTGCCTGTTTCATAACCTCTCTTGATACTGATTGTAAGATCATTAGAAGTCTCAGTGGATTGAAAACTAGGTCCAGAGATGGGAGGTCCTGGGTTCAAATCTGGTCTTAGATATTTCCTAGCTGTGTGACCCTGGGCAAGTCATTTAACCTCCATGGCTTAGCCCTTACTGCTTTTCTGCCTTGGAACCAATACACAGCATTGATTCTAAGACTGAAGGTAAGGGTTTAAAAAAATCACTGAAGAAAGATGTCTCTATTGCATTTATCAATCTTGTATGATACTAGCATATGTACAGGAGACATCTTTTTGGAGGAGTTTAATTTTGTCCTACCTACTCAAATGCTTTTTTATAATCAACAAAAACAGAATATTCTATTTTCTGCTTTTTTCAGGCAATTAAATGAGGATTAAGATGTAGTCTGCTCTAGAATATCATTTGTGAAAACCTGTTAGCATTCTGGAAGATCTTAATATATGGTCTAAAACCTCATGATTAAAAAGGATCCTTTTAATTAACAAGCATTTTTCTTCCCCCATGAAGAGAAAAAAAAAACCCTTCATAACAAATGTGCATGTTTAAGCAAAACAAGTTCCTGTGTTGGTTATTTTTTTTTAAAAAAATGTCTACTTCTGAATTTTGAGTCTCTCACCTTTCAAGAGTAGCAGATTCAGTCTTCTGGAATCTTAATTGGTCATTGCATTGGACCATACTTCTTTAGATCTTTTCTAAGTTTTCTGACTATACTTTTACAATTATGGTGTTCCTAGAGTTTTATTTTTTTTTTAACTCTGCATCAATTCATACATGTCTTCCTAGGTTTCTCTGAAACTATCCCTCTCATAATTTGGTATAGCACAATAACATTTATTACATTTCTACGCTTTATCATCCATTCCACAACTGATGGGGACTCCTTAATTTCTAGTTTTTACTACCACAAAAAATTCTGCTCTAAGTATTCTTATATACATGGTTCTTTTCTTTGATCTCTTTGGGGGGGGAAGCCTATTAATATTATAATTGGGTCAAAAAACTGTATGGTACTCCCTCTTCCATTATTCTACCAAAAAAAGGTAACTGAGCAGCACTAAGAGCCATTAAAATTTTTTTTCTTTGTTTCCTAGGTTGCCGTAGTCAAGAAAGTCATTAAGTAGAGGCCAATTCAGTATTGATTTACCTCTTCTTACTTTGCTAGGTAAATCTTCACAAGGCAATCTGTCATCAGCCCCATATTCAAAGTCTTTCCAGCTTGGCAGAACCTGCCAGAGCTTGTGTTCCATTGGCTTGGTTTTTAAGAACCCTCTTGTTTCAATCATAAATTGTATAATCATCACGCTAGGATATTGAAGCTATTTTGGAGATTCTGAATCTGTAATGAAGTCAATATGAAATGAATCATCCTAGACCTGCATATCCTAATTTAGCCACAGATCTTGGTGAAACCCTGGTTGTATTTAGAATGTCTGGCTCATAAGGAGATTACCTCACTCCTTGCTACAAAATCTGTTCAAAGTTTCACTTCTCAGATTACATAGCTGTTTGGCCACCCTGTGCATATTGATGTCAAGAAGGATATCTACTTGCTCTGAGCTCTTATTTCTGGCCTAATGCTGAACTGAAGTGAAGTATGACGATGGAATTTTAATTCAACACAAAATTATAACTATAGACATCCGTTTCACATCTCTGGAGTTAGGGATACAGCACCCCCATGATCTGGAAAATCTACATAAAATTTTTGGACTTTGCCTTCATACCAGAGAAGTCTGGTTTTTCCCCCATTTTCTTCTTTTTTTCTTTTTCATTATATACTTAGTAACTACCACCCACACCAAAAATAATTTAACTAAACAAATGCATAAAAAGTATGTACAAACCACAAACTCCACATTGTTTACAATTTATTTAAAAATATTTACATTAGATATGTATGCTAATATAAACGTCCTTTGCTTTTGAGTCCTCTTTGGATTTATTTTAATATATTTTTTCTTGATTTTGTGGCTTTTTAAATATAATCATGGTATTATTCTTACTCTCATCTTCTCCTTTCATCTCATCATGTTTCTCATGTTTTCTTTGTATGTCCAATATTTGTAATTTCTAATAACATAATACAATCCATTGCATTCAAATATCACAATGTATCAGCCACTTCTCCCATTCATTGCATTTGTGTTATTTCATTATTTTGTCATAGCAAACAAAGCTTCCATGAATATTTTTATACATACACAGCTTTTTACCCTCTCATAATATATTTTTTCCTTTTTCGGGGTGCTTACAATACGTTATTGTAAGATTTGGGTTAAGTAATGGTTATAGGCTATATAGTTTCTAAACCTTTTCTCTGTTCTCTGCTGTCCTTTGTGTGTGGTCTGTAGTTTCAGCAAAACTCCCAAGAGTCCCATTTAATTTCTCCATGATATATCGAAACCATGATGGGGAAAGTTGTGATATGGAAGGGATACTTATACATAGTTATATTGATTGTACCTTCTGTTATATAACAAATCCCAGATACATTTAATTTTAATATTGTGAAGTGATCCTGGGCAAGTCATTTAACCCCCTCTGCCTAGCCCTTACCACTCTTCTCCTTTGGAACCAATAATTAAAAAACAAACAGATTGTAAAGAAGTCTCCCTAAACTTACTCTGTCACGAAGTGAGTATACTACAATATATTTTCAACATAAATCAAAACCAAGTTCTTTTTATTTTATTATAATGGTCCAGAGTACTAGATATAATATAGTGAATATCTGAATATTCCAAGGCTCAATGAACTCATGTATATGGAAACTCCCGTGCTTTGGTAGACCACCTTACTGAGTTGCTGTTTCTGAAAAAAGATCATCATTTTATGGTAATGATGTCAACGGTCATCTAAAATGTGGACATGAAAAATCTATGTAAAGTCAGCGACCTTTATAAAATGTTAATGTCAGGCAATATTTTATAATGTAGAGAGGTAGACTATTTCCTAAAGAGGCAGCATTGTGTAGTTGATAGAGAGCTGGTCCCAGAGTCAGGGAGATGTGAGTTCAAGTATCATCTCTGATACATGTTTGTTGTTTGATTCTGGGCAAGCTAGTTTTCCAGTTCCCCCAGGAAACTCTCTAAAGCCAAGAAGTTGTAGACAAGTTGCTGTTCTGTAGCTGTAGAGGGATTTTCCTTACTAAATGACCCTTGCACCAGGTTTGGACTCAAAACCCCAAACTAAGCAAAATTATTTTCTATTGAAATGGATTCTTTGAACTTCAAGCTATGGGATTAAAAAAAATGCCTCCTTGTTCATGAAGAGTATAGAAAACTTTGTGCCTTGATCTTGGATTGCCCTCCCAATCCTCAGATAACCTCCATGGCCAAGACTTTCCTTTTATCTACTTACAATGGCATGACAGGGCCACACACACAATTTGAAGAATTAATCAGTCCAATATATTGTCCCCAACCTCTTCCATCCTCCTTGCCAGTTCTCAGGGTTCCATGCAATGCCCTGTGTAGAGGAACTAAGGAAGAATGTCTAAAAACATTTGTGCCATTTTAGAATTACTTTTTTCCTTATTCTATAATTTACATGATCTTTCTGTTCAATATAATGTATACACCCTCTGGTGGTCAATATAACATGGTTAATTCTCCTGAACATTAACTCACATCCTGAAAGATGTAGCGGTCATAAATATACTTTTCTATCTAAACATTGTTATATATAATGCTTTCTAGACATATGCTAACCAAGTTTCATGTGTACAATTTAGACCAGATAAATGAGATGAAAGAGAGACAAACCTTTCCAGCATGGACATTTCAGAGGAAAAAATTGTTTAATACACACATGAGCCACTTTAAACATATTTGCCATGCCACAGCAACAAACAGTCCATCTGATAACATAAATAAGAATTTAAAATAGAAATCCTAATGTAGTACCTGCCTGGAATTAAAATACTACCACAGCTTTCAGCATGAAAAATTGTGAGTTTTATTTCTCAAACAGAGATGTTGATCTGAAGGACAGTCTGAATCTCAGCTCTCCACTTACTATCTATGTGACTTTAAGTAAGTCACTTAATCTTTGAGTTTTTTTCATTGTCTAGAAAAAGGAGGGAATTGGACTTGATAGCTTTTGAGGTCCCCTCAAGATATTTGTTGTTGTTGAATCATTCCTGACTGTGACCCCATAAATTTGTCCATGGGGTTTTCTTGGCAAAGATACTAGAGTGGTTTGCCATTTCCTTTTCTAGTGTGTCCTCATCTTATAGATGAACAATTGAGGCAAATAGAGATCATGTGACTTCTCCAGGGTCACACAGCTAGTTAAACTCCTATCTTCTATCTTGGGTATTGGTTCCAAGGCAGAACAGTGGTAAGGGCTAGGCAATGAGGGTTAAGTCACTTGCCCAGGGTCACACAGCTAGGAAATGTTTGAGGTCAAATTTGAACCCAGGACCTTCCATTTCTAGACCAGGCTCTCAATCCACTGAGCCATCCAGCTGCTGCCATAAATATATTTTTAGTTTCTCCCACCTCCATCAATAGAAATACTATTGGGGAGCTGTGCATACAACTCTGAGATTCCTGATATTTGAAGATTTGTTGGTGTGATCAGGTGTTACAATTTAAAATTTTTGTTATTGTTACATAGCAATGGCTCTGCTAGTTGATTTCATCCCCAAACTGAGAAACAAACTACTGCTTGCCAAGGGGGAAAGGACTGAATCTGTTTTTTTTTAACCTTCACACATTTACAAAGTAAAGAATAAAAGTTAAAATCATCTTTGTTGATAAAATTTGCATTGAAATGACAAGCTAATGTTTTTGAGAAAATTTTAAACTGCTATATTACCATAAATTTTCAATTTCTCTTTACTGGAAAAAGTGCTGTCTATGCCATAAATATTATAACTCTTCATTTAACATACTAAATTTGAGATGGGTAATTCAAATGTTTTAGTAAAAGATGTTTCATATTTACTAAATCACCCAGTTATGAAACATTGTGAAATTATGGCTTTAGGATTGCTGTGTGAACAGATATTTAAATATATTTTAGATAAAAATCCATATTACAGTAATGATATAAAATACCTTGGGTATGGGTAAAAATATGCTTACATGTTACATGCAATATTGAATCTTTGATTGAAAAAATAAGTACTTGGAAATTCAATTCCTCTCTAGTCTACTTAGAATAAATGAGAGAGAGCATCACTCATAAGAACCACTTAAAATGGTGAACACTGTCCTATGTTGAATCTTTAACCCAAATTAGGAATTCAAACTTGTATCACATATAGTGTTTTGAAAACCAGTGTTGGTTAGCATATACATACTGCATTTCTCAAGCAAACATGAAGGCTTTTATTAAAGAGGTTCAAACTACTTAAAGGGCTGGTTTGGATAAAATCTGGTAGAATTTTAATAGCTTAGGGTAATACATTAATGCCAAAGTAATATTGCAGCTGCAGTGCTCTAAAGGCTACACTGATGTTCCAGATAAATAACTATGGTTCTTCAATACCAAATTTACTATTCATTTATTCAACAGGAATTTATCAAGTCCCTACTATGTGCCAGGCACTGTGCTATGTGCTGGGGATACAAAAAGAAGCAAAAGACAGTCCTTGCCCTCAAGGTGCTCCCAATCTAATCAGGGAGACAGCATACAGACAGATATATAGAAAGTCAGCTATGTATAGGATAACCAGAAATAATTAACAGAGAGAAAGCAATAGAAACAACTCAGAGGGTTTGGGAAAGGCCTTCTGTAAAAGATGTGGCACTGAAAGAAGCCAGGAAAGTCAGTAGGCAGAGGTCAGGAGGGAGAGTATTCCAGGCTTTAGGGATAACCAGAGAAAATGTTCAGAGCCTAAAGGTGGAGTGTCTTATTTGTGGAGCAGCCAGAAGGCCAATGTCCCTGGATCAAAGAGTATGTGTCAGGGAGAAAGATATAATAAGACCAGAAAGGTAGGAGAGAGTTAAGTTATGAAAGGTGCTGAATGCCAAACAGAACATTTGTATTTGATCCTGGAGGTGATACAGAGCCTTAGAGTTCACTGAGTAGACGTATGGCATAGTTAGACCTGTGTTTAGGAAAACCACTTTAGGGACTGAATCCAGGATGGATTGGAATGGAGAGAGCCCTGAAACAGGCAGAACCCCCCCCCCCAAAGGCTACCATGATTAGTGATGAGGTGACAATGACTTGCATGAGAGAGGTGGTAGTGTCAGAGGAGAGAAGGGAGCCTACATGAGAAATTCTGCAAAAAGTGAAATTAAAAGATTTTGAGTTTGTTGAGGAAAAACAACATGTGCCTTGAAATTTAAATGCGAAACATATTCAAAGTAGGCACGAAGGAATTTGTGGGGAGTGGGCACTAGCAGCTAGAGAAGAATAAGGAAAGGCTTCTTGTAGGAGTGGGCCCTCCAGCTGAACTTTGACACAAACCACAGGTTCTTTCTCCCAGGAAAATTCCCTGAAAGCAAGACATTTATCTTCTAAAGTATTCCATAGCAAATAGTACAGAATTCTATAGACAAAAATCTCTCCATTTGCTATGTAATTGAGCTGTGCTATGGACAACATGGTTCAGCAAAAATTTCAGACCCAGGTCACACAAAATCTACCAAATGTTTCTCCTTGAATTAAATTGTATCTTCACAACTTAATGAAATTACTTGATACTGATCACATGTGTAAGTTATACCATTTAAGCTTAAGAAAAACTGGTGAAGTGGATAGAACGCTGGGCTTAAAGTCAGAAAGACCAGTTCCAAATTCCACCTCTGGCAGTATGACCGTGTATAAATCATCTAATCTCTACTCTTTTTTTCTTTCTTTTTTTCTTAAGCTTTTTTTTAGCTGTAGGAGTGGTAAGGGCTAGTCAATAGGAGTTAAGTAACTTTCCCAGGGTCACACAGCTAGGAAGTGTCTGAGGTCAGAATTGAACCTAGACCTGGTTCTCAATCCACTAAAACCCCTAGCTGTCCCCACCTCTACTTTCTTTAGGTCGATCTCTGTTACTGAATCATAGGCAAATGTTATCTGCCTTGAGATTGAGAGTTTCCCACAATTCTATGATTTTAGAAGCAGCAATTAGACTCTGTTGTTCAGTCATTTTCAGTCTTGTCTGACTTCACAAAACCATGTGGGGTTTTCTTGGCAAAGAAACTGGAGTAGTTTGCCATTTCTTTCTTCAGCTCATTTTATAGATGAGGAAACTGAGGCAAATAGGCTAAATGATTTGCCCAGTCACACAGCCAGTAAGTGTCTGAGGCCAGATTTAAACTTAGGAAGATGGGTCTTCCTGACTCCAAGCCCATCTAGCTGCCCTACTTGCCTTATAATTTTTTTTACCTTATTATTTTTATTTTTCAAATAACAGGCATTTTAATACTCTCATGCCCTCCTCCAAATGATTAATTAAAAAACAAAATGAAACAAAAGCCCGAAAAATCACTTAATACATAGATCTACATAGTCCAGCAAATTGAATTCCTACATTATCCATGTCTTAAAATACATGATTTTTCATCATTTTAAGTTCACTATCTCTCTGTTAAGAGAGTGATATGTTTTACCTTCATTCTTTGGGACTAGTAATTTATCATTACCTTAATCAGAATTCTAAAATTTCTCAAAGTTGTTTTTCTCTATAACATTACCATTGTGTATATTGTTATCCCAGTTCTTTTCACTTCACCCTGCATTAGCTCATAGGGATCTTCCCAGTTTCCCCTGAAATTCTCCATTTCATCATTTTCTATGATACAACAATATTCCATTATATAAATATACCACAATTTGCTTGACTATTTCCCAACAGAATACCTCTTTAGTTTCTAATTTTTGGCTGCCATGAAAAGAGTTGCTATGAATTCTTTTGCACATGTAGAGCCTTTTCCTCTTTCTTTGATTTCTTTGGGGGTACAGATTTAGTAATATTATAGCTAGTTCAAAGGGTGTGCACAGTTTGGTAATTTTCTGGGCATTCTATAGTTCCAAATTATTTTCCAAAGTGGTTAGACATCTTACAATTTTTGAAAGAAACAACTAGACCAAAGGAATAAAAAATACTGCCTGGACCACATTAAAATATAATCCAAGGAGCAGTTAGATGGTTGAGTGGATAGAGTGTAAGGGCTGGAGAGAGGAAATCTTGGGTACAAATTTGACCTCAAGCATTCCTAACTGTGTGACTCTGAGCAAGTTAACTTCAACTGCCTAGACACTACTGCTCTTTTGCCTTGGAATCAATGTACAGTATTGATTCTAAGACAGAAGATAAAGGTTGTTTTTCCTAAAAAACATAATTGAGATATATTTGACAAAATAAAATACAATAGAACATAGGTAATATTAATATGTTGCAAGATACAGTTTAGTGGGTTTCAGTTTCTATTTGAATTTGACTCCACTGAACTAGATTTCTGTGAGATTTCTGAGGAATGGCATTTGTGAATCTTAAAGTGCTACGTGAATGTTATCAGTGTCATAAATTTAACTAAAACAGCTCTTTGTTGGTCCAAAATACATTTGGAGGATGTCTTCTTAAAGTTCTTTCTAGCCCTTGAGGTAGGGCATCCTGTTTCCAGACCAGAAATAGGACTAGCACCGCAGTGCTCTCTTTCAGAACCAGTGCTATAGCCTTTGGTCTGGGGAACTAAGAAAACACAGGAATGCTGGAGAGACCAGTACCATTCACTCAGATATTAGTAATGACATTAGCTCTAGTTTCTAGGCTGCCTGGTCAACACTGAACAGATGACAATTTGACAATTAGCTATAACTGTATGGCAGATTAAGGTACACAGGGATTTAAGAGAAATAGGATCTTCATGGTATATTGAGGGTGGCTTAGTGTAATAAGCATTGAATTAGGAGTCAAAATATCTGAGTTCTTATTCTAGTCTTGCCAATTTGTGGCGTTCCAGTCTTGGGAAGGGCAGCAAGGTGGCACCATAGTACATAGAGTACTGGATCTGGAGGCAGGATAAGTTCTTATCTGGCTTTTGATGCTTATTAGCTGTGTGACCCTGGGCAAGTCACTTAACTCTGTTTGCCTCAGTTCTTCATCTGTCAAATGATCTGGAGAAGGAAATGGCAAACCACTCCAGTATCTTTGTCAAGAAAACTTCAAATTGGGTTTCAAAGAGTCAGGCACAACTGAAATTTCTGAACAGCAACAGCAACAAACCTTGGGAAAATCACTTCCCTTCTTTGGGTTTAGTTTGTTCTTCTTTAAAATAAGGTCATTGACTAGGCTATTTGAAGGTCATTTTTCAGCTTTATTATTCTCATCAAGTATGAGACTGTTACAATAAGGTATCACAATTTTTATGATGGCACAAAGAAATAACAAAAGAGTAGTAATTTTAAAAACTGAAAATTTTTTGATCTGCAAGTATATCTCCCCACATTTCTCTCTCTATTCTATTGTTTGATTTAATTGTGTGCAGTAACTTTAAAAAGTGCAGTAGCACTTAGGTGGTGGTGATTTAAAAAATTTTTTCCAAAGTATTATGAACTTCTATGAGGGCACAGAAATTTCAGAAGAATAAATATTGAAATGTTTATTCTATTCACTAAACATGAAGCCTTTCCTTGCTTTTAAAATATTTTTTCCTCTAGAATACTATCTGACATGTATCCTAATAGGCACAACTCAAATGATAACTCAAATGATACAAGATTAAGGTTACCGGAGAAATAAGTAGTCTGATAAGTGAATAAACATATGTATGTCCACAATATATTGAACCATTAATTTGGTGTAGCTTATACATTCCTTTTGTGACTTGAAATCACTGTTCTTTATTTTAAAATGATATCTATTACAGAAATTCTTAACTTTTATTATGTTAGGTACCCCTTTGGAAGACTGGCAAAATCTATGAGCCCCTTCTCAGAAGAGTTTTTAAATATACAAAATAAAATTCATAAGATTATAAAGGAAATAAATTATGTTGAAATAGTCCTCAAAACATTTTTAAAAAACCATGATTCTTAAGTTAGAATCTCTGGTCTATCAGATCAAAAACTGAGTCCAGGGTAATATTCACAGAGTGTCAGCATTAGAAAAGGCTTCCACTGCCATTTGATGGAACCTTTACCTAGGCAAGAATCCCATCAACAACACACCTAGCAAGTGATTGTATTCACTGAGACTTTGCACTATATAGGAAGATCCACTACCTCTGGAAGCAAGCTTAATTCCTCTTTTGGATAACTCTAATTGTTAGGGATTTTAAAAAATCAAATCTGAATTGATTTCCCTGTAAGTTTTATACATGATTCCTAGTTCTGCCTTCTCAGCCCAAGGTGAACAAGT
This sequence comes from Monodelphis domestica, assembly GCF_027887165.1. Lineage (NCBI taxonomy): Eukaryota > Metazoa > Chordata > Mammalia > Didelphimorphia > Didelphidae > Monodelphis > Monodelphis domestica. The sequence continues at coordinate 186,703,545 of NC_077230.1, read as the reverse complement.
CAAATCCCTCTTCCATATGACAGTGCTCCAAATACTTAAGGACAAAGATCATGTCTCCCCTAAGTTTTCTTTCTTTGCTGAACCTACCCAGTTATTTAAACTGATTTTTGTATGGCATGAGCTTAAAGCCCTTCGCCATGCTAGTAGCTTTCCTCTGGGCATCCTCTATAAGAAAGATTCTTTCACTAAGGAAAGAATTTCTAAGAACATAAGAAAATCACACCATGTACAGAAAAGGAGAATCATGAGGAAAACAGAACCTTCCATATGTGGCTTTCATCCTGGTTCTAAGCAAAAATGTTTAATTTAAAATTAAGAGACTACACATTTTCTCATAGTGTATGAAAAGTAAAACATGCTTAAGCTGTAGGTCATTATGTTAGATCTAGAATCTGGATATGAACCTAGAATCTCTTTGTACTCAATGCAATCCCTTATTTTTACACACGAGGAAAATATGATCTGGTGATGGGAAATGCTTTCCCCAAGGTCTCAGAGCTGATTTGAAGTGAGGATTAGAATCCTGGTCCCTTGACTCTCAGTTGAGGATTGTGAGTCATCTTTGAATTCAGAGGGAGCTCTGAATACATGAAGAGAGGGGAAACTTTCTACAACAGTTGTCTAGACACTGAATAGAGACTTCAATTTCTCTATTGTCTAGATAAACACCAGACAGGTGGCAAACTTTTAAATGCCTGGAGATTCCTATCCTTAGAGCTTCTTCTGGCTTCCTTTATTTCTTGTCTAGATGAGATTTTCTTATTTGTTATATTTCAGGAGAACAAAGTGCAGTTCAAAGGGATGGGGTTAAGTACAAGTGAAGATGGATTTTAATTATAGGTTTAAATTTCAGGGGGTTCGAAGATTTGTTTTGATATCAGTGATTTAAAGTGAGCCATTCAACACTGGGGAGTGGGGGGAGGGAATCCAAACACACTATCTAAAATATGTCTATTCATGTTGGGTAATTTTTTTTTAACTCTCCCCTTCTCTTTTGCTTCCCCCCCTCCTAACTATCAGAGCTGTCTGACTTCAAACAAAAGGCCTGGCTCCTCCTCCTCAGCCCACCTTTCTCTCCCCCCTCCTTTCTGTCTGCAGTGAATTAATGATGCTGAATTGATTTGGCTTTCATTCTCATTTTTATAGAGATTTGTCCCCCGAAATGATTTTCAGAGAAAATATTTATATGATATTCTGGAAACAACTTGAAAATTGTAGAGAAGAGGAAAAGTGTCTTAAATGGGTTAGAGGCACTGAAAAATGTGCAACATTCATATAGGTAGAGAATGTCCACAGAGAGGAAGAAAAGAGATTTTAAAAACCTACAAGACTGGATAGATAGTATAGAATGGGGGGGAAATAAAAATTTTTAACAGAAAAGGAACATGGCAACTAGGGGACATAAATTTTTTTTTAAGTTTACAACAGTAAAATATTAATAGGCTAAGAAAATTATAACAATTTTTCAAATGCACCTTTTTATAGACAATCTTATGCATTTTATAGATATTTTTTAATTAAGGTAGCTCCTTGGTAGGAGAGAGAGCTACCTAAACAACCAAAAAAAAATTCACAGCAATCAACAGGGAAATACAAATGGCTCAAGTTGTAGGAAAGTTTAAAGCTCCAGGGAGTGAAAAAATACTCATCTTTGAGGGCAAAAGGAGAGGAAAAAAATATTAAAGGACACTAGACTTGGCCCTGAGCTACCTAGGTAAGCAAATTATTCTCCTCAGAAATGCTCTTAACAGAATTCTTGTTTCCCCAAAGATAACTAGATATCAAAACCCAAACCCTAAGCCCAAATACAGCCTCAGAGAAGCTCTAGTCACATCTTGGGAGCTTTAGGTCCAGTTCAGTCAACTCAAAGCACTCTCCTAGCTAAGCGATTCCTCTCTGAACAAATCCACTCCCAACCATGCTTCTCAGCCTTTGTGCTGGCTTTTTATTTTCATGGGGTAAAGAGAGGACATCCAGATCTCCACTCTGGTCTCTTTCTCTTTGGAGTAACAGCTGATGTCTGCTCCTCCCCAAAACCCATTCAAAGAAAAGTCTGGGGACCTCAAGTACAGACTCTCTCTCTCTCTCTCTCTCTCTCTCTCTCTCTCTCTCTCTCTCTCTCTCTCTCTCTCTCTCTCTCTCTCTCTCTCTCTCTCTCTCTCTCTCTCACTCACTCTCTCACCTCCTCCTTTCTCCCTCCCTTTTTTCTCTTCCTCTCTCTGACATAAACTAGGTGGCAAGCTTGGTTAGTGTGTGTGTGTGTGTGTGTGTGATAGGAAAGATGGGGAGCTTCTCTACTCTAAGAAGGAGGGTGCTTCACACACACACACACACTCATACATACACACACACACACACACACACACACACACACACACACACAGAGGGATGCCCGGTTACCATGGGAACTCGCACAGGCTGCAGCCTGGGAGGCGGGGATGAGGGGAGTGAAGCTGCTGGTAATCAAGTGGGACAGCAAGATGGCGTCTTGGAGGCTGCAGGATGCAGAGTGAGCGGCAGGAGGAGAGCGAGCCGGCCCCAGTCATTGCCATGCCCCGCGCCCTCCCCCCGCCGCCGCCTCAGCCGCCGCTGCTCCTCCTATTGCCCTCCCATTGATTGAACAGCAGGGCAGCAGCCTAGCTTTGCCCGAGCAGCCTGCCAGGTATCGCAAAGCACCCACACTCTGTGTAGGCAGTAAGCCGATGAAAGCGACAAGTGCTTGTTGGGCATCTCTCTCTCCCTCTCTCTCTCTCTCTTTTGATGAGCCTGACAATAACGGGTAAATAACTTTTTCTTGCAGCATCTCCCCCTCTTCCCTCCCTCCCTCCTCCTCATCACCACTATCCCTCCAACCCATCCCAGCCTTCCATCCCCTTCCCCAACCCCAGCCCCTCCTGCACCCCACTTCCTCTGAGGTGTGAGAGCTCTGAGCCAATGCAGTGATATCTGGCCAGCCCTGGGAGTAGTGGACTCGAGAGCAAGACAGCAGCGACTCCGAAATGGCCCTAACCTTGTTTGGTAAGTGAAAGCACCTTTCCCCCTCCAGCCCAGGTGGGCTTAGCGCTCTTGGAGTGGATGGAGGTCGGGGTGACCCAGGAGGGTTGGGGGAGCGGGAAGCCTTCCGGGCAGTCCCAGTTGCGCAGGGGTCTCCGCTGGGGAGTAGGGCGAGCGCGGCGACCACTGGGCCACTGGGGGCTGGCCAGCTACTGCCGACTGCTCTCGCCCTCTCTCTCCCCTCGCCCATTGTTTCTTCTCCAGCCTCAGTCGATGGGCGTGTGCTCTCCAGCTAATTTCTGAGCTGCAAAGCTAATAGCTTTGTATCTTTGCAAAAGGTCTCCTAGCTTTTGCTGGGCTCTTGGGGGCTTTATAAATGCACAAACTGACTAACTTGGGACCGAAGTTAGCCTGTGGTTTTCGAAAACTGTTTTTTCCGCAAGTCGATAAAATAAAAACTCGCCGGAAAGTTTATTTATTCTAACAAGCTGTCTGTTCCTCCAAACTTCCCTGAGATTGCCAGATGCATGTGTTGCTTCCTGTTGGGGTCGGGGGTTGTGTACGTGTATCTCTGTGTGAATGGGGGGGGGGGAGGGGACGAAGAAGGGGAGCGGGGAGGGAGTGTCTGATTGTTTTGACTTCTAGGTTCTTTCATAAGCAGCAGTAACTAGTTTAATTAAAATTAAAGTGTGTAAAAATCGACACACTGCATGAATAGGCAGAAGAAAGTTGGTCAATGAAAAAATGATTTCTCTGAAGGCTATCTTTGTTCAGAAGTGTCTAGGAAGAAAGAAATGTTACTTCTATGATGTAATTGATTCAGTGCAAAAATTGCTCAGTGCTATCAAGTATCTTATCTAAGAATCTTCAATGGATTGATTTGAAAGAAACATTAACGCTGAAAACTGTAAGGCTAGGTTCCTTTTAAAAGGATACACTACAGCATGCTACATGCATACTCCACTTTTCATTAATTCAACATGTGAAAATACTGATTAAAAAAACAACAACTAGGGAGTGGTAGTTCTCCTTATAAAATAATTGACCATAGGATTACAATAGTGACCTCCTCTGGTGAATTTAAAATAATTAAAATAATTAGAAAAATCTAACTTACAGTTTTTCAGCTAGTAAGGGACAGAATTATGAATATCTGAGAAATACATTTTTTATGTTGCAGATGATACTAGGTCTTCTGATGGGTTATGATCATTCAATTTGGGATATTTTCATCCTGATAGCTGAAAGTGAAATAAAAATCATGCCATAATTTCAATTATAGACCATTAAGTAGAAGTTTTGGTTATTTTCAAAGATGTTTTTTGCTGATTTATTTTGATGGAAAGATATTTATTCTATATTCAAATCTTATCTACTCATTTAAAATTTCTTTTGCTACAAAGGAGTATTTCAGTAATTCAGTCGTGTAGCTTTTTTAAAATAAAAAGTTAAAAATGATCATTTTGGCTCAATATTTTCTTATAGAAGAATATTTACCTATATGTCATAGTTCCAATATGCTATCCAAAAATGAGGTGTATCAGAGATGAATTTAGTTTCAACACCAAATTTGTCTAAATTTCATTTCAGTTCCTAAAAAGATGTTTGTTCTTTGCTTTGGGCAGTAGGTGACCTCTTCATTAAGAACACTGCAAGATATTTGTGGATATGTGGAATATTTTAAAACAGTAATGCATCATAAAAGATTAGGAAGGCATCAAAATTACCATATGTTAAACATTTTCTGCTTTTCAAGAAAGAAGAATGTTCTTCTAAAAGTGCAATAGAAAATAGAGTTTATTTTGTCTTTACTATGGGCCCACTTGTTGGTTATCTATGAAATGATTTGATTGCTTTTGTATCATCACTCTTATATCTTTATAATGAAGATAACAGTAATAACCAAAATAACTCTTTAGAGCTTGAAGAAACTTTGGAGTTCATCTAGTCCAACCTTCTCATTGTCCAGATGAAGAGACAGACCCATACATTCAAAGCAAACTGCCTGAGGTGTCTATGGTTACACTGAGAATCAGTGTTCAAGACTAGGAAGGAAACAAACATATATTAAATGCTAGTATTCTGGGTACTATACTGTGTTTTTACACATATTATCTGAGTTGAATTTCACAACCCTGGGAGGTATTGTGTTATTATCCTCCCCAGTTTACAGTTGGAGAAAATGAGACAAACAGAAGTTAAGTGACTTGCCCAGGGTCATATAGCTAATAGGTGTCTGAAATTGGATTTGAACTCCTGGCTTCCTGATTCTAGGTCCAGCACTCTATCTTACACACCACTAAGGGAGTTGATAGCTCTGCTAAATTCTGCTCTTTTCAAGATGTATTTGTGAGCCATGTTTAGGGAAAACTAGAGGCCTCCTTGGTTCTTTCCAGTTCTAAATTTAGGATTCTATAAATAATATCCAGAGGAAGACAAGATAGTGAAAGTTCTCAAGATCATACCATGTGAGGATTGGTTGAAAGTACTGGAAATGTTTAGATTGGAAAGGGTGCAGCTAGTTGGCACAGTGAATAGAACACTGGGCTTGGAATCAGGAAGATTAATCTTCCTGAGTTCAAATCTGGCCTCAGATACTGTGTGACCCTGGGTAAATCACTTAACCCTGCCTGCCTCTGTTTTTTTCATCTGTAAAATGAGCTGGAGTCTACTATCTATGCTAAAGAAATTCCCAATGAGGTCATGAAAAGTCAGACATGACTAAGCTTCAACAACAAAAGTAGAAGACTTCTTTAGGCTCAGTCCATCTCTACATTTAGAATGTATTCTTTTATTGGCTGAATTATGACAGTGAACCCTGTTATCAAAGCCATACTTTTAATTTTGTATCACTTGTGGTACAAATGTCTTCATAACATAGAAACCTGGAATTCTGGGCAGTACTTCCCCACATCTACCCCCAACTCAGAGATTTAAAAAAATTCTACACTCACACACACACACACACACACACACACACACACACACACACAATTGGATAATTTGAGGTACAGGAGACTTTAAAAGTTATAGAAAAATAGATAAATTTCTTCAGACCTTTGAAAAGGCATGCGTTTTTGTGCATTTTAAACAGGACGATAAGGTAGTATGGTATGGTAGACTGAGCGCTGGATTTGGAATCAGGAAAACCTGGGCTCAAAGCCAGTTCCTGAGGTTTACTAGTTGTGTGAAGCTGGTCAAACCACTTAACCTCTATATTCCTTAGGCATTTCACTGAGACTTTTCTACCTTAGGTTTCTAACTTAAAAGATCTATGATACTTATTAATAATTTATACTTATATAACTATTTCCCCTGAAGTATTCATATAGCTTGATCCAGCTGATGATCACACTGTCTTTTGTGGGCTGGCACAGTAGAAAGCAAACTCTTTTGAGAGCTAGAAGACTTGAGTGCACACCCCAATTCAGTCACTAACTAGCTAAGTGTCAAAACAATAGAATCTTGGAGTGAGAAGGGGCCTCAAAAACCATCTAGTCCAACCAGTACCTGAACAAGAATTCCCGGTATAACATAACTGACAAATGGGAGACCAACCTGTGTTAAAGATCTCCCTCTAGTAAAGATGAATTCAATACTTCTTAAGGAATGATTCCCATTTTTGGAGAATTGCAAATTATTGGGAATTTTTTCCCTTCTATCAAGATCCTATGCACCTCTTTGTCATTATACTACTTGCAGCTGATTCTGTTCTTTTGGCCACAGTAGAAAAAGTCCAAGTTTCATCTCTTTTACCAATGACAACTTTTCAAATATTCAGTATTCATTCCCCCCTTCTTCTAAATCTCCTTTCCAATCTGTTGTTGTTCAGTTGTTTCAGTTGTGTTTGACTCTCCATGACACCATTTTGGGGTTTTCTTGGCAAATATACTGGAGTGGTTTCCCATTTCCTTTTCGAGCTCATTTTACAGATGAGGAAATTGATGCAAACTGGGTCAAATAACTTGCCCAGAATCATTTTAGAACATTTCAAATATGCTTCAGTGGGCTCATTGAATGGTCCCTAAACAAGCTAGATTGGACACCAGAGAGATCCTTTCAGGTGAGACTTAGGTAAAGGCTTCAGAATTTTAATATACAGTACTTTCAGATCAGGAAGGAGTCTTATCGATTATAAACTCCATTCTTTCCTTTCACAAATGTGAGAACTGAGGCCAAGAGGAGTGCAGTGACTTATTGAAGATCAGACAGCTAGCTAGTGGCAGGACTGGAATAAAACTTCCACTTCTTAAAAAAAAAAAAGTCTCTCGCTGACTTTTTTTTGGTTTTTATGTCACAATCATTTGTTTTCCTCCTTCTAACTAAACCTTCCCTTGTTAAAAAAACAAAAAACCAACAAAAAACATCAACAACAGTTGAACAAAAATAACCAATATAGTGACCTCCCAGACAATGTATGCAACATTGTGCCCTTTTAGGCCCAGTATTTCCCAGAGAAAAGGGATACAGTGACCTCCTCTGACAATATATGCAACATTGTGCCCTCCTAGTTCCCAGTATCTTCTGAGAAAAGAGATATATTTAACTATTATTAGTTCAACCATGATTTCTTTCAGCTGGACTATACTGCCACCTAGCTGAATGGGGCATCTTGTTTCTGCTGCTGGTCCTAATTATTTATTTGACTTTGATGCAATTCATTTGGGGATGACTAGAAGGCAGACCTGTATACCTCTTGGTGGAGCTTATGTCCTACCATACCCTGAACTTTATTTTCCCCCTCTCCCATTAGTTCTCAGATCCTACTTTGGCCCAGATGTCTACTGATCTCATCTTGTGTCAGACTGTCATGATTCAGTCCTCTACTACTGTCACAAATTCTTCTAGCACCAATTTTATTCTGCTGGACCAGCTCCCCAAACAAGCATACTGGTCCATGTGCAGACCAGTTCAGTAGATATAGGGTATGTTCTTTGTGAACCATTTGAGAAACTTTCTGGTTTCCTGAGCATCTTTTCCAAAGCTTAATTTTGTTTAAAAAAGAAACATCACATTTCTATTTTGAATATGCTCTACTTAACCAAAAGCTTTTGTAGGAAGAATCCCAAGCAATTTATATCTGTAAGATCTGACAATAGACAATAGGAAAAACAGAAAATAACATGAAATAAATCTGTCTGGTATAGTGAACAGAACACTGGTCTGTCTCTGATATTATAATCAGTTTATTTGTGGTGAGGGAGTTTGCAACCCAAGAACTCTTAGCAGAGTTATCATTTTTTACTTCATTTATCTCATATTTAAGAAGGTATTTATTGTGTTTGCTTTTACTTGCTTGAACAGGTTTGTAGGGATTGCTTAAGAGGATAGATTATGAAAATGATTTAAAAATTAAAAATGTTTGTTAAATGTGAAGCATCAGCCATATTGTTCCTTGCCCAAACAGTCCCCTAGTCCTCTTATTTGTCCATTTCCTCACTATGGCGCTAAACTTCAAAAGGTAACTGGAAACCAAGAAAATGATAGAATGTAAGTTCCTTTGTGGCAGGGACTATTTTATTTTCTGCTTTTTGTATTCCTAGTGTGTTACACAATACTTGGAACATAAGAGACTCTAAACATATTTGAACAGAATTGGATTGAAATTAATGGAATGGTGCAATATTTGACTGGAGATATAGTGAAGGAACAGTTGGTTTGGAAGTCAATTTTGCTGGTAGAGGTTGCTATCCTTCTTTTGAGTGTTTTCCTTCTTTCTAAATTGCCACTGCAGTCAGAGACACAAATGATCCCTTTTAGTATCTCACTATAAGGTTATCCATCACTAGCAATAAACTGTAGTGTCAGGATTAAATATCAGTTACCCAAGGCCTAGATCAAAATGTGAACCCACAGTTTCTCACTGAGAATATGGCTAATTGGGCCCTACTGCCACACAAAGAAATATTAATTTACCAAGAGGATTAGTTCATGATTAGTATGTAGAGGAAGGCTTTAATCACAAAGATCCAGATATTCCCACCAAAAAAAGAACAGAAATATAAAGAATAATGAGAAGGTTAAAGGGGAGAACACAAACTCACATGAGAAATCATTTGGGTGTGTTGAGTAGTAGGGTATTCAAAGAGATATAATTTTTTTTAATTATCCTCCTCAATTTTTCTCCCTCTTTTATCCTTTTGTACAAAATCTTGTTAATACTACAAATCAGCTTATACTCTCCAGACAAGGTAAGGATTATTGTGAATGTGACTAATAAAAAGGCTCCTTCATCCCTTTCCCTTCCTTACTACTTCTGTCAACAGCTGGATTCTTTCACTATACTATCTCATTCAGGCTGTGGAAACACCTGCTAGGCTATTCTCTCCTGGGTACCAGATAGTCACCATGCTTACTAAACATTCTTTACCCCATATCCTTATTTCAGAATAGAGTCACTGATCTGGCATATATACATATATGTATGTTTGTGTGTGTGTGTGTGCATGTATGTGTGTATACACTTTGTGGAGATCTGACATTATTTAAGCGAAATATATTATAGTTAGTAAAGCTGATAGCTATGTATACACAGGATAGAAATTGTTTCAGCCTTTTATTAGCCCAAACCAGGTTCACACTTTATAAATGCCTAATCTTGGAATTGGGGAAGAAAATTTAGTGTCTGTGCACTTCACAAGCCATGTGTATTTTCTCTTGAGTTAGTCCAAAGATAAAATATTTTGTTGTTATTTTTGTTGCTGTTCAGTCATTTAATCAAATCTGATTCTTCATGATCCCATGGACCATAGCACACCAGTTATTCCTCTCCTCCACTGTCTCCCAAAGTCTCTCCAAGCTTATGCTTGTTACTTTCATGATTCTATCTATTTATCTCATCCTCTGCCATTCCCTTCTCCTTTTGCCTTCAATCTTCCTAGTAGTCATCTTTTCTAAGAAATCTTGTCTTTTAATTGTGTAGTGAAAGAATAATTTTAGAGTTATGACCTAACTAAATTAATTTTGGTCATCAGGGAATATCCCAAATAAAATACCCAAGTCAGCTAGAAATTTGTGGTGATTTTAATTAATATAGAGGAAAGAAATTAAGGAGAAGGGAGAAGGGAAAGGTGTAGGATTTTTCCTGCCTGGCCTGCGCCAGAGGGAGTTCGAATTAGTGGCTTTTAAGAGGATAGTGTTGGAAGGTAAAGGAGAAAGGAATCAGCCTATACTCCAAGAGGGCTCAACTAAGATGCCTGAACGTGAACTAGCTACTGTTTCTCTCAATATAATATCAAGGGAAAACTCACCCACAAACCAGACAATAGCTACCACTATGCCAAGATGTTGGAATGCTTAGCACACTGCCAGTCAGAGCCACCTCTCCAGGGAAAGAGAGCTGAGAGAGGAAGTGACATGAAATATATAGGTGGTTTTACATCACTTTCCTGTGTCTCACATGTACCAATGGTAAATTAAGCTTGACTTAGGACAGCCCAGGGGTATGTCAGCTGTTTCTGATTTGTCATTTGCTAGCACATGTCTATTAAAGGCCATCCTCCTAAATACTTAATTCTTAAGTATGGGTGTAGACATTCCTGATTTTGTTAGACTAAGTGTCTTCATTGTTACAACCAGGAGATAGCTAAATCCAATCTTCACAGTAGTCAAACTATTATAGTTTATTATATGACACTATTGAAATTAGGTACCCATTTGTGATCAGATTTGATGAAACATTCCATGTCCATTTTAGAATTGTTTGACACATACTAAAATGACATTGATATATTTTTGTTATTTCTTAAGGTTAGATTCAAAGGAAGAGATGTGAAGTAACAAATAAAAGAGAAAAAAATGTCCATATTAACAATAAGTAAACCAAACTACATTTTGGATTAATGAAACCATCTTGGGCTTTAACATTTTTAAAAAGTGAATGCAATTTTCTTATTTTGTTGAATTAAAAGATTAGTTCCTTAATTTTAAAAACCATTCAATAGAGATAAAACAATATGCTTCTTATTAATAAATTTATGTGTATTCACTAAATAGTTGATTATTTTAAAGATCTTTTTTATATACAGTAAGCATTTTTCCCCTTAAGATTTGTGTAAAATGTGTCTGGGGTGAGAGAGAATAGGGAACAAAACAAATAGCGACAAAACAGCAACTAGCATTTATATAATGCTGTGTGGTTTGCATAACTATTTTATATAAGAAAAATATTGGTGGTAAATGCATCCATGTGTTTTAAATATTTGGGGTTTTCTTTTCTTTAAATGAACAAAACAAGTAATTCCTAGGGAAAAAAGTTATGCTTAGAGTTGAGAGATTTGTGGAAGAAAAAGATATAAGAATCTATAGTTATTTACGGAAGCATGGAAAAGTATGGCACTAGGCCATTATCCATTGTTTTTTATCAAGCTGAATGGAAAGTTCCTTTCCCTTTTCATTTTTGAAAAACATTTTAATAGAATATATGTTCTTTAAGTATTCCCTTAGCACAGTATAAAGAGAAGTACTGAAATTCAGGAAAACAAATATTCATAATCCTACCTTTGAAGCTTAATAGCCAAGTGGCCCTGAGCAAGTCACTTAACCTTTTAGTGCCTTCAGTAACAACTTAAGATTTACCTTTTAAGGTACCTAGCCTGGTATGTATAATTGGTACCTTTTGGTGGTATTTCCCATACCCATAGGATTTCCCTATGATGTTAAAATTGCAAATATTTTCTTGTATTCTTTCTATGCTAAAATAAACAGACAACAAGAGTAGACAGAAAAATGTTAGGGGATGTCCTGAAACCTAATGTGTTGAAAACCAAAGTCATCATCATATTACTGAGGCTGACATTCCTTTTCAACTTCCTCATTCCTGTCAACAGCATATTCCTTCAGCATTTGCTCAGCTACTCTGTATTGTTTTACACCTATCCCTCTCATATATGTGGGTTTACCTTGAGGGAACATTTTAGACATTGATGTAGCAGCAAACCAACAGATTATCAGAGTGGGTGATCATCTGTGGTATGATATAGAAAGTCTTACCTCAACAGAACTATCTCTCTATAGATGTTTTAAAAATATTTTTATTTTTTGAGTATTTGATCATGAAAAAAGGAACATTTCTTTATATATAAGGAGACACAAAAAGAGGATTCTCTATATGAATTTGTTTAATATCTCTTACTTTTTTAAAAAGTATGTAATGAATTCCACATTACTTAAAAAATCAACCCTGCTTTTATGTATTTACTTCAGAACTCATTTATGCACTTTACTGTGTTATAAAAATTGTTCTGATTGCCCTCCTCCATATTATCCTGCCTTTAATCTTCATTATTGCTAACTGAATTTGATGTATTCCTACACAAAATAGCACGTTTATGTGTATGTTTATCCTTTGCCCTTTCCCTTTAATATAAATGTGATGTTCATCTGATCTCTGCTTTACCCACCACTTCTTAGTGTTTGAATTTCTCACATACCTCAATTATGAGAAATAACAAGTTCTACCTCCTTTTTTTGTATCTCCCATATTCTATTTATCCTCCCTTTCTTACCCCCTCTTAAAAACCTCAGAACAGAACTGATCGACTCCCAAGTCCTCTTATTTTTCCTATTTAACTCCCTCAGTATGCTTTGAAAACAGCCTACAAGATTCTGAAGTAGCATATGTTTCATCTTCCAATCAGAATATTATCCTAGATCTCATATAGCCCCTTCCAATTGTTCAAGAAAAAATGTTCTTCTAAGCTTCTCTCAACTCTTGTGTTTGCATTTCAAAGTTCCTACTCATTTCTGGTCTTTTCATCAGGAATGTGTGAAAGTCTTCTATTTCACCTTTCACTTCAATTTATCTGTGGTCTTATTTTGGAGTTCTGGTTATGTATGAGTGTGTTCTTACAGCAATGACTGGTATGGAGGCATTTTTTGAATGACAATAAAAAGTGAAAAAAAAAGAAAAAATGAGTCTTCTATTCCCTGCTCCCCCCACCCCACATTATACTTAGATTTGCAGGGTAAGTTATTCTTTATCAGAAGTCTATATCTTTTGCTTTTGGAATATGATATTCCAAGAACTCATCTCATTTATAGTTGAAGTTGCCAGTTCTGAATAACACTGACTGGTTACTTACTACTTAAATTTCTTCTTTCTGGAAGTTCATACTATTTTTTCTTTGATGTGAGTGCTGGATTTTGGCTATTGACATTCTTAGGACTTTTCCTTTTGAAATATATTTCAGGAGGTGGCTGGTGTATTCTTTACATCTTCATTTTACTTTTTTATTCTCATAGATCTGAGCTATTTTAATTTATTATTTCTTGAAACCTAGTGTCCAATATTTTTTTTAAATCATGTTATTTGAGGAGTTCAATGATTCTTAAATTTCTTCTTTACTTATTTTCTAAGACACTTGTTTTTTTTTTTGCTATCAGACACCTTACATGTCTTCCTATTTAAAAAAAAAAAACAACTTTCTCTTTTGTTCCGACATTTCTTACTGTCATATGAAGTCACAAATCAAATATTGATTTGTATTTGGTTCATTCCAGTTTTCAAGGAATCTGTTACATGGATAAGATCTTCCACTTTCTCGTCTATGCTATTTATTACTCTTCAAATTATTTCCTCCAGAGATTTTATTTCATTTTTTAAATTTCTTGCTTCATATTTCCTGTAGGTATTCATGTAGTCTTTGTGGAAAATCCATTTCCCCCCTTTTGAATCTTTGTTTGAGGTTTTTGGAGTTACTATCTCCTTTTTTTGAAGTTATCACTAGATCTTTGAGGTTTTTGGAGTTACTATCTCCTTTTTTTGAAGTTAGCACTAGATCTTCAAAATTTTTTTTTATACTGGTAGGTATTAAATTTTTTTTTTAAATCTCTGTAGGTTTAGTCCCTGGATTGGGATTTTATGCCAGTATCAGACTCTGTCCCCTACTGCACTTTGATTGGGGTAGGCAGCCTTGTTTGTTCTTGTCCTGGGTCTCCTACAATCCCTGGTTTCTTGTGCTAACCTCCACCTTCTGTGGTTAGGGACTTCTAGAACTTTGAAGTTCAGAATTCTGGATCTTCAGGGCCCTCTGACATATTAGTACACAAAGTTATGGATCTCAGAGTGCCTGGATCAAGGTTATTGTGGTGTGGGTGCAGTAGTGCTGTGTTTGGTTACTGCTTCACTCCTCAGGACTTCCAAGGTCCTTGCCTTGGAGTTTTCTGAGTATCCTGGGGCTTACTTAGGACTATCCCTTGTTCTTGGCTATCTCTGGACATGGAACCTTGCAGGTTACATGTGTCAGATCATAATGGGAAACTAATGCATGTTTTTGTTGGCTTTGCTGACAATCTCTTTTCTTAATGCCTTCTGACCAATTTGCACAGTTCCAGGGTATAAGAAGTCACACTCTGTAGATTCTCAATTGATTTCTTAACATTATTATTTATTCTGCTGAACATGAGGGTTTTTCTGGATTAAGTATATAGAACTAGGCAGTGTGCTTCCTATTTAGGTAGCCATTTTGATCATAAGGCTGCCTGTGGGTCTTTCCAATTGTGAAATTCCTACCTACCATAGTCACTAGTTTGAGTTAAGGTGTCTTTTCCATAAAAATTCTCCTCCATTTTACAAAAAAAGAAAACTGAGGCTAATAGGGTTAAGTGACTTGCCCAAGGTCACACAGCAAGTAAGTGCCTGAGGCCAAATTTGAACTGAGGAAGATGGCGCCCTATCCACTTGGCCACCTAGAAGCCCAGAAAACCCCTATTAAAATTTGTTTTTTTTTTTTGGTTTGTGATAGCTACCTACAGAATCCATTATAATTAGTTTATTGTACTAACTACTAAGGAACAGAACTCTGAGAATAGAAAATGGGATAGCAAAAGGTTAGGCTTAGAAGCTGGGAGGAAGTTAGGGAGGTCCTGAAATCTACATGTTTCATTATAATTACAATTAAAAAAATATAGGCATGCAACCATAGCAAAATATTCTTTATTCTTCCCTTGCTCCCAAGCTAGAATTTAATGAACACTTTTGACTTATTGGACATGAGTTCTATAACACAAGTGGGACCGTGTAGAGAAGAGAATGGATGTTCTGAAAGACTGGCAGATATGTTGCCTGAAATGCTGATAGGGACTGGTTAGTGGCCTGCCTATCCACAATCTAGTGAGATATTGGTGATGAGTGCTTTTGTTAAGGTCAGGTTGGTATCAGGCCTTTTTATTTTCATGGATTTGGGGTTGGCTGATACTAGTTCCCCTAGGATCCTAAGACAGTTCTACATTTGGAATTTAGTTGATGTTTGATTTTGAGATATTGGTAGGTTATTTGGCTCTTTCTGCCTTATATAGCTCATTGCCCACAATGTTTCACAGCCTTCTGAGCATGGAGTCCTGACAGCTAGTAAGTAGGTGGCCAGGAGTTGAAGTTAAAGCATAGTTGGTTCCAGATTAGACAGAGTGGAGAAATGAAGGCAACCATTGAATCAAGACAACACTGCTCCCTGATGGGAATGTGGTAAATGAAAGATATATCTTAGGATGGGTTACCAGGTGATGATGTAGAGAGAGATCTGGGTTTGGAGTCAAAGAATTTGGGTTTAAATGTGAACTTCCCCACTAGCTTTATGACCTTGAGAGAGTGACTTAATGTCTCTTGACTACCATTTTCTCATCCATAAAATGAGAGCTGGACTAAATGGCCTCTAAGAGCCCTTTTAGTTCTTAATCTATGACTATGATCCATGAACAGCAGGTCAATATCACACCTTTTATACCTCCATACTAGAAATGACTCACAGATCCCAAGGTAAACAATTGTCTTTTAGGAGGCCATTCCAACCTGGAGGAGAAAGGTATGGATTTATATAATCTCAAAGTAGGAAGGCATCTTAGAGATTATTTAGGCTATCCACCTCATTTCACAAATGAGGAAAAATAAGATGCATAGAGGGTGTATTCACCTAAAGCCATAAAATAGTGAGTGAAAAAGTATATATGGCAATTACTTGGATCTTACTCTTTCAGAGTGAGACTGGCTACATCTTCTCCCCCAGGTTTTTAGGGATACTCATGAGTAGTTGGAGTATTCCTTCACTAACACCATTGGATTAATTAAGCCCCATTTTGGTGTGTCCTCTCTATTATCAGCCAGTAATAATTAGCAATCCAGTTCCCTTTAAACAATGAACTTCAATTAGGTTTTACAAAATGGTATTTACTTTGAAGAGAGTACTGGAAGAGGACAGAAGTCTCTGATACTAAGAGTCCAATGTGCTTTCCATTAGATCACAAAACTTTAGAAGGACCTTTGAATTCTGGATGAAGAGAGAAATAAAATAAAAGATTTATGACCTACATGTGGGACAACTAGCCCTACCTTGAGGGAAAAAAGCTGAAATCTGAAGAGTGTTCTAGCCATCCAACAAAAATTGCATGGACGTGTATTACGTAAAGTCAAAAAAAGACTTTCCCCCCCCTAGAAACAAGATAAATCATTTAGCTAATAAATTGAAGGAAACTACTGTATAGTTTAAAAGGGAACTGAATCACAGGATTTCCACAATTCAAGAAAAAGTCAACAAGCATATTAATAAGACAGTTTTTTCAATCTAGCCCTAGGTAAGGAAACTCCTTCCATTGATATACATCAATAACTATAGTGCAATTTTAGATTATTGCCAAGGGCACCAAGAGGTTAAATCAATCCCTGAAGGTCACAGCTAGTATGAGTGGGAAATAGAACTCAAATACAGGTTTTCCTGATGAGGGACAGCTCTCTATCCACTGTACCAGACAAATATTTTTTTACTAAAACTGATATGTAGTATCATTTCACTTACCTCAAACTCCCTCAGATGCTGAAATATGTTTTTTAGAATTTACTAACTTACCAATTTTGCATAAGAAATTTCATTGCAAGATACAGGATTATATATATATATATATATATATATATAAAAGTCTTCCATTATTGGACAGTTAGTTTGAGGTAGGGAAGTTCCTCTTGATCTCCTAAGAAGTAATTTAATAGATTAAGGATACTAATACTTTCTTTAAACAATTTTCAAAATAGATATATACTTTTTTTCTTTGCTTTTCTAAACCTTTCCTTCCATCTTGGAATCAATAGTGTATATTGGTTCCAAGGCAGAAGAGTGGTAAGGGTTAGGCAATGGGGGTTAAGTGACCTGCCCAAGGTCACATAGCTAGGAAGTATCTGAGGTCAAATTTGAACCTAGGACCACTGTGATATGGAAATCACATTAAAAGACTGATATATATTAATTTAAGGTCGCCAAGGAATTCAGTTATGTAATTCCTAAATGAAAACTCAAGTCAGCAGTCAACCTTTTATGGAGTTTTTTTTTTAATTACTAACAGGAGGAAGAAAGATATTAGAGAGAGAGAGAGAGAGAGAGAGAGAGAGAGAGAGAGAGAGAGAGAGAGAGAGAGAGAGAGAGAGAGAGGAGAGAAGGGAATAGGGCTTAAATACCCCCTCTGCTTAGGCTGGGCCAAAGGCCCAAGGCCTTGGATAGCCGAGGCAAAGAAAAGAGATCAGTCCCTATCACTCACGTGACCAAAATGGAGAAACAGTCTCAGGGCCTCCACTCCAAGCACCAGGCTCCAACCACCTCCTTTCCTCCACACAGGAAGTCCCCAGACTCCTCAGCTGTCCTCTACCTCACTTCCTGTGTCTCCCCTGTGCCAATGGTGGCTCTAGCTTAACCCAGGACCGCCCAGAGGTCTGTCCTTTTTGCACATGTCTGTTGAAGGCCATATTCTCAAATAATTAAATCTTGAGCTTTGCTGCAGCCCATCCTAAATCCTGTTATCCTGAGTAGGGTGGAGATTGTAGTTTCGAAGACCTGATTCTGTCATTCCAAGTATCTCCATTGTTATTGATCAGGAAATAGCCAAATCCCATCCTCTAAAGAATGGTTTGAACAGGGTTGAGTAGTTTTGAAATTCACACCACCTGTCTCTAGGCCTGCCTCTCAATCCACTGAGCCACCTCGCTGACTCCTATATTTTTTCAATTTAATGAAAAAATAATATTTTGTATCTTTGGGCTTTTTTAAAAGTTTGAATCAAATTCTCTCCCTCCCTCTGTCTACTCCTTGAACAAGCAAGCCATCTGATATAGATTTTACATGCAATACAAAATACTTTCTAAATTCAAGTACCCACACAACTATGTATGCATATATAATATATATGTGATATGTAGAATATATGTATTTCCATGATACTGAAGTGAAGTCTTCAGGTTTAAAATAAGCAGAAGAATTGGACTTGACTTACCCATTCCCTGAGGATAGAAGCTACTGAAATCCATTTCAGCTAATTATAAAGAAACATATGAATAATTAGAGCTGTAAAACAATCATTTAATAAACTATTTGTTGAAAGTGATTACTGTGTCAGGCATGGTACTAAGTCCTAGTGATACTTTTATTGTTGTTCAAACATTTTTTTTAGTTGTATTCAACTCTTTGTGACCTCATTTGGGGTTTTCTTTAGAAATATACTGGAATGGTCATTATTTGCTTCCTTAGCTCATTTTATAGATGAAGAAACTGAGAAGAAACAAGTAAATTCAAAACAGAGTTAAATGACTTGCCCAGGGTCACATAGCTACTAACTGTCAGAAGCTGAATTTGAACCCAAGGAGATGAGTCTTCCTGACTCCAGACCCAGCATTCTGTCTGCCTCACCATCTAGCTGCCTCTAATAATAAAAGGACAAAAAAGTCTCAGTTCTTGAGTAACTTACAGTCTATTAGAAGAAACAAACATATATTCCATATATATATATATATATATTCAAAAGCAGAGGGCAGATAAGTGGCTCAGTGGATAGAGAGCCAGGCCTAGAGATGAGAGGTCCTGGGTTCAAATCTGCCCTCAGACACTTAACCTTCATTGCCTATCCCTTATCACTCTTCTGCTTTGGAATCAGCACACAGTTTGATTCTAAGATGGAAGATAAGGGTTTAAAAAAAAACAATTGCACACATGTTAATATAAGATAATTTTTGTAATAGAAGTCACTAGGAGCAAGGGGGCAGCAGATCAGGAAAGGCCTCATTTACAAGGTGATTCTTGAGCTTTGAAGAAAACTGGAGATTCTAAGAGGCAGAGATGAGAGAGAGAATACTTTCCAGGCTTGGGTGATAGGTTGTACAAAGATATGAAGATGGGTTTGAGGAACAGCAAGAAGGCCAATTTGAATATATTGTAGAGTATGTGAAAAGGAATACCATAGGGAGAAAAGCCAAGAAACAATGAAATTGATTGTCTGAGGAAAAGAGCACCTTCTCCCTCTAGGGATCTTTAAGCAGAGGCTGGACAATTACCTTGGGATACTGTCAGTCATTCAATGAGCATTTATTTAACACTATGCCAGGGAGCAGCTGGGCAGTTCAGTGGATTGAGAGCCAGGCCTAGAGACAGGAGGTCCTAGGTTCAAATCTGGCCTCAGACACTTCCCAGCTATGTGACCCTGGGCAAGTCATTTAACCCCTATTGCCTAGCCCTTACTACTCTTTTGTCTTGGAACCAATACACAGTATTGACTCCAAGATAGAAGGTAAGAGTTTAAAAAAAAATAAACACTATTCCAGGGACTATGCTAAGTGATAGAGATCCAAAGAAAGGGGGGGGGGAATGATCCCTTCTCCTTAGGGAACTCTCATTCTAATGGGAGGAAATGGCATTCATATATCTACGTTCATACAAGATTTATAGAATGGAACAGATACTAGGGTTTGAGAGTAAAGGGAAGAAGAAAGAATGAGACACCATCATTTGGGGAAAGTTAGAAGCAAGTGAAGCTATAGTTGAAAAATTATTATTTTCTCATTAAACATATTTGTAACCAAGCCTTATGTTTATGAAAGCACTTTCTTCTTCATCCTCAGAATATCAGCATGAGGAAGCTAAAGATGATACATTATAGCTCCCTTTTATAACTAAACAGAAGCTTACAAATAGTAAGTGATTTGTGAAGGAAGTTTGGTAGTGAGCAACAGAATGATGATAAATACTGATTAGGATCTTGTAGCCAACCTATTTTTAAATACATTAATAGACTCAGCTCATAGAAATTCACAGGCTATCATTGCCTCTATTCTAGACACACAGCATCATGCTTAAGGAGATTGCCACCTTAAGCTAGATCTGTGAGTTTACAGGCTATTGCAAGATATGGGATATCAAAGGATAATGGATATAGGATTAGCATATCTTAAATGGATGAATGAATGAATTAATGAAAAAAAATTGATTAAGTCAATAAGCAATTTATTAAATATCTACTGTGTACCAGTAGTGGGGATACAAACCAATTTGATAGCTGAATGGAGGGTGAACTGCAGGGGGATGCAGCTTGAAGCAAGGTAATCAACACTAGTGGGACACTCCAGGTGTGAGATGATAAAGTCCTGCGCTAGGTTGGTGTCAGCTTCAGGGGAGAAAAGGGATCCATACAAGAGATTCTATAAGA
Source organism: Monodelphis domestica (assembly GCF_027887165.1). Classification (NCBI taxonomy): domain Eukaryota; kingdom Metazoa; phylum Chordata; class Mammalia; order Didelphimorphia; family Didelphidae; genus Monodelphis; species Monodelphis domestica. The sequence goes on along the minus strand of NC_077230.1, from coordinate 186,683,100 downwards.
CAGAATCGACAGGAGTTGGCAACTGATTGGATATCAGGGAAGTGAAAGAGAAGAGAGTTGAAGATGATACCTAGATTGCAAATCTGAGTGAATGGGAAGTTGGCGACACCCCCCTCTCCCACTCCAGCACCATGTTCCAAGTATTATCCAAAGTGTTTGGGGTTACAAATACTAAAGCCAAGACATCTTGTTCATATCTGTTCATAAGAATCGTATATCCTAATAGTGGGAGAAAGGAGAATCCTGGGGAGTGGTGGGCAAGGAACTATATTGCCTTTTGGAAAATTATCGGAATCAAGGGAGAATACATTGATACACTCTTCTTAGTGACAATGGCAATATAAGGATGGGTTCTCTTTTATTCTCTCTTCTCACCTCATGTTCTTATTTCCTAAAACTTTTTGCCTCTTCACAGCCCACCCACAATGCCATCATCTGGAGTAGTTGATCTCCTGTTAGAGATATTTCATCCTCTCCATATTTACCAGCTTTACATTAAACTATCAAAAATCACAAGAAGAGGTGGATGAGACCTTTGTAATCATCTAATTGAAATCATTGATAAGAAAAAAAAATACCCTTTGCACATAAAACACATTCTCAACAACTGATCATCCTCTTTCCACTTTAATTCTTTGATCAATGCCTCCTAAGGGAAGTTATTGCATCTTTGGACATCTTTAATTATTAAGTTGTTGTTGTTCCATCATGTTTGAAACTTTGTGATCCTATGGACCATAGTATACCTTTACTGTCCATGAGGTTTTCCTGGCAAAGATACTAGAGTGGTTTACCATTTCCTTCTCAGGTGGATCAAGGGAAAAAGAGGTTAAATGATTTCCCCAGAGACACCCAACTAGTAAGTATCTGCGGTTGAATTTGAATTTCTTCCTGACTCTAGGCCCAGTGCTCTACCAAAATCTGCCTCTTTACATCTTTTACCTATTGCTTCTACTTCTACCATCTTGGGTCAAGAAGAATAAATATAATCCCCCTACCACTATTCAGATACGTAAGGATAATTGTGTCCCTCCTAAGTCTTCTTTTCTCCAAACTAAACATTCCTGGCTCCTTCATTAATTCTTGGATGATTTAATTTCCCTCTCATCATCCTGGTACCTCTTTAGTTTCCAATTCTCTCACCATCCTGGTTCCTCTTTTCTGGAGAAATCCAGCAAATGTTTATCCTAAGATGTGGTGCCTAGAACTGAACATAGTATTGAAGGAATAGTCTAAACAGAGAAGAAGAGTTATCACCTTCCTCATCCTGGACTCTGTGCCTAAGATTGCTTTAACTTTACTGACTGACACACAATTACCTTATGCTGAACATGCAGAAAATCCCAAACCTTTATCACACAAACTAATGTTTAATGTCATCCTTTTATCATGTAATTGAATGGTTGAATCTAAGAGTTAAGGTTATTATTATAATTATTATAAATCTCATCAGATTTAATTAATCATTTTGTTAAACTTTTTTCATATTCTTTTTCATCCAGCTTGTTAGATAGCCCTCTAATCTTCATAGAATGTATAAATTCAGTTGTCTTGTCTTCTATATCTTCTTCTGAGTCATTTATAAAAGAAAGGGAGACAGAACCAAGCTCAAGAACAGTTTCTTGAGGTGCTCTACTAAAGGTCACCCTTGAAGATGACCTCAATCCATTACTCTCTAATATTTGGCCATTTAATCTGATTGTTCCATTTAGCCAGTTCTGAAACCAGTAATGATTACAATCTAAGCCTATATTTTCATCTTGTACACAGGTACATCATCAGAATTCCACTCATCCTGATACCCTCCCATTTTAACAAACATTTGCCTACAAATCCACATCTGCATTAATCTTTACACCTTACCACATCTACTCATTCAGTGTGAAATCTGCCATCAGTACACAATGCCTTTTGGGGAGTGTTTGATTTTGTCACAGATTTTCTTGGCTTGACAACATAGGAAGAAGATTGCCAATCCAGAAATATTAGTCTTTTAAAAACTTGATTCATTTTTTGCACCTTCTTTTATTTTCTCTCCCAAATATTGATTTATATATCTCTCCTTTCATGACTTTAACTGGATATGTGAAGAGAGCTATTTGATCTGTAAATGGTGGCATTAATATTGTTGATACAAAGAGGATCTGCCTAAATGTGTATAAATCCAGAGAGAACAGAACTACATGCTTCTCACTTATAGTTTCCACTTCTCTATTTTGTTCTATCCTGCTCTAGTCACCACATTTTTCTCTTAATCAAAGCTCCAACAATTTTGCCCAGATCAGAGACACTTGGTGCAGGGAGGAAAGGAAGAGTGTCTATGTATATGTATATGTGTGTGTGTGTGTATATATTTATATATATATGCATATGCATGTACACACTTCACAGTAATTTCTTGTTAAATCTGAATATCACCTAACTAGACCAGAAAAAAAAATATTGGCTAATGCGATCATTATTCCATTTTATCAAAACAAGAGGCAATAATATTTTAACAACATGAGGTTCATTATTTAAAAAAAAATATTTTTAAACCCTTACCTTCCGTCTTGGAGTCAATACTGTGTATTGGCTCCAAGGCAGAAGAGCGGTAAGGGCTAGGCAATGGGGGTTAAGTGACTTGCCCAGGGTCACACAGCTGGGAAGTGTCTGAGGTCAGATTTGAACCTAGGACCTCCCATCTCTAGGCCTGGCTCTCAATCCACTGAGCCACCCAGCTGCCCCCTATTTAAAAATTTTAAGTGCCTTAGAAATACTTTTTGGGGATAATCCTATAGAAGCAACAGTCTTAATCAGATAATGTTAAAATTCAACAAGTAATTTTTATCAAAATGGCTAATTAAAAGTTTTCAAATTCTATTATCTAAATATCTAGTTTTCGCTTAGTACTATAAATTATATGAAATGTGAACCTGTCATTTAGTTCCCTAGGATTAAAATGTAAACATTTAAAAATTAAATGTGGGGAAAAAGAGAACCATCATAGAGCAGCTTTCCCCCTTATTTGGTTCTATAAATCCTAAATTCTCTCTGACTAATATTATTATATTCTTTAAAAAAACAGACCTGTGATGAGAGGAAGCATGGCATAGTACTTAGAAGTCATCACGTAGCTGGCTTCCAAATTATGAAATTCAGAGTTCAAGTCCCCATCTGAAACATGGTGACTATGTGACCTGGGGCAAGTCACCTAACCTCTCTATCTTCTAATCTGTTCTCAAAGATTCTCAGTTGCAGAGAAGGAGTTGACTTGTATTAGTTGAAGAAGCTGCCTCATTTGGGATTTCCCTATACTAATGAAATCCCAGGTCTAGTCCATAAAACCATATTCAGGAGTTTCAACTGGTGATACAGAGTTCCTAGAGAGGAATGGCATCTTCTCTATAACTTAAAAATCATAGAGTTATAAACTGTAGACATAGACTAGAGAAACTAGAGAGGTTTAATGACTTACTCTAGGGCACACAAACCAACATTTAGCCAAGAAAAGACATGAACTCAACTATTACAGATTTTGAGATTCTTATCAATGAACCTAAACCATTTCTCCATTATACCCCTATTACATACAAAAAACCCTATGCTAGATGCTAGGGATACAAAGATGAAACAAAAACACTCTCAAGGAGTTTATATTCTAATGTAAACAAGTAATTTGAGAGTGAGAGTAAAATAATGAGGGGAATAAGGAAAGGCTTCCGGGGGAGATGGCACATGACTTTAGTCAAGAAAGAAACCAGACATTTTAAAAATGGAGGCAATAAGCTAATGAATTCCATGCTTGGGAGGATGGCCTACTCAAAAACAAAAAAAAATATGGAAAAGACTATGAATTGGGAAGGACTTTAAATACCAACCTGAGAAATTTGTATTTTATTTAAGAGGCATTAGCGATTCCCCAATTGCTAAATGGTCAAAAGATATGAATAGACTGTTTTTGGATGAAGAAATCAAAGCCACATATAGATATATGAAAAATGTTCTAAATCACTACTGATTAGAGAAATGAGAATCAAAACAATTTTGAGATATCATCTCATACCTGTCAGATTGGTTTAAATAATAAAAGGGCAAAATAACAAGTGTTGGGGGTGGGATGTGGAAAATTGGGAACTGAGAACTGACCCAACCATTTTGGAGAGCAATTTGGAATTATACCCAGACAGTTATAAAACTGTGTATGTCTTTAGGTCCAGCAATAGTATTCCTGACTCTATTTCCCAAGGAGAAGAGGGCAAAAGGAAAAGAACCTATATGTTCCAAAATACATATAGCAGCTCTCTTTGTGGTGGCAAAGAACTGGAAAGTGAGGGGATGTTCATGAAATGGGGAATAGCTGAACAAGTTGCAGTATATCATTGTGATAGAATACTACTGTTCTGTAAGAAATAATGAGCAGGTTAATTTTTTTTTAATCTTGGAAAGATCTACATTAAATAATGAAGAAAAAATGAGTAGAACCAAGAGAACTTTATATACAGCTTCAGAATTAATATTTGAGGAAAAACTTGTAAATATCCACTTCCAAAGAATGAACTAAAAAATGGAAACACAAAAGATAATTTTTCATATACATATATTTTTGCTGGATGATGCCTTCTTCAGTGTGAGGAGGGGAAAGAAGGGCTGAGATATATGAGAATAAATTTTATTTTAAAATAATGAATGGAATGAAATAATTTTAAGAGGCAATAGTGGCAACTGAGTGTTCTTGAGGAAACTTACTTGGTCAGACTTATGCTTTCAAAGTAAGATTATTTTATCAACTACATAGAGATTGGATCATGGGGTGGGGGAGACTAAAAGCTAGAAGACTAAATAGAGGACTTTTCCATGAATCTAGTAAAAGAGTGATGAGTTTCTGAAATAAAATGGTGGCTACAAGAGTGAAGGGGAAAGACAAAAGGATCCAATGGAATAGGAAATGGCAGACCATTCCAGTATGCTTGCCACTAAAATTCCATGGATAGCTACAGCCTATGGGATCATGAAGAGGCAGACATGGTTGAACAACAACAGCAGCAATAAAACTATTATCTGTCTTCACATTTTTTTCAGTCTCATCAGCTAAATTTGCGGCATTGAATAGAGATTTTAAATATGTAATTTAAATAAATTATTTTTGTTTACCAATAACCTTGATAGTCATCTTTTCCTTTGGGTATTGTGGCAATAGTACTGGAAGGAGAGTGAGGAGATATGGGTTCAAATAATTTCTTTAGCACTAAATAGCTGCATGACTCGGGATAAATCACAATCTTTCAGAGACTGCCTATAAAATAGGAATAATAAATGGGGTCTATTGAGAAAGTACTTTGTAAAACCTGGAACACTACATAAATGTGTTTTTATATTCCAACAAAAAAAAGAGAAATGGTCTTGTGGAACATTGATGAGCTACAAGAAAATATACAGATTTTTATCTCTGGAGTATCTTGCTTTTCTTGGCTTAACATAAAAAAAATTACTGTGACTTTGATAGTTAACTCTTCTTGAGTTCCATTAGAGACCTCTTAAATCTGCCTTCAGTTCTTCTAGGGAGAATGAAGGGGAAAGTATCTGTAAACATAGAAAATAACCATAAAGCCCAGGACTGTTGATTCACTTGATTAGGCTGATTTAAGGGCTCATGTAAATTTTCCATGTATATAACATTCAATTGGAAATTGCAGTCTCTTTCTGAAGAGACATTTTTGAAGAATGGAAATTTAATGACTGCCCTTGCATTTCCTTGCACTTCTGGACATTCCTAGATTATCAAAGATATTTTAATACTCAAGGAATTTGGATGAACCAACCTAAAGCATGTAGAAGGAGAAGAGAAGAAAGGGGGGAAAAGATTCTGCCCATTTAATCCTTTACTCTTATGGATCCATGTGAGTTATCCAAAACAATGTGATATTAATGAACAAATCTTTAATAAAAATGCAGTTTTAAGAAATTTGCTTTTGTGAGAGTTTTTTAGGCATTTATTGTGAACCCGTGCCATCTAATACTGGTGTTTTTGTGTTTTGATACTAGGACACATTGCACTCTGCATTTCAGGAATGCCATAAAAACTAATTGCTTGATGATACACATCATACACTGCAGGAAGAATTTTTCAGTTAGGAATCTTTAAAAAAATGTAAAGGCAAAGCAAGCCCATGATAGCAATTACTGTTTTCAGGATGTCACTATGAAGAAGTTATTTAATAACATGAAAAATGTTTAAGGAATGGTATATGTTCCGTGTTCACACAAATTTCATGTTCAAAGAACTTCCTTAATTATAATTTATTGATATCAAAATACAGAATCCAGGGAGGACACATGTATGTTCGTCGAGTAACATAGATTTAGAGCTTAGTGGTCATCTAATCCACCATAATTCCATGTTGAGAGATATAAAAGGCCTATAGAAGTTCAATGACTTGCCCAAGGTCTTATAAGTGGTAAATGGCAGAGCAGAGATTGAAACGTGGGTCTGAAGTCTTCATATCTAGCCTCTTCCCAAGGAATGATAGTTTTGTTTTGTTTTATACCCAAGAATGAATAAGCTGCTCAGGGGCTTTAGAGGTACATCAACCTCAGGTAAGAAAAATCCATGAATTTATGAACACACTAATAGGAATGTACATGTAGGTTGGTACAATTTCTTTGGTGCTTTGTGTTAACACCTTTGGGTTCATTAGTCATTGGCTATTTCTGTCAACATTTAACATCCTTCCACCCCCTTTGTGGGGCAAGAGGCCAAGTCTTTCCTGCCTGCCACAAAAACAGTGTCATAAAAACAAAACTTTTTCCTGCCCAGAATGCATAGAGGTGTATCAAAGACTTCAGAGCCATACACCTTGGAAGAAAAGTTAGGTTTATCCTTTATCCTGAAAATTCTTCCAACTAGAATTCAAGGAGAAATTACTCCAAAAGGGACTAAAAAAGGGAGGAAATTGAAGGGATTAATAATACAGCAATGGAAAGGGAGGGAGAGGAAACAGAAGTTGCTGCCCCATAGGAAGAATTGCACTTTAGAGACCTGTCATCTTGAATTTTTAAGACAGATGGTTCAGCAGTTCCCCTTGGACAGTGACAGCCCTCCTTTTCTTCCTATTTCTTCATCCCTGCTGTTACCAGTCTTCTCCAGCCAGAGGAGCTCTCCCTCTTCCTTTTCACCAATGCACAGAGCTCAGCACAGAAAAGTTTAAGAGAGGAAAAGGCAGAGGAAGGAAGGGAGGGAACAGTGACTTCCCACGGGGGGTTTCAGTTCATTTCTTTGAAGGGGGATCTTCTTATCTTCCTGACTAGGAACAAACCAACTGCCTTTACTCCAATTCAAAATTGGTCCGTTGTTGGGAGAATAGGGAAATTTCAAATGAAACTTAAAAACTCTTTCACTGTTATGAGCCCACAGAAGCAGCAAAAGAGATTATTATTAAAAAGCCTCATGTCTTTTTGAGTATTTTGATACAAGCTACCAAATTGAGATTGATCCCAGAAACTTAATATTTTCTGATATCTCAAGTTTTTCTGTAACAAGGGGATAAAAAATATGAATGCATACTATTGAGCTTAATTTGTGGAAATTAAAAACCAACAAAGGTCTCTTATTACATACAAGATTAGTTATAATAAATAAATAAAACTTTAGTATTCCAGTAATATTTATCTTTGGGCTTTGAAGCCATGAGGATAATATACCAATTTATTATTGACTTAATAATTCAATCAAAATAGCAAAAGCAAAGCCACAATTATGAATTAAAAATATGTTTGCTGCAGTTGTGGAATGACAATTTGGTTGGCAATCTAAAGATAAGCAATATATAGCATATTAAATTTCTTTGGCCATTTTAAAATAAAATGTCCCTTTTCCTGGAAAAATGTCCACCATAGATCATAGAACAAAGCTCTTCAAAATCAGGTATGGTTTGGGCGTTCGTGGAGTGGGGATAGTAAAATATGAATTTTTCTTAAAATTAAAATTGCTTTGTAAAAAGAAGAGATCATTAATCAAGACCTACTCTTTGACTATGTAAAAAAATCATAGGGGAGATGACTATAATAATCCTTGCTCATCTTTGAGTGAAAACTTCCATTAATAGGAAACTTACTATTGATTGATTCTATTACTGGACATGTTTAATTCTAGCAAACCATTCCACTACAAGATGCAGTTACTTATTAGGGATTTGTTTTTCTTATGTTAAACTAAAGTCTGCCTTCCTTTCATTTTTAACCCTTTAGACCAAGGTCTGTCCTCTAGGGCTAAATAGGACAAGTCCAAGACAACCATTTTTCTCTCCTTCTTCAAGACAACTCATTCTTCTCCATAGTAAATATCCTTAGTTCCTTCAACTAGTAATAAAATATGTTGACAAAACCAGAGTGTGCCACTTAAGAGAACTTGCCTCTTTCTCCTTGCCCTGAAGGAACTTGTGATCCATCTGAGAGAAGTATGATGCTTCTGATTACTTTAGATAATAGAAATTAGGGTGGTATTGTTCAGCAGGAAAAATGAGTCTTTGAAGAGGGTGGCCAATGAGGGCTTGAATGGTTTTGGGGAAATGATTCTCTAAGTATGTGGAAAGTTAAGTGACTATTGTTCACCTTGATGAATCACATTGTTAACTGAAATTCTACCCTGAACTCCATAACTCTGCTTCATCATATTGTGAAATTTTGTCTATTTTTCCACGAAGGCTATAACTAATTCTGAAATGATCTAAACCTAATCTCTCCCATACTGTTTTCCAATTTTCCCAGCAGTTTTATATCCAATAGTGGTCACTTGCTATCTTGCTGAGGTCACTTACCCCAAGTCTATTCCACTGATCCTCCCTTCTATCTCTTAGTCAGTACCATATTGTTTTGATGAACACTGCTTTATAGTATAGTTTGAAGTCTGGTACTTCTAGGCCACCTTCCTTCACTTTTTTTTTTCAATATTTCCCTTGATATTCTTGATTTTGTGTTCTTCCAAATGAACTTTGTTATAGTGTTTTTCTTATTCAGTAAAAAAAAAATTCTTGGTAGTTTAATGGGTATGGCACCAAATGAGAAAATTAGTTTGGGTAGGATTGTCATTTTTATTATGTTAGCTTGTCCTACCCATGAGCAATTAATGTTTTTCCAATTATTTAGATCTAGTTCTAATTGTGTGGATAGTGTTTTGTAATTGTGTTCAAATAGTTCCTGTGTTTGTCTTAGCAGATAGATTCCCAAGTAATTTATATTGTCTAAGGTGATTTTAAATGAAATTTCTCTTTCTAACTCTTGCTGCTGAGATGTGTTGTAAATATGTAGAAATGCTGATCAGAGGAGGAGTCAAGATGGCAGTGTAGAGGCAGTGAAAGTTCAGACCTCTGAAAACCCTTCCATACTGATTAAAAACTAAATGCTCCTAGGGAACTGAAAATCAAAGCTAACAAGACAGAGCTGAGGAACCCTCCTGCAGGACTCAACTTAAAAGGTATGCCCCCCAAAAGCCTGAATTTGAAAACACTCGGGTTTAAGGGGAAGGAAGAGGGAAGGTCCAAGGCTCCCAACCCCACCTAGAGCTCTAAGCCTCCAGGGTAGCTGGAACCTCTGGGTGGGGAAAGGGTGCTGGTCTGCAGGGAGTACCTTATGGGGAAAGCTGTACAAGGCTCAGAGCATCGATCACAGGTGGTGGGGAAGCAGTTGGAGAAGAAACACAGAGCACAGAGTGTGCAACCTAGTTGCAGCAGTGCAGACACTCCATATTGCTCTCCCCCCACCAGGTTTTGGCCACAGGGCACATCCAGCTTAACCCAGCTGGACTTAATCCCATCAAAGCCTTCAGAAAGCAGGGAAGCTCAAGCTCCCCCACCCCTCCCCCACAGACTGTGCTGAGAGATATGCTGACTAAACTCCAAGGGTGAAGGCTTACAGAAAAGCCCACAGATCCAACAAAAAATGAGAGGAGCAAGAGTGCAGGCAACTTCAGGGAGTAAAGAAGGGGCAAATATGAGCAAACAACAGAAAAAGAAAAAGAAATTACATTCAACAGCTTCTATGCAGGCAATGAACAAAGAGCAAACAGAACAGAGAAGGATGTGAGAACACCAAGCAAAAAAACAGAAACCCCATTGAATTGAATACAGGCTTTGGAAGAACTCAAAATACAATTCAAAACACAATTAAGAGAGGCTGAAGGCAACTTTAAAAGCAAGATAAGTGATCTGGAAATGGAAATATATAGAAATGCTGATGATTTATGTGAGTTTATTTTGTAACCTGCAACTTTGCTAAAGTTGTTGATTATTTCCAGTAGCTTTTTGGTGGATTCTCTAGGATTCTTTAAGTAGACCATCATGTCATCTGCAAAGAGTGATAGCTTGGTCTCCGATTACCTATTTTATACCTTCAATTTCTTTTTCTTCTCTAATTGCTACTGCTAATGTTTCTAGTACAATGTTAAATAGTAGAGGCGATAATGGGCATCCTTGTTTCACTCCTGATCTTATTGGGAATGCTTCTAATTTATCCCCATTGCAGAAGATACATGCTGATGGTTTTAGATATATACTGTTTATTATTTTTAGGAAAGGCCCTTCTATGCCTATGCTTTCTAGTGTTTTCAATAGGAATGGGTGTTGTATTTTGTTAAAGGCTTTTTCTGCATCTATTGAGATACTCATGTGATTTTTGTCAGTGTGCTTATTGATTTGGTCAATTATGTGGATAGTTTTCCTAATATTAAACCATCCTTGCATTCCTGGTATAAATCCCACCTGATCATAATGAATAACTCTTATGATTACTTGCTGGAGTCTTTTTGCTAGGATTCTATTTAAGATTTTTGCACCTATGTTCATTAAAGAGATTGGTCTATAATTTTCTTTCTCTGTTTTTGCCTGGCTTTGGAATCAGTGCCTTATTTGTGTCAAAAAAGGAATTTGGTAAAATTCCTTCTTTGCAAATTATGTCAAATAGTTTGTATAGTATTTGCCTTAGTTGTTCTTTGAATGTTTGATAGAATTCACTTGTAAATCCATCAGGCCCTGAGTATTTTTTTTTCTTAGGGAGTTCTTTGATGGCTTGTTCAATTTCTTTTTCTGATATGGGGATATTTAAGTATTCTATTTCTTCTTCTGTTAATCTTGGCAATTTATATTTTTGTAAATATTCATCCATATCATCTAGATTGCCATATTTATTACCACATAATTGGGCAAAATCATTTTTAATGATTGCCTTAATTTCATCTTCATTAGAGGTGAGGTCTCCCTTTTCATCGTGGATACTGTTAATTTGGTTTTCTTCTTTCCTTTTTATATTAGATTGACCAGTACTTTACCTATTTTATTTGTTTTTTCAGAGTACCAGCTTCTAGTCTTATTTATTAATTCAATAGTTCTTTCACTTTTGATTTTATTACTTTCTCCTTTAATTTTTAGGATTTCTAGTTTAGTTTTCATCTGGGGATTTTTAATTTGTTCCCTTTCAAATTTTTTGATTTGCATGCCCAATTATTTGACCTCTACCCTTGTAAAGGTTAAAATTATGGTTGAGACTGAATGTAATAATTATTTTGGTCGCCAAGGATTTTACTTATAAAATCCCAAATGAAACACCCAAGTCAGCTGGAAATTTTATGGTGATTTAATTGATAGTGGAGAAAATTAAGGAGAAGGAAGAAGGAAAGGAGTAGGTTCCCTCCCTCCATCCCCCCACGCCCCCACCCCTGACTAGAACTGGGTGGGAAGATTAGGAGATAAGGTTTTGGAGTATGAAGGAGGAAAGAGCCTGAACTCCAAAAAGAAAGGGCTAAGCCAAGACTCCCGAACCTGAAACAGCTCCAGGGCAAACTCACTGCCAAACCCAGACAAAATAACTGCCACCACTCCAAGATGTCGGAACACCTAGCATGCTGCCGCCAGCCAGAGTCACCTCTCCAAAAAAAGAGGAAGAGAGAGGAAGTGACGTGCCTTATATAGATAGTTTTACATCACTTTCCTGCGTCTTATCTGTACCAATAATAGCTTAGCTTGACTTAGGACAGCCCAGGGGTCTGTCTGCTTTTTCTGTACATGTCTGTTGGAGGCTATTTCCTCAGACAATTAAATCTTGAGTTTGGTGCAGACCTTCCTAATCTTGTTAAACTAAGGAGGGTGGAGAAATGCAGGGTTCCCAAGACCTGATTCTGTTAGTCCAATTATCTCCATTGTTATTGATCAGGAAATAGCTAAATCGGATCTTCTAAAGTATGGTCTGATTAGGGTGGAATAGTTTTAAAATTCACACCCTCCTTAATTTATTAATATATGAACTCAAGGATATAAATTTCCCCCTGAGTACTGTGTCCTTTAGCTGTGTCCCATAGATTTTGAAAGAATGTCTCATCATTATCATTTTCTTCAATGAAATTATTTTTTCTATGATTTGTTTCTATGATATGTTTCTATGATTTGTTCTTTAACTAACTGGTTTTAGAGAATCATATTATTTAATTTCCAATTAATTTTTGATTTGCCTATCCATGTACCCTTACTCATTATTTTTTTCATTACATTATGATCTGAAAAGGTTGCATTTGTTATTTATGCTTTTTTTCAATTGTTTACCATGTTTTTATGCCTTACTACATGGTCAATCTTTGTGAATGTACTGTGTGCTACTGAAAAGAAGGTATATTCTTTTTTGTTCCTATTTATTTTTCTCCACATACTTTTAACTCTATTTTTTCCAAGATTTCATTCACATCTCCTACTTCTTTCTTATTTATTTTTTGGTTTGTTTTATCTAGATCTGATAGAGGAAGGTTCAGATATTCCACTAGTATAGTTTTACTATCTATTTCCTTCTTCAACTTCACTAGTTTCTCCTTTAGAAATTTGGATGCTATACCATTTGGTGCATACATGTTGATTACTGATATTTCATCATTGTCTGTACTGCCTTTTATCAGGTTCTAATTACTTTCCCTCTCTCTTTTGATCAGATCTATTTTTACTTTGGCTTTGTCAGATATCATGATTGCAACTTCTGCCTTCTTTTTCTCAGTTGAGGCCCAATAGATTTTGCTCCAAGAGTGTCTGCCCACCTCATGTGTGTTTCTTGTAGACAACATATGTTAGGATTTCGGTTTCTATTCTACTCTGCTATTTGCTTTTGTTTTATGGGTGAGATCATTCCATTCACATTCAGAGTTATGATAACCACCTCTGTATTCCCCAAAATTTTGATATCCTCTCCTAGTTTGGCCCTTTCTTCCTTTGCTCTATCTTTTTAGACCAGTGGTTTGCTTTTAGTCAGTCCCCCTAATCCCCACCCTTATTATACTTCCCTTCCATCCCCCTCTTTTTTCCCTTCTTATTTTTTTAGTGTCCCTCCTTCTATCCCTTTTTTGTTCTCTCTGTCCCACCCATCCCCTTAGTTTTCCCTTTTCACTTTCCCTGCAGAGTAAGATAGAATTCTATATCCCAATGGGTCTAGATGCTCTTTCCTCTCAGAACTGATTTCACTGAGAGTAAGGTTTACATATTTCCTATTAGCACTCTCTTCCTCTCCTTATAATAGTATTCTTCCCCTCTACTTCCCATGTGCCTCTTTGTGTGATACCAATTATCCTATTTATCTTATTCCTTCAAGTTTCTCTTGGTGTCATCTTCTTTTCCCCCTCCCTTTTTCTTTTTTTTTTTTGGCATATCATCTTTGACCACTTATTATCCCCATCTTTACCTATGAATGATTCTTCTAATTACTATAATAGTGAATATAACTTTTGAGAGTTACAAATAACATTTTCCATATGTTAATATAAATAATTTTGTATTATTGAAGGCCTTAAAGAAGAAAATTTAAATTAAAAAAAAAACATTTTCCCCCTTTCCTCTCTCTTTCTTATTCACCTTTTCATGTTTCTCTTGATCTTTGTGTTTGGATATCAAACTTTCCACTTACTTCTGGTCTTTTCTTTACAAATACTTGGAAATATTCTATTTTGTTGAATGCCCATACTTTCCCCTGGAAGTATATAGTCAGTTTTGATAGTAGGTGATCCTTGGTTGAAGACCCAATTCTCTTGCCTTTCTGAATATCATATTCCAAGTCTTGCAGTCCTTTGGTGTGGAAGCTGCCAGATCTTGTGTGATTCTGATTGGTGCTCTTTGATATCTAAATTGTCTCTTTTTGGCTTCTTATGAAATTTTTTCCTTAGCTTCGAAGCTCTTAAATTTGGCAATTACATTCCTGGGGGTTGTCTTTTGAGGATTTAGTGTAGAGGGTATTCTATGAACTTTTTCCAATGTCTATTTTGCCCTCTTGTTCAAGAACATTGGGGCACTTTTCTTGGATAATTTTCTTGGTTTTTGATGATTCTCAAATTGTCTCTTCTAGACTTGTCTTCTTGGTCAGTCAACTTCTCAGTGAGATATTTCATGTTTCCTTCTATTTTGTCAGTCTTTTGATTTTGCTTTATTAATTCTTACTGTTTTGTGAGGTCATTGGCTTCTAATTGACCAATTCTGGTCTTTAAAGACTGGTTTTCTGCTATAATCTTTTGATTTTCTGATTTAAACTTTGATTTTCATTTTTGGTTTGGTCTATCCTGCTTTTCATGGCTTCCAGCTGTTTACTTTTGGTCTCTAATTTATTTATCATTTCATTTGATTTCTAGGCTTCTTTCTCCAATTGGGAGTTCCTGTCTTTTAAACTGTTATTTTATTGTTGAACCATTTCCCATTTTTCTTGCCAATAATCCTCCATCTTTTTGATAAGCTCCAATTTAAATTCTTCAAGAACTTGTGGCTGATTTTCATTTTGGGGGGATGATTTGGATGCATTTATTTGTAGGTCCTCTTCTGCTATTTTCCTCTGTAGTCTGGATTTTTCCTCCATAAATATGATCCAGGGTCAATGCCGCCTTCTTGTTTTTCTTGGTGTTGGGAAGTTGTTTTTCCTGGACATTTTTTGCCATCACTGTGGTGGTTTTTCCTTCCCTTTCCAGTCAGAAGTCTGAGTGAGGAGAGCAGGCTTTCTGTGTGTGGAGCTAAGGAGCGAGGTTTTTGCCTGAGGCCACCTCTCAAGTCTCTGGAGCTTCTACTGTTTGCAGCCCTTCTTTGTGCTTTCTCCTTGCCCAAGGTTTGTGCTCTTCCACCTTTTGAGGTCTCAAATCTAGCTCTCAGGGTAGGTCTTTGGTGGTCTTAGTCAGATGCCAAGGAGCTAGAGGTGCCCCTCACTTGCTCACTGATTCTAGTGTGTGTTGGCTCTGAGTCTAGTGCACTGGCTCCATAGGTAGGGTGGGGGAGGGTAGATCAGTTTGTGTTTTTGTGGAAACTCACCCCCTTATAGTGTGGAAATGCCCAAATCTCATGTACCTTCAATTCTGCACCCTACTGTGGAGTCCCTTCATTCATATGAATTCAGTTTTTTTTGCCTTTTGAGGTAGTCTATATTGCTGGGCACTGAGAAGAGGTAGATTCCTGCATCTAAACTGCAGCCAGGTTTACCCAGAGTCCTTCCATGATTTTTAATGGATTTTCCAAGATTACATGATTAATGTCCTCTTTTCCTCTTTCTTCCCCCCTCCTAGAGTTGAAAAGCAATTCCACTGGGTTATATATTACTCAATATCTGTTTCCATATTATAATAACTTATATAATCATATGTCTACATAAAAAATGATAAATCATGTTTTCTTTTGCATTTCTTCTCCAACAGTTCTTTCTTTAGATGTGGATAGCATACTTTCTCATAAGTCCCTCAGAATTGTCCTGTATCATTGCATTGTTATTGATACCAAAGTCTATTATATTTGATCTTTTCACAATATTTCCATTACTGTGTATAATGTTCTCCTGGTTCTGCTTATTTCACTCTGTATCAGTTCATGTAGGTCTTTCCAGTTCTTAAAGAAATCATCCTGTTAATCATTCCTTATAGCACAATAGTATTCCATCACCATTATATACCACACTTTGTTCAGTCATTCCCCAATCAAGGGACATCCCCTCAGTTTCCAATTTTTTGCCACCACAAAAAGTGAAGTTATAATTTTGTGTATTAACAGGTCCATCTGCATTTTAAAAATCTCTTTTGGATATAGACCTAGTAGTGATATTCCTGGATCAAAAGATATGCATTCTTTTAAAGCCTTTTGGACATAATTCCAAATTGCCTTCCAGAATGGGTGGATCAATTCACAACTCTATCAGTAATGTATTAGTGTCCCAATTTTGCCACACCCCCTCCAATATTTATTATTTTCTCTTTATGGTCATATTGTCCAATATATTAGGTATACCTAAGGATTGTTTTGATTTACATTTCTCTAATAAGAAGGGATTTAGAACATTTTTCCATATGATTATTGATAGCTTTGATCTCTTCCTGTAAAAACTGCCTATTCATGTCCTTTGCACACTTGTCAACTGAGAAATGATTTGGATTCTTATAAATTTGACTTAGTTATTTATATATTTGAGAAATTAGACCTTTATCAGAGAAATTTATTATGAAAGCTTCTCCCAGTTTGTTGCTTCCCTTCTAATCTTGGTTGCTTTGGTTTTGTTTGTACAAAACCTTTTACATTTAATAAAATCAAAATTATTCATTTTGCATCTTGTAATGTTATTTTTCTCTTGTTTGGTCTTAAATTCTTCCTCTCTCCAAACATCTGACAGGTTTCTATTCTTTTTTGTACTTCTATTTCTATTCTGTTCTTTTTTCATGTAATTTGCTTATATCATTCTTTATGTTTAAATCATATACCCATTTTGAACTTGATATAATGGGTGTGAGAGGTTTATCTAAGTCTATTTTTGTCATACTGTTTTCCAATTTTCTCAGCAGTTTTTGTCAGATAGTGAGATCTTTTCCTAAATGCTAGGATCTTTGGGTTTATCAAACACTAGATTGCTGAAGTCATTTACCCTTAGTCTCTTCCATTGATCCTCCCTTCTGTCTCTTAGCCAGTAGCAGATTGTTTTGATGATCATTGCTTTATAGTACAGTATAAGATCTGGTACTCCTAGGCCCCCATCCTTCACATTTTGCTCATTAGTTCCCTTGATATTCTTGATCCTTTGTTCTTCTAGATGAATTTTATTATTTTTTCTAGTTCTCTAAAATAGTTTTTTAGTAGTTTGATGAGTTTCTACCTTAAAGCAACCAAACGTCTTACAATCACTTATTTAGCATGATTATTTCTCTTTTTCTCTTTGATTCCTTGGTATCTTGTATAGTGTCTTATACTTAATGGACACTTAATAATTGCATATTATTGAACTGAATTGATTACTCTCTAGAAAGCACTGTTTTCAGTATTGTCCTCAAATGATGGAACAAATGGCTTTGAAATAAATGGAAGCTAATGAGATTTTAGTGATCAAGAAAGTCAATTAAAGTCTAAAGAAAGCATAGAGTAGTGGATGAGATTCTATACTTCTTTTTAACTCCTAATGCCAACTTTAGAAAGTAGACACAAGAAATGTATTCTCACTAGTATTGAGGGTGCATTCAGGCCAGATGGCATCTGTTTTACATTGCTCAGCTTTATTCTATTTTTATTGGAAAGCCTCTGCCCTTTCTCTGGTACACCACTGTTCTCATCCCATAAGAATTTGCAGAACTCTTCTGGCTCTGATTAATTTAGCCATCATGTTACTCATTTAACCTTGGTTTTCCCTTGAGTGAGCTAAAGGTGGTGGTAGTGGGCATAGTAATCCAGGAGAAGGAGCACTGGCAGATGAGTGAGTCCACTTATGTTTTTACAAGGTGCTTTTTTCAATTTCACTTGCTGACAGTATCTACAGCATAGCAGATATCTCTATGAACAATGAAAATCATAATCTGTCACCTAGATTCTTGGCTAAGAATACCATTTAACAATTGGAAAATGGAGCTAACAATATTTACTCCCCAGCTCCCACCATAAAAGCATGCTATGAACAAGGTTAACAGTTCATGGTTTCTTCCTGTTTTTTTTTTTTTTTGGTAGAAAGATGGGGAAACATTTAAAAATCCAGGATTTTATTAGTGTTTAAGTTTCTTCTTCAGTTTCTATAGGAAATGATACACTTATGCATCTTCCTAAAATTTGAGACCAATGATATTAGCAATGTGGCTCTGCAGGATTATTGTGACACAACATCCAATTAAAATTATTTTTAATTTTCAAAAACATTTACATTCTGTCCTAGTAACAACTCTAATGACAGAAGGGAAAGAGTTGGGAGAACAGGGTTAAGTGACTTGTCCAGAGTCACATAGATAGGAAGTGTCAGAGGCCAGATTTGAACCCAGGTCCTCCCAACTCCAGGCCTCACACTCCAGCTATTGGACCACTTAGATGCCCCACACTTTTTATTTATTAACCTTGCCATATTATACAGCCAAATCTATAACTGGAAATAACTCTGCTGATTTTTAGGCAACTCTGTGATTACCTCTTATGCACTAATTCTACTGATTCTGTTAATACTTTTGGATTCAGTTTTTAATATAAGGCAGAGCCTTCTTGTATCAATGACATAGCATTCTTTAAAAAAAAAAAAACCCTTACATTCTGTTTTATGATAAAAAGCCACTATCAGTTTGAATTTTATTAATTGCAAAGTGTCTATAAAATTCAATACTCAATTTCTCTTACCTTTGAAAGATGTTATTATGACATGTAATTTCGCCAGTGTGGGGAGCTCTAGGTATGGAAATACCCTAAGATTAACAATTTTTCTGTAATTTATCATCTTAGAGAATTGCCTAGGGTTTTGCAGGATTACATGGCCTGTCAGTGTTCATGTAGTATCAGTGGCATACTTTGAATCCAGGTCTTATTGAATCGTTTCACTGAGGGAAACCCAAAATTCTGGGCCAATATATGTCAATTTATGTGGGATATTTACTATTTTCCTGCATATTTTATTAGAGTTACATAAAGACCAAAATGGCAGTGCTTGGTATATAGCACACTCCTTGCAGTAATTCCCTGTTCTCCATACTCTTTCCACCCCTTCCCAACATACCAAAAATTTAAGGGTTCAGAAACACTAATTTAATTATATGCTAAAACTCTTAAAAAAAAAAGACAAGACAAATAGTTTGTCACAGTTACTCTTTCTTGACAAGGTAGTGGATAAGCAATGCTTTAATGAACATTGAATTAAACTGATCTCCTTCTGAATATTGTGATTGGCACCTATTATGTACTATATTTCAGATTTTGCACATACATTCAGATGAAGTATTGTCCAGTGAGACCACAAGATGGCACTTGTCAGCTAAGCTCTGACTCAAGATGCCCAGGAGAGGTTGCTACAACTCAATACCACGTCCTGCCTTCTTTACAAGCTGACTGATTTGGTGATGAGTAAAAGTTATCTTCTCAGAAAATCATTGTCATGACTTCCTGAAGCATCAAAGCGATCGCTTTCTTAAAAACTGATGATGGCAAGCTTTAGTTTCAATGCCTTTTTCTTGTCTTTTGGAAAGGACAGTAGACATACATAAAGTATGGACCAGGAATATAGGATATGTAGACTTTGTTGAGGACATATTATTTTGAAAATGCTTCAGGGCTTGTATAACAAAAGTGGACTTTTCTCTGATCATTTATCCTTAAAAAATACTACCTTTCCAAATTTTAATGTAACAAAAAAATAAATACATTTTAAGATAAAAAATTAAAACAATCTAATTTATGTAGGTAGGACATTTTCTTTTTTGCTAAGCAGCAGTGAACTACATACAACAATATCAATGAGTTAAAACAAAACTTTTTTATTGGGTTCTTTTTTATATCATATAGTTGGGATTTTTAGCCTCTCCTTTATGACAACTCTTTTTTAAAATCACATTTAGAAATAAATTAAAAATACCAAATAGAATGACTCTCCCTGACAACACAGGCAACATTCTGTTCTATAATCTCTGACCTCCTCCATGAGGGGACTGAGGTATGTTTCGTGACCTATTCTCTGGAGTCAAGATTATTACAATTACTCAGAGTTTAGCTTCCATCAAAAAAATATTTTGGAACTCTTTTAAGTGAGCAAGTCTTGACCTTTCTTCTATCTACACTGAAGGAACTGCCCAGGTATGGAATTTGGAATTCTATTTT
Source organism: Monodelphis domestica (assembly GCF_027887165.1). Classification (NCBI taxonomy): domain Eukaryota; kingdom Metazoa; phylum Chordata; class Mammalia; order Didelphimorphia; family Didelphidae; genus Monodelphis; species Monodelphis domestica. The sequence goes on along the minus strand of NC_077230.1, from coordinate 186,663,040 downwards.
TCAATGGATTTCATTGAGGAGCAACATATATTTCACTGGGATACATATATTTCATTGGGATTAACTTATTATACCAAGTATATTTGTATTTCTTTAATGAACAGCTTCTACTTTGTAAAGAGAACATTAATGGTGGGGTTGAAATCAGTCAGAGTAATTTAATATTCTTTTGCCCTCGTACGTGTATCTCTTGTTCATCGAGATATGGTAGCGTTAGCCAGGAATAGTAAGACTGGAAGGCAAACCCAAAGCTCATCTAGACTGCTTTTATACAGAACTAGTGAATTGAATATGAAATTATAATCTTCAAATGGCCTCTTTTGCCCAGGGACATCATTAAAGTGGGCAAGAAAAAAAGCCAATGTTTCTGAAATCCCATTATGCTGGATATGTGACAAACCCCAAAGATGACATTTTATGGTTTGGTTAGATTTGCTCATAAACGACATCTTGTTTACTCACTTTACTTAAAGGTCATAATATAAGTATGTGAAAAGAGCCTTAGAGAATCATCTCTTCCAAGTTTCTTATTCTACAGATGAGGAAATTGAGATTCAGAGAGATGAGATGCCTTGACAATAAATAATACATAAGTGGTAAGAAACAAAACCCAAATTCAAACCAGGTCTCATGTTGGCAAATCCGGCACTCTTTCCACTGAGTCAAATTTTTACCTAACTATTCAATTACTTGAAACTGACCCTGTAGGTTGAGTAGGAAGACTATTTGGTTTGGATCCATAAGAATCCTGGTTATATCCCTTGTTTTATAAATGAGGTCTCTCCTGTGACCTTGGGTTTGTAATTGTGGAGTAGCTAGGTGGCTCAGTGAACAGAATGCTTGACTTCGAACCAGGAAGATTGAGTTCAAATCTGGTTTCAAATACTTCTTAACAGTGTGAACCTGGGCAAGTCACTTAACTTTGGGCTGCCTCAATTTCCCCTCCTATAAAATGAGGGTAATAATAGAACTTCTCTCCCAGGGTTGTTGTAAGGATAAAATATTTGTAAAGTGTATTGCAAACCTATATATAAAGTGCTTCATAAATGCTGGCTATTTAAGGAAAAAAGGATTAATAGTTTCCTTCAGATATCCATATGTTGAGACAGTTTATAGTAGTGACCTTGGAGACAGAAAAACTTACTTCTGACACATTTTCCATTGTGAACCCAGGCAAGTTACTTACTTTCCTAAAAATCAGTTTCTTATATCATAAGGTTATTTGGAAATAATATATTCAATTTTAAAGTGTTGTATCAATGTCATTTATGCTACTACTTACCAGCTGTGTGACCTTATATTTGCTCATTATCCTGAAGAGCTGAACTAGATACATTCTGAGATAAAATTTGAAGTTCTATGATTCAGTAATGCTAGAAATCCAATTTTTTTAGAGCCTTTCTAAGTAGCGTAGCAAAGGTGAATCCATGGTAATTCCCATAAATTCAACCAACAGGATAGACACATTTGACCTGTAAGTATAGACTTAAATGTCTTGATTCTGAGCAGAAATGAATTTTGTTTTCTTGATAAAGAGAGATTCATCACTTTTTTCAATTATCCATTTGTTATTAGCAAAGACAAGTTCTTATCTAATTACACACACCCATTGGGTCACTGATCATTTGAGTCATTGGTGCAGAGGTGATATCTGAGGCAGAGTAGGGAATGGAAGAGATTGCAGAGGAGAAGAATCTGGAACTTGGGGAAAGAGGCTATTAAGAATAGGAGATAGAGCTCAGAATATGGAGTAGGAATCACTGAGTTTAAATGCCCAGCTGTGTTTAGTCATTTCAGTCATGTCCCATTTTTTGTGACCATCCAGACTTTGATGATCAGTTTTGCATATAGGTAAGGAAAACCATTTCAGATATGATTAATTTTGCTATTATAAAGTATTTTCTTTTTTTTTTAACCCTTACCTTCCATCTTGGAGTCAATACTGTATATTGGCTCCAAGGCAGAAGAGTGGTAAGGGCTAGGCAATGAGGGTCAAGTGACTTGCCCAGGGTCACACAGCTAGGAAGTGCCTGAGGCCAGATTTGAACCTAGGACCTCCCATCTCTAGGCCTGGCACTCAATCCACTGAGCTACCCAGCTGCCCCATAAAGTATTTTCTTTAGCTATTTCTCTTGTTAACAACAAAAAAAGCAGACAGATTTTATATGAAATATTGAGAGGATAAAAGAAATGCAGCTTTTTGTGGTAGTAAAGATTTGGAAATTCAGGGGTTGTCCATCAATTGAGGAATGGCCAAATAAGTTTTGGTATATGATAATAAGGGAATACTATTATGCTATAAGAAATAAGCAGGATGATTTAAGAAAAATCCCAAAAGACTTACATGGACTGATGCAAAGTGAAGTAAGCAGAACCAGAAGAACATTGTACACAGTGACAGCAATATTTCATGATAAATAACTGTGAATTGCCTAAGTTATTCTCAGCAATACAGTGATCCAAGACAATCCCAGAGACTCATGAAAAATGTCATCTGCCTTTTTAGAAAGAACTAGAATCTGAATGCAGACTGAAGTATACTATATTCCTTTTTCTTTGTCTTTTTTTCTATTTGAGAACTCTTCCACAAAATAAAACAACTAATACAGAAAAAATGTTTTACATGCTTACACATGTAAAATCTATATCAGATTGCTTGCCATCTCAGGGAGGGGAGAGGGCAGGGAGGGAGTGAGGGAGAAAGGATCAGAAGAAGGGAGAAAATCTGGAAATCAAAACTTAAAAAATTTGAATGTAAACATTTGTTTTTAATATATAATAGGAGGAAAAGAAAGTGGTTTTTTTTAAGGGGAAAAATTATTTTGAAGCCAGTATAAAATCAAATATCCTGGGCCAACATCCTTGACTACTTTTTGTGGGTCATTTCCTCTACATCTTTGAAGAATATCTACATATTCTTAATTGTCAAGTAAATCACTTATTTCTTGGTTGGCAGACTTAGTGCTTTTATGAATGCACAAAGATTTCCAAAGAGATTATTGATGATTTATCAATTTGTACTTTTATTGTCCAGCTACTAGTATTCTCCACAATTTAGGACAGATTCTTTTCTTAGTTTTATCTGATCTTAGGCATGTGCTGTATGGGTATTATTCCTTCCTCTCTAAAAACTCATTGGTGCTCATCTGTTTAGAATAAAGTCTCTGAAACTTTGTGAAGGACTACTGAACGGGCATGAGGAGTGAGCAGTTAATCCATTTATTCATTGATTTTATGTTTGTGTTGGGTTTGGGAAGAGAAGCAGTAAGGCATTTTCATTGTATATTTTTTCCTTTTGAATTCCACCAGCCTTCCCTCCCTTTCCCTTTTCTTTCCTCCCTCCCCTCTTACCACCTGCCACATACACACAGAGAGCATACAAGCAATCCCATGGGAAAATAAAACTATTTAAATGACAGACTTTGAAAATAACAATAGAAGACCAGTTATTTCCCAGATTGGAAAGGACTATTTTAAATTGTTAGAGAATTTGTCAGAATTTCAGTGGATGATAACATATTATAATGTCCTCTGCTAGACCTATGAATGATAAAAGCAAATTAACTTAGGGATAACATTGGGATCTGAGAATCTATTAATAGAGTAGCTGGGTTGTTGCCAAAGTGGGAAAAGCACAGAAAACCCATCTTGGGTTTTGGCCTTTCCTTTCTCACTGTTGAATAAAATGCTTAAAACCTATTCTCATAATCTATTAACTCTAAGTATATTCTAGGATTCATGGATTATCTGTAGCAAGCTTTTGAATCTTTTCCTAATCTACTATTTCCTGTCTGGGCTCTATTTCTGTTAATGGTATCACTAGGCTTATACATTTCAAATCATCTTTGATTCATTGGATCATAGATTTAGAGCAAAAAGGAACTTAGATACTATTGAGTTCAACCCTTTTATTTCACATATGAGGAAATTAAATCACAAAGAGGGAAGGAAAGAACCAAGAATTTATTAAGTATTTATTAACTAAGTGCCAGGAGGCAGCTAGATAGTATAGTAGATAGAGCTCCTGTCTTGGAGTCAGGAAAGCTGATCTTCCTGAGTTCAAATCTGTCCTCAGACATTTAACTAGCTATGTGATCTTGGTCAAGTCATTTGACCCTGTTTGCTTCAATTTCCTTGTATGTAAAATGAACTGAGAAGAAAATGGCAAACTACTTCAATATCTTTCCCAAGAAAACCCCAAATGAGATTATGAAGAATCAGACATGACTGAAACAACTCAACAACAACAAAAATAAATCAGGCACTGTCTTAAGCAATTTTCAAACATTATCTTATTTGATTCTCACAACAACCTTGGAAAGTAGGTGCTATATCTGACATAAACAGCAATTAAATGAATTTCCCAGCTGATGTAGCTGGTCTTGCTGACTCCATACCCAGTGCTCTATCCAATTTACCTCTAGTTGGCTAGAGATTAAATGAGCAGTGGTATCTGAACCTAGATTTTACCAACTCCAAGTCTAATCAATATCTTCTCCACTGTGTCATGTTTTAGGTACCCTTCATCCCACCCAGCCAATTTTAGAATTATAGATTTAGATCTAGAAGAGATCTTTGAGTCCAGCCCTCTCCTTTTACAGATGATAAATCTGAGGCTCAGAGGAGTCAAGTGCATGTTGTTGTTGTTGTCATTCAGTCATATTGGCCATTTCCTTCTTTGGCTTATTTTACAGATGAGGAAACTGAGGCAGACAGGATGAAGTGATTTGCCCAGGATCACACATCTAGGAAGTATCTAAGACTGAATATGAACTCAGGAAGATGACTATAATAACTTAAATGAAAATAACACCAAAAGGAAGCAAAATGTTGAAAAGTTAAAATAAGCAATCTTAGACTTGGAGAAGAGATAGTAAAAAATATGTCCTTCCTCTCTTTAGCAGACAGGTATGGAGATACAGGGACAGAGTCATGATACCTTCCTTGTCAAATATAGCCACTATATCAGTTATTATGATTTTTTTTGCTTAATGTTTTTTGTTATAAGCAAGATTTTAATTTGAGAGGAAGAGGAGAATGGGATGGCATATCTGGAAATGACTGCTATTAAAACAAAAGATATGCATGTCTTTTTTTTTTTTTAAGTCCAATGTATAAATGTAGTTCACTCCCAGATGAATAATGGTTGTCTGCTGGGAAATGATTGTTACTAGCAGCTCATCCCTCCTGGACTTCTTGACACTTGGAACAAATCATTGCTTTGGTTTTCCTGGGATTGACTAAGAGGAAAGACTTTTTTTAAACTTAAAGTAAATGTCAGTTGTGTAATTCTAGAAGATTCTGTTCTTTTTCTAGTCAAAACCAAATAATGAAGAGTTTTGAATTCAGCCTTGTTTTAGATGGGAAAGGGAGAAAATTCCCAAAGACAGTCCCCCCTCCTTTCTTATTCTTTTTTAAAAGGGAGATACTTAAAAAAAATTCTTACAATACATTTTCATTATTAGCTATCCCACTCCTGAGTCCAATCTATGGAAGCATTTTATTGGTGAGCATGAAGGAGACAAGATGATAAAGTTAATATGCACATAGTTAAGACAAATTCGGTGTTTTTTTTAGAATTCCTTTTTTTCTTCAAAAAATATTCCGTTTTCCAGTAAATTGGATAGATTGATTTCTTTGCCAATTCACCACATCCAAGGAATCTTAAGTAGAGAGGAATGAAAGTAACCTATTAGCATCTAACACTTAATTCTATTTATGTCTATAAGAAGAAATCAGAGAACCTTTCTCAACATTAGTCAGTTAATAAACATTTTATAAGTACCTACTCTGTGCCAGGTACTGTGCTCAGTGCCATATTATTATAGAGCATTTCTACTTCTAGGAGAACAGGTTTGCTGAAATTTACTTGGCACTCTTTTCCTTTCAGGCTCTAAGATTGATGTTGCTAAAGTTTATTTCATCTTAAAGAAAAAGATGGATGCACAAAATCCATGAAATGATCTTAACTCTTATTTAAAAAAAAAACCCCTCTTACCTACTATCTTAGAATTGATTCTAAGTATTGGTTTCCAGGTAGAAGAGTGGTAAGGGCTAGGCATTTAGGGTTAAGTGACTTGTCCAGAGTCATACAGCTAGGAAGTGGTCTGATCTGAACCCAGGACCTTTCATCTCCAGGCCTGACAATCTATCCACTGAGCAACCTAGTTGCCCCATTAATGTTTTATTTTTTAAACATTTTCATGTTGGCAGAGAAACCATTTGCAATAGCTTGCCAGTACATGCTAAAGGAAAGAAAAAATAGAATGTGCAGGGTTCTATAGCAAATGTAGAGTTTTATCATTTCTTTCCTTACTTTGCTATAATGGGTTGATTTTTGATAGGAGCAATAGGAAAACAAAACATTTTTTATTCCATTGCCAGTGTCTTTCTGTTTTCCAGTCCCTAGGGTGAAGCACCCTAAGGATCAACTAACAATGTTAGTGCACTAAACCATGCAGGCAATATTTGAAACAAAATGCTTGTTCACAGCTGTATAAATTATTCAATCTGCTTGCTGAAATATAAACATCCAAAATTAGCATGTGCTTTGGGTTTTGAGCAAACTGAAATTGTTTGGATAAGTTTAAAAATTGGCCAGTTTTTTCCCATAAAAAAACCATTGCCCTGGGCACCGTGACACTCCTACTACCAATGACTTTCATTTGGGGAGGGAAGACCTTATAGTTGTCAACATACTTTCATGCATATTCAAGAATATACAGTACTATCAGGACCTTCAGGATAGTGAATTGGGAAGGAGAAAAAATTCGAAATGCTGTCCTTTTCCATTCAGAAAACTATCTACAAGTTAGGAGTATTTTCACATGAGAATAGCATCAGGAGAAAAATAGACAAAATGTTTGTATGCGAGTCTCCTCTTCTTATCTGACACAAAAGATTCCATTTCATTTATGTTGTTATTGAGGGACCCATGGTGCTGCTTTAACTTGAAATTTTCATTATGTACCTTTAATCAATACCTTCTGTTGATATTTTTCCTGCCATACCTGATTGGATATCACATAGAATGCCATCTGTGTTGGGGTTGGGCTCACGTATAGAATATCAGATGTTAAATTTGGCTGGAATTAGAATGGGTAACTCTGGCCCTTCCCCAAACTAGTCCGTGTATAATTCTTCACACTACAGACTCTGCTAATTAGCCTTGTAAAGCCACATCCTAGATTAAAGCCAAGGAAAGTTTACTGTTTTGGAGCAGGCTGAAATAGGCTTTCCCTAGTAGTCTTAAGAGAGCCTAAAAATGCATTTTGGGACACAAGATCATGTAGATTTGTTTCTCTGAGATATTACACAATGTTTGCTGCTGAGTACCTGAGGAATTCTAATTGAATAGGACCTTTTCTGAAATTATCTCCAAGCTATCTTGCATTTATCTGGTTTGTACATATGTCGTGTATCCATTAGAGTGAGCTCTTTAAGAACAAAGATTATTTTTTGCCTTTCTTTGTTTAGGTAGCATTTAGCCCAATACCTAGCACATAGTAGGTTCTTGGTTGGTATTTGTTGATTTGATTGGAAGGAATTTACTGGGAGATAATCAACTGAGAAGAGGCAATAGTTTTTTTTTTTTCTGCCTGGCATTAAAAAAAATTTTTTTTAGATTTTATTAAATCTTTATTTTCATAAGAAATTTCCACATAAGTTTTCTGAAGTTATATGATCCAAATTGTCTCCCTACCTTTTTCCCTCCCATCTCCCAGAGCTGGCAAATAATTCAATCTGGATTATACATGTATTATCATGTAAAACATTTTCATATTCATTTTTATGAATATGTGAATAATTGTATAAAACCAAAACTCCAAAACATATTCCAAATAAGAAAGTGATAAATCATATGCTTTCATCTGCATTCCTGATCCAACAGTTCTTTCTCTTGAGATAGATAGCATTCTTTTCCATAAATCCCTCAGAATTTCTCTGGATCACTGTTTTTCTGTTAGTAGCAAAGTCTATCACATTTGATTGTTCCATAGCATTGCTGTTACTGTGTACAATGTTTTCCTGGTTCTTCTTATCTCACTCTGAATCAGTTCATATACATTCTTGACATTAAAAATTTTTTTAATTAAAAATTTATTTTCAAATACATGTAGAAACAATTTTTGACAATTGTTTTCTAACATTTTGTGATTCAGTTCTCTTCCTCCCTACTTCTCTATCCCTGATATAGTGACTAGTCTGATATAGGTTATACCAATACTTTCACTTAGTATACTTTTCCATATTCCCCATGTCATGACTGAAAACATGTATCTCACATACAAGAAAAAACTCATAAAGGAAATAAAGTAAAAAATGCTTTCATCTGCAATCAGATTCCAACAATTCCTTCTTTGGCTGTGAATATGATTTTTTTTTCCTTCATGAGTCCTTTGGGGCTATATTGGAAACATGTTTTGCTAATGATAGTATTTCTATTATTGTATATGCTGTTCTCCTGGTTCTGCTTATTTCACTTTGAGTCAGTTCATATGAATCTTTCCAGGTTTTTATGAACTCCTCTTATTCAACATTTCTTGTAATCCAATAGTATTCCAACCACATACCACAGCATTGTTCAACCATTCCCTAATTGATGGACTACCTTGCATTTCCAATTCTTGGAAGGCACTAATCTTAAATGGATCAGGAAAGGCTTCCTATAGAGGGTAGAATTTTAGCTGGGACTTGAAGGAAGGCAGGGAAGCCAGAAGTCAGATGTCAGGAAAGAAAGAATTCTGGGCATGAGACAGGAGATGTAGTATTTTGTGTGACTATCATCAAGGAGACCAGTGTCATCTGATCACCAAGTTTACATGTGTAAGAGCTGTGTGTATGAGGAAGAAGATAGTAGGTTGTAAGAAAACTGAAAAGGCTGAGGGAGATTAAGCTAAGAAGTTATTAAGTGACTGACATGTTTTACCATGGTTCTGCATGCCACATGTGAGGGTTTTGCTAAGGAAAGATGTGGGGACATTTTGCAACCAAGTATTTAAACCTGGTAAGAATCCCTGGATTCAATTAAATTCAGTCAAAAAAACCTTTATTATGTCTTGTGTTCAAAGTACTATGCCAGATTCTACCTCTGTGAAGACACAGTCCTTCTCCTCAAGGAGCTCATTGTGATCTGAAGGAATGAGATTTTTTTTGTGTAGCCCCTGGGACATCTCTATCACATGCAGGTCCCCCGGAAATGCTCAGCTTTGTGTTTTTAAAAATAAACTTTACCTTCTGTCTCAGAATCAATTGCTTCCAAGGCAATTTTTTAAAAAAGTAAAGGCTAGGCAACTGGGGTTAAGTGACTTGCCTAGAGTTGTAGCTGAGGCTATATTTGATTCTCATCTTCAGACTTGGCTCTCTTTCCAATGAGCTACCCAGCTGCCTCACTAACTCAGCAAGAATTTATTTAGCACCTGCCATGTGCTAGGGATTGTGTGGACACTAGAAGTAAAAATATAATGAATAACTCAGTTTCTTCTTGCAAAGAGCTTATATTCTAATGGGGAAGACAACTCTGTGTGTGTGTGTGTGTGCATGTATAAAGAATAAATCCAAAGGGGTTAAATAAAAGGAATCTTGAGAGGGAGAGGACTAGCAGTAGAGGTGGCCAGGAAAGATGTAATAGAGAAAGTATTGCTCTTGCTTTGACTTGAGGGAAGAGAGAGTTTCTGTGGGACTGAGGTGAGGAGGGATTGGCTGTATCCTGATATGAGAGACAAATGGGAGATAGAGAGTTATGTGTGTGGAGCAGAGAGAGATAAGTTTGGCTGGATCCCAGATGAGGGAAGGAGGAATAAGGTACAAAGGAGGCTAGAAAAATAGGTTGGGGTTGATGGTGAAGGACTTTGAAAGCCTGAGGCAACTGGAATCTATTGGACTTAACTGAGAAAGGGGGTGACATGATCAGATCTGGGCTTAAAGGACAATCACTTTGGCAGTAGGGTGAAGGTTAGAAGACTCGACTTCCTAAATTGAAACCTGATAGACACTTACTAGCTATGTGACCTTGGATAAGTCATTTAACCCCATTTGCTTCAATTTCTTATCTGTAAAATGAGCTGGAGAGAGAAATAACAGACTGCTTTAGTATCTTTGCCAGGAAAACTCAAATGAGATCATGAAGAGTCAGGCATGGCTGAAATGAAAAAGCAACAACAATAATCTAAGTGAAGGGTGATGAAGGCTTAAATTAAGGTGGTAGTTTGGGGAGTATTGGAGTTTTGTAAGTAGAGAGGTCAGAGCAAGAAATGTGGAAGCAGAAACAGCAAGATTTGGCAGCTGATCAAATAAAGTAATTCAACACTCCCTGTAAATCCTGAGTCCCTAGAGATGTCTCTACTTTTACCAGCCAACCACAGCACAGATTAGTTCAAACAAAAACAAATTAAAAAACTCAAAAAAATGAAAAGAGAGGGATTTCCTCCAACCCATGCATCATGTCCATGAAATACACCCTTCCACAAATGATCAAACCACCACACCACTTAACAGAAACCAAAGGAAACATTTAAATATGAAAAATCAATAGGTGTAGGAGATCACTCAGGTGACTAGGGAATATCCACAGAAGATACACAGATCAGGAATACATGTCCAAGGACCATATATTGGCAGGCACATGTGTGAACAGGACACATCTGTGGTTATAATATCTCATTTACCCAGTGCTACAGTAATGATGAAGTCCTGTGGTGTCAAAATACTATTTTTTGCTATTCTCCACTGGCATCTTCATCTCTATTGTTATTATGGTCTTCATTAGGCATTCTTTTACTGGTCCTTACTGAATATCTATTAGGTTTGCATTAAGTAAGTTTCTTTCTGCTCCTAATATAATGGGGTCTTGGAGCATCTCTAGAAACTTTGAGATAAAAAACTCTCTACCTAAACGATACTAGTATATGCCAGACCCTTGTTTATACTAGCTTCTGGGTTTCACCTCTTCAGACCATTTGCTAGAACCATTCTGCCTGGCTTCTTAAGAGTTTCAATGCAGGAAAGTCTTTTTCCTGATAAGTAACTCTTGGGTCAAAGCTGTACTCAGCTAAACTAAGGGACTGCTTGTCTAGAGCCAAACCTAGTGTTCCTACACCAAAATTGTTTCTTCCTTTGACTCATATCTAGGATCAAATGTAGCCTGTTACTCCAAACAACCATCTGAGGCAATATGAAAAATTCCCAAATACCTGACTAAGAGTCAGAATTCTAGAGCAAAAGCTAAGGAAGGGAAGAGCTACCCTTCTAACCTACATTCATACTTTTATTATTTATAATCACATATTTATAATTATAGATTACATGTGACACATATGTATATATGTATGTGTTTATGAATATAGAATTATATATAATAAAGGCAAAGAAGCATATCAGTAGCAAAACCCCTGCTTTTTTTTATGTCAATTACCTTTTTATCTTGGATATTCTCTCATCCTTTGACTTCTCTGATACTGTTCTTGTACCTCTTCCTACATATGTGATCAGACTTATTCATCTCCTTTTGCTTGATAACATATCTCCTGTCCCCTGATATGTACATCTCTCCCTCTCCCAAGGCTCCATTCTGTGCCCTCTTCTATTTTCATTTATTACCTGGTTCATCTATTACCTCTGTACCTATAACTTCAAAATCTAAATATCTACACGTAAACTCTAGTTTCATGATACTCATTACCTATTAGATACCTCCATTTAGTTATCCCATTGGTATTTTAAACTCAACATATATTAAATATAACTCATTTTCTTTCTCCCTTGAATCCATACTTCCTCCTATTACCCCTATTTCTATTAAAGGCACCACCATCTTTCTTGTTACCCAGATTTGAAAACTCATATTCAGCATTTTAAAAAATGCTTATTTTGATTTTCAATTAACAAGTTTTTGTTTTCTCTCCTCCTCCTAAATTGACTCCAACTAAATTGAACAAGTAAAAGAAAAAAATCCTTGTAATAAATATTCACAGTCAAACAAAACAAAAATATTTGTCTTGTTCTGTGCCCAGAATCTTACCACCTCTCAGGAGATGGGCAGCCTGCTTCATCACTGGTCCTCTGAAATTGTGGTTGGTCACTAAAATGATCAGAGTTTTATGTCTTTCAAAATACTATGTTTTTATAATGCTGTAGTTACTTTATAAATTATTCTCTTTGACTCAATTCATGCACATCTATCTAGGTCTATCTGAGAACATCCCCATCATCATTTCTTATGACATAATAATATTCTATTATAGATATTGGCCATGATTTGTTCAACTGTTCCCCAATTGATAGATACGCCTTTAGTTTCCAGTTTTTTGCCATTACAAAAATAGTTGCTATACATAATTTTGAACATATGGGTCCTTTTGTTCTTTTTCTTTGATCTTTGGGGTGTAGGTCTGGTAGTGTATCATTGGATCAAAGGGTATGCAGAGTTTACTGACTTTTTAGGCACAGTTCCAAATTCCTTTCCAAAATGACTGGATCAATTTTCAGCTCCACCAACAGTGTCTTAATGGGACCATTTTCTCACAGTCACTTGAACCTTTGTCATTTTTTTTGTCATCTTTTTTGATGGCTATGAGGTGAATTCTCAGAGTTGCTTTAATTTGCATTTAGCTTGAATTTCTTCCTTTAAAGATTCTTCCCTCTCCTTTGCCCCTCCCCCCACATTTATTCAGTTGTCAGGTCTTATCAGTTTTACCTTTTCTACATTTCTTGTTTACTTCCTCTTCTTTCCACTAATGGAACCATCACCCTAGTTCAGGACTTCAAATGTTGTAAGGGCTTCCTTTTTCTCCTCATTCCCAAACTCATTTCTAGTTGATCCTCTACATAGCGGCTAAGTCTTCCTAAAACTGAAGCTTAATCATATCATTTCCCTGTTCAAAAATCTTTAGTGGCACCCTATTTTCTCTAGGAAAAAACCCCACCCTACTTTTCCAAACTGATTCCACGTATTTTCTAGCCATAATGGCCTGTTTGCTCTTCTGCAAACTTGACATTACATTGGTGACCTTTGAGCATTTCCACAAACTTGTCTTCCATGATGGGAATGGACTTTTTCTTCCCTACCACCATTCAGAATCCATTTCTTCTTTTATGATTTTACTTGGCTACCTCTTCTTATGGGAAACTTTTTGATTCCTCATCCTACTTACTAGAGTTCTTCCTCAAATTATCTTCTGTCTTCTTATATGTGTACATGCTATATTCTCAAATAGGATGTAAGCTCCCTCAAAGCAGGAATTATTTTTTTTGCTTTCCTTTTTCTTTTCTTTTCTTTTCCTTTCTCTTTCCATTTCCTTTTTATTTTCCTTTGCCTTTTTAAAAAATTCCTTTTCCTTTCCTTTCATTCCTTTTTCTTTTCCTTTTACCTTGCCTTGCCCTTGCCTTCCCCGATCTTCCCTTCCCTCCCTTCCCTTTTCTTCTTTCCTTTCCTTTTTTGTGTATTTCTGGTATTAAGAACAATGCCAAAAAAAAGAATGTTTGTTGAATTGAAATAAAAACTGGAGTACAAGTTAGAATATGACTATAAAGGGGATGGATCACAAGAAGATGGAGAGACTAAAAGGGACACTTCTTCAAAATACTTCTTTTCACTTAATGTAGGGGGTCCATAGTTTTGGTGTCTTCTTTTACTCTAAGACCTGATAGATATTACCTAGGAGGATGAATATAGTCCCCTTTGGGCAATACCTATATTGGATATAAACTTATCTTACTAGGATACTTATTTTTGTTTTGAATTTAACATTTGGGAAATTAATCACTATAAGAAGGAGTACCTTAGAAACTCAGTAACTCTGGAAATAACCATGGCATTCTCTGGGTTCTCAACCAATAAATAATCTACAGGATTTTCATAGGAGCTACAGCTTGAAGGGACCTTAGAGATCACCTAATCCTTTTATAAATGAAAAAGCCAACCTAGAATGGCGACATGACTTGACCAAAGACACACAGTGGAGAAGCTGGAGTTTGAACTGAAGTCCTCTGCATGCAAAATATAGAACCTTCTTATTTGTTGAATTGAATTGACTAATGAACTTCATCAAAGAATAATTTCTTCTAGCATATGACTGCCCTTGATTTCGGTAGCATTTTTTTTTGTGACCCTTGACAGTGTAGAGTATCATATGTGCAGAAAAAGTGCATCAGTGTTAACTAAAACATGCAGAGTACTTTATTAAACCTCCAAACAGCCAGCACATGCTTAGAATTATTGGGCTTTGCTCATCTGTGGTTTGCCGAGCATTGCTTTCATTTCTGGCTTTGCTCTTTCTTTCCCACAGCTGTGCCTTGTTTTCTCCCTTATTTGGCCCCAACCTGATTATACAGCTTACAGCCCTCCAATAAGCACCCCAATATTCTCCTCAGTTTACCCATTAAAAAAATTTCCACAGCTCATGGACTGACTTTCTGAGGAAACTCATTTGAAAAGAGATGCATTGCTCTGAGGCAGTTATTTTGTATCATGTTACAGACTAAAATGCAATTCTGAGCCCTTCCTATCTCAGACTAGGATGGTTAAAATTCCAGGTGACAGAATCTTCTCTTTTCCTCAAGATAAAGTTATGGTCATGTAGCTGAAGACCCTTCATTCACTCCTAGACTCTGGTTAAGTCTGGATGGTTTGGGGAAAGTGTTTTATTAACTCTCAGAGGTAAGGAGTTTAAAGCTGCTAGATAAATCCATGTCAAAGAATACTGCAAATTCTAACAAACACATTCTGTGGCACATTCCCAGGATCAAGAATGTGGTAATGGATTCCTTTTCCAAGGGCTAGGGCCTGAGTGAGACATTCCAACAACTATGTTTGGTCATGGGGGGATGCACAGGCCGAGTCATTTGTCACAAGGGATAAATTACCACAAGGAGAAAAATAGTGTTTTCACTATGTCCTTTAAGAAAAGGCCAAGGAGGGGTCTTTACTGTCTCAGCTAACAGAGGTGAGGAATCCTCAAATCCAGCTATATTTGTCAGGTATCTGTGATAAAGCCACACTTCTACTTAATGTTGCATTTTCCAATAATGTTATTTATTAATGTCTAGGATTCTGTAATAATATTCAGATGATGCAGTATTTAGGAACCCCCAACTGAAGTATGAGGGAGGGTCACCAGAGTAGTGAGCCTCTCCTTTTTAACTGGAACTGTCTAGGAAAATTATCCTCAGAGTTCAAAGTTAGAGATTCCATGCCTTTTTTTGTTAAAAAAAAAAATCAACTTGAACCCATAAAGGAAGAAAAAAAGAAATCTTTCTGTCTAAAGTTTTGACCATTACAAAGTCAATTTGTCTTTTCTACAACTGATTTTGTTCCTCCATTCAGCTGCCTGTAAAAGTTCTAAGGAGGTAATGGCTTTGATTTTGTCAGAACTATTTTTTGAGAGCTGAGCTGTCGGTGAAATGCTTGGCATCAGCTTAATTTCTTCTTTATAATTCCTTGTTAGAAATGTGGCACTTAAGTGGACCATTGTGAGGACTCTCAGTTAGTTTGCCAATTGGTTAAGATGCACATTTTCTGGAAATCATGAAATAGGCAGAGAGAAAATCCCAGAGAGGTGTGTGCATTTCTCAGGAGAAGAACAAATATTATGTGGGAAAAGGACTTTGGATTTTCTCCTCCCCACTAGTGTGACAGTCAGGTTCCGGAATCTATCTCTGTTTACCTTCTTGATTGCTGCACTATATTGAAAGGATTAGAATCAGTAGAAGAGGGTTGTTTGCAAAGTCTGTTTGCCAGTACTGGTCAGTCAGGCAGAGGAAAGGTTTCTGAGGACTTGAATAAAAGGCCATGCCAGAGAAGTGAGGTTTCTATGTCTGTTCCGTATTTCATTAAGGAGGCTTTGTCTGCCTGCCCAGGCAGGCCACTGAAGGGCTTTTCTTATTATGAGACAAAGAGGATTTGCAAAGTTTTTGTTACTAGAGACTCTGGTAAAGGAAGGCACATGAGGCACAGTGGCTATGCTGGGTTAGAAGTAATCTCCCTTCTGTAAAAGTTCTGGGTCATTATTCTCTGAAGAACGGAAAATAATTAGCTTTGGTTTCAAAAATAGTTTATACTCGTTATAAGTGAATTGTGACACATCAATTTCCAACTTGGAATAACTTTAAATGACTTTATTTTCTTCTGAGGGTGAACTTAACTGACCCCATTTGGCTGTAACTTCGCAGGATAAAATTTTAATTGTTAGAGGCAAACCTTTTCCCTTTCATCATTTACTGTCTTTTCAAGGGAAGGAGTTTATTGAGGATATACTGTACTTATAAGCTTAGGAACCCCTTTATTCATGTGAGTTTTTAAAAAATCTTTATAAAAAATTTGCTTTGATTTATTTATGTTTCCAAAGAAACATATATTTTTTTAATGAAGGAAACTTCACTAATTTGGTTGCTATTGCCAATTTTCTTTTCTTTCGTTCTTTTTAAAATTAAATTATTAACATTTAACATTTTACAGAAACCTAGAGATTTAAATATTCAGCAGATTTTTTAAATTTAGGCATCTTTCCTTTTAAAATACAATGCTTAATATAATTTCCAAACATTTTGCTTCATGTTGAAATATTTCTCTGGGGTCATAGGCACCTGGTTGTTGTAGTATTATCGTTCATGTTTGCTGCACAATAAGAGTAGTAACAGTTGGGACCAAGGGGGAGGTCAGCCTTGAATGCTCTGGATTTGGGAAATTAAAGGAATATAGAACATGCCAGGTGGTTGAAATGGGAGAAAGACAATCCTCTCTACCACTGTGTCATTCCTGTACAGTGAGAAAACCTGTGATTTCATAAATAAAAAATTATCTGAAATAATTGAGCCCTTTGCTTTGAATTGTCTGTCAGTTTTTGACCAGCTTAAAAAATTTTGACAAAGCTGAAAAGATTTCCTTACTGAAAATTCTAATGATCATATATTATTCTAAAGCTGTAAAGTGTTTAAGTTTGGGCACCAAAGGCTAACAATCACAATTTAGAATTTTTAAAAGATTAAAAAAAGAGATTTCTTTTTGTTATAGAAGCTATGATTTATCTTAGTCATTTTATACTCTAAAACTGTCTAAACTTCACCAGAAAAATTATTCAAAACTGAAAAACATTCAGTATGGAGATTATAAATATGTATATATAATATATATGCATACATATGTACTGAGCAGTATATTTGTATCTATTTGTCCTTTAGTTGGCAAGGAAAATACATCATTACTATAAGTGTTTGTGATTGCTGGGGAAAAGACCAATGACTCACTTATTCCATCAGGGATATGAAGAAGCTAGATAGATTCTCTCGAATATGATTAGTAGTTAGTATCATCAATATTTAGTCAAACATGTAACAAAAGAGAGATTAGACCTTATCCTAGCAACCAGTGAACATTGAATGGATAATTTGTGTTGTAAATTATTTTATACAATACCAAGGTTATACTATATGCATATATTAAAAAGATATGCATTTTGGGAACTTTCACTGATGAAATTCTCTCCACAACTGGAGATAAGAATGCAACCTGCCTTTGACTTAATAAATAAATCCAAGAGAATCTCCCAACACGCAAAGGATCATACATCTACTAAGTGACAGAGGGAGAATTTGAACCCAACTTCACATTAGTCAGCCCCTGAGCATTTATTAGGTGCCTTTTATGTGCTACATACTAGACCCTGGGAATAGGAATATAAAACTCAAACAGTTATTGAGCTTATATTCTGTCAGGGAAAACAATGTGTACACATATGAGTAGACACATACATGAGAGACAAACTAGGGGCAAGAAAGATAGCTGTTGGACCTGGAATCAGGAATACTGAAGTTCAAATCACTACTCAGACACTTACTAATTCTTGACTTGTAAGTGCTTGTTGGCTTGATCCTGGGCAAATGACTCAACTTCTGCTTAACTCAGTTTCTTCATCTGTAAAATGAGGATGATAATAATACCTATTTCCCAGGTTTGTTGTGAAGATAAAATGAGATATTTGCAAAGCACTTTGCAAGTCTTAAAGTGTTATATAAATGCTAATCAAAATATATACAAAATAATTTTGTGGGGTGGTGAGTGTAGGGAAGAAGGCAGTAACACCTGAGGTTTCACTTAGAAGACATCATTCCAGAGGAAAATATTTCTTTTGTACATGGATCCTTGATACTTTCCTGTCTCTTCTGAGAACTTATTAATAATTCCTTTTCTCTTATCATAAATTTCTCTTTTATGTGACTATTTCCCTGCCACTTATAAGCATTCATTGATTTCCCCATACTTAAAAAACTACATACAAAAAAACACCCTTCATTTTACCTTGCCATCCCACCCCTTTAAGTTGCCATCACTACAGATCTCTCTCTCTCTCTCTCTCTCTCTCTCTCTCTCTCTCTCTCTCTCTCTCTCTCTCTCTTTCTCTCTTTCTCTGTCCAAATAGTCAATTCCATTTCTTGACCACTTGCAATCTGACCCCACTATTCTTCTGATACTGTCCACCTAAAGTTACTAGTGATCTTTTGGTTGCTAACTCCAATGCTCTTTTCTCATTTTCCTTCCTCCTTCATTTCTCTGCTGCTTCTGACATTATAGTCCATTCTTCCTTTTCTTCCATGACGTCCTTCATGCTGATCTTTCCTGGTTCTTCTACCTTTCTGATGACTCTTGCTAAATCTCCTATTTTGACACGTTTGATATGTGTTCTTTAAGTGGGGGGGGTACCCCTGAAGATTCTAGTATAAGCCCTCTTCTGTTCTCCCTCTTCTTTTTTGCTTATCTCATCTACTCCCAGGGTTTCAGCTTCTCATAGTGGTATCCAGAGGTGTAGGGTATTTAGTCACAAATAATTTTCTTATATCCTAAGTATCTTGTCTCTGGTTTCCTTCTTCCCTTCACTCCACTGCTATGACATGTACTAGTACAGAACTCTAAAGTCTTGAGGCACGGAGGAGAACATTGATTGATTTTCCTCTGCCCAGAGTAAAACCCATGATAGAGGATTGACCCCAAATACATTTCAGTTATTCTTTTCATTGTTCCCAGAAGCTCCTTTCTTTAGCCAGCTTTATGGAGAAAGATGTTCTTTCATCCTCACTCCTTACTCAATTGTACTCTCTTTCCCTTGCTTGGTTAGGCTGAGCCACTGCTGTAGGGGTCACAACCAGGCAAGGGACTCCTAAAGCAGGGCTCTGAGACACAAGTCTGTTAAATTGTTTGTACTGGCACCACTCAATGTTAGAGTGAACTGACAGTAGGGGCTCTGAGCTTTTAATTTCTCCCAAGTTATTTCACAAGACTTTTACCTTGTTCAGCAAATCAGTCTTCTAATGGATTCAACTTTTGTTGCTATAGATTTGGCACATTGTTTTTTTTATTGTTGTAGTTTGTGTTTTGGGGGTTGGGTTTGTTTTTTTTTTTTAGTTTTGAGGTTACAAAGTTTTGTGAAAAGCAACTACTCTGCTGGATGCTTTGGCTACTTTGTCATCATGCCACCTAACAGGCTTTTTAAAAAGATGTGTTGAATTAAATGTTTATTGAATTCTATATTGAATTTTTCCTGCCATTTCTGTATTTTGAGTCATTAAGTATTCAGATCCTTTGACCTTGAGCTCATACTGAATTGAGGTGGCTGATAAATCTCCTTAGCTGATGGTCTCAGATTCCTAGGTCTTCTGTCCTGGAGAGGAATATTAGATTTGGGGGCTCCATGTTACAAGATGAGCTGCCTAGGTTAAAACCCAAAGCACCTTTTTTAAGGATTGGCATGGTAGAAAGCCATAAATACCAGGGTGAATTCTGGAACTCTGTGGGCTCATGCTTATTATCTAATACCTCTAAACTACTTGGTGTTCTTTTCAGAAGAAGGAGTGGATGAGGTAAGAACTAAAGAAATGAGATAAGGATGGGAGACTCTAAATCCAAAGTGTGTGTGAAAGATTACAGAAGAGAGGAATGCAGCGAAGAGCTCTTCTGTGGTGGGAACACCAAGGTGCTGACCTAGAGATAGACCTAAACAGATTTTGTGGAGAATGGAAATATATCTATGTATTAGGATGGGAGTGACTGCAGCAGCCTCATCATAAAGTCATGTATTTAGATCTGAAAAGGACTTTAGAAGTCATCCAGGCTGACCCACTCATTTTACAAAACTGAGGTCTAGAGATGTAAAGTGATTTGTTCAAAGTCACACAGTGAGTGGCAACGTTGGATTTTAGGTGCAGGCTCATTGACTGCATATTAGGTGGTCTTTATAATGTGTCATCCAAGGTAAGCTGGCTGGTCAGGCATACAGCAGGAGCTTGAGAGAGTAGGAAGGAAAGGAAAACAGATCCCCCAGTGACAACATCAAAAAGAAGGAAAGAAGAATTCTTAGCAGCAGTCAAATGTTGCCTTCGGTGGGGGGGGGAGTGGAGAGAAAAGAGAGAGAGAGAAGGGCATTTTAATGTAACAAATAAATAAATAAATTTAACTTAAAAAAGAAAAAGATATAATAACTTCAAGGAAAAAAGAAAAAGGCAGAAAAACTCAAATGGAAAATGTATCTATGTGGTGTTTGGGTTATTGTTTTTTCATACATGTTATAGATTTTGTGGGAAGTCACTGAGTTTATTTCCTTTACTATTTTATAATTTTGATGAGTTCTCACTGAGTCATAGACTATTGTTTAAAAAGCAATAATGGATGTCCCTTTCCATTATACCTAAGTCTCTGGGTAGGCTTCTCTAACAAATGGTAAAAGAGCTGGAGAGAATCCTTGAGATTTCTCTTTGGAGGTAGGCTAGCAATATTCAATGCTTATTGGCTCTTGTTCCCTTGAGGACAAGTGGATGCTTTATGTTAAAAGAACATACTCTTCTCTTTCCTATGTTTTCTTCTAATTTCTTCAGTTCTTTTGCTATATATATCACAAGATGTATGTCACTCTCTTGGGAATAAGAGGTTTGCTAAGAGAAGAAAAAAATGGCTTGAAGCTTAAAAGAATTTTTGGTGAATCAAAGCTATGATATTGTCAATTCCTCTCCAGCTTTTTTTAAAATATAATTTATGTTGATTGAAGCAAAGCATAGAGTAAGAGATAAGTTAATTTATCCAGGATGGAATCTGTTAGCTTATAGTACTTGACCAATACAAGGATGAAGACTTTGATTTAATTATCTTAATGATTATTTGGTAATGTGAAACTTAGCCAAGTGGTCACTTTACCTGCTTAGATCCAACTCTTTGTCTTAAGAGTCAGGAGGTGCCTAGTTTCAAACCTTGCCTTTGGCATATTCTCCTTGTGTAAATGGAGGCATCACATACTCTCTTTGCCCCTCAGTTTCCTTACTTGTAAAGTTGAGGCAAACTCTTAGTACTTGCCTCATATGTTTAAAATGTACTTTGAAAAAAAAATTTAAATGATACAAATGCCAATTATTTTTATTATTGTTGCTTTAACCAGAAATACAGTTTAAAAACAGAAAATACAGAAAAAACTTCTGAGATTCTGAATGAATATCACAAAGTCTAATATATACTCTATCATTTCATTTACAGAAGCCCTCACTCAGAGCCTTTATAAAATTTGATTTTTAAAAATGAAAAATGTGGCTAGTTTCCAAACCAATAGCATATTAGAAGTAGGGAAAGAAACGTCTAATGGTGGGTGCTGATAGCAAGAGCTGTTATTTAACATTTAGGGAGGAGACAGAAAAACTCTAAAAAGCAGACACAAGAACTCAGAAAGCACAGCAGTCTGAGAGCATTTAGCCCTACATAACTCAGAAGGTCCCAAGGACACCATTGTACAATAAATCATTGAGGATCAAGAAGCGACAGCTAGGGGAAGCAATGGATAAACTGCTGAGCCTGGAGTCAGAAAGACTCATCTCCCTGAGTTCAAATCTGATCTCAGATACTTAATAGTTGTGTGGCCCTGGGCAAATCACTTAACTCTGTTTGGCAATTTTCTCATTTGTAAAATGAGCTAGAAAAGGAAATGACAAACCATTCCAGGATCTTTGTCAAGAAAACCCCAAATAGGGTCACCAAGAGTTGGACACAACTTAAGAATGAATGAAAAGATGGACTGAAATTGATTATCAAGAAAAGGGCAATATATCAAAGAAATATGTAACATCTTTTAGAAGATTTTCTGTCCAGAATAGTTTGTTAGAAAGAGATTTGGGTGTAGACAACTTAGCTATCCACAAGGACTAATTCCCAGTTTAGTTTAATTGAAGTTTTACTATAGTAGTTATGAAGAACTCATAAAATTAGGGAAGAAATCAGATTTTATATTCTAGCATATAAAAACAATTATGAGTTTCTTTACTTTGAACTTCTGTCAACTCATCAATTATAGAACATTTCTATCCAAATTGATCATCTTATCAGATAGTTCAGTTCTGTTCTTACCCTAAAAGTCCTTCCATTAGAAAATATTTCTAAAGGCTAAATTTAGCTTTAAAACATTTTGTCCTTATCCACTGTCTCCTTCCTTCTAACCCACCCCCAAAGCCTCAACATGGCAGATCATACTCATCCTTTAAAGCAAACCTTCCTACCTTGCCATCATTTCAAGTTGTTATCTTCCATCTTTTCTTCCTTTTACTTACTGTGAAGTTTTTTTTTCTGTTTTCCTTGAAACCCCTAACCTGACTGACATTTTGTGCTCCTTGTGGAAATAGTATCACATAGTAGATGCTAGTTTGGTCCATGAGGAACAATTTTTAACAGACTTCTGTAGTGCTCTAATTATAAAACCAGGGAATGGAATTTTTTATTTTATTTTAAAATGAAAAAATAAAACAGGGTCAAATTCTTTTCAGCTAAATAGCTTTTGGTGGGTTCTTGGAGGAGGTCAAGTTTTAGGAGAGGAATTAGCTGCCATGAAAATTGGATTTTGGATTTTGGTTGTTTCTTTTAAAAAACATTTTTGTGAATAATATGGAAATAGTTGTTGAGTGATAATACATGTATAACCCAGTAGAATTGCTTGTCACCTCTGGGAGCGGGGAAAGGAAGGGAGGGAGGGAACATGAATCATGTGACCATGGAAAAATAGTTTAAAAATTAAATTACATAAAAATAAAATAAAAAACATTTTTAGCTTAAGGTTGTTTATGCATTGGCAATATTTAATAGGTTTTTTACCCAGTTGCCATCTTGCTAAACATCTTAGGGATTTTCTTGCTCCCAAACCACAGCATTCCCCAGGGCCAAGTTTCTTAAGATAAAGCTACACTGGCATTCTGTTGACACATCTGCCCCAATGGTAGAAGCTGCTGCAGCTGCTTTTAACTATGGGATACATAACATCCAAAGCAGGTCTTTTATTTAGCATAATCAGCTGGATTTTGCTGATGAAAGACCAATTCTATATTATCCTCTCTATCCTCCCCTGGTTCTTCCTTATGTAATTCTCTTCTTGCTTTTTAAAATTTAGACCTATGGTTTCATTGATAGAAAGAACTACCCTGCCAATCGCAAATCACCGATTTCCCCTTCATGTCTGGAATATCTTCCCTCCTCAGCTCTGCCCACTAACCACCCTGACTTCCTTCAAGTTCCAACTAAAATGCATTCTTTTATTTATCCTTCTTCAATTTCTCTTAATTCTAGAATTAATATTTTTAAATTTTCACTGGAATGTATTCATTACTAACACTATTTGATAACATAATGACATAGTAGGCACAAATACCAAGAGGCATGCACAATCTTTAAAATACAAGGTTTTTCACAAGTAGTTTGTCAAGTACAGTATCATTATTTGGTACTAGACTTAAAAATGACACTTATATTCTTCATTTCTTATGTGATTTGTAATACCATAATATTGGTCTAGTCATGCATTGGTAAGAAGTTCAAAAGTGGTCTCTTTTTCTTCTGTTAATCCTTCTCAGTAAGAGCTAACTTCTTATAACAGGAATCATCAAAAGGAATGCCTTCCAGCAATTCTAGGATTTTTTTATCCTTAATTTAAAAAATTTTTTTTGAAAAACCTTACCTTCTCTCTTGGAATTGATACCATATATTGGTTCCAAGGTAGAAGAGTGGTAAGGACTAGACAATGGGTCACATAGCTAGGAAGTGTCTTGAACCCAGGACCTCCCATCTCTGGGCCTGGCTCTCAATCTACTGAGCCCCTGAGTTGCCCCCCCCATTACAATTTAATGGCATTTTACATTGAAGGCACTGAGCTCGCCTTTGGTAATTATTTCCTATTTATCCTGTATATATCTTCCTTTTTATATATTTGTTTGTCCATTGTCCTCTTCATTTGGTTTTTAAGCTCTTTGAGGACAAGCTCTATTTTGTTTGTTGTTGTTGTTGTTGTTTTTACTCTTTTTGTATCCCCAGCACTTAGCACAGTGCCTGGCACATAGCAGGCTCTTCAGGCTTATATTGTTTGCTTGACAATATGCTACCTCTGCTTTCCCTTCATTGCCTGTGTGACTTACCACCCTTCAACTCAATCCTTCAATAACTGTAGATTAAATTTATGAAGAAGTTTTACAAGGTGCTGTGCATTTATTATCTCCATGACCCTTCTAGGATCATTATCTTTATTTGCTAGAGAGGAAAATGAGTCTCACAGAGGCTGTGAAGTGACCAGGGTCACACATTAGTTAAGTAGTAGAGCAAGAGTTTAAACCTAGGCTTTTGGGCTCAAAGCCTAGGGTATGAAAGAAAGAGTAGATAAAGATGTATCCACAACTTGCTTCTCTGTTCCTACCTCTGTCTCTGAGTGTCTGAGGCAGAATTGGACCTGAGGTCTTCCTGACTCCAGGTCTAGGACTTTACCAGCTACACCTATAAATCTGAATGTTGGCTAGGGGCTGAGTTAGAGATCTGGTATTGTTCAGTTGTTTCAGTAGTGTCTGACTCTCAGTGACCCTCTTCTGGGGTTTTCTTGGCAGAGATACTGGAGTGGTTTGCCATTTCCTTTTCCACTCATCTTACAAATGAGGAAACTGAGGCAAACAGGGTTAAATTACTTGCTGAGGGTCATACAGCAAGTATATGTCTGAGGTCAGATTTGAACTCAGGAAGATGAGTCTTTCTGACTCCAGGTTCAGCACTCTCTACACAGCACCATTTCTCTGATTTAGGGATTAGCTCAGGTCATTCCTACACTTCCAGTCTAGTTGCCTAGCGCCAAACTCTGAGTACCAAGTCCATGATCCCCTCCATCCCTGCTCCACACTTCTTTCCTGGAGGTTTTGTGATTTATGATCTTGGGCTATAATTTCTCCTTCAATTTCCCAATTTTTCCCTCAGTCTGATCTTCTTTTAAATACCTACTAGAAAAATGAAATAATATTTTCAAGTAGCAAAATTATTAAGGATTTTAAAAATTCCTTCCTACTATAACCTGGAATTTGACTAAAAGAATAATAATGTAGGGCATTTAGGTGATGAACACTTTACTAATAATCCTGTTTTAATGTTTTCTTTCAGATACAGATGAATATAGACCTCCTGTATGGAAATCTTACTGTAAGTATGAAAATGAAAATCTAAACATATTGACTATGCTGAATATATTACTATAATAAAAACAGCAGAGGAAGCAAACAAAACAATTAGTCTGATTGCTACTAAAAGCAATGTAATGATCCAGGACAATTCTGAGGGACTTAAGAGAAAGAATGCTATCCATATCTAAAAAAAGAACAGTGAGAGTAGAAATGCAGAAGAAAACATGATTTATCACTTGTTTATATGGGCATAGGCTTTGGGGTTTTGATTTTAAAAGATTACTCTATTACAAAAATGAATAATAAGGAAATAGAAGTCAAATGATAATATATGTATAACTCAGTGAAATTGCTTGTTATCTCTAGGAGCAGGGATGGAAGAAGGGAGGGAAACAAGAATCATGTAACCATAGAAAATTTTAAAAATAAAGATAAAAAACCAATGAGAAATTTTGGATTTTGACCC
This sequence comes from Monodelphis domestica, assembly GCF_027887165.1. Lineage (NCBI taxonomy): Eukaryota > Metazoa > Chordata > Mammalia > Didelphimorphia > Didelphidae > Monodelphis > Monodelphis domestica. The sequence goes on along the minus strand of NC_077230.1, from coordinate 186,637,137 downwards.
ATTCATGAATAAACAAGTAATACACAGAAAGATGGTTTAAGTTTTCATTATAGTCATGATCGTAATGAAATATAGCCATCTCTGCAAAATTCATTAAGGGCCTACATTTTTGGAAAACTTGCACTTTCTGCAGTAAATATTCATGTCTACACATGTGCCCAGAACTCAATTTCCTGGAGTTGGAGCTAGCTGCTTCGGAACTGCAGATGGATCTGGTAGAGGAAAAGGGAAACTTTTTTTTTCTGTTCAGCAGTTTTTATTAGCAAATAGAAACAAATAACTTATTACTTGAAAAATTATTTTAAAAACTTTTTTGCAACCTGAATTCAACTGTTCAGTTTCCAACTCATACTTTTTTAAATTTATTTTTTTTATTTTTTAAATTTTATTTCATTGATTAAGAGAATTTTTCTATGGTTACATGATTCATGTTCTTTCCCTCCTCTCTTCCCACCCCCCTCCTGTAGCCAACATGCAATTCCACTGGGCTTTATATGTGTCATTGATCAAGATCTATTTCCATATTATTGATGTTGTACACAAGGGTGATTGTTTAAAGTCTACATCCCCAATCATATCCCCATCGACCCATGTGATCAAGCAGTTGTTTTTCTTCTGTGTTTCTTCTCCCACAGTTCTTTCTCTGGGTGTGAATAGTGCTCTTTCTCAGGAAAAGGGAAACAAAATGAATTCAATTATTCACATTCATTTTAATTTCTATTTTCTTTGCATGCAAGAAGGATCCCTAACTGCAAATTGGTACACAAGAAAGCTACTAATATAGGAAGAAAAGAGGCAATGAATCAAAAGGAAAAGCACATTTCATTTAAGAATATATTTTTCCATTGGAGCATATGCAAAGGCATATTGATTGGTGCATACAATATAGCTCTTCCCATCTTGCATTTTTAAAAGATAAAGATGGGATCCTCTTCATCCAAGGATTTATTATCCACATCCCTATAGTTACTATGGGTTTTGTTTGGTGTGAACTTTTGATTTCATTAGTTTTGGGAAGTCCTAATGAAGAAGTTCTCTTTCTGTAGATCAGCAACTGTTTTGCAACTTTGTGTGGAGTCCTGAACAGGTCAATGACTTACTTTTTAGGGTAAGTGGTGGAACAAGTCTTCCTAAGTAGGAAGCTGGCTCTCTAGCCACTCTGCCATGTTGACTTTCTAGAAAACACTTAGGGATGCAAAAGTTATCACTACACTGAAATACTAATGAATGACTAGTTAGAAAATTGGTTCCTACTCAGCCATCCTTTCTTGATTAGTTCAAGCATCTCTCCCCAATGAATCGACTGACTTTGTAGGTCTATCCAAAGGATTAAGAGAAGCACATGGGAAAATTGATGAGGACCTTGAATATGTGCTTCAGAAATAAAATATGCAATGGAAGATGCCATATCATGTTATATAATTTTTAAAAAATTGTTTGTTACATTAAAATTCCCATGTATCTAATACCTCTCTTCCTCCCTGCATTAGAAAAGCCTATCACTTGATTTATATGCACACACACACACATATATATGTACATATATATATATGTCTTGACTGTTTCTCTTCATCAGTTCTTTCTCTAGAGTTGAATATACATAAATCATTCTTCAAATAATATTTCTGTTATTATATATGATGTTTTCTTGGTCTGCTTGTTTCATTCATCATAATTTCATGTAGTTCTATGTTTTAAAAATTAATCTGTTCATCATTTCTTATGGCAGAGTAGTATTCCATCACAATCATATGCTACAACTTGTTTAGCAATACCCCAATTGATGGTCCTCCCCTCAATTTCCAAGTTCTTTGGCATCACAAAGTGAACTGTTATAAATAGTTTAGAACATATAGGTTTTCTTCTTTTTTTCCCTGATCGCCTTAGAAAATAAAGCTAATAGTGGTATTATTGTTGGGTCAAAGTTAGATGCAATTTTATAATTCATACAATTGTAACAGAAAAAATGCTCCCCACATACCAGTAAGTACTTGACACTTTCTTTGTTCCTTCTAAGAATTAGTATGCAAATATCTCTATAACCTACATTTTGTTAAATATAAGTAAACATATTTGCATATTTGTTTCATTTTTCAAGATAAAGTTCTAATCAAACATTTTAAAAAATATTTTCTATTAAATATTGCTACCTATACTGTAGATTCACTTTAAGGGCCTTTTAAAATTTTATTACGAGTTATCCTTGGATAATGAAAACTACCTGTATTTTTTATGAAATTTCCTACAAAAAATGCCTAGAAGGAAAACAAATTATTTTCATTTCTCTTCTCTGACTACTAGTCTCACCATTTAGCAGAAAGTTGGATTTTCCACCCACCAACTACTGGTGTTTCCTAAGGTCCCTTCCACCTCTAAATCTTATAAATCTACTGCTCTTAATATTCTAGTCATTTTAAAAAATCAAAGGAGAAAAAATAAAAACTAGTCTCCACTATTAACTTAAATTTGCAAGCAAAGATATATTGTATTTGGATATTGGCTATTATAGAAGTAGTTAAGAGTTCAAACAAAAACCACTTTGAGTAATGGAAAGAAAAATTGGTATTTTCAATAGAACCTTTTAATATCTTTTTTAAATGTAAAGAGTTTGTCTTTCTTAGGTACCTAATGTTCTCAAGTTGCTGAGGTTTGGAGACTAAAAGAGTAGCTAAATTTTGCTTCTTACATTATGGTCCCCAAACACTTATAAATAGATATATAGTTTTCCATTTTAAGCTCATTATAGTAAATACAATACAAACAGCCTATAAAAATTGCTATAGATGCTTTTTCATCTGCTGCTACCTTTCCATCTCTGGAGTATGTAGTTCAAAGGGTACCCAGGATAACTAATGTACTTTACTCTAGGCAGCTTTTTGTCTCCTAATACCATTGGCTGGCAGCCTAGTTAACGTTATTCTAGGTACTCACTGTTTTTAAGCCACCATTTTTTCTTTTCTTTCCTTTTTTTCCTAAACTGTGACTGGTGCCCTTATTGCTGAAGGCAAAGCTATTTATTCAGCATGTAGAACTGTTGTATGACTTTTGTTGGAATGTGGTATACTTTCCCCTCATAAGGCTATTGATTGGTGCCTATCGCAGGTGTAGTTGTTTTTAGTATCTAAAAAAAAATCTTATGGTTACCATTTGTCTAGGAAAACATAATATTTTCAAATGTGGTTGGCAGTTCTGTTGCCTGTGTATTTCCTCATAACTTTAATAGCCTAAACCCAACACCATGGTAATAGCTGAACTAGGAGAAAATTAAGAGCCTGAGGTTTCTGTTATGTCTATCAAGTCAGAAATCTTTCCTTTTAGAAACCATGGCAATTAATTCTGGTTATTAAGTTTCTGTGGGAAGGCTTATTTTCGATTAAACTCTTTTTCCCATAAAAATCTACATTAGAGGTGACATAGAACTAATAGGAGAGATCACCTTGTCACCCCTGAGACAAGGCAGTGGGCTGTCTGGACCGCTGAAGTCAGGTACTCTCAGAATTACCTAACAGAAATCAGGAAGGAAGGGCAGAGACTCAGAAAATTTAACTCTTCATTGCCACAACAAGCAAGCACCTAGTCTCTAGGTCAGTTAAACCTCAGGGTACAGGCATTTTGGAGCCATGGGCTATATGGCTTTCACTGGCTCACATTACTCAAAGGAAAAAGTAAGAATTAAAGCATCAAAATATCCTCCTGAACCAAAATACACCATCATTTGCACCATTTTGGTTCCTGGGGAGAGTGGGCTCAAATTTAAAGTAGTTACTACTAAGTGATCCCTTCATCAAATTCTCTTCCAGGTAGGTACAGATATTTGACAATTTGTTTGCTTGCCTACAGGACATGCATAGTCCTTGGCTGTTGGGTAGATATTTTGTTGGGATGGGCTGTGCAAGTGACTCCTTGAGGAATGCTCTGGCTCCTGTCATCTGTCTTGGCTGCAGGAATCACAATAGCCACATTCTACTGTCATTGGACCTCTGATAGGTTCTCTAATCTCTCAGAGCTCACTAGTGGTTTGTTCCATCTTTATATTCATCCATCTAAGAGTAAAAATGAATAAATGCAATGAAAATAGCTGTTGCTCGTTATCTCCCCAATCTGGAGGCTTAGAGCAATTTCTTGCCTCAGTTGCCACCAGGAAGAAGAAGAAAAAAACTTGTTTTGATTTGTTTATACTTTTTATATGAACTCCCTCTTTCAACTCAACAGTCAATTAAAATATTTTTCTTCAGCTTGCAGTAAGCAGACAGGAAATAGTTACAGAATGCCTATGATAACTGTCAATTTGGATAGGCTCATTCCTTTATACATTATCCTGCTCTTTCTAGAAGCAGGCTTATTAAAGCCTCTACATAAGTTAGCATCAGCTAGAGTCCCTTATTACATCCTTTGAGGTCTCCTCATCCTCCCATTGGCTCATCCTCCCCTTTACAGAAAAAAGTATATGGAGTTCTAAATCAAATCTAACCTCTGACTCTTATTCTCTTATGAGTAGGCAAGTCAATTAACCTCTGTCTGACTCAGTTTCCTCTACTATAAAATAGATATAATAGCATCTAGTTCCCAGTATTCTCATAAGGTTCAAATGAGATATTATTCATAAAGTGTTTGGCACAGTTTCTTGCACATAGTAAACATGACATGCTCTTCCTTCCTTCCTTCCTTCCTTCCTTCCTTCCTTCCTTCCTTCCTTCCTTCCTTCCTTCCTTCCTTCCTTCCTTCCTTCCTTCCTAAATGTAATGTTATGCTTTTAGAAAATTGGAAAGGCACAGTGTGTCTTTAAGTAAATTTCACTAAGACTCTCTTTTTAAAATAATTCTGGTTTAGTTGAACTTTTAAGATAATATGAAGCAAAATCTCATAAATTCAGTAAGAGAAAAGTCAGCCTCTGAAGTAATGAGACATTTAATAAAAAATAAAATGAAACTGTGTTATATGCAAATACAGATAGTAACTCGAACAAGTTAAGTACAATTTTAAAATAAGATATTTGGGAGTTTAATAAGCATGTTTGAAATAAACATATTTGTACATATCTTATCAATTATGAATTAGATAAATGCAAATCAAACTAACTCTGAGGTATCATCTCATGCCTATCAGATTGGCTAAAATGACAAAAGGGCAAAATGACAGATGTTGGGGGGAATATGGAAAAATGGGGCTGCCAATACATTGTTTTAAACCCTTACCTTCCATCTTGAAATCAATACTGTGTATTGGTTCTAAGGCAGAAGAGTGGTAAGGGCTAGGCAATGGAGGTTAATTGACTTGTCCAGGGTCACATAGATAGGAAGTGTCTGAGGCCAGATTTGAACCCAGGATCTCCTGTCTCTTGTCCTGGCTCTCAATCCACTGAACTACCAGCTTCCCCCTGCAAATATATTATTGGTGGAACTGTCAACTGATCTGACCATTTTGGAGAGCAATCTGGAATTATGTTTAAAAAGTGATAAGACTGTGCATATACCTTTTGACCCAGCATCGCCACTACTATGTTTATTTCTTAAGATGATCAGGAGAAAAGAAGAAGAACCTATGTATTCTAAAATGTTTAATAGCAGTTCTCTCGGTGGTAGCAAAGAACTAGAAATTGAAAGGATGTCCATCAGTTGGGGATGGATAAACAAGTTGTGGCATATGATTGTGAAGGAATACTACTGCACTCTAAGAAATGATGAGCAAATTAATTTGGGAAAAACATGGAAGGATCTGCATGAAATTATGAAGGGTGAAATGAGCAGAACCAAGGGAATATTATATACAGCAAGAGAAATGTTTAAAGAATGACTTGTGTATGTTCACCTCCATTAAAAGAACTGATAAATAGAAATAAGTAAGATATAGTTATGTATGTATATATATATATTTGTATTGGTCCAGTGATGCTTTCTATATTGGGGGGAGAAGAGGGACAGAGGAAGTTAACTGGGTAGTTTAGTGCAACAAGTGAACAAACAAATAAATAAGATTGAACAAAGGCTTGAAAGGAGATAGTTTCTCATACTCCCTCTCAACAACAATAATAGAAATAAAATGAAAACATCCAAATAGAAGAAAAGGGGTTAAAAACCTACATGAGAAAATGAAATTCAACTGAAATAGAAAATATGTAAAATGATGAAAAGTGCCAATACAATAAAAAAAAAAACACCATGGAACAATTGAAAAAGACAAAATGCTTAAAGCAAAACAAATGGGAAAAGAAACAATGCAAAATATTCTGAGCGATGTTGTCAGATAGATAAATAGTACACCTACAGAAATTAAGCAAAAATTAGCAATGTTAAAAAAATAATAAGATTAAATAAAAGTTGAAGAAAGTTAAAAGAAAAAGCACAAGGGAAAAACTCAAACTTGAACTAAGACTAGGGGAAAAAAGATCTGGAGTAAATATTCATATCACAACCCTTAATTATGGGAGTTCTCCAAGTTCTGTTGTAACTGTTTTCTTCCCCCTCTACCATCTCTTGTCTTGATACCCTAATCAATTTCTATGGGTTTAATTAACAAGTTTAAGCATATGATTCACAGATACATCTATCCAGCTCTAGTCTTTTCTCTGAACTTCAGTCCCACATTACCAGTTGCCTATTGACCATTTTTAAAACCCTTATCTTCCACCTTTGAATGAATACTGTGTATTGGTTTCAAGACAGAAGAGTGAAAAGGGCTAGGCAATGGAGGCAAATGACTGGCCCAAGGTCACATAGCTGGGAAGTGTCTGAGGCCAGATCTGAAACAAGGACCTCCTGTCTCTAGGCCTGGCTCTCAATCCACTGAGTCATATAACTGCCCATTCCTATTGGACATTTCAAACAGAATGGTCAAGCAATATCTTAAATATAACACCTCCAAAATGAAACATCATATTTCTTCCAAAATCCTCCCCTCTTTCAAACTTCTCTATTTATGACAAAGCGACCACCATCTTTTCAGGCTCTCATGTTTATAACCATGGAATTAGTCTGGACTCCTCATCCTCCCTCACCTGTCACATATTGTCAATTCATGTTGTTTCTGTCTTCACAATATCTCTCATATTTGATTTTTTTCTCTCTACTTCCCAGTCACCACCTTGGTTCAGAATTTCATCAATGCTTACATAAATTATTGTAACTGATTCTTAATTTAATTTTCTGCCTCAAACCCTTCAAGAATCTATCCTTCCCAGACATTGGTACCAAAGTTATTTCTCTTAAAGGTCTGATCATGTGCCTGTTATGGACAAAAATATAAACTCTTCCGTTTAAGCTTTAAAATCCTGTACAATGTGACCACTGTCTATCTTTCCAGTCTCACTTGGAATTACTGTCCACACTTCTACCTGACCTGCACTTCACAATCTAGCCAAACCGACCTTTTAAATTTTCTTCATACATTGTATTCTATCATCTCTGTGTCCTTGAACTGGCCACACCACATGCTTAGGATGTACCCTCGCCTTACCTCTATGTCATAGAATCCTGTTCCTTAAAAGAATAGCTCTAGCATGATCTTTGATATGAAGCTATTCTGGATCCTCCCAACTGCTAGTACCCTCTCTCTCAAATTATCTTGTATTTAAACATGGTGTATATAGTCATACTTATTCACTTTATATTTAGGCAGCCTGTAAGTACAGTGGATAGAATTCTGGGCTTGGAGTCAAGAGGATCTGAGTTTAAATCCAGCATCAAACATATATTAGCTGTGTGCCCTGGGGAAATCACTTAACCACTACCTGCTTCATTTTCTTCAACCATGATATGGGGATCAGAGTAGCATCTACATTCAAGAGTTGTTGTGAGGATCAAATCAGATAATATTTTTAAAGCACATAGCATAGTGTCTGGCATAGAATAAATATGATGATGATGGCAGCTACATGGCAGAGTAGGTAAAATGTCAGGTAGAATAGGAAGATATCTTCTTGAGTTCAATCATGGCCTCAGACTTTTACTAGCTGTAGGAACCTGGACAAGTCACTTAACCTTGGTTGCTTCTGTTTCCTCATCTGTAAAATAAGTTGGAGAAGGAAATGGTAAACCATTCCAGCATCTTTGCCTATAAATCTCCAAATGGGGTCAGGGACACAACTGAAATAATTGAACAAATAACAAATTAGTCTTTACATAATTACATATGTACTCTCCCATAATAATGTGAGCTCCTTGCAAAAATGAATTATTTCATTCTTGTATTTGTATCTTTAGTGCAAAGCATAGTTCCTTATATACAATAGGTGATTAATACTTATTGATTTATAAGGAATTACCAATATGAAGACTATAATAGAAAACCTGAAGGAAAGGAAAACAAGATAACTAATTCAGGTCAGTTGGATAAAAAACAGACTAAAAAAATACCAAATTATCTAAAGAATTAGAAAATGTGAAGAATGAAGTGACAGAACAAGGAATAATTTCAGGATTAGTAGCATCCCAGAAGACTTAAGAGAGACAAAAAAGTATGAGCACATTTAAGGAATTGGTCAAAGAAAACTTAACCAGAATGAACAAAATCATACAAAATATATTGGCATTTTACAAAAATCTATAAGACACTAACTTTGAGAAATCCAAAAGCCACTGCTCCTAGACAAATGTTAGTCAAGCTCTATAATGATAAAGAGGAAATATTCCTAACTGTGAAAAGAAAGGCAGAAATTTAATACCAAGGAATTTTAATTAGGTTGATAGCAAACTTCTCAAGGAAGATTGCTATGACCAGAACTTCCATTCCATTTTAGTCATATAGTCATTATCACTTACATGTATTTTACTTCTGTGATCCAGAACTCTGAAATTCCTCTGACCATAATTTCATGTCTCCCTGTTTCATTTAACCTAGCTTTCCAAGTTTATTTCCTCTGATTTAGTCTTACTTTCCCCCTTTCAAAATCTTGATTCTATAGTAAATCAATTCAATTTCACATTTTCCTTTGCTTTCACATCCCTTGCTCACCTTTCATGAGGTTATAAGATTTTAGACTTAGAACTTGAAGGAAACTTAGAAGTTATCAACTTCCTCCTTTTACAGAGGAAGAAACTGAGTCATAGAGGGATTAAATGACTTTTCTTCAATCACAGAGCTAGTAAGTGTCTGAGGCATGATTGAAATACATATCTTTGTGACTCCAAGTCCAGCACTCTATTAACTATCATGAAAATATCCTCAAAGTGGCAGTTTTTATTACTGCTTCTTGCTTCCCAAATCCCAATACTAGATGACCCTCAATATCTGCCTTCTCAACTACTTTTCATGTTCTGTTTAATACTGCTGAAGACACACAACTGTGATAACTAGATCTATTAAAAATCTGTTATCTGATATTAACTGGAGACTTATTACTGCCAAACATTCTTTTTGTTTATCCTTGATATACATTCCCTATCACAATCCCCATCACATCTTTTCCAAATCTTTTCTTCTTTCCTCAAGTCATCTACACCATTCTTTTTTGTTTCTCTCAACAAAATATTCACCTAATATTTTACAAAGTAAATTGAGGCAATTTGTTTTGAGGTATCTCTTCTCCATAATATGACCCCTCAAATCCCTTCAACAATATACCATATTATTTTTTTTTCTATAGTCTTAGTGGAATATATGATCGTTTTTCTTGTCTCTAGGTCTGGCTCTCAATCTACTGTGCCACCTAGCTGTCTGTCCCCTATGATTCTTTTTCTTGCCAAAGCAAGTCCCTCAATTTTAATCAAACAATCAACTAACCAAATCAGCAAGTATATGTTAAACATTTACCATATATAAGGCACTGTGCAAGGTTCTAGGGATAAAAAGACAGAAATCAAACAGTCCCTGTCCTAAAGAAGCTTATTATTTATAAAATGAAATTATTTTATGCCCGATTCCATTCCTTTCCATTGCCTCTGATGTGGCCCCCATTCTCTTTCATTTTTAATCAAATATAGTCATTTTTATTAAGTTTACTAGCCACATCTGATTTTAAAAATTCAGCACAATACTTGCTATTAGAATCGCATATGGAATAATTGCAAATGGAATCCCCAAATGCCACTTATTGTTTTACTAAATATATATTATGATAGCTACCAGGATTAGTTATAAGATGGACATTTGAGAAATATGTAGATTTTGAAAAAGGAATAAAAGAAACATTGCAGTTCTAATATTAAATATAAATGACATAGGCTTTGCAATAAAAAAAAACTATCAAAATGTCAGTCAACAAGAATTTAGTAAGACAATGTGCCACTTAGCTGGGGAAAAAATATTTGTTCTAGCTTTGGAAATGTTGTTCTCAATTGTCCTTAGAAATATCACGTTATAAATGGGATCTGGTTACCTTGTAGCTGTTTGGAATGGGGGAAATACCCTAATGCTTTGCTTTAGTCCAATCCTCACTCTTTGGCTCTATCCAGAAAAGTACTGATATACTGATGAAATAAAGGGGGCTGTTTCTATAAAAAGTATGGCAGGACCCCCCAATTCAAAACTGACTTGTCCCTTAGGAAACTCTGTATAAAGGAATTGGCCTTCAGATTTGGAAAAGCCCAAAATATGTAAAACAAGATAGTGTGTCACCCTTATGGTTGGTGGGGCTAAGAAGAGTCTGAGGAGCAGGGAAGGTGCATATGATGTAACTGGACCACAACTGACAATTTTTCATGATGGGTCTTCTGAACTCTTTTTCAAGTAAAATGGCCCATGTTTATTTAGTTGGGAAAAGGATTGAGCTGGCAGTTGTGCCCAGACTAGACCTCTTAAGACAAAGGATTATGTCTTTGCTTACAAGTATATATGTATATATATTTAAATGAAGAATACAAAGAAACAAAGAAAAACCTATAGGAAGCAAAGCAAAGCAAGATCAGTAGAATTGAAAGTGCACATATATTGACTTCTGATTATCTGGAGGAAAAGAAAACAAAGTCTAAGATGGCAGAACTTCAGCCAGACTTAAAAAAAAGCACCAAGCAAATGCAGTTTTAAAATTTGCTTATTGTCTTTTGAATCATTTAGTTTTATTTTGTTAATTTCTGAGGGTTTCATGTGGGATTTTGTTTCTCATTTTCTCTGTTTATTTGATCATTTGTCTTTGTTGTTGGCTATTCTGTTTGTAATGTTTAAATTTTTTAAAAATTCCTTGCACTAGGGCTCTTCTCAAGTTCTTGAGAATGCTTAAAATGCTTTGTTGTTTTAAAGAGTTCAATAATTCATCCCATAACTTTATTTACACCATGAATAACTGAGCAGTCCATTCCAGCGGAATATAGAGGTGAACTCCAGCCCCTATCAAGTGATCAAAATTTTCAAAGGAAGGGGGGTCTGAATTAATGATATCTCATTGTTTGATGGAGTTTTAAGAAACTGGTCTTGTTGACAGGTCCTTTTCTTTCCTGAATATGGATTGATTCTGTTTATAGTCTCCAAAGTTGTTTTTACTCTTTGTTATTGAAAGAGAAGCTTAACTATAATGTCACCATCTAAATCCAAGCTAGAGACTTTTATCTGAAAAACTCTTTTCTGTTGTGCTATACTCTGTGTGTGTACTGTTGTGCTGTACACCCTTATCCCACCACTCCATGCCCGGCTCTTGGGATACAAAGAAAGACAAAAACAGTTCTGGCTTCAAGGAGTTCACAATCTAATGGGAAAGATAACATGCAAACAACTATGTAAAACCAAACTACCCATATGGGATAAATGAGAGCTAATCACAGAAGGAAGTTACCAGCATTGAGTGGGACCAGGAATGATTTGAAGGAAGTCAGGGAAGCCAGGAGGCAGAAATGAGGAGAGAGAGAATTTCTTGCATGGAGGGTAGCCTGGAACCAGGAGATGGAGTGTTTGGTTTAAGGAACAAGCAAAGGAAGGAAATGTCACAGGATTATAGAGTACCCAGTGAGGAAGGGACCATAGAGTAAGGTACAAGAAGGCTGCAAATGTAAAGGGAGACAGGTTATGAAGAGCTTTAAAAGCCAGACAGAAGATTTTATTTAGATTCTGGATGTAAAAGGGAACCCCTGGAGTTTAAAGAATAGGGGGCTGACAAAGGTACTCTGACTTGCACTTTAGGAAGAGCATTTTGATAGCCAAGTAGAGGATGGAATGGAGTATGGAGACTCTTAAGAATGGAGATCAGCCAGTTGGCTATTTCAGTAGTCTGGGGTGATGAAGACCTGCCCCAAGGTGGTGGCAACATAAGAAGAAAGTAGGAAACATGTTTCTATTTGAAATGTTTAAAAAGTAAAAATCGACAGGACTTGGCAACAGATTGGATAAGCAAGATGTTTTGAAATTAACATAAGAAAAAAGAATCAAAATCTAATTGTGTGTTCAAACATTGACACTGTTCCCAAGTTTATTTCTTGCCTACAACATGTGTTAAAATGTTATATTTTTAAACTTGAATTGTTGAATCTCAAAAACATTTATGAAGCACCTGAAATATACAAGGTACCATTTTAGCACTGATTATGATGGGAATACAAAGACAAAACAAAAAGAATAAATAAAAAATCTTTACCTTCAAGGGGCTTACATAATACTAGCAAGAGACAAGGTAAATAGTTAAGGAAATATAAAATAATGTTTGATAGAAGAGAGCATTTGCAAAAAGGAAGGCTTCCTTTAGGTAATGGCTCCTTAGTTGAACCTTGATGGAAGGGAAGAATTCTAAGAAGAGGAAGCGAGTAGATACTTTATTACAGGGTATTGGACAGAGCCTATACAAAGGGACAAAGGTGAAGGATGGAATGCCAACTTGGGGAAACAACTAGTTGATTTGAAATGCAAAATTTGAGGAGTGTTATTGTTGTTCAGTCATTTTTCAGTTTTGTCTGACTTCCTGACTCCATTTGAGGTTCTCTTGGTAAGGGTACTGGAATGATTTGCCATTTCCTTCTTGAACTCATTTTACAGATGAGGAAATGGAAGCAAATGGAGTTAAGTGACTTGCCCAAGGTCACACAAATAGTAAGTATCTGAGACCAGATTTGAACTGAGGAAAATGAGTCTTCTTTACTCCAGACACAACACTCTATCCACTATACCACCTATCTTCCTTGAGAAAGAGTGTAACATGAAATAAATCTGGAAAGGTTGACTGAAATCAGGCAGGAAATGGCTTTAAATGCTGAGTTGAGGAGAGTCCATTTTACTCAGGGAGATTCTGAAACCAGTAGAGTTACATAATCAAGTCTAAGCCTTAGGGAGACTTGAATCACTATTTTATACTTGTTACTAACATTTTACATCCTAATGGCCATCATAACCCCTTCATTAAGAGAAGTTAGTTTTTCTTTTTCTTGATGAAATATCTAATTTCTCAACTTATCTACCCCATAGGAGAGAAAAAGAAAAATTAAGCTCCCAGATCTATTTGCTTAGATTTGTTTTTAAAGAATCTATAGGTTCTCTTCAGAAGAAATGAAAGGGTCTCTGGGAAATTGAATTTCCTTTGAGGACTTCTAACTTCTGTCCTATGAGGTAGATAAGGTGAGAAATTAAGAGACATTTCATCATGAAAAACCTTTTCTAGTCCTTTCTTGAGGGAGAGGAAAAAGCAACATTTTTTTTCAAGGTATTATCTTCCTTTGCCATCAGAACCAGATCTAGGTGAAATTATGAAGCCAATAAAGTTTGACTTAAGGGACTCCAATTTTCTGTCTGCCCCTTTATGCTTCTTTCCAGAAATAACTGTTCCTTTAACCCCCACTAAGAAGCTTAGAACATTCACATTCCACTTCCTCACTTAGTTTTCAATAAAGTCAAAGATTTAGAGCTGGAAGTAACCTCAAAGGCTCCTCATTTTACAGATGAGCAAACCAAGACTTAAGCAGTCTAAGTGGCTAGCCAAAGGTCAGATAGATAGTAAATATCAAAGGCAGAATTTGAACCCAGGTTCTCTGATTTGAAGGGCAGTGTTTGCTCCATTCTCTCATGTTGCCTCAACAATATAGCACATAGATTTCAAAGTAGTACATAGATTTTAAACCAAATATATGGTATTAAATAGAGCCATATGAAATACATTTAATAAACATAACATCCAGTCTCAGAGTTTCTGAGACTGTCGGGAATCTAACCTAGAATCATTGCAAATAATCTTCAAAATGAATGATCCATATTAAGATAAATATGAGTTGACTCTACTGTCAGTGTTTTCCTTAAGCAAATTATTCCAGCTTCTGGGGAATACTGACTACTTTAATTCTAAATGATTCTTCTGAATGAATGTACTTTGAAAGTAGATTCTGAATCAGTTTCTTCTGTATCAGAAAGTTTGGATTTCTTTGATAGGTAATTTTAGAACTCAAAAGTTTTCATTGTAAATTAGGAAAAAAACCTCCAATAATCTGTAATTTTGAGTGCTTCCCTCCTCCTCCTCTGGATAGCTAGTGGATAGAGTATTGAGCCTCTGGGTAGCCTAGTGGATAGAGTATTGAGCCTGGCATCTGGAAGACTCATCTCCTTGAGTTCAAATCTAACCTCGGATACTTCCTAACTTTGTGACTCTGGGCAAATCACTTAACCCTATTTGTCTCAGTTCTTCATCTATAGAATGAGCTAGAAAAGGAAATGGCAAACCATTCTAATATCTTTGCCAAGAAAAGCCTAAATAGATAGGGCAGCTAGGTTTCTCACTGGATTGAGAGCTAGGACTAGAGATAGGAGCTGCTGGGTTCAAATCTGACTACAGACACTTCCTAGCTGTGTGACCCTGGGCAAGTCACTAGCCCCCATTGCCTAGGCTTCACTACTCTTCTGCTTTGGAACCAATACACAGTATTTATCCTAATATGGAAAGTAAGGGCTTAAAAAAAAAGGTCACACGGGATCAGGAAGAATCGGACGCAACTGAAAATGACAACAGCAAATCACATTTCTACCCATATATTGTCAAAAGTATTTTTCCTTAAAAAATCACTGAGTATCCAAGAAGTTTATGTGAAGAAGACAGATAACATTTCTTTTCTTTCTTCTCTTAGTATATCAGCTACAACAGGAAGCCCCCCATCCTCGAAGGATTACCTGTACATGTGAGGTGGGTATTATTGTATCAGTCTTTGGGAAGTTATCTAACTTCACCATTAGGAAAATATTAATTTAAGTATATTTCTCCTTAACATTCTTCTGATTTTTACTAGCTCTTATCTATGAACTGTTTGGATCAGAAAAGGAAAAAATAAGGTATAGTTTTAATTGAAGTTAGATGAAAAAACCAGCTGATTTTTGTATCATTTTCCATCCCTGTGTTTAAACATTTTGAGAAAATTCTTTCCTTAAAAATTATTTCATTGTTGATTTAACAAATAGTATTATTAAGCAATAACTGTTGAATTATTAAATTACATGAATGTTATTAGTGCATTGTTATGCAGTGAAGGAAAGAGTTCTTAGAAAGAATCTGTCGTTTTGACATCTGACTCAGAACAGAATTGTATGATCAGGGATGCTAATAACATATGTTTAGATCACAGAGAGAATTTAATTTACAGAATTAGGTAGGGACTCTACTAGACCACAATTTAAAAGTCCAATCACAATTTTCCTAAGCCAAATTATTTTTTTCTTCCATAACAGAAATACAATGAGATTGAGTTTCTTTTCTTAACAGTTGAATGGAAAACATTTTCTCCATGGAAAAATTGAGAGATAGCATATATATGTATAAGTAATGGGTATTTAGCTCCAGTTGAAGTCTTTCCTTTGCTATAGGACCATCATCCAAAGGGGAAAACTATTTTTGTACATGGCAGAAATAAAAAGAAGAAAATTTTTCCTTTTAAAAAAATTCTTTCTTCTATATTCTAACCAGGTACAACTTATCTGCCCTCTTTATGGAAGTGTTTTTTATCTCAGTCCTATGAAGAATCCAGAAATACTAAGAGGGGAATTTTCTTTCTTAAATGAACCAGGAAATTAAAAATCAAAGCAGAAAAACTTAACAGAGATACTTAGTGTGAGAATGGATGTGCTATGGAGCATTTTCATTAGACATCTTATGCCAACTGGACATAGTTTCCATATCCTCTGTTATATATTTAAGCTGTCAAAGGGAGTGGACTAAGTGAACCCCAAGGTCCCTTCCAGCTCAGTCATTTTATGATTCTAATATTGGGACCAGCATCTTAATATCGTCCAGAGAACTATGAACCCTGATTTTTTTCTTTTTTTTTTTTGTAATTAAAAACTTAAAAAAACTTGTTGCCTATATAGTAACATAAGTTGTGTTTTCATTTCATTCACTCACCTAACTTGGCAATGAGTGCTACTACCATTATAATTATATGGGATTGTCACCCTATTTGTTCTGTAACCAAGTCTAAAACACTGAATTGTTGACATTGTCATATGAGAAAACCAACAGTGTGTTGTCATTTCAATTGTGTCTGATTCTTCATGATGCCACCAGCATTTTCTTGGTTTGCCATTTGCTTCTCTAGCTTATTTTGCAGTTGAGTCAAACAAGGATAAGTGACTTGCCCAGGGTCACACAGCTAGTAAGAGTCTGAGACCGGATTTGAAATCAAGAAGTCTTGAGTCTTGAGTCATGACTACAAAACCAGGGGCTCTATGCATTGCATCACCTAGCTGCCTAGTTTGTTTACTTAGGGATTTGGAATTGGAACAATAGTTCAATCATTTTTCAGTTGTGTCTCACTCTTCATGACCTCATTTGGGGTTTTCTTGGCAAAGATACTGGAATGTTTTGCAACTTCCTTCTCTAGCTCATTTTGCAGAAAAGGAAACTGAGGGAAAATTAGATGACTTTCCCTGGGTCACACAATTAGTAAGTGTCTGGTGTCAGATTTTAACTCAAGAAGCTGGTCTGGCACTCTGTCTCCATGACCCCTTGCTGCCCACTCAACAGTTTATCTATCTTACCATTCTCATAATTGTCCCTAGGGTGACACTAAATTTTTCATGAATTCCTTCTATATAGAGAACATTTATGGGAAGTGCCATGCTGATTTTATCCCTTCTTGGATACATGAGAGGATTATAGATGCTTAGTAGTACTAGTGCTTGAAAGAGAAAACAATTCTGAGGAGATGGAAGCACAGAGTAGCTGCATATTGACCTAATTATAATAGCTCATTTTGCTATTGTTTGCTGTTTGCTACAGTGCCAGTAAAGTAGTTAGGACACATGACCACTGATAACCTTGAATTAGTCTTGATTTAAAATGGAGCTCTGCACATGTGAATGTATATAAGTGGCTCTGAGGCTAGCATTGGAGTTAGGAAAACTGTGCCTCTGACCCAGGCTCACTATGGGTTGGCCATGGCCAACTCATTTAATCTCCCAGTAGTCCTGCTGACTTTCTAAGACTATAAGTTAGAGAAGAATTACACATCTGCATCATGGGGAGGATGTCTGTTCTGAGAGGTCCATACTCTGATAAAAAATTTTTTTAAAGGTTTTTTGTTGTTGTTGTTGTTGGAAGAATTAGATGAAAATTATGTATGGAAATTTCTTTGTAGGCACAAGGCACTACATAATACTTTTTTATTTAAAAAGTTATATTAAAGTATATATTTGAAAATGATGCTTTGTATCAAATATTGGATCTAATGATGGTTTACGATGATGTGATAGACTTCATAGCTTGATAAGTTCACATAGTTTGTTTACAGTGTTGTTGTGTGTCATGGTCTTTCCTAAAATGTGGCAGACAGAAATAGTACTGAAGATGAGGTCTGGCCAGGATAGAGTATGCCAGAATTTTCTCTTGGTGTGGATATTATGGTTTGTCAATGAAGCCAAAGACCAGCTTAATTTTTGAGGTTATTGTGGCACCTTGCTTTGTTCTATCAATCAATCATTAAACATTTATTAAGTGCTTAGCATGTGCCAAGTACTGTGCTAAATGCTGGAGATACAAAAAGAGTCAAAAGCCAACTCTTGCCCTCAAGGAGTATACAATCTAATGGATTATTCACTTATAGGGAACTTGCCATCTACTAAACCCTAGTTGCTTTTGTGGTTGTTTTTTTCTTTTCATATGAAATATTGCCATTGCCTTCTCCCTGGCCCATTCTTTTGTGAGAATATAAGAAAATAGTAAAGCTTAAAAAGAAATTCAGGAACTGGAGAGGACAAATCTAGAGAGCTTGCATAAATTTCCTCTAAGGGGAAAATTGCTGGAGACCAAGTAAAGCTTAGAGAGGATTAAGGAGTAGAGCCTTTTATACAAAGTCACTTTTGGGGCTTAAAAAAGGATAACATTAAATGAAAGTCATTCAGTCAGGCAACAACATCTATTAAGCACTTACTTTGTGCCAGGTATTGAAATCAAGATTTCTATGTATATTAATCTTTCTATTTTATTAGGAACATTACCTTGCATCTATACATATTTTAAACTTGTAGAATAATTTGAATTATCATCATCATCATAGCTAGTATTTGTATAGTGCTTTCAAGTTTAAAGTTCTTTGCCTCTGTTATCCCATTTGATCCTTAGAGCAATCCTATGAATTAGGTGCTATTATTATACCCATTTTACACATGAGAAAACTGTGGCTGAAGTTATGTAACTTGCCAGGGACATACAGCTAGAAAGTATCTAAAGCAGGATTTGAACCCAATTCTGCCTGGCTCTTAAACAGGATGCCAACTAGTTACAACACTGAGGCAGCTGCATTTTATTTACTGTCACATTGGATTATTTCAAAATCCTAAAGTAGTTCAGGGTGGCTTTTGATGAGGCTGAGAGCCTAAATTATTTGACCAAGTTCTCAAAGCCATTTGGGGGTAGGACCAAGCTTGAAACCTCCATCTTGACTCCTACCAAATGGCATTTTCTACTATACCTTCCTACCTTCATATATACTATAAATTTTATTTATTTAACAGAGATGTATATGTATTTGTATGTGTATGTTGATTAACTCCACCTTATTCTGATTCTTCTATCATGTGCTCTCGATACTTATGTACTCAATTTATATTCTAAGTTAAATCTCTACTGATTTTAGCAGTGTGAAGAACAGCAGTATGCAGATACCTTCCACAGATTCAGATCCACCTTTCCTCTAAAATGCACCATTAAAATGAATATAAAAAAATCCTAAATTATAATTTTTGTACTTATAATTTGTTATATCAATTTTGGAGCAAAATATGTAGGTATTTGGAGAGACTTAGAGATATTTTTTTTTACCTCACAGAGACCTTAGTTGCGAATACAATTATATTATTCGATTTATATATCATTTAAATCATATTGTTGTTTCCTCTTCAATGTACTTGATGCATTTTTTTGTTTTATTTCATATGTATTTTGTCTACAAATCATATATTCCTATAGTTAATCAGAAATTGAGAATCAAGTAACAACCAATTTTCAATTAATGCACTACTTATTTTGACTAATCAAAACTAAGCAATCTGGATGTATTTATTTGAAATTCATAAAGAGAACATGTAAGCTATAATAAAAATAACTTACTAGGGTAGAGTTAACTAAATCAAAAGAAATATGGAATTGGATCTTAAATAAAAAGTGTATTCAGCATTATTTAACAGGAAAGGCATTTTAAGTGTTAAGAATGAAAGGGAATTATCAGATTGTTCAGACAGCACACCAGTTACTTTGGTAGGGATTGGAAAGTCAGAATTGTGATGAAATGATAGAAATATTGAGGGACCAGTTGGTGTCTATCATCTAATGTTTAGGAATGTAAATTTGATGTGGTAGGGAACACATTTCCATAGGTGAAGGAACAACAGGATTTTGTTGCCATTGGAAAAGAGAGTTGGGGAAGCTGGGTTGATGCAGTGGATAGAGTGCCCAATCCTGAGTCAGGTAGGCTCATCTTTCTGAGTTCAAATCTGGCTTCACACACTTACTAACACCCGTATCACCCTGTGCAGGTCACTTCACCATTTGCCTAAGTTCCCTTGTATGTAAAATGAGCTAGAGAAGGAAATGGCAAACCACTCCATTATCTTTTACCAACAAAACCTCAAATGGGGTCATGTAGAGTCAGTCATGGCTGAAAATTGACTGAACAAGAGTAACAAAGAATAGAGTCAGAGATGTGTCCAGAGAGGTGTCCATCTTCCTCAATGTTAAATCAGTTGCCAAGTCTTCTTGAGTCTATCCTTACAATACTTTTTTACATCTGTTTCATAAGATTTTCTTCACTTCCATTGCCTCTATACTACTTCAGGCCATCATCTCCTCTTACCTAGTTTATTATAATAGCTTCTTACTTGATTCCTGGGTTTCCAGTTCATCATCCAAACAGTTACCATTTTGCTATTTCTAAAATACAGATTGGCCTTTACACCTCTCCTCTTCCCCACCTTCCAATTAGAAATCCTCAAGGACACCTTAATGCCTTGAGGATAAAATGAAAAAATCTACAACCTGATCTCAAATACTTTCCACCAGGTGGCTCCCCTTTGCCTTCCTTGTCTTATTTCCCAAGACTTCTCCCTACATACTCTATTTTGGTTACAATGGCCTGCTAATGGTTCTCCATACTTGATTCTCCATTTCCCACTCTTTGCCTTTGCACAGATGGTTTTCCATGTCTAAATACACTTCATTTCTACCTCTTCAAAATTCCTGGCTTCCATCCAGGCACAGCTCAGATGCTACTTCCTGCACTAGGCCTTTATGGACCCAGTTGCCAATACTTTTCCTCTTGAAATTACTTTGCATTATTTTTCATAAACTTTGTATTTACTAATGGTTCACAAATCAACTCTCTCTCTCTATCTCTGTGTCTCTCTGTTTCTTTGTGTCTCTGTGTCTCTCCTCTGTCTCTGTGTCTCTGCTTCTGTCTCTGTCTCTCTGTCTCTGTCTGTCTGTCTCTCTCCTCTGAGCTACTTGAGGGAAGGGACTATTTCCTTCCTGTCTTTGTAGGATAGGACCTCAAACATATGTGAATTCAGGAATAAGTGACTGGCAATTGGAAAAAAAGATAAAGGCAGAAAAATAAGTAAAAATGCAAATGTTTTAATTAAATGCTACATCTGAGCCATTTTCCCATGCAGCATAAAATTTTGCAGCGATTTGACCAATTTCCTTCTTGTTCTGAGAAGCATTGTGTGAGTCATTACATTGTTTTGTGACAAATGTTAGCTCCCACATCAGTGTTTGTTGGGAGTTCTTATTTGTAATATTCCACGTATGCATTTCCTTCTCTGTAAATGAGGAAGTTGTTCCATGTGATCTTCATGGTACCTTCTTCCAAATCCAAAGATTCTGCCCCCAAAGGGGCAGGGAGGGATCAGTGTTAGTGTGTGCTAAGTAACAATAATAATAATGGTGTTCGTGTATGGGGTGTGCAGGGAAGACTAGCGTCTCCAGTGTGAGGGCTTGCTTAGCCCTTTTCAGGGTTGTTCATTCCACTTTGGTGTCTGCCTGTCATCCAACTTTCCCCTATGGCTGAAAGAAGCTGTAGTGATCACACCCTGGTAAAATCATCTCAACAAATGGGCTAAACTTGGTTAAGGCTAACTGACAGACCTCAAACACATTGGTGCATTAAGGGAGTGTCTACTCAAAACACATGAAGAATTTCTCTAGGGGAATGAGAGGATGAGCACAAATTTTTCCAGTGACCATGAAAGCAACTGAAGCAGGCAATGCAGATCCTGGTCAGACATTGAAGACACTGAGATTATCTACTGCATCCTAGACCACTAGTGATCATTCTGCCTTTTGACTTGCCACTGGATGTGGATGATTCTGGAAGAGAGAATGAGACATAACTTTGGGCAACTTTGCTTCACTTAAATCCAATTCATCTGCAAGTTAGGTCATCACCCCATGATGTCTTTGGTCCTCTTTGAAACAAAGGACGAACAACATGATTCCCTCAAAAGAAAGAAGCAGGGAGGAATCAGTTTTAGTGTTTTTCTAGATAACAGTGACAATGACAGTATTAGTACTAAGAAAGGAATAGAATTGTGAGATTAAATTTAAGAACATTTTCCCAACATACATTTGTTAAGTTTTAATCTCTGTTTAATTATGTCTTTTTCTTCCAGCAGGTCCATTGTACCACAGAGCTTTGGTGCAGTGGCCAAGGATACTGTGGAATTAAGCCAAATCAAAGAGTAAAAAATATATTCAGTGACAAGTCATGTGCTTCACCTTCTTCTTGTGACCTAAACTTTTACTGCTGATGGTAAACTTCCTGTACTGTTCCTTCTCAGCCGGGTTTCTATTATCAGCTGTGAGGACATGAAGTGCAGTTTCTTCTTCTAGAAACTTGACTTGTTCAGCTGTCAAAACAAATCATAAGTTATTAGTAAGGAAACATGAATGCACAAAACACCCAATAGTAAGAGAACAGTAGTGAAGGGCCATGTGGCATTTGAGACCCTCTTTCTTCTCTTAATTTATACAACCTTAAAGATCCATGTTGTGAAAGAAAAACAGAAACAAATCACATCTCATAGTTCTTATTAATGGACAATTTAAAAAAGAATACATATAATCCTTTCAAAGCTGTGAGGATATGCATCGTCATAGTTTTAGAGTGACTAGAAATCAATCAAACATCAAAAAGCCCTTAAAATTATTTTAAAATAGCATTTATATCACACATACATATGCAGAGACATGTGTACATCTATGGATACTGCAACTTCTTCCTAAAAACCTTTGGAGATATTCCAGTACTTTTTTTAATCAGGAGGCAATTTTGAAATAGTTTATTCTAAATTATTTTATGAGCCAAGATGACATAAAAAAGGTGTTATTTCATGGCTCATAATATTTTGTTCTGCAATCCAGTATAAAACATGAAATCAAACTATACTTCACATATCCAACAGGCAACGCGATGTAATGTCACTAAATCCAAGCCATTCATCTGATTCTATTTATTATCAAGATGAAATATGTGTTAGAGAGAGCGAGAGACAGACATTTTGTAATAATGTTGAGGGGAAGAAGAATGGCACCTGAATTTGTTGAGACATCTGTGCTTTCTCATTTCAGATTAGGGTCAGGGATGAAACCTATAAGGTAACTGTCAATGTGCAATTTTAACAGTATAATGACAGTGTTGGTACTAATAAAGAGATTGAGTTGTGAGATTGACTTTAAAAACATTTTTCTGATATAAATGTGTTGAATTTCACTCTCTCTTTTATTGATTGTATCTTTTCCTTCCAGCAGTTGCATTGTATCACAGAGTTTTAGTGCAATAGCAATTTAATGCACCAATTGTTTACCCACACACATACCAGCTAGGGAAAAATACTGTGTGTGTGTGTGTGTGTCTGCATATGTATATGTATGTGTTTATATATTATATATGCACACATATACATTAGTTCTTTTGCATGCATTGGTGTGTAAAAGGAGATTACATATAGTAGAACTTTAAGAGGATGTTGGGAGAGGAGGGAAGCAAAGGGTTTTGAAATTTCAACCATCATTTCTGTTAAATTTGAGTTTAGTAAGACATTTGCCCCAGAGCCTTCTTCAGCTGAGGACCACACCTGGAGCAGTGCCTTCTCCAGCAACCTCCCAGGACTCTGCCCCAGGACCTTCTGCAGCTACTGCTTAAATCCTCTCTCCCTGCAGGGCCTGACCTGGGACAAGACCCCCATCTTTTGGCTCTGTCTTAGGTCCCTATCCCCGGGAATTTTCCAGCACCAGACCCAAGTGGTCAGTTCCAGACAAGACCCTTATACTTGTTTCCTGGACACTGTGGTCTTCACAACCTTCTGCAGAACCAGCCTGCCCCAGGATAGAATCCCATCCATCTCCTGACCCCCAGCACTTTATCTAGTGCAGTCTGTGCTGGCTCTTAAACTCCTATGCCTCCTCCTATTTTTGCCTACAATAAGATGCACATTTCAGGGCCTTTATAGGATAGAACACCAACCACTTGCCTTAAGGATGGACCTAGGACCACAGATTCATAGCCTTCTCTCAGTGGCCTTTCTCTAGCTGCTGACATCTCCTGGGCCTCATTTCTCAATTCCTCAATCCTATCTCCTTATGTAATCTACATTTCTGTGATTCTGAACCTTTGGCTACTAATGTACTAACCTCATTCCCCATGCCTGAATGCCAGCTCCCTTATGCCCAGACATCTCAACTTAAGCCCTTCTCCCTTCCTACTGTGCCCCTCTCCATATGTCCTTACCTCATCTACTTTACCCTCTGGAATACATTTTCCAAAACTTAACAAACTTATTTTTATCTTAAAACTCTTTTGCATTCCTTTCATCTTCTGGCAATCACGACCTCCATCACCTTATTCACAGCACTGTTTCCCTCCTTAACCTTTCTAGTACTGGTTGTATTTTCCTTAATTCCCCAGATACACTGTTAATGACAGGAGAGTTGGGATATTCTTTGATCCAACCTGGCACTTACAAACTCTCCCTCCTTCACCATCACTAAGCAACTTGTTCTTCTTCAGGGATCATGTTCTCCATTTTGCCACCCAAACACAATCATGGTAGACATTATCTAATGACCCACTTAGTTATTTTTCTTTCCTCAATGAATTCAGTTCCTAGTTCACAATCTTTATCTCCACCCCTATTCCTCCCCTAATATTAGGAGACTTCAACATACATATTGCTACTCCCTCAAATATTCTAACTTCCCAGTTTCTAAACTTAATCAGCTTGTAGGACCTATTCTTCTACTCCTCCTTAGCCCAGATATAGTCACTACTTGCTTTTGCCTTGACTCACAAATATTCTGCTTATATACTTATGAGTTCCAAAGTTCCTTTACCAAAGTATAATCTTTTATCACTCCATTTTCCCCTCTGCCTTGCAACCTCTAATTCTGTTCTTTGTCTTCATTTCCATTCCCTCTACTATTCAATTCTACATGATACTCGAATCTCTTAATGATTTCCTTTATCGTGTTTTGTCAATTCCTGACCCTAGCTTACTCCTATTATTTACTTAATTTATTCCTAACCCCATACAACTGAGAAACAACAACCTCCCATATTGGAATGTTCTCATTCTTTATCTCTTAGTTTTTAGTTTTTCTTTCTTACTTTGGCTCAAATTTTACTTTCTGTAGACAACTTTTCTTGGTTACTCATGCTGGCAGTGTCTACTCTCTCTTGCATATATTGGATTATTTACACTTTTGTCTTCTCTATCAGAATGTCCTTGAGAGCAGGCTTTTTTTTTGTATACTCAGTGTTTAGGTTAGTGCCTGGCACAAAGTAAAATCTTAATTAGTGTTTTTATTGAGTAATTGATTGAACCATTTCAAAGGAAAGGGAACAGAGCTCTTCTTTCTTTTGTCTGAAGCCCTTCTGTCAAGTGTTTATTGTAGCAATTTTGCTTGTATGTCTAAGACAAATACGTGAGAGGACTGGGCAAAAGAAAATAAAAACCAAAGTCAATGCCATTTGTGTAAAAAGAGATGTAAAGAAAGTTACAAGTTTTATGTAAGATTCTAATCTCGATGGTAACATGGACTTGGATGTTTGTCAAATTCATCTAAAACTGCCCATTTATTCATTCAACAAAATTAATAGTCTTAGTTGAACAAGTATCTTGATTTAAAAAAACAACCCTTGAAATTTAGGTAGGAAAAAATCAATGCCTTTATGTCATTTATTTATTAACATGTAAAGTAGTCCCTTGTAAATAAAAAGTAACAAAAAGGGATGTGTTGCCACTCATATGAGCTATAGGTCCTCTCGTTCCTTCTGTCATGAATGCCTCCATACATCTCAGTGGTTGAAGTCATAAGGCTGGCCCTTCCAGTTTGATGAATTTGTTTTAAAGAACATTTGTTAGTCTGAAAGAAAGTAGCATTTTCTTGTTGTCCAAGCACAGAAATGAGAGTGTAATTATTTGTAATTCCATCCTAATCATTGCCGTATGGTAAGTTAGCCTCTTAGCCTTTCTTGCAATTCAGCATCCTGCCCCATAAAAATAATCATATTCAGGTATCTCCTGGGCGTTGTGAATGTTCATTACTTAAGGTCCATAATAAGCTCTGGATATTTTGTAGGAGTGCCAAGTATTATTATTGTTACCTAAGGTCAAGGATTTTTTTTTTATAATTCAAACAGAAGTAGCATTCAAAAGCTTATTTGAATGGATCTTTCAGTTTTGTTTTAAAAGCTGCACATAGGCAATTCTGTAGTAAAACTTGCAGTTTGGCCTTAATCTTCTGATGTAGGGCTATAACTATAAAGTTGGGGTTTCCCAAGATAGCATTTTTGGAAAAGGCCCACTTTGTACTGTATTCATTGTTAAATAAAAAGATTCCCACTACTCTCCTTCACTTACCTAGCCCAGGGAAATGGTCATTTAGGTGGAAATTACATTTATAGAGGGAGAAAGAATGATGCCCAGAACCTAGATACCTACCAACCTACCTCTGTTGCCTTCCATTTTTTCCTCATATAATTAGGGTACAGGCTAATGAATAATTAACCACTTTACCTTATTCCTCTAAGAAAAAAGGGCAGGTAAGTGGTGCAATAGATAGAGTACTGGACTAGAAGTCAGGAAGATTCATCTGTCCAAGTTCAAATATGGCCTTAGACATTTCCTAGCTGTGTGACCCTGGGCAAGTCAATTATTTGCCTCAGTTTCCTCATCAGTTAAATGTGCCGGAGAAGGGAATGGCAAGTCACTATAGTATCTCTGTCAAGAAAACCTCAAATTGGTTCACAAAGAGTCAGATTGGACTTAAATGATTGGACAACCACAGAAGGCTTTGTAGCCTTAATATTCTCCAATTCATTAATTTATTTAGCTTATTTTTTTTTATTAATTAAGCTTACATTTATTCACCTACTATATGCCAAATATATTTGGTCACAGGTCTTATATGTAATATTTTCTTCACCATTTTGCCATTCAGATTTCAGATTATAGTCTTATTTTAAAAAGTAGTTTCTTATTCACCTACAGAGATTTAGCAGTTGCCATTTTCAATTGCTTTCCAATGTCCACATATACATTTCCCATAGTTCCAACCATTCAAGAAGCATTTATTAATCACTTGTATGGTGCTAGGCACCATACAAACTACTGAGAATACAAAAAATAAAAAAGCAAAAACAGTCCCTGTTCTCGAGAAGCTCATTAAGAAGGAGGCAAACCAGGGGCAGCTAAGTGGCTTAGTGGGTAGACAGCCAGGCCTGGGGACAGGAAATCCTGGGTTCAAATGTAGCCTCAGATACACCTAGCTATGTAACTCTGTGCAAATCACTTGATTCCCTTTGCCTAGCCCTACCATTCTTCTGCTTTGGAATTGAAACTTGGTTCTAAGACAGAAGGCAAGGGTTAAAAAAAAGAGAGAGAGAGGGACAAACTAGAAAATCCAAGTCAAGATGCAGACCCTGAGAAAGAATAAATTAGATTCACTTGTTTTCATATAATGGCAACAAATAATTTCTGTTAAGACACAGTGCATTTGATGTTCCAACCTATGCAGCTTACGCTCCCCAGCTATGCTTTATTTTCTAGCCAGTAAGAATTATTTTGGCAGACTTTCACAGATGAAAGAGCCCAAAAAGTGAAGCTAAAGCAAGGCTGAAGTATTTACTGACTCATTTTATTCCAAGATGTACAGGAAGCAAACCTCAAGTGTTTATTTTTCTTTCCTTTAATTGAACCATTTTTAGGGGAAAAAATCCTCCAAACTCAAAACTTGAAAATTGAAAGTAAACTTCAAGGAACTTCATTGGATAGAGTTCCAGGCTTAGAGTTGGGAGGATCTGGTTCAAGTTTGACCTCTGATACTTCCTAGCAGTGTGCCCCTGTGCAAGTCACTTAACTCCATTTACCTAGCTCTTGCCCTTCTGGCTTAGAGTTGTTACTAAGACAGAAAGGAAGGGTTTTTAAAAACTGCATTAAGACTTTTGGGACACACATAAATTTTTATATATACAATAATATGTATACTATATATGAATATGGATACAGATAGAGTTATAAATATGGTTATAGACCAATGTGTGCAGAGAGGGAGAGAGAGAGAGAGAGAGAGAGAGAGAGAGAGAGAGAGAGAGAGAGAGAGAGAGAGAGAGAGAGAGAGAGAGAGAGGGACAGGCAGTGAGTGAATTTTTTTTTATTATAAAGACTCAGAGTTTATATAGCACTTATCTCTCTTAGATTAGTACCTGGGGCTTCAAAAAGTAATAACAATGATAACTTACTTTTTAAATCCTTCAAAAAAGTCTGGCCAAGAGAGGAAGAGAGTTAAAGTAGAAAGTATTTTTCATTTGTTGTACTTATATCCCTGCCACCTAGGACAGCAACTGGTACCCAGTAGGGACTTAATAATTGCTTGCTGATTGATCAATGGAGGACATGAGTTCAAATCCCCACTCTAATTTTAATTCACAGTATGACCTTGGACAAGTTACTAAACCTTTCTGGGACTCGGTCTCCTTTTCTGTAAATGGAGGGATTAGGACTAGATGGCCTCTGAGATCTCTTACACCTCCAGCTATGAGCCTGTGACCTTGGCCAAATTTATATCCACATTTTCAGAAATCCTAGAAGTCATCCTAGTGATGTCAATAAGAGTTTTTTATACCTAGTTCAACACAAAAGGCCAACTACCTGACTACCATTCTTTACAACAGAAATATAAGGTGAGGTTGTTAATTGTCCTTTCACTTGTGATTAGGTTAGTACTGGTGGAAGCAAGAGAGAAATATATGTGTTGTATTCAGAAGTTTGATAATTTTCTAAACTCAGCATTTTTAAATGACATTTCTACTACTAGGTAGAAATGAAGAATCAACATTTTTCCCCCTGCCTGATTCTTTTGGACTATAGCCATAAAACTGTGTTCCCTTGCTAAATAAAATAGCAAGAAAGCTGATTCTACAACATTCACAGGAGGGGGGATCAATATTTATGATATATTTTATTGTTTTTACCTCCTGGCTTTCGCATTTCTAGTGGCTAGAGAAACAATTTTAAATTAAACAAGGTACCTTTGTTTCTCTGATAGAATTGGATACATAGAACAAGATTGCAAGATCCTTTTTGTTGAGACATTTAGATCTGTAAAGATTCTTAGAGGTCATCTGGTACAATCCCATTGTATTACAGATGAGAAAACAGGCTAAGAGAGGTTAAATGACTTGACCAGAGCATTAAAGTTAATAAATGGCAGAGAGAAGATTCAAATCAAGGCTCATTTCATCATTCAAATATTTATTCAGCATCTACTATGAGGGCAAGTAGGTAGCACAGTGAATAGAGTGCCAAGCCTGGAGTCAGGAAGACCTGTATTCAAATCTGATCTCATATACTTACTAGTTCTGTGCTCCTGGACAAGTCATAACCCCAATTGCCTAGCCCTTACTACTTTTCTTTCATAGAACTACTAGAGAGAAGGTAAGGTTTTTTTTTTAAGAGTATTGATATTAAGACAGAAGATAAAAGCTTAGAAAACAAACAAATAAAAATAAGGCAATTTTTAGAGGAAGGGCACTAGGAGTTGAGGCAGGGATCAGGAAAGGCTTCAGATATAAGATAGTACTTGACCTGAGTCTTGAAGGAAACACAGGAAGATTCTTAGAGTTGGAGGTTAAGGAGGGAATTTGTTCAAGACCTAGGGGGATGGCCAGAATAATGTCATGGAGAATAAAAACTCCCAATCCACTGATCTTTCCACTATTTGAGGTGCTACTATCTTATTATGTTGATAAAAATATTTAGCATGCGAAGGTAAATAATGAAATACATGGGACCTCACAGTAAACATTGTGATATAAGATCCATAGTTATTGACCTTCCAGGCTGTCCTAATGGAGTTCACATGGTCCTGATTCTTGGAATATAGACACTTATACTTTATATAAATATGCACACTCTGTTAGCCTTGAGCTAAGGAAGACACGGTTTCAAGTATTGCATCTGTTACATACTAGCTGTGACTCTCAGCAAGTCAGTTAAGCAAGCTTTGCAAACCTTAAAGTGTTATACAATTGTTATTATTTCTTGTTAACCTGCCAAGGCATGAAGCCCTCTAAGATCCTAAGTCCCATATGAATTACCAAGCCACATGGATGAAGATTTCCCCTTATTCCCCACCTGAAGAGATCCTTAAAGAGGTAAAATCATGTGTGTGGATGCCTTCCTTCCCAAATGGCACATCATACCTAACATGTATTATTGCTCCTTTTCATATGAGGTTTATATCATGATTACATTTAATATTTATCTTGATATTTTTGCTCTTCCTTTAAATAATAACTTAAAACTCTATAGCACTTTAAGGTTTACAAAGTGTTCTCTTGAAGCAACTCCAGGAGGTAGGTGGTGCTTGTTTTATTATTCCCATTTTACAGAGCAGGAAACTGAGGTTCAGAGAGAGGAATGTTTTACCTATGGTTTTATGGCTGGTAAGTATCCTTGTGGGGGTCCAATTTCAGCTCTCCTGAAGTTCAATATATTTTCCTACTTGGCCATGCTTCATTGTTTCTGTCCCATTTGTCATTTGTGTATTCTGTTTTTTGCTTTATTTGATATGAACATGATGAGAAGCTTCAAAAATCGCTAATGCAACCCAATTACTTATTTAAAAGAAGTTTTATTCAAAGTCATATTGTTACCTCAGAACAGTGTACTTTTAAATGGTCCATTTGGTCATAGTATGAACTATTTCCCTTTTGTAATCAGACACATATATACACACACATATACCTAGTAAACACATATACATACACAAACAAACACAGTCCAAGAATGTGTTCATGCAAGTACAATTTTATTTTCTCCATTGCATGGAACATTAAACTTCTTTCATAATGTATTTGCACATGTAATTACAAAAGATAAGTAAAATTATTTCGGAGCATTAATAATCACTTGAATATTGCTAAACAGCCTTGTAAGCTGATTGTCTATCAGTGACATTGCCTGCACTGCCCAGGCTGATGGAAAGACTTTTCCAAATCATTACTTAATTCATGGCATCTTAGACATCATCAACAAAATATTTAAATACTAGCTAGACAAGAGAGAAAAAGAATTAGTTTGGAATTTAATTTTGTTTGAAATTCCCATTATAACATAACCGAGAAGAAGAAACTAGGGCAGGGTGTTAGTGTGTGTGTCTTTCTCCTCAGGGCCTACATTAAAGCTATTTCTCTCACCCCCATGGGAATCCATGCTTTCTGACAGACCCTCTATTTGGCTACCTTTTGCTTGAAGTGAAATCATACTTGAAAAATGCAGAACCAAAGACAGTTTGGCTTTGGAAGATGATTTTAGGTTTCCAAAGAAAAAGTAGTATATTTTTAAGCCTTTTAGAAGAAGCTTTTTATGGTCTTTGAGGGAGCCACAAACCAGTGGTAGATTAAAATATTCAGGTGGATCTCTAAAGGCTGTGGTATTCCCTCCTTAATGTTTTTCACAGACTGTTCTATTAACTGTCTCTCCAGACATTCTCCCTAATCAGGACCTTCAGGATCAGTACCTACTCCTCACTCTTCAAAAACTCAGTCCTGTAGAGAAATGAAATTTAATTGTATTGCACAAAAGTCTAGGGAACCATACTGTCAAGTCTATGTACTTCTATTGTTTGGAGAAAAAAATGGATTACCTTTTTTTTTAATTCTATGAATTAATCAGTCAGGCAACAAAACTTTGATGTTTTGGTTTATTTTTACTAATTTTTAAATTCAAAATTCTCTCCTTCCCTCCAGTTTCTCCCTGACTCATTGAGCAGGCAAACACTATGATAGCTGTTATAAATATGAAATAATGAAAAACATATTTTTATATTATCCATGTTATAAAAAAGCAAGAAAAATGAAGAAACCAACAAACATTTGCTAAGCATCTGCTATTTACTGTTCAGTGACCTAATCACTGTGGATACAAAGAAAGGGAAAACAAATACCTACCCTCAAGAAGCTTCTGTTCTAATCAGTTGTTGACACTAGTATAGAGAACATGAAATTACATTTATCAGATATTACAGTATTTTATCATATAATATTTTAAGCCCAGAATTAAGAGGAAGACAAAAGAATATAAATTCCTGAATGGACCTAGCAGTTCAAGATCTGAGCTTTTGTTTATTTATTTATTTTGCTTTTGAAAGCTTAAGTGAATATCGTCCAGTGCTATTTGGCTTCCAGATGCAGCCTTACCTCACTTCCAAGTTTCCTACATCTAAAAATAGCTCAGACAGATGTGGCTATTGAGAAAACTGGCTTATTTATTTACAGCCAGTGTTAAGAGGAGGGAGATAATGGAATAGGGCCAAATCAGGTGAACCTTACCTTGGAAGGACTATAAATAGCCTGACTGCAACCTCAGCAGGCAGCAGAAGATAAATGAACTGGTAAGGTAACCAGACATCTTGGGTTTTCTTGGACAATATCAAAACTTAATGGCCTTTGGGCAGGTGCCCCAGGAAAAATCCAAGATATGTAGGGCTTTCCCCACTAGGAACTAAGAGAAGCTTCCAATGATTATGTGAAGTGCTTAATTATTTATGGATTAAGATATCAAGGATAAACATAGGAGGCTACTTTTGGGATTTTTTCTTAATACAAACTATGAGAAGACAGTTAACAACTAGCCATGGCACTCCAATAGTTTGTCATTGGCACTGAACTTCAGCATCCTGCTTATAATGGAAAATTACTCTTTTACAACTGGTTTTGCAGTTGAGGAATATTTGAGGTGAGAACTCCTCACCTCTCCCTGTCCTCATTGCATAGGGGTCAGGAAACTTCTCTGTAGGAGACTCCTCAGTCCTCTCTTTGGCTAACTTATCTGTGATGTTCATTTGGGGCATTGGTGAATTTATTGGATGCTATATCCCGAGTTCTTCTATTTGACACTTACAGTTCTTTACAACCTGGCCTCTTTTATCCTTTTAGGATTTTTACAAATGTGAAATCTATGATTCATTCATATTAGCTTACTTGCTATTCTTTACACATGATGCTCATCCCTACTTATCTCCTGTCTCCAGGTATTGCATGGTTATCTCTCATTTCTGAAATACTTTCCTTCCTAACTTCTACTTTGATAATTTCAGATTCTACATGTCTTAAAAAGGAACTCATTATCTTCTTTTTAAAACACAACCTTCTTCTTAACTGTCCTCTTAGGATCTCTGGCTTTATTTAAGACTCAGCACAAATACCACTACCCCCCCTTTTCTCTATGCTACCCCCACCCTCTCTCACTACCTTTCCTCCCATTTCCTTCTCATCTCTTCTCCTTCCCCATCTCAGTATGTGCATACATGTATTTATCTTTTATGTGCCAATTTATGTGTCTTAGAATATACTGTAAGTTCCTTGGACACAGAGACTTTGCATCCCAATAGCCTAGCATGATATCTGGCACATACTGAATGATAAATCTCAGCATTACATCCCACAGAATGATTGTTAATTGAACTGAAATGACAGTTAATTGAAGAGGAAACTTAGTGGAAAAGTAGTACAAAGGGAGAGGGTGACAGGAGTAAGAAAGGACAATATTAGAAGATATTTGTAGGCCACCTATGATGTTCCAATCATCAAATGCAATAATTTCACTAGGATTATAGGAAGCATAGAACTGGAAGGGATTAGTGATTTTCTAGTCATTTTATCAAAGAAGAAACTGAGGAAAGATCAGAAAATTATGACACAGCTAAGATGTAGCTGAATGGCATGGAGGGTTTCTCAGTCATCCTTAACTTTTCTGTGACATGTTGCCACTTTTTTCTTCCCAATGCTCTCTTCTTCCTTAATTTCCATGACATCTATGACCTCCATACCTTCTCTTCATTCTCCTTTGACATCTCTGAGTGCTTCTTAGTTATCGTTACTATTACTCAGTACAATTCAAAACAATACAATAAACATTTATTGAGTGTTTACTGTGTGCCAGAGAGGGCTCTTCTCTCAGAACATTGAGCATGGGCATCCCTGAAGTCTCTAACTTAGATTCTATTCTCTTTGCTCTTGTCCTTGGCAATTTCATTCACTGTAAAGGCTTCATTATTATATCTACACAGAATGTTCCCAAATCTGGTCTCTTGCTTTGATCTCACATGCAAATTCTAGATTCATATTTCTAAATACTTGCTATTAAGTTCCCCCTTCAGCATTTCCCATTTCTTATTTCTAAAATGGGAATTTATAGTCTTCCCTCCAAACCTGACCTTCTTCTAAGCTTCCCAATTTTTATTGGTAGCCTTATTCAATTTTAGACACACAAGTTCAAAACCTGAGTCATTCTTGACTCTTCTCCTTCTGTCATCCTTTACATATAGTCATTTGTGAAATCCTGACATTTTGCTTACGAAAATATCTCTCCTATTCATTTCCTCCATTTCACTTTCACCAACATATTCTCTTCTTCAGTTCTTTTTTTTCTTCAATAGCCTCTTAAGTCATTTCCAAGGCTCTAAGCCCCTCTCTGTCAAATTGTTCAAAGGCAACTGCCAACACACTTTCCCTAATGCACTAGTCTAACTAATCATGCTAGTTCCCTTTATGAAGTATGGATTGACTCACCATTGCTTACCAAATAAATAATTTAGCAGTCCCTAAGTTGTTCCTATTCTCCCTATCCAGTCTTTTCCCCAAGAACTTCCTTTTGTGCTCTCTTTACTCCAGTCAAACAATCTGCTTTTTGGGATCTGCTTTTGTATTTCATGCTGCCTTTTTAGGTGCCATGCCCAATGGTTTGCACATAGTGGGGAATTTTTTTTTAAAATATATTTTATTTGATCATTTCCCAGCATTATTCGTTAAAGACATAGATCATTTTCTTTTCCTCCCCCCCACCCCCCATAGCCGACGCGTAAGTCCACTGGGCATTAGATGTTTTCTTGATTTGAACCCATTGCTTTGTTGATAGTATTTGCATTAGAGTGTTCATTTAAAGTCTATCCTCTGTCATGTCCCCTCAACCTCTGTATTCAGGCAGTTGCTTTTTCTCGGTGTTTCCACTCCCATAGTTTATCCTTTGCTTATGAATGGTGTTTTTTTTCTCCTGGATCCCTGAAAGTTGTTCAGGGACATTACACCGCCCCTAATGGAGAAGTCCATTATGTTCGATTATACAGTGGGGAATTTTTAAAAGTTAGTTGAGTTATTATTATATTGAGTGGAATAGTGGACAAAGCAAATATCCAAAGTGTAGGAATATGAGCATGGAGAGATGAAAAGGAAGAAAAACATGGAGAGACTGTCATTAATGTTCCACAAATTAGCATTTCATGTATAGTGATTTATTAATTTTCATCCTTTGGATAAAGTACCATAATTTCATAAAATTCATATTTATCTTTGTTTACATGCAGGACATGTGTTGTATATAAATGAAAATGTTCATATATGTGTATAATATATTTGCTATGTTCTTCTGATCTTAAAAGAATGAGATCTTTTTTCTTCTTTTTTAATAGGTAGAAAACAGACCAAAATATTATGGAAGAGAGTAAGTATCTATTGCTACATAACATTTTATTGGTGGTGTGAATTTAGAGTAGAGAAAGGTAGTACAAATGAAAAAATAACCTAAAGTGGTTAGTGGTTTTTTCCCCAATCACAAATTCAATAGACAAACTTATTAAATGGCTATTAGTGGCAGGCACTGTGCTAAACATTGGGGATGCAATTAATTAAAAGAAAGACAACTCTTGCCCTCAACAGCTTGCAATCTAAAAAAGGAAACAATATACAAAAGGAGACAGGTGAGGGGGCATCTTGTTCTGTGGAGCTGCAACCACACAGGGCAGCAGATACAAAGTGGAGGGATCTGAGAGTCCAGTTTCTGAGAGAAGTTTGGTACTTTGCCCTTCATCCCTCCACTCAGAGGAGAGAGAATCCTGAGAGAATCAATCAAGGCTTGAGTTAGCAGCATAGTAGAGTTTAGGAGTGATTAATTTACCCTGAGAAGGAGATCTTGTTCCCTGATGTTAAAACTAGGCAGGGCAGCAGATGCAACGTGGAGTTTAACATTTTTAAAATGTTGTCTACTCAACTTTACATTGGAGTCTGTCTGCTTTCTTGGGTTCATTTTGTGTAACCTAAAAATATGTAAGATGTAATTAAATATTAATATTCTAGACTGATGCTAAATTCTACCAACAGAAAACATTATACCTCATTGCTTTTAGAGACAACAGAGTTTTTTTTTGTTGTTTGTTTGTTTTGTACAGCACTTTGGACAAGCAGACAAGTGGCCAATTTGGCTCAGGTTGAGAAATGAATGTAGTTAAATAACTCACCAGTGTGAGGAGTCAGAGCAGTCATTCATTCTGTTCTCTCAGCTACTGTGACCACTACGAGTTGCATCACATTGTACTGCTGTCACATATAAACTGAACAGGGCTAGTTCCTTGAGTAAAGCTCTGTAGAGAGAGGTTTAGTTTCACTTCACTGAAGCGGTGTGGTTATGTGAATAAAGAAAAGGGGCAGACAGTAAAGGTGCTCTGACAGTACAATAAAGAAACCTTTGTGACCAACTGGATATGGCAAGGGCAGGGAGAGATGTGGACAGTGAAGAACAAGGAAGAGTTAAGGATGTTCCATGTTTGCGAAACTGGACAACTAGAATGGTAATGTTGGTAGACTTTAATGGAAATAGGAAGTTTGGAGGAGAGGTCAGTTTAGTGAGTAAGATAAGTTGCATTTTGAACCTGAGATGTTGAATTTGAGATATCAATGGTATATCTATATGGCTAGCGTTTAAAAGATGAAAAGTTGGAGGTAGCTAGATGGCTTAGTGGATAGAGCACCAGGCCTGGAGACAGAAGGTCCTGGGTTCAAATCTAGCCACAGATACTTCCTAGCTGAACCATCCTGGGCCTAGCTCTTACCTCTCTTTCACCTTGGATCCAACTTAGAATTGATTCTAAGGCAGAAGGTAAAGGTTTCAAAAAAAGATAGTAAGATGGAGTTGATAGAGCAAATGAAAGTTTGGAGTTTAGAAAAGGAGTTAGGATGTATATTTAGATTTTTGAGTCATCTTCACAGAAATAATAATTGAACCTATGGGAACTGATCAGGTCATTAAGAGTTTAGAAAGAACAGCAAGCTCATGACAGAGACTTGGAGGACATTCACACTTACTAAACAGGGAATGACAAATGATCCAATAAATGACACCAAAAAGGAACAGTTAGACAGGTAGACTCAGAACCAAGGAAGAATAGTATAGTAGAGATTAAGGGAAGAGAGAGTATCCAGCAGGGGGAGGAGGTCTGCAGTATAACATTTAGCTACAGTTACTTCAAGGGGGATCACTGAGAAAAATCTATTTGCAATAGTCACTTAGATTATTTGAAAACCTTGTAGAGAACCATTTCAATTCAGTGGTAGAGTTAGAAGCCAGATTATACAGGGTTGAGAAATGAGTAGAAAATAAGGAAAAGGAGACAAGTCTAGATGACTCTGGGATTTTGACTGTAAAAGGGAGAAGAAATTTAGGTTATCTTTAAAAGATAGTGAGATCAAGCAAAGCATTTGACAATCAATCAATAAGCATAAAGTAAATGTACTATCTACCAGAGACTATGCTAAATGCTGGAAATACAAAGGAGGACAAAAGAATAGTCCCTGAGTAGGAGGGATCTATATTCTAATGGGGAAACATTTTATTCAGTGGGGTAATGGGAAATCAAAGAACTAAGAATCTTTTCCTTTTTTAATTTGTTTCTTCCTTATAATATTATGTATGTACCTACTGTGTGTGTATAGAAGGTATGCTATTTATGTTCCTTTTTTGTCTTTTTTTTCTATGTTAATCAAAGATGGTTCTAGGAGAGAGAATGAAGGCAAATGTTAGAGCATTTGGCTTGGAAATCAACCAAATAATGTAGATTATTGAACAATCATGTCCATTAAGGGCAACTGTCAGGGTTCTGGCAAGTGGCCAACCAACTCCTGCTCTAGAGTTTGGATCACAGCCATTAGTGTGGAAGAAGGAAGTTGGGCATATTTCTGTATCTCTAAAAAATGTCAGTAGGGTCTATAGAATATAGAGAAAGCAAAATGCAAGTATTCTAAAGAGAGAATGTGTATAACTTTCCTTAAATAAATACATTGAGTTAGTGGTTATTAAATAAATATGAGGGCTAGTCTAGTGCTATTTTGACCACACATAATCAATCTGGCCAGGCTCCAAGTAGAGAATAAAATGAGCATGGTAAATGCCATGGTTCCTCACTAATAAAAGAGAAGTGATTTTGGAGGGATAACGATCTAGGGGTGGGTGAGCATTTTTTTGTGTGATTATTTCTATGTTTTGTTTTAAAATTTTAAAAAAGGTGAGGAAGCATATGATTTCTGGATTTCCTTATTGCTGCTCAGTTTAACTTTCTTCCTCAGGTTTCATGGTATGATCTCCAGAGAGGCAGCAGACCAGCTCCTGAGCATGGCTGAGGGA
Source organism: Monodelphis domestica (assembly GCF_027887165.1). NCBI lineage: Eukaryota > Metazoa > Chordata > Mammalia > Didelphimorphia > Didelphidae > Monodelphis > Monodelphis domestica. The sequence goes on along the minus strand of NC_077230.1, from coordinate 186,598,812 downwards.
AGTTATCTTATTCGTGAGAGTCAGCGTCAGCTAGGAACCTACACATTGGCATTAAGGTTGGTCATGGACCTGTAATCATAAGTATTGCATTTGTAACCATCTTAATTGAGGGTTTTATATTTTAAAAGCATAGAGCATATAATTTAATATGTTCTTGTTTTTCTTATGCCTTAATTACCATTTTAATTGCTTCAGGGGGCTCAAAAAAGTCTTATGAATAACACTAAACTTTGAGTTTGAGAATTAGAAATTTCTAAAACAAATTTTTATTTTATGAGGTTTTCTTCCTTTTTATATTCCTATCTCTCCCATACCTAACACTATGGCCATTTTAATATATATATTTTTTTAATTAAAAAAAATCTGTGACACTAATACAATTTGTCTTTTGATTTGGGCAGTATTTGTTGGGAGATGTCACCTACCAATTACTAACTATGCTTGGCAGACTTTCTTAGCCCAAAGAAATCAGGCACAGAGTAATTATTTCCATTAACCCTCATGTCTCCAATTATAGGAAATAGTTGAAATGATCGCTTAGTATCTTGGATATTTTTTTGCTAAGAAAGAATTGAGAATAGCAGTTTCCCATAAAACATTGTGAGCAGTGAACCAAGGCCCAGAAAAATGACACAGGCCTAGAATGCTTCTAAGATGATTGCTTTCCTTTTCACTTTACCAGATTCCCACTCCACCAGTTAGCTCCAATGTTTTCTGCTTCTTTGAGTCAATAAACGCTTTAAGATATAATACAAATCCAAATGATGTATTAAGTTTGAATGTACATTGTTAATTTACCTAAATGCCCTACTCTGTTAGATAAAAATTTAGGGAATGAGATTTAAATCCTGGAATTCACATAAATTTGTATTTCATGTTTAACATAATGTAAATAGGCATTTTGATTATACTAGTTAATTATACTTTTAATTTTAATTCAGTTGTGTTAGAAGATTACTACACTGGGAGTCAAAGCTTCCCACTGCTTCATTGTGTGATCTTGGGCAAGTTACTTGGAATCTCTGGAATTCCATCTCCTTTGTGTGTAACATGTTTGTATGTTGTCTCTTCTATTAGAATGTAAGTTCCTTGAAGGCAGGGACTTTCATTTCTTCTCACTTGTGTCCCCAGCACTTAGCATAATGCATGGTACATGATAAGTGCTTTAAAAAATGCTTGTTGATTGATCTATGAGATAGAACTAGGTAATCTCCAAGACCATTTCCACTTCTTATGTTCTAGAAATCTAAATACCAACACCTCAATACATCAAGGGTCTAAGATTTCGTCATTTTATTACCCTGGTGCTTCATGACTGCAAAGGAGATCCCCTTGTCAATAGACCCCATTTCTGACAGCACTGTCCAAAATGCAAAAGCCTAGTGGCTTGTTTTCTGCTTGGTGTTGATTGTTGGAGGACCAGATTCACTTAGGGCAAAGAGTCTTATTCATCAGTTGGGTGGGTAGTCAGTGGTCAGTTTGGGGGACCATACTAACTCTCCTAAATCATTCATTAAGGCATAGTGCAGATTCTAAATGAATTTTACAAAAACTCAGTTGAATAAGTACCTACCTTGCTCAAGAATAAATAGGCAGAAAAAAGGAGTTCCTCACAAGACTACATATCACATACTAAGAAGAATTTTATTGACCTATTCTTTTAGTGCCAGAAGAGGGCTATCTCCCTCTTGTCACCTACCCCATCCCCACAACTGAGCTGAAAGGAAAAAGTTCCTTTATCACTTTCCCACTCCACCTTCTTCACTCCTCTAGTGTTTTCTTTACCTCTTTCTCCCGTTCTACATGTCCATTCTAATAGGGACTTGTTCGTAGCTAGGTCTCTAATTCTTACTAAGAAATTTCCTGATCATGATTTAAGGTGTGATCCTTAAGTCAGGGTCATTATTTTTTTCCTGGCAAAACACTAAATATATCTATAAGTCATTTGTGTCTGCTGCCAAAGAGGGAGGAAACAGGTCTAGTGGAAAAAGGAAGAAGGAATAAGGAAGAGTGAGGTTTAAAGGTTCACTAAAAATAAGACATTTTCTGATAGCAGGACTTTAGTTGTGTGCTGTGCTGAGCAGACAATCCTGGGGTCAACTGTAGCTCTGTTCAAACATGAGTCTGAAGCTCAATTTCTCAGCTCATACTCGGTAACAGCATAGTTGTTGTTTTTGTTGTTGCTTTCCTGGCATTGATAGATATATTAAATACCACTTTATATTTTAATAAGAAAATTTTTATGAACGAGAAGCCTTCAAGGCAAAAGAAAGGTACTTGGACTAGTGGAGATCATTTTGGATGGAAGTCACCTCTTCTCATTGTTAAAATGGCACCCTGTGTTTATTCACTTCACCTATTCATAAGACCAGTTTTCCCTTAGCGTCAAGAGCATGGTTAAAATGGTAGAGCTGTTGATACAATCTCCAATTCCCTGTACTTGGTTCCACCTTCTTGGATTGTCCACAGGTTTTTATTGCTCACTCTATTCACTTTGACCTACTTAATCAAAGTGTATGTTTGGAGAATGGGTGGAGAGATGCCTAGATGAGTGGATATGTTTTCAATTTATAGGACTGAGGCAACAAAAATCTCCTTTGTTTTGCAAAATCACCATAAAAACCAAGGAAGGAAAAAGACTAGAATGAGGCAAGGGTAGAGACAGTGAATATGTCTTATAACAAATTTCATTCTTAATTCCATAAAGCATTTTCCTTGCCTTAAAGTTATGAGATAGTATGTTAACTATCATGGAGTCACTGAGAGCATGGAGTAAAATTTGATTGATATGATACCTCTTAATCTTATCTGATACCTTTCTATTTTTTAATAGATAAGCTTCTTCATAATTATTTTATTTCTGCTTTTATTTTGATTTTATTTACTATATATGCCATCTTTGGTAAGCAATCTCTCTAGTTTATAGCACCAAGGATGTAGAAAGCCATCATTACAATGCATAACTAAGAGCTGAAAATAGGTAAAAAGATACATATATATATATATATGCATATATATGAAGGTATATTATTCTTTAAGGAAATGATAAATATAAATCTATAAAGGAAACTATAAATCCAAGGGTATTGGAAGTCTGCAGATAATTCTTTATCTGTGTACCAGAGTAAAAAGTTTGCTAGATTTAGAATCAGGAGATCTGAGTCCAAATCCCAACTCTGCCAGTTATTACCTATGTGACTATGGGATATGCCATCTTTGCCTTTTTTGAGCCTTAATCTTTTCATCAATAAAGTGAGGAGATTGTATTAGGGTGCCTGGAGGTGGCTCAGTGACAAATAGGCATGAACTTAGGAAGAGCTGAGTTCCTTAGAGACTTACCATATGGTTTTGAACAAGTCATTTATTTAATGTTTGCCTCATTTTCCTCACCTGTAAAATAAGAATCATAATATCCCCTACCTTCCATGGTTATTGCAAAGTTAAAATGAAATAATATGTATAAAGAGTTTTGCAAAACTTAAATTGCTATAAAAATACTAGCTATTATTATATAAATATTACCTTTTATCTTTTAATTCCCATCCAAATTTGAAGTAAATTGTAATTTTTGTCTAATTGTAAGTCTTATTGTAAGTAAAACCAAGTTTCCTCATTTTTGAATAAAAGGAACTTGAAATTGATTTCTTGCCATTTTCATTTTTGTGTCTTCATAAGGACAGTTAACTTAATAAAACAATAGAGTGATGGTTACAAAGATTTTAGGGACCTATTTATTCTTTGTTGTGGACCAGTTCCCCTTGGTGTCTTATACTTTGTAGTTGCTTAATAAATGCTATGGAATTAATAAATATGCTTCATAAATTATAGATATTTGTTGAATTGAATTGGACTTACTCATTGAAAGACAGACTTAAGAAATATAGCTCTGAACACGGTACGAAAGCAAAGAATATTTCCTTCCAAAACAGCAACTTTAAATAATCTGAGTACCCCTCATTGTATTGTGGAGCTGATGTTAGACTCATAAAGATTATAATAGGGGAACATAAGGTCTAGAAAATTTTGGGTACATGCTTGGCAGTGGACTATGCATCTGTCATCCAAGAATCAATCAAAGTGCTTGTGGAGAGAAGTTCATCTCAAGATGGTTGGCTGCCAAGTGATGGATGACCTTTTAGTTAATGTGACTCACAAGAAACAACCAAGAAGAAATGGAGGGGCTCTAGTGTGTATGGATCAAGGAAATCTTCACAAAAATCAAATTAAAAATCCTCTGAAGTATGAGATTCAAATGCCTCTCATCTAATTTTTAGGTTTGTCATAGATTGACAACTTTGAAAAATGAAATGTGTGACAAGTTAAGTTAAATGTTTGAATTATTTAAATCTGAAAAACTTAGCATGACTAGGTAATAAGGCAATGAGTATTACTTCTCTCAGGAGATGAATTAGTCAAGAAAAAGGAATCCTGGTAAGCTTCTTATCTCATAAGAAAACCTCTTATCCAGAAGGACTATTCTTTTCTGAAGCAAAGGTTGGATTCCTAGATGAATATTATCTGGGAAAGTAAATGGACTAGTGGATAGAATATAAGACTTTATTTAGAATCAGCAAGACTGGAGGCTAATCTTGCTTCAGATAACTACTAGTTGGGTGATGCTAGACAAATTACCATCTCTGCCAGCCTCAGTTTCTTCATCTGTGAAATTTAAAAATGATAATACTAATCCTGCAGGATTGTTGTGAGAATCAAATCAGCTAATATATATGAAGTGCTTTGTAAATCATAGAGCTCTATATAAATGCTAGCTATTATTACTATTTATCACTCTCCTGAATCAGAATCCACCAGCCAGTCTGTCTTTGTAATCACAATTCATTCAAAAGATTTTTTTGGTCAATTTTAGCTTATATCTGAAAAATTAATGTGAGTATTCTGCTCTGGGTCATCTCTGAATACAAAGGTTACTCATGAGAATTTGAAGACTTGTAAGCAATATATTTAACCTTCTAGGGGGTGTGCCTCTACTCCATCCCAGTGAGAACAAGCAAATGAAGGAATCTTAGCTGTACAGGAAGGCCTTGCTATATTCCTGTCCATCATAAAGATAGAATCCATTCAGGGTAATCTTCCACCAACTTCCCATTATATATAGTACCCCATCATGGTCTAGACATGCTCTCAAGTTTTCAAGAGTAGTAAGTCTCTTCAAACCAGAAAGAGTTGGAGTACAGTTTCTAATGCTTTTCCTCTCATCTGGAGAGCAGCCTACCTAAGTTAGAAGAGATCCATTATCAGTTGGGCTCAAAGTGATGAATTTGTAAGGATAGCAACCTTTTAACATCATCTGCTAAGTTTCAGAGGGGATGTAATTTAAGTCATTGAAAAAAGCACGTACATTGCCAGAATAATAATCCTTAAAGTAAGTGTTCCACATAGAGCAGATCTGCCTTTGACTACCTAAGAATTTTGTTATAGGAAATGCCATTTTTTAAAGAATATTTTCCATGGTAACATGGTTCATGATTTACTCCCAGTTTCCCTCCTCCTTTCCAGAGTTAACAAGCAATTCCACTGAGTTTTACATGTATCATTGTTCAAAATCTATTTCCATGTTATTCATATCCGCAGTAAAGTGATCTTTTAACACCAAAACCCTAATCGTATCCATATCGAACTACATAATCGATCATATATTTTTCTTCTGCATTCCTATTCCCACAGTTCTTTCTCTGGATGTGGATAGCTTTCTTTCTCATAAATTCCTTTGGATTGTCATCAAGCATTGCACTGCTACTATTAGAAAAGTCTGTTACATTTGATTGTGCCACAGTGTATCAGTCTCTGTGTACAAGGTTCTCTTGGTTCTGCTTCTCTCACTCTGCATCAATTCTTGGAGGTCATTCCAGTTCATATAGAAATCCCCCAGTTCATCATTCCTTTCAGCACAATGGGATTCTATCACCATCACATACCACGATATATTCAGCCATTCCCCAATCGATGGATAATCCCTCACTTTCCGATTTTTTGCCACCACAAAGAGCATGGCTATAAATATTTTTGTACAAGTCTTTTTCCTTATTATCTCTTTGGGGTACAAACCCAGCAGTGATATGGCTGGATCAAAGGGCAGGCAATCTTTAAAGCTATTTGGGCATAATTCTAAATTGCCCTCCAGAATGGTTGGACCAATTCACAACTCCACCAGCAGTGTATTATTAGTGTCCTAATTTTGCCGTGTCCCCTCCAACATTTATCACTTTCCTTTGCTGCCATATTGGCCAGTCTTCTAGGTGTGAGGTGGTCCCTCAGAGTTGTTTTTATTTGCAGGAAATGCCATTCTTATCTTTAGTCTCTGATTGCCTGTATCCTTGTCCTTTTTGTTTAAAATTATATTATTTAGGGCTGGGGGGGTGGATGGCAAGGACTGGTAAATTGTCCTTATAAATGACTACACAGATTCATTTCTTAATTGGGGCAGGGTCATTTATTTAAAGCTGGAAAGGACATTCAAGGTCATCAAATCCAATGCCCCCTTTTTTTATAGATTAGGAAACTGAGGTTTAAAGGTGTTAAATGACTTACTGGAAGTCATAAAGCCCAGTAAGAATCAAAGACAGGATTTGAATCCTGATCTTCGTAACTCCAAGTCCAGTACTTTTTTATACCATGGCTTGTGAATGTGTGTGTATGTTTGTTTCACTTTCCTCCTAAAATATTATTAAAACTCATTGATTTGTGCTTTGCTCCTTTCATACCTCAGGTGGTATTCTTCTTCTTTGTGTATATTGTTTCTCCTAGTGGAATAGAAAGTCCTTGGGGGCAGACATTATTTCATTTCTGTCTTAGGATCCCTAACACCAAGCAGTGTATGTACACTGTATATTATAGATGCTTGGTAAATGTTTATTGAAATAATTTTGAGAAAGAAAGCAGTGCAGCATGGGAAACAATGACTAAGGGATTTTAAAGGTGCCTTTTAATATAAAAAGGAGAAATTACCTGTGAAGAAAGATAAAAGATAAATATGGGAGAAAAACTACTATTATATTCATGTATCACCTTCTGTTAGATATTGTGATCAGAAAGCTATAAGAGATAACTGATGCTGTTCCTTTTACTAAGCTAGAGATTTTTGATAATGTCAGGTGAAATCATGACTTCAGAGAACCAATGGTAAAGCATGCCTCCTGGCTCTTGGCAGAGAGATTATGGACTACAAGTGCAAAAATCACCATACATTTTCCTACATGGCTAATGTGGGGTTTTTTGTTTTGTTTTTTTGATTGTATTTATTCATTATAAGGAAAGGCTTCTGGAAGTGAGGGAAATAAAAGAGAACTAATAGAGATAAAAAAGACATCATCAGCAAAACAAAAGAACTTCCTGAGGGAATACAAACAGTGATTTTGTTACTACCTTATTAAAATTAATATACACATTTTATTTATTTTTTATTTTCCACATAAGTTTTCCAAAGTCATATGATCCATATTGTCTCTCTCCCTTCCTTCTTCCCTCCCCTCTCCCAGAGCTGACAAGCAATTCAATCTGAGTTTTACATGAATATACACATTTTTAAATAAATACATATATACTTATACATGTGTATATTTTATGTATATGTATTACAAATAAACAGTCTTCTATTTTCAATGACAGAATACCATACAAGTAATTTTAAATAATGTAAGTAATTACAGAAAATAACATGAATCAACCCATATTGTACTTTTCCAATTTTTAAAAACAGATTCAGCCAAAACCTTGCTTGAGTTGTGTATATGGTTATAGACTATATTAATAGAGAGTCTGGAGTGGATTCAAAGGAAAGGTTCTCTTTTTTAAAGGCCAAAGACTAGGAAAAGCTAGATGGCTCAGTGGATAGAGAGCCAGGCCAAGAGACAGGAGGTTCTAGGTTCAAATCTGGCCTCAGACACTTCCTAGTTGTATGACTCTGGGCAAGTCACTTAAACCCCATTGCCTAGCCTTTACTGCTCTTCTGCCTTGGAACCAATACACAGTATTGATTCTAAGACAGAAGGTAAGAGTTAAAAAAAAAGTCAAGGACTGAAGCTTTGTAAAACTTGCTTTGTATGTGGTCCCCCCCCCATAATAATTGTTCCTAAACTTAATTTTATAAATTATTCTTCTCATTTTTTAAAAAGATTTGGTCATTGTTAGAGATTAAATGTAAAATTAAATTTCCAAAAACAAAACAAAACAAAATCCTATGGCTAAAAATGATTTATGACTTTGCCAACATGTTTAAAAAGAGCCTTTACTCATAGACTTCATCACTGTTTGTCAGACACTTCAACAATTACAAGTGGTGGCCAGGTTTCCACAGTTTTTGACTGTGGATTTGAGAATTAAAGAAATTATCCATTATTTTGGCAAAATCTCACACCTTTCCTCCTGAATCATTTGTGTGTTTTGTTTTGCCACATTATTCAGATAATTGCATGATTTTTCCCCTGTTGGTTGTGGGGACCTGAATATATGACTTAAAAAATTTTAATAGGATCATTGACCTCCAATCAACTTTAGAGGCATCATTTCTCTCTATGCTGAAATATGTCTATTAATTGAAGGAGAATATAACTCCAATTTTGCCAACTCCAGAGACATTTCCACTGAATCTGATTCATTTTAGTTTCTTGAAACTGGGGGAAGAACAAAGTGACATCTGTGCATGAGACTCAATAATACCCAAATCCTGTCTTCAGATATTCTAGGCAGGTTTGGCACATTGCAAAAAATGTCTTACACCCACAGAGTCTGGAACTTATCCCAATAATTTCTTGGTGAACCAGACCATTTTAGTTTGCATTAATTGTATTACCCCAAAGATTAAAGATGAGTTGGATTTTAGGGAGGTGGTGATAGAAACCAGATAACAAAGATCATTTAGTCTCCCCTCTTTCTTTTACACAAAGCTGCCAGATTTATTCCACTTAATAAATTCTGATCTTTGACTTTAGGGATGAAAAAGTTCTTAGTGATCAACAATGCCAATTCCCTCATTTAAAAGATAAGGAAACTGAAATCAAGATTGGGGGTAAAATATGACTTATCTAAGGTCACACAGTAATCGCTAGAACAGGATTCAAATCTATGACCTTTTTGCTCCAAACCCAGCATTCTTTTCATTGTATAACAATGCCTCTCTAGAAATGTTGCTCTTCAGCTCTTCAGTGAGTTGTGTCTGACTCTTTGCATTCCCATTTGGGGTTTTCATGCCAAAGATACTAAAGTGGTTTGCCATTTCCTTTTCCAGCTTGTTTTGCAGATGAGAAAACTGAGGCAAACAGGGTTAAGTGACTCACCCAGAACCTTATAGCTAGTAAATATCTGAGGTTGAATTTGTACTTAGGGGAGTCTTCCTGATTTCAAGTTCAGTGCTCTATCTACTTATTGTGTTACCTACCTGCCCACAGAAGTACTATTTGTGTAAATCTAACCAATGATCCTGGGGGAGGGGGGGGGAACAAATAACTAGCAACAAATAATTGCTTATTAAATAAATGGTAGCCCAAGAAGAAAAAAATTTTAAGGAAGATAAAACAACTCTTCCCTACTTTCTCTTCATTTCCCAATTCATTTCATGTGCCTATACATATATATGTGTGTGTGTGTGTGTGTGTGTGTGTGTGTGTGTGTGTGTAGCTTCTAAAGGGTGTTCACAAAAGCCTATCAAAAGCAACTTTACTATTTTCCCAATCTATAACTAGATTTATCTCTAAATTAGAATCTGAAATGGTCATAATTTTCAATTCACTCTAACAAGCTTTAATTCAGTGCCTACCATATGCCAGGCGTGTTTTGCCTTGGAGATACACAGACAAAGATGAAATAAATATTCCCTGCCTGCAAGGAGCTTACATGACTACAGGGAGTTTTGCTCTATGCTTTGGAAGTTGAATGATTCTTCAGTTTTTTAATCTTTCATTCCTCAGCACAATTTTCATTTAATACTAATTTTGTCTGTTCAAAATGCCATTCCTTCTGTTCACTAATGTGCACATATTGGGAGAAATTCAAAGCAGAAGGTAGAGACCAAAAAAAGATATCCCAGTGATTTTTTTAAAGGAAAAGTAGATGGGACAAAATGTTTCACCACCATTATAATTTATTTCAAAAAGCTTTGCTGCATAAACTCAGGTTCAAGTGGTCATTGGAGGTACTCACCGTACTAACAATCAGTAGATCTAGGAAATTTTGTAACAAAATACTTGGTTCTATTGTTGGTGAAAATCGGTAATAGCCTTTTCAAGAGAGTTGGAATTTGAGTTGAGTTGGTTTTAACATAGCATATAAGACATATTAGTTTCTCATAATAGTAAGAAAATTTCCTTAGTGTCTGCACTCATCATCAGTGTATTACTGTCCAGGCATGATGGTGAGTATACAGCTAATTGTTAATATTTTTTTCTCCTTTTTCCTCCAAATGTTGTGCCATCATCAAACATCTTATTAATGGATATACTAAGTTTTTAAATGTAACTAGCAGAGAGTAATTCCAAAGAAGGAATGATCTAATGATAATATAATTATTAACAATTATACAAAGACATGTAACTTTAAGGATTAGTCCATTTTTGTTATGTAAATACCTATTCCCTTCATTACTTTATTTTTTCTATTTAGTAAATGGTCTTAAGATGGTTGATATGGCTCCAAAATTCACAGCCCTGTGATGCTTCATGATGAAACTCTCTGAACTAAGATAGATTGGGTTTTGTTTTCCAAGAATCAGGTTAACAACAGTCTAGCACTCAAAGCCTTTCCAGCTTGGTAGGTCCTACTGGGTTTGTGTCTCTGGTATTGTCTTTGAGAACCCAGAGTTTCTTCTATGGCCACTATGAGGCTTCGAAGTAGGGCTTCAGGGACAATAGGGTTAATATTTGACAAAGATCAGAACACTGGATTGGCTCTGTGTTAAACATTCTCTACCCATCAATGTTTTATTTACCTGACAGGTGTTATTTTTACTAAGGGATGTTTGCATACTGAAACAATGTTTGTTGAGCATGGCAAAGTAATGATCATAGTCAGACATAAGGCAATCATGGAAATTTTTAATAGTAAGAGTAGCTAGCATTTCTATTGTGCCTACTATGTGCTGGTCACTGTGCTAAGTACTTTACAAATATTATTTCATTTTTTCCTCACAACAATTTGGAAGTATATGCTTTTATTATCCCCATATTTTAATTAAGGAAATGGAATCAAAGGCTAAATGACTCACCCAATATTATATAGTTGGTTAATGTCTGAGGCCAATTTTGAACTCGGGTCTTCCTTATTCCAGACCTGGCATTCTATCCACTGCATTGCCAAATTTGGCAGCAATTATAAATTTGATAGTCTATAATAAGGTAGGGCAACTAGAAACTGGCATTTTGCAATAACAGAGGAAAAACAGTGGCCCTTGAATCAGGAAGTCCTGAGTTTGAATCAAAATTTAAACACTAGCTGTGTGATCCTAGGCAAGTCACTGTACCCTGGTGGCCTTGGTTTCTTCATCTGTATGATGAGTTAGAGAAAGAAATGGCAAAACCATTCTCATATCTTTGCCAAGAAAACTCCAGTTGGTTCATGAAGAGTTGGACACAACTAAAATGACTGAACAACAAGAAAGAATTTTAAGGCATGCTGTTCTGTAGCTGAATTTATAACTCAATTTATACATCCTTAAGTTTTGGAATGGAAATTTAACTGAGTAAGGTGTACCTTTAAGAATATAGTCTAATCTTTGTAGGCTCCATGAATAAAAGAGCATGTCTTATAGATCTCTGTGTAGTGCTGTGCATACATAGCAAACCCACTCCACCACTAAGGTGTTGAATGTAATTAGACTTTTAAATCTCTGGAGCAACCTTGGTGCACAGGTTTGGAATCTTTGACTCTATAAACTCTCCTTTAAATCCCATATGGCTAACCATTTGCCAAAACTTGTTGATTGTTATGCATTAACCTCTCCTGTTAGTCATTCTCTACTCTAATCAAACTGGTTTTCTTCTGTCTTTCTTTGTATCCCCAGCACTTAGCACAGTAAATGCCACATAGTAGGCAATTAATAAATGCTTATTAACTGACTGATGGATGGTCTTCAAAGAGGGTATTCCATATCTAGTCTCCATATGAGTGGTGCTTGGTGTTTGGAATGTTCTTTCTCCTAACCTGTGCTGCTTCATAGAATCTCTAACTTCCTTCAAAACTCTTCTCAGCTGACACCTCCTACATGAAGCTGTTCTTAATCCCACCCACCCCTTCCTCCACTTAGGAGCATTATCTCCTTCACTAAATTACCTTGTATTACTTGGTTTTTGTCTTCTCTTTACTTAATTTGGGTCCATATCGTAACCTTCCTTCCCTCTCACTTTCAGGTCACCATAAGCTCCTTGAAGACAGTTTTTTTTTTAACATCATATCCTAGCACATAGTAGGTCTGTAATAAATGTTTACTGAACAGAAGTTTTTAGTCATTACTAATGCGTCAAAATCCATTATAGCAAGGAGATAAAATGCATTGTAATGTAACATAACCTAGTTAGATGTTTTTAAAGATTGAAAACTAGCAACTCCAAATTCTGAAAGGCATTTGGTTGATGACTTTTAAGGTCAAGTACTGACAGAGCTCCTGGTTCAAGAAAAAGAATTCTTGGATAGGATTATAGTAAGAGAACCTTCACATCGCAGTGGTGGTTCTGTCTTGTTTTAAAGCAAAATGTGGCTGAAAGCTTTTTCTTTTCATATTTTAGAGGAAGAATCAAAAGGAAATGGGGCAAGATTGTGCTAGTGGTAGGCGTAGAAATGGAATGGTACTCTGTGTTCTTTCAAGCTACTGCAGAAGGCTTCGTTGGTGTGAGTTACCATGGTTTCATTCCATTCCCTATAAGCTGTCTTTTTCTCTGTCTGAAATAGATGGAAAATAAGGTTCTGCTGCATTATTTTTCAAAATGTTTTCTTCCCATAGTTGTGAACATTAGTCACCTGTTTTGTCTACGTATCTACATGGAAGAGGAAGTAATGCTGTAAAGGACAGAGAATTTAATGTCCCAATTGTAGCATATTGAGATTCAACCTTCAATTCAATCTGCAGATATTAAGCATCTGCCATTTGCCAGGTGCTGCGGATGCAAAGACAAATAAGGAAGCACTCTCTCTGTCCTTAAGGAGCATATAATCTTTTTGCCTAGGTGAGGGAGTGAGAAAGCATATTATTCATAGATAAATGAGTACAAAATGTATAGAAGCATAAGAGGAGGAGGAAGGAAGATCATTGAACATTTTTGGAATCAGGAAAGGCTTCATGTAGGAGATGGTGTTAGAACTGAACCTTGAAAGGAATAAAACATTACAACAGGATAGGAAAGAATCCAGGCTTGAGAAGCAACTTAAGCAAGAACAGAGAGGTGTATGGGTGGCCATGCTTTGTCCTGTTTGGAAAACACATGGAGGTCACCTTTGCCAGAACACAGAGTACATGAAGAATTGTTGGAATATGTCCAGAAAGAAAAGAGATTGTGAAGGGATTTTAAAAGTTAAAAAGAGGAATTGATGTTTTAGCTTGTAACACACACTCATACATGAATGGATATCTCTTCTTTTTATCTATCTATCTGTCTGTCTGTCTGTCTATCTGTCTGTCTGTCTCACTGATGGACCAGTGGAATGGTGGATGGGAATAAGGGACCTAGTTTTAGGTTTGCAAAAACCAGGTTTGGATCCAAGAACCTTAAAAGGAGTCTGATCCCCAAAGAAAGGGTAATAGAACTTTTTTCACCCTCTCTTATTTTTTCCCTGAAGAATTTTGGAGGGAAAACAGTTAAATGAAATTCAGGCATAGCTTATATCTAGAATATTCCCTAAAAGGAATGAACAGAATCTTTCTTCAAGAAAAGATATCCAATGTACAAAGTAGATATTGGGTATAGGACAACCCTTTACTTCTTCCACTACAAAAAAATATTCAAAAATAAACACGAATAATCTTCATTAACAAATACTTAAAACAAGAAACACTGAGCCATCATTCCTCTAATATTCTCCTGAAATGGAAAGACAACTTTGTAGGATTGCTAAACAGATATTTTAGTTTCACTTCAGGAATGTGCCATTTGAGAAATTTAGAAGGTTCAAACCTGCTGGTCAGCCAGGACATGACTTAGACTTTCTTATTCCATATTATTCCATCCAGTTGGAGCATTTTCCTAGAAGTGATTATGTTTTTCTGAAGTGGTGTTATTGCAGAAAGGACTTCCCTGCTTGGCAATAATCACCAACTCAGGGACCAAGGATCTCTTAAAGTCATAAGGTGCATCTTTAGACTGTGTCTGCTTTCCCTTAGGCTTCAGCAAGGGTAGAAAAGGGATTTCTCTCCCTTCCTCCAGTGGCAGCCATAGTGACCCACAGCTCCATTATATGGAGTACAGGGCAGTCAGCATGTGCTTGCTCTAGTCTGTGTTTCTTTCCCTGAGCTCAGTTTGGATATAATGTCTCAAATCACTTAATGCTGAAACCAGCAGTTGTTCAAAGCTCTGTTAATGACTTTGCGATTTCTCTGGTATTCTCTCTAAAAGCCCAGCTTTTCCTTGAAAAACATCAATAGATAGCTTTCTACAATTGATCTTTACTAGATGGCTGTAGTAGACTGAACAGAAGGTATACTTGAGCAAGTTCCACATAGGGTGGTAATGGCCAGGCAATGAGAATATTTTTAGGGACTGTAGTTTTTAAAAAATCCTAGGAAATTGTTTGGTTACTGTTGCCCACAGAAAATCACCTGATAAGAGCAGCCAATAAATTGATGGAGCTATAATTGAAACTAGTAGTTTTTCTTCTTGACAATAAACTCAGTAGTACCTTTGATGAGATATCTATATAGCACTGCAGAATAGAAGAACCCCAAAAGCTGTGAGGGGTATATAAAGTATGAAGAGTTTAAAGTAGACAAGCAGTACAAAGAGAAAAGCAAAAGCATATCTTCATCCAGAAAAGAAATAGAATACTGGTGCAAAGAAGACCAATTAAAAAAACAGAGAGTGGCACAAACTAAAGGTAGTGTTTGTCCTCCACCTACTTGAGCTGTGGGCCACCAGAGAGGAAGTTCAGGATTTAACATATGTGCTGGAAACTTTAGAGGAGGTGCTGCTGCTCCTAGAAATCATGATGGCTATATGCCATAGCTATGGGGGTGGGGATGGGGGTGGTAGAAGTAATGGAAATGGTTAGCCATATGTTCATGGCCCTCTATTTCCCAGCAGAGACATCCAAACCAAGACAACTACACTATGAGTAGAAAGCCCCACATGAGCAACTATAACTAGGATTTCAGAGACCAAGGAAATAAACAATAGTGGCTCCCAAAATGAAACAAATCAAAAACAAAAACAGTCTAAGAGCCTTCACTTGTTGTAGTAGGGTCAATTTTGGTGTCAGAAGCCATGGAGTCAACATTATTTCCAATAGTGGTATTGAATTATCAGTTAAAAACAAATTGATACATATTTCTTAGAAAACAGTAAATAAAAATGGGGAAACTATGCCTACAAAAATAGAATTGTGCCTTCTCTGCTTAATTCTACCTAATTTAAGAGGTCTTTACCAGATACTATTACACATTCTTTTCTTTTTTCCTTTTTGTTCTTCCTACTTTTTGGAATTCATTCCTTCTTATCAATCTCCTCTCACACTCCTGCCCCCCCCCCCCAAGAAATTTACACTGTATCAAGATGAGGAGCAATGGCTTTGGAATAGCAGATCCCTTAGCTATTACTGACTTGCTACATGTATGACCTTGGGCAAGTAACTTAATTGCTCTGGACCACAATTTTCTCATCTGCAAAATGATGCCAGTTAGACTAGGTGGCCCCTGCTGTCCATGGTAATAGGGACTAGACCTGTGATTGACTTACCTGTTTTGACACAGCTAGTTACACACTAGCTGACAATGTAAATCCAAGTCTTTCTGTTTCTTAAGTCAACTCTCTATCCACTGTGCCATCCTGCTTCTGTTATCCAATCCCTGTCTGGATCTATACTGCTGAAAACCTTAAGATTCTGTGATTCCCTGAATCTATTTCAGGTGGAATATTTTTAAAGTCGAATTCATTAACCTGAGCATAATCTCCTAGACAAGAACAATAGGGACCATTCTGTTTAAGATTCTGCTTGTCTTAGGATTATTAAGGTACTTTTCATGATTCTATAAAAAAAATTTCTAAAGTACATGTGTTTATGCAGTGCTTCTAGCTATTAATGTGAAAACTCTATAAAAGAACTAATGATCTCACTGTCAGACCCCAATTTCTTCATATCATTCTTTTTCCTAATTATAATTGAATTAAGATATATCTTCTGAATATAATTTTTTCCTCTGGTGATAGCAAATATTTAGCAGTTCTCTCATCATCAGGAACAAATAGGCATTTATGCTGCAAGCCAGATTTTCCTAATAAAAGAGAAGACGCTTTTCTTTTGGAACATTTTACTATTAAGACAGTGTGACAGAAAAAGCATTACTAAAGAAGGTGATTATTTTCTTAATTCCATGATGCTCAGACTTTTTCATCTTTTAAACACATGGTTTTTAACAAATGTCCATGTTTCTTATCACCATGCTAGAGACAGAGACAGAGAGATGGAGAGAGGGAGAGACAGAGACAGACAGACAGAGAGACAGACAGAGACAGAGAGGGGGAACAGGAAGGAATTGGAGGAGTGGGGAGCATTTCTATACATGATCATAGAAACATATTGAATATTGTCATTATGGGATGTCCACCAATGAATAATAACAGTATCCTATGATCACAATAAGGATAATTTAAAAATCCAGAATGATAGACATAGAGCTTACATTTGAGGATTATTGAAAAACAGAAAATGTTACCTATATACAAAATGCCACAGGCATGAGTTTGAAGCAATACCATCACCATGTGGATCCATTTTAGGATTCCATGTTAAAGTTGAAGTAGAGGTTATCCAGATACTTATTTACTTGAAAATGGGTAGAGTAAATATACAAGAGTGTGTGCCATTCTCAAAAAGTGTATATAGCACTGATGGGGAACATTTGTTTCCTTTGCTCATAGAAGAATGGTGAGTTGAATTTCTTAAATTATATGCTGTAATATGTGAACATTTCAGTTCTCGTGACAAATAAACATAGTGGTTACTGACATAAGCATTTACATTATTGAAATATCCAAACACTCCCAACAGTTCTAAACATACTGATTAGCCGTCCTACTTCCTCTCACTGTCACTTTAATTCAAATCAACAAATATAAAATGTCTACTGTGTTCAGAGCTCTGTGCTAAGCACTGGGGGAGGCATAAAGTCTAGAGAAGATATTCTTTTTTTTTGTAATCAAAACAGTAACATTTACATACTGTTTCTCAGTTCACAAAGTACTTCATATATATTACATAATCTAATTTGCCTATAGCGAAGCTAGATATGACACAGCCAAATGAATATAGCCACGATCACCAACTTATTTACCAGTACCCCACTGTTAAAAAAAAAATACAAGGGCATGTGAGAAAACTTGAGACCTAACAAGGCACACTACAGATATATTCCCAAGACAAGTATCTTAATGCACTATTACTTAATGCACTATTATAGTGCATTATAATATTATAGTGCAAAGACAAAACCTTTACCTCCACAGGCTCTGAAGCCTGAAAGGGAATTTAAAGACCTTCTAATCCTAGATGGTCCTGGCCAAGAATCCCCCCAACAATATTGCTCACAAGAGAGAGAAGGGAATAAACATTTATATGGTGCCTACTATGTGCTGGACACTCTGCCAAGGACTTCACAAATACATGTATTATCTCATTTCTTCCTCAAAACAGCCTTACAAGATAGGTGCTATAATTATTCCAATTTTATAGTCAGAGAAGCAGAGGCAAATAGAGGTTAAGTGACTTGCTTAGGGTCATACAGCTAATAAATATCTAAGGCTGGATTTCTGACTCCAAGCCTAATAATCTATTCACTAAGCCACATGTCTGCCTTTAAGTGACCATCTAGTTTTTTCTTAATGAACTCAAGCGATAAAGGACCCACCATATTCTGAGGCATGTAGTTCCACTTTCAGATGGCTCTAATTTTTAGGAAGTTTTTCCATAGTCTAAACCTTTTTCTCTGAAACTTTCTCCTCTACTCCCCCTACTCATTGCATCTAGTTGTGGCTTCCAAAACCAAGCAGAACAGATCTAATCCATCTTCCACATGACATCCTTTAACATATATGAAGGTAACTATCGTAGCTATCATATTCCTATAACCATTTTATTGATTGGGCTAAATAAATATCTCCAGTTCCTTCAATATTTCACATGTCACATTCCTCTCTTTATGAGTCTCTTTCTTTTTTATATTCAACCATTTATTTGTGTTTAAGTGCATTGTTTAAATGTGAGTCAGTAAACATTTACAAAGTGCCTACCATGTGCCAGGCATTTTGCTGAGAGGTGAGGATACAAAGAAATGAAAAAGGTAATTCCTGCTCTCAAGGAGCTTCCTGTTTACTGGGAAGCCAACGTGCATGCAACTATGTACTAATGAGCTATATACAAGATAAACTGGAAATAATCAACAGAGGGAAGGAACTAGCATTAAGGGGGATTTTGTGTGTCTTTATGCATATATTCTTAGGTGAACCAGTGTTCTCATCAGTATGGGAATCCTTGCCAGCAGAACAGATTGCAAACTCCACCCTACCCACACATACACCTTCTCTTATATAGAGAATCCCAAAGTACTAAAAACTCTATTCTTTTGTTATTTTTTCGTGTGTGTGTGTGTGTGTGTGTGTGTGTGTGTGTGTGTGTATGTGTGTGTGTGTGTGTGTGTGTGTGTGTGTGTAGGGGGGATACTTAGTTTGTCCATTGACCATCCCTCATTTCACCAGATAACTGAAACATTTCCTTTTTAAGTCATACATGTCTGTGGTAATGCCTTTGAATATTCTTCCTGTACACAAGATGCCACAAATTGCTTCTGGCTCAGTTCAGTTTATACAAATAAATAGCAGTTTCTTTCATGGCAGAATTAATAATAATAGCTAGCCTTTATATACAGTACTTTAAGCTTTGCAAAATACAAGAATTATCTATGAATTGTTCGAAGATCAGAGCAGGAAGCAAATATTCATGGAAGTCTGCAGCTACAGAAATATAGTGCCTTGGAGACATTTTTCCAAGCCAGAATCTTCATGCTACATATGCCTCTCTAAGGACAATTCTTTCTATCCTCTTTTAAAGGGCTTCTTCTGATTTTTTTTTTCTGGGAGACATTGTTACGTTGCCCCAGTGGGGCCTTTTCTTGGGTCATCTGTCTTTTCTCCCAGTTTTCTGAGCTACTGACATCTTGGTTACTTCCTAGTGATTTTTTCCTCCTAGTTCCAATAAGTCTTTCCTTTGTTTCCATTTCAGTTTTCTGATTAAACTACCCTGTCTTTTATGAGTCCAGTAGAGCAGTTTCCTTACCTGAATTCTTTGGCTCCTTCCCCAGACTGAAATGCCTACCCTATGGTTCTTGTCATCTTGCTGAGTGAGTATCCCTCTTTGCTCCTGGTTCCATCTGCTGCTGTTATAGGCAGTGGTGTTAGCTTTTTGACTTTGCTTCCACTCTTATTTGTGACTCTTCTATAAGCTCCAGATTGTTGTCAGCTGACAGAGTTTCCAAAAACTTGGTCAAAAGTTAAAATAAATGTTTGTAGCCAGAGAGAACTTTTAGTTTGATCCTGAAAAGGATTCCTAAGTCAGGTGATTTTACTTTAAGGCCAAATACCTAAAAACCTGTTATATATTAATTCCTACTGAAAGTTGAGTTGCCAGGCCCAACTGATCATAGAGTCATTCATTCATTCTTTTTCTGCCCAGACCTTAATGGATACTGTGAATGTATTTATGCCCTGCTCCTTCCTCTGGCAGCCTTTCCTTCGAGCTTTGTGATATATAAAGCATCACCCACAGCAATACTCTGGTTTCAGTCTTATGCAACTGCTTTGAACTGCAGTACTTTATACATAAAAGGAACCACAGGAAACCACTTGTTATTCAGCAGACCATTCTCTTATTTAAATGTTACTGAAGGGGACCAACATGGATTCCTTTGCTACATTTGCCAATTCCTACTCTAAAAGTAATGTCAGCAGCTCTGACACAAAGCACAGCTCTTAGTCTCAGGGTAACCCTTGGCACCCTGTGAATAAACCCAATCTTGGTTTCTTGGGTTTTTCATCACCTTTTTCTGCATGGCAGGTATTTAACTCAATTCCTAACGAGAGTATTATTTGATTGTATGTGTTTTGGGTTTGTTATTAATTTAAATGATTTCCCCTAAGGAAAGAACTTCATTTTTTCCCATTAGTTCATAATAATCCTTTAAATCCATAATGATGTTTTTGTCACTTCTATAGCACTCCAGAGTTTACAAAATACTTCATACAATCATTTCATTTGATTATCATCAGAGAACTAAAGCATGCTTGAAAAGCAAGCAAACCTGTTTATGCCCAGAACTGGAATCTTCCATATATATTTCTTTCTTTAAAAAGTTAAGTATGTAAATGATTAAGCTGAAAAATGAAGTATAAATGCCTATAAAATCTACTAATTTATTAATACAATTAATAGAAATAATCCATTTAATTGGACATAAGACTTCAGCAGCTGCCAAAATCTACCTGGATACCTTCTCAAATATGGAAGCAAATGCAAATAGCCTCGTAGTGTGTAAAATGGTTTTTACAAATCTCATGCACTAAAACCCTCCTGTTGATGCAGATGAGAAGCCCTCTAATTCACACTCATAGCATGTTTTCTGCACAGACACACATGCACATGCACACACACACACACACATACACACACACCTCAATTTAGTTATCTATTTTCTCAAGGAGATAAAAAGTAGATTGGAAAGTGACCTTGGCCATCAGCATTTACTTAACAAACAATTATTAAGTATCAATTCTGTGTAAGTCACTGTGATGAAGGATAAAAGACACAAAGACAAATAACCTGTATTTTATGGATAAGAAAATAAACTAAGGACACCTGAACCTCGCTGTTCACCCCATTCTACATTCAGATCCCTCTGGGTCTGTCCATTTGACCTTTCATGTATTGCCTCTTCCAATAAGAGTGTGAACTCCTTGAAGCCAGGGAATGTCTCCAGGGCTTAGCACAGTGATTGACAAATAGTAAATATTCAAAAAACTTTTAAAAATTAATTCATTTAGGCACAGTCCTTGACTTAGGAAAGCTTTGAATCTAACAAGTTAGATAAGACATGCACGCAAATAAGGTCACAAATGTGATGTGGAATGGGCAGATGAGAATAATGTGTTCTGGTGGCCATAAATACAGATGAAGCAGATACTGTGGAGCACTTGGAGCTTGATCAGACATCAAAGACACCAGAGCTTATCTTCTATGTCCTGGACCATCACCAGTTGTCCTGACTTTTGCCTCACTACAGGACTCCATGACTCTAGAAGAAAGAATGAGGCTAATGACTTTGTGCCACTCTGCCTCATTTTAAATCCAAATCATGGCCAGTCAAGACATCACCTGATGATGTCATTGATCCTCTTGAACAATAGCAATAACCTTTCCTCCTGCTTTTCTTTTTAAAAAGGATTAAAAAAATAAATTCTTACCTTCTATCTTAGAATCAATACTGTGTGTTGTTCCCAGGCAGAAGAATGGTAAGGGCTAGACAATGGGGGTTAAGTGACTTGTCCATGGTCACACAGCTAGCAAATGTCTGAGGAGGCCAGATTTATACCCAGAACCTTCCTTCTCTAGGCTTGCCTTTCAATCTGTAGAGCCACCTAATTGTCCCCTCCTCCTATTTTTCTGAGAAAACTGAGACCATCTCTCTGTCATGAGCTCCTTCAACCTGCTACTCTATAGTGTAAAACCATCCTACATCTTCTCCCATTCTTTTCTTTTTTATTTTCTTCTTAGGTTATGAGGTGGCTCTTCTCCAGAGCCTAACACAGTACCTGGTACATAGTAGGTATTTAATAAATTCTTGTTGACTGATGGCCAAGCCTAAAACCTCTGCCTGTACTTTTGATCCTCTCATGCTCTTTTGTCTTCTTTGAGAGTTTACCTATTAATTATTTCTCTCTTCCCCCACTTCTTTAATTTCTCCCCATCTTACTTGTTCCTTCCCTAGTGCTTATAAACATACCTTGTGTCGCCTATCTTTTTTTTAAGTATAGAAAGTGTTTTTATGAGCCTTAAAATGCTCTCACTATATGTCAGCTGTTATTATAATTATTAGCAGAACAATATAAGATGGTATATAATCAAGTGTTACGCTGTTATGTGCAGAACATCCATGTATAGTTCAAAGAAGGATCCCAGCATGAGCTAAAAGAGGTGGGGAAGGCTGAATGGAGGAGGTGGGATTTAAGCTAGATCTTGCAGCATTATGGTATGTAGTATTGTTAATAGCATGCCTGTAGTGTTTTACGATTTGCAAAGCACTTTAAATTTTAAATCATACTATCCTCACAAAACCCTGTGAAAGAGGCTATTTTCCTTCACATATTACACATGGGGAAATTGAGGCAGACAGAAGTTTAAATGATTTGTCCAGGCTGAAATTAAACTCCTGTCTTCCTGCCTCCAGATCCAATTCTATCAACTGTGCCCCCAACTATAGTAGAGTTTGTCTTGAATCCAGAAGGGCCTGGGGAAATATAAGTCCTGCCTCTGATATATCCTGGCTGCGTGATGCCTGGCATGTCACTTAACTTCGCAATGCTCTAGACAACTTTATAAGATCATACCTTACAGAGAAGGCACCAGTCTGCATTGTGGGGAGGGAATTTCCTCATCCAGAAGTTCCCTATACCCATAAAATCACAAGTCCAGACCCTATTCCTCAAAGCATGAATAGCATTTTTCTCCTCTTTTTTTATTATGAACTTGAAAAACATCAAGGAACATGAACATTTCCATATACAAAAAAGAATATAAAAAGGATTATATATGAAATCACAAATCTATTATATACATCTTTTAAAAAGTAAAGTTGAATTCTCATTTATTAAAAAACCCTTGACTTGGGCTGTCTCATCCTAGAAGCTATCACTGTATATGTTTCTTCGCTTTCATGGGGAGGGTGTTAGATTTGATGTCAGGAGAGATCTGTGTTCAAATCCTGACTAATATTAACTAGTTATGAGATGAACAAGACTGTTGACCCACCTAGACTTTAGTTCCCTCATTTGCAAAATAGGAGCAGTTATTTCAATAAAAATATGAGGATGAATTTTGTGTCATTATTTGTAAGCAATCAAATATGTGTAAAAATTTTATAAACATTATGTTATAATTATACATATGTATATATTATAATGCACAATAAACATATTTAGATGTTATGTAATTATATAAGCATTAAAATATTATTTAAATAGTAGCCTTTTATTATAACTTTATTAATTGATACACTTTTTTTAATCCTTATCTTCCATCTTAGAATCAATGGTGGTTAAGTGACTGGCCCAGGGGAACACAACTAGTAAGTGCCTGAGGTCACATTTGAACCCAGGATCTTCCTTGTCTAGGCCTGGTTCTCAATTCATTGAGCCACTTAACTGTCCCTCCCTTCTTTTTATTCACAGGGCTACCATCCTTTTTCAAGCCTCCTAATCTTTCTTGGTTTCCCTACTTCCAGTTCTCTCCAACCCCTAACACCAACCAATCCTTATCACAACTGCAAAAATTATCTTCTTTAGGTAAAGCTGTAACAATTTCAATCTTAGTACTCAGAAACTTTCAGCATTTCCCTATTTTCTGTTAGAAAAACAAACAAAAAATCATTTCAATAATAAAAAGGACTTACTCCATTGAAGGGGCTGTGCTAAGTGCTTCATAGAAATTATCTCAATATGATCTTATTACCACCATTTTACAGATGAGGAGACTGAGGCAGACAAAGGTGAAGTGACCTACTCAGGGTCACATAGTAATATTTTATGAGTTAAAATATGATTGAGTGGTCAGGAAAAGCCAAACAGAAAACTAAGAAATATAGCAGGAGGAAGCAAGGATCATTTTTAGCTGGAACAAATTAAAAAGGGAATATTCAAAATGGACTTGAAAAAAGGAAAGAAAGGGAAGGGTCTTTTTAACAGGTAAAAATATATGGAGAGAATTCTTTCCTGGCATAGGAGAGCTTAATTTAAGCACATAAATGTATAAAAATGACCAGATTGATGTAAAGGTTGTTTTCTGCTTTATTTTTTAATCAGCATGCTTATTTTTCTGTTCAAGAAAAAAATGAGTTAAGTATTATAATTATAATTTTAAATTATTATATTGTAATTATATTATACAGGCAATATATAGTTATAAAAATAAACATATTATTCTCTCTGTTAACATTATTTTAAAAATATTTGCTGGATTGAATGTTAGACAAATGGATTAGTGTCTATTGGCAATTATCTATACCTACTTTTTATAATCATGGATTTTCAGCTTTGCCAGGTTCAAGAAAATTAGAAAATAATTTCTAATTATATGATAACAAATAACTGAGAAATACATGCAAATATCCCAAGATGTTCAGCTACTGCATTTTTCCTTTTGCTGGGATTCAGCTTCCTGCAAAATAGAGTTTAGAGTTACAAACTCACTGATTTCCTCAGGCAATGTTTAGTTTAATGGAGCAAGCTACCAGGATTGGTCCAGTAGCTCACAACTGAGAACATTTTGCTTATTTTGCTTATTGAGGTTATAAAATTCCAAGGAGACACAGGTAGAGAATTTGTTAGAGCTGGACTTTAGAGGTCATCTTAGCCAAATTACTCATTTGATGGAGTCTCAGAAAGGGTCAGTAACTTGCCTGAGGTTATAGTTTGCTACAATCTACAATCACTAGTACTGACATTTAAGGTTTGCATATGTTATCACCATTAAACCCCACATTACCCTTACAGGGTAGGTGCCACAGGTCCTAGTCCTCCCATTAGCCCCATTTTTTAGATAAAGAAGCTAAGGCATTCACGCATGATTACTGTGGTGAATGAAATTCTAAGAGAGAAAGTTCCAGGTGTGATTTATCAACTTATGAGAAAGGTTGGCAAAAAAGTTGAGGTCATTCTTCTCTCAGCTGCCAAGAGAGCATCCCAGGCCCCCTTGAAATTTAGGCATCTTCCTTTTCACAGCACATTATTGGGGTCTCCCCTGACAAGTGAAAGGCAACTTTAATTGGTGGACCTTTAATGAGGAGATGGGTTAAGAGTTCTCAATTCTTCCTTTTTACTTCATGGTTGGGGTAGGACAGTTGGAGAACATGGCCTGGTCATGAGATTCAAGCCACCTCCATCAGTCTGGGCTAGAAGGACCACCCCAATCAGGATCTCCTTTTATAGAGCAGGTCACTCCCAACTTTGATTAGAAACAAAGGACACAAGATTCACTCTTGGAAGCCTGGATGAGCTCAGGCTGGTTTCTGGGTTCTTGGGGTAAACAGAAAGGTCTAGCCCAAGGCTTGGAAGGGGCTGGAATGTGATCCCATTCCCTAGCCAGTTTTTGGCAATGGTTTTTCTATTTGACCTAAACTGAAAGATGGGTGGGGAGATTAAAATTAATCTTCTCTCAGTCACACAGATAGTGTCAGAAGTACAGATCAGAACTGAGGTCTTCCTGGCTTTGAGTTTAGCCCTTTTCCCACTATTTACCACACTAACTCTCACTATAATAGCTAAATGGAAAACCAGTACAAGAACCCAGGACCCTTGGCTCCAGGCATAGTGTTCATTGGATTCCATCATGCTTCCTCAGGGAGAAGTAGAAGTTTGTCAAATAAGTATCTGTTTCAATGAAAAATTTTGCCATATAAAGGTATTGGGAGATTGGATTTTCTCTTGGGAAGTGGAAAATTTGTCAAACTCTAACAGACTGTACTTCACTGGCAACTACTAATGATAATCATGAGGGGAAAATTAACAATGACTAGAATTGACAGTAGATGGGTGAAAGGGTTACCAATTGATGGATCTGCTAAGTGATCTCTCCTTGAAGACATGAATTCACTTTCATTCTCTAACTTTGACGTACATAATTCGATCTTGTACTATCTGTAATGCTGAGGAAATTTGTGGTGAGTAGCTATTTTCTAGATAACTCAGGATTGCTACTTTAAGCAGTGAAACTATTTTTACATTAATCCAACTTTTAAAAATGGAACTGTTTCTAAAACACATTATTGGTCACCAAAGTTTTTAGACCAAAAACCCAAACCAAAAGTTTTTTATTTGGCTTTCAACTATCTCTTCTTATTGGAATCAGTGCACCTCTCTTTAATAGTACCCATCAGTCTCTCTATGTTTGACTGCTTATCTAATATATTGTAAGCTTGAGAAACAGATTGCCAAGCTTATTAGAACTTAATGCAAAGTAAAAGGTAAATAAACTGTGAGTGAAATCTGGAGAAGAGCATCTATGAGTAAATAACATTGATTCTTTAATAAGTCTAGCTGCTTAGGGACTTTTACATTATTATTATATTAGTAAATTTACTAAATATTTGTTATTACATTATTAAATTATTATTAAAAGACTTTAATGAAATTATTAGTTAGTAAATATTAATTTCAGATGGCTAGGTGGTGGCACAATAGATAGAGATATCCTGAAGTCAGGACAACTCATCTTCCTAAGTTCAAATGCAGCCTCAGATACTTAATAACTGTGTGATCTGAGTAAGTCATTTACCTCTGCCTTACTTTCTCATATGTAAAATGAGCTGGAAACAGAAATGACAAGTACCTCTAATATTTTGCCAAGAAAACCCCAAAAGGGATCACAAAGAGTTGGACATAAGTGAAATGGACTGAACAATAACAATAAATATTAATTTCCTTATTGATAATAATATTTAATATTATACAGTGCTTCAGAGTAGGCAAAGCACTTTACAAATGTTATCTCATTTTATCCTCATAACTGGGAAGTAGGTACTGTTATGCCCATTCTTCCTTCCAGTTCCAAATAAATTCTTAAATATAGTGAGTAATAGGTGGTCAATGTGTATGATGGAGCAGGTATTAAGTATGCCATAGGTAGGAGGAACAATGATAAATGGGATCAAGGTGGAAGAAGTGATACTGGGAGTTTCCCTTCTAGGCTGGCACATGATGATCCTTGAGCCTTCCCTATTTTCTGCCAGACCATTGTTCTTGGTTATTATATCCTGTTGTTTCACAGAACTTTCAGATGGAACCTTTCTGGCTCCCATCACCTCTCATCTAGAGATTATCACAATAGTCTCCTATATGTGGTTTCCCTGTCCCAATTCTCTCAGCACTCTAATCTATTGCACATACTACTGTCATGATCATTTTCCTTAAGATCAAATCTGACCACATGATTTCCCTACTTGACTAACTCTTTTGGCTTCTTATTGGCTCTGGAATGAAATATTAACTCCCAGTTTATATTTTAGAGCCCTACATAGCTTGATCATGTTGTTAAAATTTATATATTTAAAATGTATTATAAATTATATAAATAAATAATAATTTCTAGTCATTTGGGATATTCTTCCCCCCTTTCACACTCTGTGATCCAGTCAAATGGGCTTTCTCATTTTTTTCTCATGACATTCCATCTCACAATTTCCAGTCCTCAGCACTGGCCATTCCTTCCTTATCCCTGAAATGCACACTATCATTAATTGTTCCTCATAGAGTCCCTCTCTGCTATTAAGGTCAGCTCACCATCTTCTTCATGAAACCTTTCCTGATAAATTGCTGGTGCCCTCCCTCCCACGCTACTTTGTATTTAATTACTTTCTCTATGTTAGTATTTATTAATTTTCCATTTAAGGTTTGTGTATTTGTTGTCTCTCAATAGAATGTAAAATCATGGTGAGCAGAGATTGTTTCATTCTTTATATTTGTATTCTTAGCAGTAGGTAATAAATAAGTCCTTTTAAGTTTAACATGGGCAATTTCTCATGTGAAGTTTAACCTGAATCACCTTTCCTTCAATCCATCAATTAATCAATTGATCAATTGGATAAAATGATGAATGGAAGGAAGGAAATGTGATTCAGGTTAAACTAAATTGAAGATACTTGCTTTGTAGCCAGAATGCTTTTCATTGGCCCAGAATGGTTTATGTACAAAAGAATTAAGAAATATCATTATACATCCAGATATTTCAAAACATTCATGTTTTGCCACTCAAAATTTTTCAGCAAGTTAAAATTTGTGGTAATCTCTTATTATAATGCCGGTTCTCAGAGGAAAAATATTTCTGTGTTCTTAAGTCATTTTAACAGTCATGTTTAACTTTTCATGGCTTTCTTTGATGTTTTCTTGGCAAAGATACCAGAGAAGTTTGCCATTTCCTTCTCTTGATCATTTTACATATGGAGAAACTAAGGCCAATGGGCTTAAGTGTCTTGCCTAGGGTCACACAGCTAATAAATGTGTGAAGCCAGATTTGAACTCTTCTGGCTCCAGGCCTGGCACTCTATCCAATTATAGTACCTCTTCTCTAGATGCCACATCCTAATATAGAATAAAGTGTGCTGGATTTCAAGACAGAGGACCTGGGTTGAAATCTTCCCTATGAAAGGCAGTTAGGTGGCTCAATGAATAGAAAATTGGGCCTGGAATGAGGCAGACCTGGGGTCAAATCCAGGTCTCAGATGCATATTAGTTGTGTGGCCTTGGGTAACTTATTTAACTTCTGCTGCCTTAGTATCCTCTACTATAAAATGGAGATAACTAGAGCGCCTACCTCACCATGTGGTTGTGAGAATCAAATGATATGATATTTGTAAAATGTTTAGCACAGTGCTTGGTACATGGTAAGAGTGATGTAAATGCCAGCTCTTATTATTGTGGTACTAACTACCTTTAATGTGATTTAAAATGTCCACACTTTAGTGAGTGTAGACAAGCTGCTTCCTTTCTAGATCTAAGTTCTTATCTGTAAAATGAGGGGATGCACCAGGTGGCCCTTTAGTCCCTTGCAGCTAACTGTCAATCTCTGATCCCACAATCCCGTTATCTGCAAATGGTTCTGATGAGAAGACAGTTCAGATGGCATGGGATTACACCATCATATTTTGACTCTTTTCTCCTCATTCTTTTTCTAAGATTATGATGATTTCATAACATTCTTTAAATAAAAAACTGTAATATTTTAGCTTTAAGCTTTCCTTTAAATTTACTGAGAGATCCACAAATGGAAGCATAGGATGGTGAGGTGAACACAATGGCTTTGTGGTCAGTTTGGTGGGCAGCCTAATGCTTCTTCTCCCAGACTTTTCTTTGGAGCCTCCCAAACACTGACATAGCTCAGAAGAAATGATACAAGGACTCTCTCAAGACTTCTCTGAAGAATTTTGGGGCTCATTATGAACATGAAGGGTTCTATTCTGATGAAAGTTTCCTAATTTTGGATGTGTGGGACCTAGTGCCAAGTAACCTCAGAAAGAGGGGTAATCTGTAAATGTTTGTAATGTAAAAACAAAATACATAATAAAACAATTTTGGAGGGAAAGTTCATATCTGTAAATTATCTGATGCTGAGTCAGACAAATGGGAAGGAGTTTCCTATCACAAGAAAATAAACTGTTAGTTGCTCACAGGCCTGTGTCTATGAGCAAAGCAAAATTGCAGGAGCTCAAAAGGAACACGAGGTGCTCAAATTTAGACATCTCTATCCCACGTGTTCATTTTGGCCATTTGGGCTTGTAGAGCTTTTCAAGCTTATACTAGTCTGATCAGCAACAGTCAGACTCTGTACATTGACCCCAACATCGTTATTTTGGTCCTCTTTGAACAAAGGACAATAGAGTAGCTGGGGGACTTTTAAAGCCCCTAGCACACCTGTCCTCATTTTACAAAAAGAGGAAACTGAGGTCCAGCGAGGGAAAAAAACTGTCCCAAAGCTACACAGCTAATGAGAAGTAGGGTCAGGCTACAAACTTCAGGTCCTCTGACTCTTAGAGGGAAGCAGATAAATTGATTTCTGTCCCCATTGCTGGAAATGCTTCTAGCCTTTTCTCAGTTATTTAGAACGGTGAGTTGTATATGTGCTGTTTTCTGTTTGTTAACAGCAAACAGCTGTTCTCTTGAAGCTTCCCTTTGAAAATGTCCTTCTACATTCTTTGGCCTCCAATCAGACCTGCTTTATGGTCAGCTATGCAGAGTTCCCAAGGCTGTTCATTATTGCTCCTTCTCATTACTTGGTGCATTTAGACAAGATTTTTTAAAGTGCCAATTCACATCCTAAAAAAAGTGGAAAGGAGGGTATTTGGGGTTTTTGTTCCCATTTTGAAGCTGGGAGCTGGGACCAGCTCATCTTGTAATCCAACTGAATGGCAACTGGGCACGGCATTAAACAGCTTTTTAAAAAATGAAAACCCCAACCTGGGATTGCTAGAGAAAACAGACATTCTTTTGAGAAAGTAGTAATTATGTGCAGCAGTAGCAATTCAAAAGAGATTATCCAAGTCTTTCTCTTCTGTTTGCTAGTACAGTGCCACTTTGGAAAAAAACAAATTGAACATGTTGATCTGTAGAGAAGAATTTGACCCTTACAGTTACGCAGCATGTTCTCTGAGGAATGAATATCAGGTAAAGACAAGGACAAGAGACATGTAAGAGAAGAGGTGTTGAATAAAGAAACCAATGATTTTTTCCCATATGAAAAATAAAGAATTTCAATACACTTAAAAATTAATATGTTGCTGATTTGTAGTTGCCAAGCCATGTCTAACTTCATGAATCCATTTGGGGGGTTCTTGGCAAAGATACTGGAGTGGTTTACCATTTCCTTTTCCAGTTCATTTTATAGATGAGGAAACTGAGGCAAAAAGAATGAAGTGATTTGCTCAGGGTCACCTAGCTAGTAAGTGTCTGAGACCAGATTTGAACTCGGAAATGTGATTCTTCATGAGTCCAGACTCAGCACTCTATCCACTGCACTACCTAGCTTCCCCAATTTTCTTTTCCAATGATGATTAAATCCTGTTGTTTCTTTACCTATGGAAACTTGTTGCCTTGCACATCAAATTTTGCTAATTGGGGTTCATCAATAGGCACTAAATTCACTTAATCATTATCTTCTTTTCATGCCAGTTTCTTCATCATTTTTCTCTTTTGGACACAAGGAAATTCAGCAATGTCTTTCTTCAGACCATGAGAGGAAGAGTCCTTCTGGGCCCTGCCCTGCTTTGGTCACTGATAAAGGGATATTTGATTAAATGGTCTTTGATAAGTAATTTAATAATAATAATAATTAAGTGACTCTAAACTTATAGCCATAAATTTAAATTCTGGTCTCTCAGGATAGCAGGGGGTGGGGAGATGAAATAAGATTCCCCTTTGCCCCTTATTAGTTGAGAAAGATAGCCTGGCACAATAGATAGGGTGCTGCCCTTGTAGTTTAGAGTTACATTCAAATCCTACCTAAGATATTTAACTGTGATTTTGGGCAGATCATCTGACCTTCTGTGACTTTGGTTTCCCATCTATAATATGAAGGGAACAGTCTACATGGCCTCTGAGTTTCCTTCTTCTATCTCTAAATCCTATGAAACCTCCCTAGTAGCAACTTTATTGAGAATCTTTGAGTGACTCAATTGCATAATAATCATCCTGATGCCACTTAAAACTTTAGTGATTTATAACAAGAGACTCTAAGGTGCAGAAAGCCATCTTTAATATACATATCATTTTTTATCTTTTGCTTTTATATTGACTAGAATTTCTCTTATATCCCTCACCCCACCCCTTCCAGAGAATCATCTTGTGTAACCAAAAAAAAATTTTTTTAAAGAAGAGGAAGGGGTACCTGGATAGCTCAGTAGATACAGAGAGCTAGGCATGGAGATGTGAGGTCCTGGGTTCAAACCCAGCCTCAGACATTTTCTGGCTGTGAAACCCTGGGAAAGTCATTTAATCCTAATTGTTTAGCCCTTACCACTCTTCTGCTTTGGAACCCATGCTTATTATCTATTCTAAAACAGAAGGAGAAAGAAAGAAAGAAAAGAGAGAAAGAGAAAGAGAGAAAGGGAGAAAGGGAGAAAGGGAGGAAAGGAGGAAGGGAGGAAACAGAAAAAAGTCAGCAAAACTAATAAATATTCTGGAAAGGAAGTCTGACATTATATGCAATGTTCCCACTTTATCAGAAGCTCTCTCCTTCCTTGCTTCCTTGCTTCTTTCTTTCCTTCCTTTCTTACCTACTGTGTCCCTTTTAATAATGTGATTTACCTCTGGAAGGGACTTGAGAGGGCTAAGCAGGCTACAGCATATTTCCAGTAATGACCTATACATAAGAAATGCATAAAGAAGATCATTAAGGATAATGCCTGAATTATCCTTAGGTAGGTGGACTAGTCATGTACTAAGAGTAAGCAGTGTCCTATGGATAGCAGCTTGAGCACTGCACTGGTAACTCATAACATGGAAAAATCTCTAGAGATGCCAATTTGGGTGGTTCATTTAAAAAGGATCTATAAGAGGCAGCAGAGCAGCTGAGTGGCTCAGGAGATTGAGAGCCAGGCTAGAGATGAGAGATCTTAGGTTCAAATATGGCTTCAGACACTTCCTAGTTGTGTGACCCTGGGCAAGTCACCTAATCCCCATTGCTTGCCCTGGAACCAATACACAGTATTGATTCTAAGATGGAAAGTAAGGGTTTGAAATAAAAAAAAAGAAGGCTCTATAGAAGAGAATAAATTTTATCAATAATTTACTAATAATAATGTTTTGTTATATTCCAAACATTATGTTAAGCACTTTACATATATTATCTCATTTGATCCTTACAACAACCCTATGAGACAGGTGTAATTATGCTCTCCATATATAGTTGAATCTGAGACAATCAGAGACCAAAGGACTTGTCCAGGGTCATATATCTAAGAATTCTTGAGACAGGACTTGAATTCTGATTTCTTGAGTCCAAGCCCAGCACTCTCTCCACTACACCACCAGCTACCTGTGAACAGCTTTATGAGAGAGTATGGACAGGAATCAGACCAAGTAAAAAACCCAGGGAAATGTAGCCATTTGTTCTCATGGAAGAAACTGGTGAAATAAGAGGTCAGGAAAGTATTCAAATGATTATATTTTGATATTCAGTTTTTCCTTTTTAATCTATTTCTATTTCTTTGCTTTATCTTCCCATGGGTTTGTAAACTCCTTGAGAACAAGGAACCCGTGTAATCAGATTATGGAACTTCCTAAGATGATACACTGCTGTACTTCTCAGTAAGTGTTTGATAAAAAGATGACAGTCATATTTGAGCTCTGAAGACTTAAGAAAAGTTCTTTGTCTTGCTCTTGGGTTCTATCTTGTATCCATACACATACTCACCTAAGACAAAAGGCACAGGTATATATTCGTGCTGCACTGATAAATAAGTGAACTTTTTTGGACCTGTGATTTCATAGGTGTTTAGAACTCCCACATTTAAGGAACTCCATCCATAGGTACAGATAATCAACACCTGTAAATTATATTCTTAGAGAATTTCTTAGGGCACTATGAGCTTAGGTGACTCGCCTGAGATGCTGCCATTATTAGGTTTTAGAGGAAGATATTTAATCACCACCTTCCTGACTTTAAGGTCAATTCTCCATGTGGTCTGCCAAGCTGCATCTCCCTGGGCACATAATGGAATTTTATTGCAATTGTTGTTTGAGTGCCTAATAGAGAAATATCCAACTATTACCTCTATTCCCTCCTCATATTTTTCTATATGCATTCACTTTCACTAGACCCATGCCACACAATATATGAACATGTTTAAGGATTATTAAGGAGATTCTAACCTTTTTAGGTTTTCTTTGAGATTTGGTGACTTACCAGAAATCTCAGTGGTAGGATTATGTCACTCCACAAAAATTATACTGCCCATGATATGTTTATGTGTGTTTTATATACATATAAACAACTGAAAGAAAATAAAACTATACAAATTGAAAAAAGAAAAATTAAATTAGAGAAAGGCTTGGACTTGGCTAGAAGCCTCTGTAGCCATACACCTCCGAGCAATTTACAAATGACTCTGAGTAGGTTCTTAAGAAATGAGAGGGGGCAGTTGGGTAGCTCAGTGGACTGAGAGTCAGGCCCAGAGACAGGAGGTCCTAGGTTCAAATCTGGACTCAGACACTTCCCAGCTGTGTGACCCTGGGCAAGTCACTTAACTTACTGTTCATCTCTGGTCTCATACACAGGCTATGCCCATGCTGGAAAGCCCTGAGTCCTAATTCTCATCTCCAGTTTATTTATCATTCACTTTCCTGATCCGTCTAGCTCTTAGCTTTCTATTTCTCTTACTCAGATGGTCATGAATGTACTTATTAGAGCCATATAGAGGAGCTTCTCAATGAGTTTCGGGACAGCTAAATGGGGCATTAAGCAAATAGATCACTGGACTTTAAGTTAGGACTCTGTGAATTCAAATCTTGCCTCAGAAACTAACCCAATGTGTGATTGAGCAAGTCTTTACTTTCTTTGTATATTAGTTACCTTGTCATCTCAAGTCCCCCATCCATTCTGCCTTAGCATCTCAACTAAAAATTTCCCATCTTTCCTCCCATTAAAATGTTTTTACTCTGTACTCAGTACCATTGGTATTGTGATCATTAGGTAACTTATCTATAAAAAGAAGGAGTTGTAATTGATCATCTCTGAGGTCCATTCCAGCTCTAGGTCTACAATCTTATGAATCCTGCCTCAGACCTTCACTAGCTATGTTATTCTGGGTGAATAGTTTAACCTCTCTCAGCCTCAGTTATTCATCTGTAAAAAGGGGATAATAATCCCTCCTCCTCAAATGATCATGAAACACCTCACAGCATTACTATAAGGCTCAAATGAGATAATGTTTGTAAATCCACTATATTAATGTTAACTATTATTAGTCTATAATTGTCTCATTTTCTTTCTTTATGATCCACATTTTATGATATTTGTGAAGTTTTCTACTTGAAGGACTTTTAGAATGTAGTTCCCAAAAATGTATCAGTAGAGCATCCAAGGATAGCTCATGTACTTCCAGCTCTGTAAATGTGCAAATTAAACAGTTTTACAAGAGCTCTGTGCTAAGGACAGGTGTGATTAGCAACAAATCCAAAGCTGTGGAATTATTTTAAAATCTATTTGCTTTGGTCAGATTGTTTGGTCTCTTTTAGTCAATTTGAATTGTCACGTTTCCTTGCTATCCTCCTTCATTCTTCCAAAGACATTTTCATCTTCTGGATCATAGGCTAGAATGTAATACTTGGTTATCCCTTTCCATCAAATTTCAGTAATGCTTTCTGGGAACTGTTAACTTAGGTGATGCTTATAAGGCTAGGAGGCTTAGGAATGTCTTTATCCTCTACAGATTATATATATTATCATCATCAGTGTCTTTTTTCCTGAATTTTAAGACGATTAGGTGGTGACTTTCACATTGTGTCAAAGCCTTGCTTTGGTAGTCTTTCTTCCAAGTACCAATCTCCCCTGGAATGCACAGGGTAAAACCACACACTTACTGATAATAAAATTCAGTAAGTCTCACTTTTTGGTTTTTATATTTTCCAGTACAGGATAGCATTTCTGATGTTTCCCTATGTGAAGAATTTTAAATAAATGTCCTGCTTCGATGGCTTGCCATGTCAAGGAGGTGATTCAGAGAATATGGGAGTATGATTCAAGTTTTCACACCAGGCTAGAAAGACTTCAGGTGTTGGACTAATGACTGAAGATGTCCCCTCTTCAAGTTAGCCAAGTCAGCTGGGGAGAGGTTTTTCCCTTAAGGGATGACCACTGTTCAACCTGGTGACCAGTCAGAATACAAAATGACCCTTAGTCCTTTACAGCTCCTTTTGACTTCCACAGTGATGGTGGGAGAGGGAATAAAGAATGCTAAGAAGCATACCATTTTTAGGTCAGATAGATGATGCTTTTTAAAACATTATTTATTTATGTGTTTGTTACATTAAGGTTCCCAGGTGTCATCCTCCCTCTTTCTTCTCCCCAGACTAAAGAAGGCATTATTTGACAAAGAGATATATCTATAGATGAAACTCTATATCTTACTTGTTTCTATTTATCAGTTCTTTCTCTGGAGGAGGAGAGATACAAGTTATTCTTTAAACAATATTTCTGTTGCTGTTTATTATATTCTCTTGGTTCTGCTTGTTTTTTCTTCATAATTTCATGTCAATCTTTTTATAACTTCTAAAACATTAACCTCTTCTTTCTTTTTTATTTTTAAATGTATTTCTTTTTATTATTCCACATGTTTATAAATCCAGACACAAACATTTCTATATATAAAGAAAAAGAAAATATTACACAATGAAATCACAGATCTCCTCTATGTTTAACTTACTTTTCTTCAGATCTACATAATAGATCCCATCCACTAGTGTCTAAACCCCTCCCTACCCTCTCCCCATCACATAGGGTATCCTCATAGAGACCAACATGTTTATATAAATTAAGTCTTTCATGTTTTATCTTTCTATTCACTTTCTAGAAGTAGCACTCTCAGTTTATTTTTCTAGTATTAGTTCTGTAGTTGGTTTCTAGTATTAGTTTTCCTGGTTCTAATCATTTCATTGTTCATTGTCTCACTCATCAATTCTTATGGCACAGTTGTAGAGTCCAGCTCATACATAAAATGCTTGGGTGGTTTTGAATCACCTGTGGAGGGAATGGATGCTGGAAAGCAAAGGGTTAAGCTTATCTAGAAAGAATGAGACAGAAAAATCAGCGAAATAAGAAACGCAGAGATAAGACATAGTATTGTGAAATAAGATCAGCATGTCAACTTCTCAGATGGACAGAGGTTCTTTGAGTGACTGAGCTGAACTTCCTTTATTAAGAAAAGTAAGAATGGGGGTTTGGGGATGTCAATCAAACAGGTGTCATGGAAGAAATATTAGCATCATACTGGCAATCAGCAAGAAGATGAAAGAGACAATGATATAGCCAGTGCCCAGACTACAAGCTCATTCAAAAGTCCTTTTTCCTTTAGCACACTGGCACCATATCATTCAGATGCTGAGTGTAGGTCTTTGTGAAATTGCATGCCAGCCTTCCAGACTGCAGACAAGGGGAGAGGTTTGAGTTCCACAAAATTTGAGCCCCAATTCAATTCAGGGATTCAGAAATCAATCATGTGAAATATTAAAATATATCTCTAAGTCTGGTCCATGAACACTTTGTTCATTAGAGTCAACTTCTGAATACATCTTTAATACTTTCATGATTCATTTATACCTGGACCCCTACAACAGTTGTATTCCAACACAATCACGTGCCATGACTTATTTAGCCATTCCCCAATTGAGAGGCATCCCTGCAATTTGTGTCTGTTGTAACTGCTTGTATGAGCCCAAGTAATTTAATCTCTTGATGCTAAAAGGGAAATCTCTTGAGTCTATTGGTAACTGAGAAGGTGCTGATTTGCAATGGGAGAGGAAGTTTTCTCATTTAGAAGTTCTTATACTGGGGCAATCACAGGTTCAGTATTCATCCATATGTATTACTGTATGTACGTATGTATGTATGTATGCATGTGGCCAGCTAGGTGGTACTATGAATAGAGTGCCAACTGACATCTGGAAGATTCATCTGAGTTCAAATCTTGCCTCAGAAACTTATTAGCCAAATGATCCTGGGCAAGTCACTGAACCCCATTTGCCTCCATTTCCTCATCTGTAAGATGAATAGAAAAGGAAATGGCAAACAACTACAGTATTTCTACTAAAAAAATGGAGTCACCAATGATGGTCTACTTAAAGAATCCTAGAGAATCCACCAAAAAGCTAGTAGAAATAGCCAACAACTTTAGCAAAGTTGCAGGATACAAAAATAAACCCACATAAGTCATTTCTGTATATCCCCAACACATCTCAGCAGCAAGAATTAAAAAGATAAATTCCATTTAAAACCACGCTAGACAATATAAAATACTTGGGAATCTATCTGCCAAAACAAATACAGAAACTATATGAATACAACTACAAAACACTCTCCATACAATTAAAACTAGATCTAAATAATTGGAAAAACATTAACTGCTCATGGGTAGGATGAGCTAACATAATAAAAATGACCATTCCTACCCAAATTTATTTATTTATTTAGTGCCATACCCATTGAACTACCAAAAAACTTTTTTACTAAATTAGAAAAAAAAAAAAACATAACAAGTTCATTTGGAAGAATGAAAGATCAAGAATATCCAGGGAAATGATGAAAAAAAAATGTAAAAGAGGGTGGCCTAGCAGTACCAGATCTCAAACTATACTATAAAGCAGTGGTCATCAAAGCAATATGGTACTGGCTAAGAGACAGAAAGGAGGATCAGTGGAATAGACTTGGGGTAAGTGACTTCAGCAAGACAATCTATGATAAACCCAAAGATCCCAGCTTTGGGGACAAAAATCCACTATTTGATAAAAACTGCTGGGAAAATTAGAAGACAGTATGGGAGAGATTGGGTTTGGATCAACATCTTATACCCTACACCAAGATAAACTCAGAATGGGTGAATGACTTGAATATAAAGAAGGAAACTATAAGTAAATTAGTTGGACACAGAATAGCATACATGTCAGATCTTTGGGAAATGAAAGATTTTAAGACCAAGCAAGAGTTAGAAAAAATCACAAAATGTAAAATAAATAATTTTGATTACATTAAATTAAAAAGGTTTTGTACAAACAAAACCAATGCAACCAAAATTAGAAGGGAAGCAACAAATTGGGAACAATCTTCATAATAAAAACTTCTGACAAAGATCTAATTACTCACATTTATAAAGAGCTAAATCAATTGTACAAAAAAATTAAGCCATTCCCCATTTGATAAATGGGCAAGGGACATGAATAGGCAATTTTCAGATAAAGAAATCAAAACTATCAATAAACACATGAACAAGTGTTCTAAATCTCTTATAATCAGGGAGATGCAAATCAAAACAACTCTGAGGTATCACCTCACACCTAGCAGATCAGCTAACATGACAGCAATGGAAAGTAATAAATGTTGGAGGGGATGTGGCAAAATTGGGAAATTAATGCATTGCTGGTGGAGTTGTGAATTGTGGTGGTGTGCTGGTAGAGTTGTGATCCAACCTTTCTGGAGGGCAATTTGGAACTATGCCCAAAGGGTGCTAAAAGACTGTCTGCCCTTTGATCCAGCCATAGCACTGCTGGGTTTGTACCCCAAAGAGATAATAAGGAAAAAGACTTGTACAAAACGTATTCATAGCTGCGCTCTGTGTGGTGGCAAAAAAATTGGAAAATTAATGGATGC
Organism: Monodelphis domestica; assembly: GCF_027887165.1. Lineage (NCBI taxonomy): Eukaryota > Metazoa > Chordata > Mammalia > Didelphimorphia > Didelphidae > Monodelphis > Monodelphis domestica. The sequence continues at coordinate 186,559,497 of NC_077230.1, read as the reverse complement.
CCTCCAATTGGGAAATGGCTGGACAAATTGTGGTATATGTTGGTGATGGAATACTATTATGCTCAAAGGAATAATGAACTGGAGGAATTCCATGTGAACTGGAATGACCTCCAGGAATTGATGCAGAGTGAGAGAAGCAGAACCAGGAGAACATTATATACAAAGACTGTGGTCAATGTGGTACAATTGAATATAATGGACTTCTCCATTAGTGGCAATGCAGTGATCCAGAACAACTCAGAGGGATTTATGAGAAAGAACACTATCCACATTAAGAGGAAAAACTGTGGGAGTAGGAACACAGAAGAAAAACAACTGCTTGATTACATGGGTTGATGGGGATATGATTGGGGATGTAGACTCTAAATGATTGCCCTAGTGCAAACATCAATGACGTGGAAATAGGTTTTGATCAAGGACACATGTAAAACCCAGCGGAACTGCGCATTGTCTATGGGAAGGGGAAGAGCAAGGGGAAGGAAAGAATATGATTCTTGTAACCAAGGAAAAATGTTCTAAATTGACTAATTAAATAAAAAATTCCCCAAAAAATTGCTATTAGCATGGCCCCTTTGTTTTGGGTATGTTAAAAAATTTAAGCCTTTCTGAAATTTTTAATTGCTGTCCTTTTGGAACATAGCCTCTACTAGAATAGTGTTGATTGTTAGAATAAGTTTGTGTTCTTATCTATTTATACTGTTTCCTTAAAAAAAAGCTGTTATATTTGGTTCATCAGCTGTGTCCCATGTATTTGTAACATATGGTACACACACACCTCCCAGGATTAAAATGAAACTTCTTTCTAGTTAGTTAATTTTTTTAAAGAAATCCAACTTCACTCTGAAAAGTAACACAAGAGTGAACTTCCTTGCTTGGATCTCTGGAATTGCATCAAAATCTTCTGAAATAGCCATTCCCTACCTCTATCCTTTTTGCACAAGGATTGTGGGTAGTCTTACATACACTAGGATCCCTCTGCAAAATTTGCCGCAGAAAGCAAATAGGACAGTTCCCCTAAAGGTAAAACATTTCATCCTTGAACTCCCCAAACAAAATTCCTTCCCAGAGACCAAAATGCCTGAAGGTGAAGCAGCCCATGGCTCCTAGATCCTATATATTACAAAGATTTATTCAAGATTTAACAAGCAAAGCACAGAACACTTTCTCCACAAAGCTAAAGAATTAGTGTTTGGCCTCTGGACAGAAATAGGGAATGTATGTCCTTGTGCCATCATTCAATCCCACATGGCTCAGTATCTGGCAAGAATTTTACTCCAGTGTCATTGCTGTTGTTTGAGCTCGATTGCCTCTTGAATGAGACCTCCCTGCAGAAAGGCAGGGCTGCAGGGGTCTGACACGAGCAGCCATTTTCATTATTGATCAGTGACAAGGGGGAGGCTCTGTTTACAAGAAGTTCTCATCTCGGACAACTAAGCAATTCAATATAAAGATACAGGCCTATAAAAAGAAATCCCAATAGAGTGTAAAGGTCCTCCTCCTCCCCCTTTCTCTGAACCCCTCTCTAGTTTTTCCACAGGCAGGCATGATGAAGTGACTAAAAAGGATAAAGGAGAACAAATCATTCCTTCTAGGGTAGGCATGCATTTGGCTGTCCTCTCCATAGTTGTTGCTAGTCTCCTCTTCTCATTTGTTTTCAGAAATTCAATTTTATATTCCTTTTTTTTCCCCAGACCATACACAAAGATTAGCCACAGCTTATTTAAACAAACTAAGAAGAGAAACACACCAAAAGCCATAGCTGTTTTCTTTTTTTTTTTAATAATTCTTTCAGGGAGACTTCACTTGGTTATTTTTCTTAAAAAACGTCTTTCCCATTTCATTGAGGCAGATTTGGAAGTCAAACCAGAAACTTCAGGCTCTACTACGATGGAAAGCACTTTGTTGGGGAGAAACGTTTTGAGTCCATCCACGATCTGGTGACTGATGGATTGATTACTCTCTATATTGAAACCAAGGCAGCAGAATATATTGCCAAGATGACGATAAATCCAATTTATGAGCACATAGGATACACCACTTTAAACAGAGAGCCAGCATACAAAAAACACATGCCCGCCCTGAAAGATACACATGATTGGAAAGAGTCTACAGGAGAGGATGGGGTGTCAGAGAAAAGGGTAAGCTACAATGAAGCCGCTCTTTTTTCCTTGTTTTTCCTTTCTTTCAAGAAAGACAGAATTATCAGGAAAGAATTTAAATTTTCATTTGTGCATCAAACTTTTTGGAAAAGGATATATGAGGATGATGTGTCTAGTCAGTGTGATATTGAATTTCATGTTTATAATCCTTGCTTAATTAAAAAATTCTTTTTCTATGGAGCTACTTTTTAAAAATTTTCTAGTTTCATAATTGGAAAAGGTATCTTGGTGAGATGACCCCAGGAATAACTTTTGGAGATCATATCATTTTGATCAAGAAGTACAGCTGCTACCTAAAATACCAGAAATCAAGGAGATTATAGTATCTACCTGCCAGTCTACTGCTACATTTCCCTCAATGTGATCTAATTTATAAATAGGTCTGTTCTTTAGCAAAATGTTACAGTTGTTTTTTTTAAGCATATGACTAAAGTCAGCCTGTTGGAGACTGATTGAACTGTATTTAGCATCAGTTGGAGTTAAGAGAGACCTGGTTCTTTGCAGACCATGAGCCTTCTTGGGTCTCAGTTTCCTTATCCATAAAGTGAAGGTTATAAGATGGCCTTTGGAATTTGCTTCAATTTCAGATCTATGCTCCAAAGATTGGATTTTTTTCTAATTTAAATTTTTTTTGGAAGAAAACTTTAAAATTATTATGATGTGACTAGTATTTTTATAATTCTGGTGTTTGAACTTGACTGCCCCTTGAATGAGATATCCCTGCAGAAAGACAGGAGGACTACCAGGGGTCTGACATGAGCAACCATTTTTGTTATTGATCAGTGTCAAGGGGGAGGCTCTGTTACAAGAGGTTCTCATCTATTCTCTTGTATTAGTATTCCATGCTAAGTTAACAGTATAAAGTTTGAATCCCTCCTCTTTAGACTGCTCATACTCTTACCACCCCCCCCCAAAATAGTCTTATAGTCCAAGATAGTTGTTTGGTGGTCCTATGTATTTTTTTAATGTGCTTTAGATTACTTCTTAGGTCTGAAATGATTATTGATTCCTCCTTTGAAGACATTATGAGAACATTACATAAATGATCATGTTGTACCAAAATATGATCTTGAATCATAAGCTTGGTTCAAAGGACCCAGCTAGAAATATATTAATTTTCTCATGAAAATCTCAGTTCTGAGCATTTTAAGTTATTCTTACCCCGAATGGAATTTTGTGTCCACACTGTACCCAAAGTCATTAAAAATATAGCCACTGGACATTTGTAGTTGTCTGGTGCCATGATGTGTCATTTTTGTAGCTGTTTAAACACATTTTTGTTTTGTCTCTTAATTATGTGGTTCCTTGTTCCTTCTTGTGATGTATGATTTGTGATGTGATTCTTTTTTTCTAATTTTAAACCCTTACCTTCTGTCTTAGAATCAAAATGGTTGCTCATGTCAGACCCCTGGCAGTCCTGTCTTTCTGCAAGGACATCTCATTCAAGGGGCAGTAGAACTGAAACACCAGAATTATAGAAGTACTAGTCACATCATAAGAATATTGGTTCCAAGGCAAAAGAGTGGTAAGGGCTAGACAATGGGTGCTAAGTGATTTCCAGGGTCATAGAGCTAGGAAGTATCTGCCACTCAGCCACCTAGCTGCCCCATATGGTTATTTTTCATGTGTTGAATGAAAGAACATTAATGGGACTCTTCAAAAATAGTTATGTGTATACATCTAACATTCATGATAACATTTCCTGTTAGTTCTGATGGTATTTTAAACATTACATACTTCAGTATCTCATAGATTCATGACTTCTCTGTGTAGGTTGTTCTTGAATTGATATAAATCACACATTTTCTGTAATTCAGTAGAATATTCAAGTTCATACATTGTTGGAAATGGGCATGTCTGTCTCTAACCTGAACATTATTGTTTTTAAAACTCAAAACTGATCATATTTGTACTACCATCCATTTGGTATTTTCCATCATCAGGAGAACTTATGTTGAAGCAAGTTAACTATTTAATTCAGTAAATATTTAAGTGCCTTGTGTGCTGAGCTCTGTGATCCTTGAACAAGTCTAGCATTTGTCTGTAATATTGAAGGTATTACTACTTCTGTATGAAAGCAGAAGACTGAACCAGATGATTTTTGAGGTCCTTCCCAGATTCAGAATAATATTATATCTCTGTTGAAAATGAAGTCTCTGGGGAAGCTAGGTGACTCAGAGGATTGAGAGCCAGGGCTAGAGATGAGAGGACCAGAGTAATAAATCTGTCCTCAGACAGTTTCTATCTGTGCGACCCTTCTATCTGTTGCTTGTTATCATCATCCCATTCATGAGTGGGAGGCATTATGGTATAGCAAAAAGAATGCGCAGTTTGAAGTGTGGGAATCTAGGTTCAAATGCTGGTTGTAGCTCTTACTGTGTGCCTGTGGGCAAATTACTCAACCTTTCTGGGCCTCAATTTCCTCAATTTTCCAATCTGTGAAAATAAGGAATTGTACTAGATGTATCACCACTCATGAATGGGATGAACTACTCAACTCTTACTTTACTTCTGATGAACAACACACTCCTCTCTTGAATCCAGGCATTCCCACTGGCTCTCCCCCATGCCTGGAACATTCTCCCTGCTCTGCTGTGACTACTGGCTTCCCTGGGTTTCTTTAAGCCCAAACTGAAGGCCCACCTTCTAGAGGAAACTTCCCCCAATCTCTCTTAATTCTAGTGCCTGTTAATTATCTCCTAGTTATCCTGTATGTTGCTTGCTTTGTGTATAAATATATTAGTGTGTTGTCTCCCCCATTAGATTGTAAATAACTTGAATGCAAGGATTGTTTTGCCTTTTTTGTATCTCCAGCTCTTAGCACAGTCCTTGGCACATAATAGATGCTTAATCAATGTTTACTGAGTGATTGACTGACAAGGAGAATGATCCCTGACCTGGAAGGAATAGGATAAAAATGAATAATACATGATTGATGCCTAAAATAAAAGGGGAGATAATCATAGAGCACTTGGCTGCCCTTGATTAATTCAAGTCCATTGTCCCAAGTGAATCAGTAGTGTGCTATGGCAGCCAGAAAAACTAATATAATCTTGGATTTCATTGAGAGATGTGGCAGCCTGGATGCAGAAAATGATAAGTCCATTTTGTTCTATGTAGTCATACCCACATTTAGAGTTTGTATCCCACTCTGAACACCATATTTTTGGAAGGGAATTGGAAATCTGGAAAACATCCAGAGGATGGTAAAGAGACTTTGAGATTGGTTGAAGCACTTATGAATGTTTTAGCCCAATAAAATGAAGATTTGGATTGGGAAGTGGCTGGGGACTGGAGACATGGGGAGGGTTCCTGAAAGCTCATCTGGAAGGATTAGTCTTGTTCTTCTTGACTTCAGAGTACAAAATTAGGAATAGTGGATAAAAGCTACAGGGGCAAATTTAGGCTCAGTATCAGGAAAGACTTTCTAACAATAGAACCTTTCCTACAATGGAATGGCCTGGTTGGCTCCTAAGGCACTAATTAGTGAGTCTTCGAGCAAAGATTTCATCATCACTTGTGATATTTTGTAGAGGGCCTTTGGGTTTGGGTATGACCTGAACTAGATAACCTCTGAGGTCCTTTTAACTCTGAAATTCTATGATTTTTGTATCTGAGGGCTTTAGGAAGCAGTTTTATATTGCTGTTGCCCCATAGAGACATTGCAGAATAAAGAATAGAGGGACAGAGTGCCTTGGAGTCAGAATGCCTGGGTTCGAATCCCATCTCTGGCAGCACTAGCTGTGTAAACCTGGACAAGTCACTTAACTCCTTTGTGCCTCATAGAGTTCATTAGGACTTATCTTTTATATCATAGGCAGTTATGACCTTTCTAGGTAGAGGGAACTCCCAAGGCTAAAAAAATCTAGAGGTCCTTCAGGTACTTGTGGAATCCTGAAATGATTATGGAATTTTTATAAAGGAGATCTTTCTCTCTGCTTCTTTCCACTAAAATTGACTTTAGGGGGCAGCAAGGTGGCTCAGTGAATGGAGAGCCAGGCATAGAGACTGGAGGTCCTAGGTTTAAATCTGGCCAAACTGTCAATCTTCAGACTTCTGCTTTTCAAACCTGCTATCTTTTAATGCAATCTATTTCCTATAAGTCCCTGGACAGGGTAGGGAAGTACTAAGGACCTCCAAATGGGGATATTGTGCTTCCAAATCAAATCATGATGAAGTTTTTAGCCATAGATAAAAATGCCTTGCTATCTTTTCTCTCTCCAGTACTACATCTACTTTTCTTGCTTCAAACTGCATGCTTCTTCCAGAAAAAAAAACCTCTTAAGATCTATTTAATTAAAAATAGATTTTATTTAGCAGTTGATTTGCCCAGGGTCCCACATCTGGGAAATGACTGAGGCCAGATTTGAAGTCAAGAGAATGTGTCTTCCTGACTCTAGACTCATGCTCTGACCACTGTACTATCTAGCTTCTGGTGACCATGTCACTCCACTAATAAATATCTCCACTGGCTCCCCAGTGCTTAGAAACTCCAAGGGAACCATTGAAGTTGACTTTCACAAGTTGTCTCCAACCCATATTTCCAGTTTTATTGCATACCATACACCTTCATGCAAAGAATAGTCTCCCATTCTGTTCTGCCCCTAACATCTCCATCTTTGAAATCCTTTCTTTTATTCAAAGTTAAGTTCAAATGCCACCTCCCTCATGACTTTCCCTTATTTCTCACCTACCTCAACCACTGGCTCCAAACCACTATAACACTGTAACCATGGTGTAATGGGGACATATCCTAGAGGGATTTAAGATGTTATAACCGACCTAGGAACTCATCAGGGCCAATTAAGTACCAAATCCTTAGATTATGGAAACAAAGTTTATTTTAACAAAAAAGGAATAAGGAAAACTGGTAGATATGACTCCCACACTCTTCAAACTACCTCCACCTGACTCCTAAGTATCCTGCATAAGGAGAGCCTTCTGTTCTTCCTTAGGGCCTACCTACACCTCCTTATGCTATCAAAAACCCTTTCCCAGCCTATCTGACTGACCCTAATCTTCCCACCAGTAATTAATAAAGAAAGAAAGGGGAAAACCTCTGGGTTTGGCTGCTGTATTAAGTAACTCAAAGTTATAGATGGAAAACTCTGAATTACCTTAGCCAATAAGAATTCTGGTAGATGGACCACTGCCAGGTGAAGACTGGACTCAGGGAAATTAGTTTCCTCCAAGCAAATACTCTACCTGGAATGCCAAAGATTTTCTCCATGAAAATTCTGACTTTCCAGGGAGAATCTCTTAGAGCAAAACTCTTCCTTCAGCTTGAAATTGTAGGCAGAGACAAAACCCACTCCCAGCTCAGATGAAATCCAAGAAGGCAGTGAAGTTCAGTTATTTTCAGTTTTAGACTCCCACAATTCCCTCCTACCCAGAATCCTTTCCCAAGGCTTATTTCAAAATTCTCTTCTTTCCACTAACCCTAGAAAACCAGACCATCCCTAACTTACATTCATACAATGGGTAAGTCACTTAACCCATTAGCCTCAGTTTCCTTATCTGTAAAATGAGATGGAGAAGACATGGCAAACTTCTCTAGTATCTTTTCCAAAAAAACTCCAAATGGAGTCACAAAGAGTTGGACATGATTGAAAAATTACACAATAACAACATCCCTCTTTCTCTCATTCTACTAGATTGTAAGATCCTTAAGGTTAAATCTTTTTCTTTTTAGTCTTTACATTTCCAGTGTTTAGTACATTACATCAAATTGGTAGGCACTAAATAATTAGTCAATATATGAAGCCAAGAGTTGTTTAGTCAAGAGACCTGGGTTCTAATTCTAATGAGAGTCCCTAGTTGTAGGATATGAGGATCCTAATTCCAAGTGACCCCAGGAAGTATGATGTTTGTAAATGTTCTTAATGTAAAAACAAAGTACATTAATAAAATGTTTTTGAAGAAAAAAAGTAAATATTCCACCAATTATCTGGAAACTCACTGATACTGGATCAGACAAATGAAATAGTCTGTGAAAAGTAAATAAACTATCAGTTCTTCATAGGCCTTTCAGGAGAGGAAGTCAGCTGTAGTGAAGATTTTTTAAAAGGGGAGAAAGAAAGAAAATAGAGGAAATGTATATGCCTGATACAACACAACATCCCTAGGAAGGTAACTTTAGTTACCTGTAACCTAAGCTCTAAACAATTTATTCTTTGTTTTGCTTCACTGTAGCCCTAACGTCTTCAATAAAAAGGGTATTCTCTGACCCTGATGTGTCTCTAGTGATTGATCAGAAATAGGCACAAAGATTTACATTTCCTGGATAGTGAAAGTCCAGACAGAAGCCAGAGGATGTCTGTGTTTTCAGGATTCATGGTCCACTTGAGAGTGGAAACCAATGCCTTCCCCAGTGAAAGAAAGAGGTCTTAGACATCAGAGAAATGATCCAGTCCAGCTCTGGTGTTCTTGGTTGCTATGAGTAATTTAGGGTCTGTAAGGGGTGAAAATCTCATCATTTCTCATGGTAATCCTTAAATCCTTAAAATGGAAACTCAGATGTGTCAGAGCTATTAGTGAAGAGTGAGAAGAATGCTCTCAGGGCCCTGATAATTTTCCAGTAGAAGAAATGGAGATCAAAGAACCTCTCATATGACTTGTGGAACTTCTTGCCAATCCAGATTTCTATGAATTAATATTACATGACATTTTTCAGGAACTATTCATATCATTTCCTCTGCTTTTTAATTGAAAAAACTTAGAGAGGTTAGTCATATAATGCCAGCATCCTAGACCATTTGTTGGGGGGCAGGGCAGAGAAAGGGATTATTTGCTGCTAAACTCTCTACTCCTTTCTGAAATGGCTTAACATTACCAGTCTAGTCTGGCCCAGAGCCCTGTTTTTATGAGTTATTGCTTTTTATTTGTCTTGGAGCCATATTTGAATGGTTCCTGTTTCCATGTGGGAACCATAATATGTTTACTTCAAGGCATACTGTACTAGCTCCCTAATGCAATCATTTTTTATAAGATTCTAACACTCATTTATGAAGCTTGATTGGAAAAGCAACCCTCGAACCATGCTATAGGAAATATATGTGCTTCATATGACTATAAATAGCACCCCATTTCTACAAAATAATTAATTTGCATTTTTGAAATAATTAGAGGTTAACTGCATCACAGACAGATGCTATCTTCCTTTGGAGATTAGTGGTCCAACATTTAGTTATTGCATGTGTTGGAACTGCTTACAAGCTGACCAAGATATTCAAAATAAATTTGGGCATCCTATCAAATTTTGTCAAGCTAAATAATTTATAGGCTTTCTCTTCCCTCTCTGCCATAGGCACTCTTCTGGAAATCTATGAATGTATACAAAAGTTGACATGTTGTTATATCAGTCATCTATACAAGATAAGCTTTACTTATTAAAGGCAAGATCCATAACATTCCAGTTTTTTTTCCTTCAGACTTATGACTGTGACTCCCCAGAGTGCACAAATCCCATACAGGCTCATGAAATTTGAAATTGACGGGTAATGGGGCCCCATTGAAAACTGCCAGACTGACTGGAATGCTTTCGGTGCCATCATAAAATGATGGAGGTGCTTTCCCCCCAGACTTTTAAGATGGCATCAGAAAGCCTGGTCTGTTCATCAGTTTAGCCTCCCCCAAGGCATTTATTTCAAAAGGATTTGCTTATTTTGAAAAATATAATATAGTGCTGCTCTGCCAGTGCCTAGAAACTAACTGAATGCTCAAGTCGTTGTATAGCAGAATCTAGAGCCCCTGAGGAATAACTTACTGTAGATTGCTGACTTTTCCAGGTAACTCAAGATTTTCTCACTTTAAACAATCAAAACTAGGTTTTTGTTTTAACAGTTTTCATAGAAATTAGTATAGTAGACAGAGCAACAGACATGGAATCAGAAGACCTGGGCCCAAATCCTTTCCTCATCTGTAAAATGAATATAATAACACCTGCCTTACAGAGTTGGGGTGAAGATCAAATAAGATAATGTATGCAAAGTACTTTGTCAAATTAAACACAATCTAAGTCACCTGTTGTTATTATTGTTACTATTGTCATTTTGTAACTGCTTCATGATCTCATCAATGGGTATAGTACAGACCAGACCTACACATGCCTTCTCATTAATGGAAGAGATACTCAATACTTTGCATTTTTAGATTTAATCTGTCAGATATAGATTTATTAATAAATTATTGGAATTCTAGACCTCTCTGCTGAGAGAGAGAGAGCCTAAGCCATTTTCTAAGAACAACTTATCAGATCCAAGAACAAAGACAAAATTCTATGATCAAGATCAAACAGAAGGATAAAGTTTAATTAACAATTTTCATTCAACAAATAGAACAATTATAACTTAACTTGAAGAATCCTTTCCTTAAAACCATTCAGTCCCTCTTAAAAACTACTTCTAAGGATTCTCTTTTCAAGCTGGTCAAATGTGAACTTAAAGGACTTGTATTAATTGAATTAATCAAAGTTCTTGTTCAAAGTCTGATCATTACCTTAATTAATTTCTGGGAAGATTCCTCTCTGGGCTAATCAGGCCTCTCCCTTTAGAAAATAATTAGAACTGTGACTCTGGGCAAGTCACTTAACCCCCATTACCTAGCCCTTACCACTCTTCTACCTTAGAACCAATACTATGTAAATACCATATACCATAGTGTACTATGTATAGGTTAAAAGACAGAAGGTAAGAGTTAAAAAAAGAAGGAAAGTGAACAATTATGCCTTCAAAAAGAATCATGTAAAAAAGATTTCAAAATAGGTCATTATATTAGAAATTATGTCCAAAGAGTGATAAGATTTCTCATTCAGATTAAAGCAAGGACTTCAGATGTCTAATGTTATTTTGAATATGTGGTCTTAATAAGGATAAAGATATGGTTCCATGCCATACTATGGACAAGAGATCACAGCTTTGATCTCTATAAACTTTCCATAGAAGATCCATTCAATGTGTTAGAAGTCTTCTTTAAGGACTGTCCAAGTACACTAACCTACTTGACTGTTGTTTGCCACTGACCCTGTCTATCTCATCTCCTTGCCTCTGTACAATAGTTATCTCTCATGTTTACCTTTTCCCCATTCCCCCCTCCAGTTGCTGATCCCTTCCCTCTACGACCACCTTCCGTCTACTCTGTATATAATTTATACTGAGTTATTTATAGGTTGCCTTTCCAGTGAAAAGGTGTGCTCTGTGAGGCTAGAGACTATTTAATCTCTGACACATAGTAGTCACTTAATAAATTCTTATTGACTGACTTATTGATTGACTGATATGAGTATGAGGATGCTATTCAAGCTTGCCATCTGTTATCACTCATACTTGATATTTGACCAGACCACCTCTTTTTTCTAGACATTCATCTTTTGTGTGGCATTTTTTATTCCACTTCTTATGTGTGAGTCATTGGTGATAACAGGCTATAACTACTTTGCTTGTCCACCATGCATATCTCCATTGTCCTTGGGGAACCACAGAATTTTAGTTCTTTGGAGACTATGGGATTCCATCATATATTAACTGAATAGCATCAACAGAAAACTAAAAAGTTGTTTTTTTATTTCAGGAATCAGTGTGGGACATTTGCAGTTTTCCAAAAGTGTTTGGTCCTCTCTTTCTCTCCCATCCATTCTTGAGTTTAACTCTTTTTCCATCTACAATATCCAAAATACATGCATTTATAAATCATATCAATGGGTTATCCATCCAACTGCATGTCATAGATTGGACAAAAGATGTTCTTCATCCACTTAGTTTTTCCATTGTGGATTGTTAGATGAACACTTTTGAATAGATTTTGTATCATAAGCACAATAGCATTTACAAATAAAATCAACTGGAGTACCTCAACAGCTATAGGGAATTCCTTTTTTCCATTTGCACTCTATGCAAGACATCTTCCATGACAATGGCAAACACTTTTGGCAAACATGCATTCCCTGTTTTATGCCTCACTTGATATTTTTTAAATTGAGACCCTTACCTTCCATCTTAGAATCAATATTGTATATTGATTCCAAGGCATAAAGGTGGTAAGATCTTGGCAATGGGGGTTAACTTTCCTAGAGCCACACAGCTGGGGAAGTGTCTGAGATAAGATTTGAACTCAGGACACCCCCTATCCCCATCTCTAGGCCTGGATCTCTATTCACTGAGCCACCTGGCTGCCTCCCTTACTTGATATCTGTCTCTAGGTTGTTGAGCAGCATTATCTCTGTTACTACATCTTTTAAGCAATCTTGTATGACTATAAGATATATATATGGGGTGGGGGGAGCTAGTTGACTCAGTGGATGCAGAGCCAGGCTTAGAGATGGAGATCCTGAATTCAAATCTGGCCTCAGATGCTTCTTAGCTGTGTGACCATAGGCAAGTCACTTAACCCCCATTGCTGAGCCCTTACCATTTTTCTGCCTTGGAATCAATACATAGTATTGATTCTAAGATGAAAGGTAAGAATTCTTTAAAAAGATATGTGTATGTGAAATATTTTGTTTGAGGATAGCCTTTAAGGCTGATTTTTTGTCTTTTCAAATAAGACACCTTGCTTTGCTTTTTATAATTAAAAAAATAAGCACAATGGGACAGCTTGGATTCCTGGAAACGTTTAGTCAGTTGTGTGACTATAAATATGTGTTATGTTATGGAATATCCTTTGTGAAAGCATGACTGATTTTCAAATATTAGTTAAGCGGATCTCTGATTTGTGTGTCGATTGAGCTCATGAAAATCATATGGAGATGAGAGGCATACGGTTATGGTTTACTGATGAGCTTTCAATTGCCTTTTCTTTTTTGACAATAATATATCATTATGTGTTATTAGTTCATGATTTTCTCCAATTTCTTATCTTTTCCTCTTTCATATGTCATAGGAATGCCTCTGATTACTTAAATAGCATATCAGTTCTAGGGAGGATTTCTTACTCTTGCTTGTAGTCTTACCATTCTTGGGGGAAGTGAAATATGGTTCCATTGTACCAAATGAAGAGCATGGTATGGTGGAAAGAATTCTAGGAATGAAGTCAGAAAACTTGTGATTGAATCCTAGCTCTACCCCAGAGTATCTCATTGAATCTGGACATGTCACTTAATCTTTCAATCTCTGTATCTCCCTGTCTCTGTCTCTCTTTTCTCTTCTGTTAAATTAGGTTTTTGGACTAGATGACTCTAGGGTTCCTTCCAGCTCTAGATATCTGATCATAGAATCCAAAGAGAATAATTTGTTATAGAAATTCTGACAGATCTTTTTTTTCATTTGTTTGTTCCATAGTTTTACCTCTTGAGATGATTTGGCTTAATTGAAAAGCATGGAAAACTTTTGAAAAACTTAATTTTCCCTGCATTGAAGCTTCCTATTTTTTATTTTGTTTTGGTGATATGTGTCAGACTCATTCTCTGTTCTTGTTTGGTAACTGAATTATTTTAAACTAATTTTGCTCTTGGTTGTTGTGCCTTTCCACTTAGCAAGTAGACTTGTTGTCTAATGGATAAGGTGGTTTCAGCGATCTTTTTGCCTCCTTGTTATGGTGATGTATTTCCAGTAATTAAATTTCCATAAAAAGAGATGATATTCCTTGTTAATATCATACCCTTGTTCCTGAATGTAATAAACATAATTTAATCTTTTCATGATTACTCAGAGTTACTGCAAGAAAGATTAATTAGGGGCAAGGAGGTGGCTTGGGGGCAACTAGGTGACTTGTTGGATTGAGAGCCAGGCCTAGGGACAGGAAGTCCTGGTTTCAAATTCTGCCTCAGACACTTCCTCACTCTGTGACTCTGGGCAAGTCACTTAACTCCTATTGCCTAGCTCTTACTGCTCTTTTGCCTTAGAACCAGCACAAACACAGTATTGATTCTAAGACAGAAGATAAGGGTTAAAGAAAAGAAAAGAAAAGAAAAGAAAAGAAAAGAAAAGAAAAGAAAAGAAAAGAAAAGAAAAGAAAAGAAAAGGAAAGAAAAGAAAAGAAAAGAAAAGAAAAGAAAAGAAAAGAAAAGGTTTATTATTGAACTATATCAAAACAGTAATAGCTTCAGCATTGATCCCTTTTTCTGAACTAAATGGGCCCAGTATGTTAATATTTTTGAGTTCCTCAGTTCATTTTAAAATTTGTTTTTGCTTTCTTCCTTATTGTCAGGCTGTTACCTGCCATTTTAATTGATAACGATATATGCTGTAGTGTTCAAATGGAAAAAAGCCACTAATCCACACATAAAGATCCCCATGGGCTACATATTGACTTGGAAAATCATAAATTAACATTATTTGTGTTTTATTGTATTTTATTTATTCTTTAAATATTTCCCAATTACATTTTAATTTGGTTCCAGCAGCATGTATTTGCTATAGCAGATTATTTTTCACTTTCTTACTGGCTGCTTCTGTGGGCTTGGAAATGAAGTGATAATGATGGTATTATTTGTATAGTTAAGACTTAGTAAACATTTTATATCAATTATCTAAATTGATCCCATATTCATCTTGTAAGTACAAGTTATTATTATTATTATTCCCATTTTATAGATAAATAAATTGACTTAAAAACCCCCAGCTTTTCAACCTGAATGAATCAAGGTTATTTCAATTGAATATAAAAAAAGCAACTATGAATGAGGGTATGAGGACCTTTCCTATGCGAAAATAATGCATTTTGAAGCAACTTTGTACCATCTATTTTTAAAGAAAGTGTAGGGTAGTAGAAAGATCTGGCCTTAGACTTAAGAGACTAACACTTCTGCTACTTTTGGTAATATAACCCTGAACTTCCTGTCTCTAAATCTTAGTTTCCTCATCTGTAAAATGGGAATAATGATATTTCAGGACCTCTTAATGTTTATTGCCATGATCAAAAGAGATTATGTATGTAAAATACTTCATAAACCTTAACTTACAGTTCAGTTGTGTCCAACTCTTTGTGACTCTGTGTACCAATTGTCCATGAGGTTTCTTGGCCAAGATACTGGAGTGGCTTGCCATTTCCTTCTCCAGTTTTAGATAGTGGTTAAGAGACTTGCTCAGGGCCACACAGTTATTAAGTTTCTGAGGTCAGATTTGAGCTCTAGTTTTTTGACTCTAAGCCCAGTGCACTATCCAGTGTGCCACCCCGTTGCCCCTTGAAAACCTTAAAGCATTCCATATATACCAGTTGTTATTAACATTTTGGCTGCTCAAAGGATTTTTCCCATCCTTACCCCCACCTCATTTTCTGAATCTTGGCTAGACTCCTAATAATGAAATTTTCAGGTACGCATTTTTCCACTTTAGAAGTTAATCAGTGCCAGGAGGTATGGGATACAATAAATGTCCTTTTTCAATCAAGAACAAGTTCCCCAGGAAACACTTTTCTTATTTTTATGGAATTTTTTCTTTACATTTCACATCTTTTCATTTTTTGATTTTCCCTATTTCTCCTGTACATCAGCTTTTTCCAAATTTTGCCTATTCTCAAATGACCCTAATGCCTTTCCTTTCCCTGCTTTCCTTATCCCTTGATTTCTTTTCCCCTTCTAAGTTCCTAGAGTTTTTGATCTAGCCTCCCTTGTTGCTTTCACTCTCAGAGTTATCTTTATCTGTATCTTCCTGCAAATGGTCTATCTAGAACAAAAGTGAATAGTAGCCTTGGTGCTCCATCCTGCTAGGTATCATTTGCCTTTTGCAGTAAGAAAATAAGAGCAACCCATAATGTCTAAGAAAAGGGTCTTTACTCTCTCAATTTCCAGTCTATATTCTTTTCTCAGTTAAAATCAACAAGGTCTCTTTTTATTTCTGGAGACTTTGTATTTTCTTTTCCTTTCCAAAGAGTAAAAAAGAGGAGTATTGCTCTCTTGCCTTTGCTCTCTCACCTTGTCTCCCTTGTCCTCAATACCATCCCCATGAAAAGAAGTCAAGACTAAATGCTTAAGAAAGGCATTTCCAGTTTATCTAATTGAAAGTAACCACTCTTTCCATATCTCTCTTTAAAAACTTGGTTCTGACTTCTTATATGGTACTTATCGCATTCTGGAGTATACTGTAGCTATTTGTGCATGTGACTTATTTCCCTTTCTAAATTATAAGCTTTTTTTGAGGAAAGGAACTATATTTTAATTATATTTCTATCCCCTATGGTGCCTTATACATAGTAAGTGTTAGATAGATATACAGAATGAATATAAAACTAGAAAATCTGCTCTTAGCTGGCTGCCCCTTGGGAACAGATCTGACAAGTTGATTCACACTGTAGTCATTAGGAAGAAAGTTTGATGGTAAAAGAAGACCCCAAGGTGACATACTATTTCAGGTTATCGTTTCCCACAGTTACCAGCATGGAACTTCAGTGATCCCCTTCTCTCAAAGTAATCAGTCTCTGGGAAAATTGCCTCCTGAAGCTCCAAATGACTGACTTGTATTGAAAAGCCAATTTATAAGTAACCTGCCTGGTAACGACCAAAAAGACTGATAGCTTTATAAGTCAGTTGGTATTGGCTTCCCATTGGGGAAACCCACCTGGGAAAACAAATTTAGAGCAAAAGGCTACTTGATGAGTTTGAAGAGTCAGTGGGGAAGTAAAAGACATCTTTAGATACAAGTCTATCCAAGCCAAGAGATACTCCCATTGGTTGTGCTAGATAGCTCTCCCTTAGTCAATGCTAAAATTCAAGTTTCTCTTCAAATTCATCCTTTTTTTTTTAATTTTCCAAGCTGTAGGAAGCTTTTAATAATTTGTGACTTTCAAACGGATATATATTTTTAAACTCTGACCTTCTGTATTAGAATGGATACTAAATTTTACCTCCTAAGCAGAAGAGAAATAAGGGCTAGGCATCTGGAGCTAAGTGACTTACTCAGGGTCATACTCAGCTAGGAAATATCTAAGGTCATATTTGAATCCAGGACCTCCCATCTCTAGGTAGAGGCTCTCTATCCACTGAGCCACCTAGCTGCCTCTTACACTTCATTTCTGATGTGTCATACTAATAAGCTGGGGGACAGTGAGCCAGCCCCCTCCCCCTCTCACATGGTTATCAGGAGGGTACCAGGATGAGGGCATTGTCATCATGTACCAATAGAAACAATTTCATGTAATATACAGTAACCACTTGTGTATGTCTCTGAGTTTATTGGTCTAACCCTTCTCCCTCAGAAGGGATGATTAATTGAAAACTATTAGGTGAAACCATATGGGAGTAGGAGGTCTACAGATAAAGATGAATTCCATAGCACAAAAGAAACAGCTTAACAGAGGACCAAATTATAATTTCCTAAGCTATCTACTACTGTTTGGGTGGATATACTGTAAGTAAGTCAATTGCACAAGTAAAATGGCCATAAAATAGCTAGTTGATATGAAAAAAAATCTAATAATTCTTTTGAAGTCTTCAGACTCTGAGTGATGGCAAATATTCATCTTTTGAGTGTAGATTTGAATTTTGGAAATAGTCCAAGATAATTTAGTTAGCATCATTTGATGAATAAAATAGGAGGTCAAGTTGGGGAAGATAATTTTTGGTCTGAAAAAAAATTTGGTAACAGAACAAGTGACATTAAAACCGAATTGAAAGATTTCAGAGGAGAAAGAACACAACATTTGTAGCTTCAGAATCTGAGTTCTAATCCTGACTCTGCCATTTAATTGTGTGTTGTGTAGTATCTCAGGACCCAAGTTTCTATATATGTAAAATGAGATGAATCTTTAAGAGCCCTTCCAGCTCCAACTCTGGGATTTTTTTACTTCAAAAGTTGAATTCGTAATACATTTTGGGGAGCTAGATGTAACAGTAGACAGAATTACAGAGCCTAAAGTCAGGAAAACTTGAGTTCAAATCCAGCATTGGATACTCACTAACTGTGTGACTCTGGGCAAGTCACTTAACCCTGTTTGCCTCAGTTTCCTCACATGCAAAATGATCTAGAGAAGGAAATGGCAAACCATTCCAGAATCTTTGCCAAGAAAACTCCAACTGAGGTCATGGACACAACTGAAATGACTAAACAATGTCAGAACATTTTGATCAGTGATAACATTGAATTAATTATATACCCTCTTACAGTGCCCCCATTGGAATGGAATATCTTATTTACATGTATAAGTTCTAGGATGCTTGTATTAAATACAAACAAATGAATCTTATTGCTTTATGGTTACTTTTAAAAAAATTTCTTCAAGTATTTTATTGTTTCCATAAATCTTAGAAGTTTCATTGATGAGCTATGGAGAAAGATCTTTTCAACGGCTTCCTTCATAATTCTGCTTAGCTTCTGGATCTTGGTTCTTGTAGACATATCAACATATTTCCTATACCAATAACCATTCCTCCCATGATTAAAAGGTCAGTCTTGACCCCCATTTTTAGAATTTCGTCTGCCTCAAGGTCTAGTTAGACCATCAATTCTAATAAATCTTTTCCATAAGATTTCACTCTCAGTATTTTTAGGTTCATACAATTTTATGCAAGATAGAGATCATATTAGAATAGATGTAGTTAGCCTCAGAGCCAGGTGTTCCTGGGTTCAAATCCTACTTCTGAGACACACTTGGATAAGTCACTCAGCTTCTCTAGTTAGCTTTCATATTAGCCCAGGAAGTATTCTAAAGTCATTAAACATATTACACCATAAATATTGGCAGATATTTCCTGATTAGGGGTCTCTAAAGGGAATGACAAGCCCCATCTTGACTTAGAACATCAAATTTACGGGTCTATAAGAATATAAGTTGCACTGCCTGACTACAGCGGTTGAGGGGAAATGACAGAGGAGAGACTCTAAACGAAACTCTAATGCAAATATTAACAACATGGCAATGGGTTCGAATCAAGAACACATGTGGAATCACCCGTCGGCTACAGGGGGTGGGGGTGGGGGAAGAAAAATTATCTTTGTCTTTAATGAATAATGCATGGAAATGATTAAATAAAATATTATAAATTTTTAAAAAAGAATATAAGTTGCAGAGAAGTTGCCGACCTGTGTTGGTAGAAAGAATTTCCTTATTTTTGAGTCCTCTATATCAGTAAAATCACAGGTCCAATCCCTGGCTAATAGTTGTTTGCTATCACTCTTTTTATATCACATACTTTCTATCCATTTTGACATAATTCCCTCAATATTTGCATATGTAACTGTAATTAGTTTCTACACTTGTTTGAATGTTTCCAGTGGTGTCCATTTTATGCTTGTCTGTGCCCTGAGTCAGGAAGGCATTTTCCTGAGTCCAAAACTGGTTTCTGACACTTACTAGTTGTGGGACCCTGAGCAAGTCACTTAAATCTGTTTGTCTCAGATTCTAAATGTGTAAAATGAGTTGGAGAAAGAAAGGGCAAACCACTCTAATATCTTTGCCAAGAAAACCCAAATGGGGTTGCAAAGAGTCAGACACAAAAAATTGAAATGACTAAATAGCAGGACCAAACTGGATTTATTATTTCCAAATATCTTCCATCAACACCTAGTAAAGAATCCTGTGTTTGTTACATACTCCTTTAAAAGGCTGACTAATAGGAAATTGTTCACATTGCCAATAATTATATTCTATATAATTTGCACCTATTGCATGTTTCTTCCATTCTTCCTGTACCGAGTTATCACAACCGGCACTGCATTTCTTAAAAATACTTGACATAATATCATTTCTTATTTTCTCTGGGGCCAGACCCATAGATTTGTTGCTCTAAGGTGAGATGGGGCTCATCATTCCCTTTAGAGACCCCTAATCAGGCAGAGTCCACCAATATTTAAGGGGTAATATGCTTAACAATTTTAGAAAACCTCCTGGGCTTATGCAAAAGCTAACAGTATAGGGACAGTTGGAGAAGTCCCATTTCTTTCAGACAGGCTGTTTTTGCCTAGTCTATGTAAATTACATAGTAGTCATTTAGCTCACTGCCTGCAATATTTTTTGTTATTGTTGAAATCAATCAATCAACTAATTCCTCTAAATTTCCCCTTCTCTGCTGTTTGTTCCATTTCTTTCTCTCACCTCTTTGCCTCCATCAAGTTACCATATACGATAAATGAAAACTTTCCTATGGGTTCTTCACCCCTTTCAGTTCTATATCAGACTACCTGACATCTTGATATTTACTCTATTTTCTTAAAATACAAACTTCTCGGTCCTTAATTTTAGAATCTAAAAGTTTCTTACTTACATAAAAAATTTTTAAGGGGGCAGCTGGGTAGCTCAGTGGATTGAGAACCAGGCCTAAAGACAGGAGATCCTAGGTTCAAATCTGGCCTCAGACACTTCCCAGCTGTGTGACCCTGGGCAAGTCACTTGACCCCCATTGCCTAGCCCTTACTACTCTTCTGCCTTGGAAACAATGCATAGTATTGACTCCAAGACGGAAGGTAAGGGTTTCAAAAAAGAAAATTTTTCTTGGGAGAAACTCAAGAGAAGGAAGCAATGAAATGTTGACATGAAGCACTTAGTCCGGGAGACAAAATTTAGTGTAAATTTTCCTATCCTTTTGAAAGAATCTAAGACCATTCAACTCAGTCATTTTTCAGTCATATACAACTCTTTGTGACCCTATTTGAGATTTTCTTGGCAAAGATATTAGAGTGTTTTGTCATTTCCTTCTTCAGCCCATTTTGCCGATGAGGAAACTGAGGCAAATAGGGTTAAGTGACTTGTCATGGGTCACATGGATAGTAAGTGTCTGAGACCAGATTTGAACTCAGGAAGATGAGTTTGCCTGATTCCGAGCCCAGTGCTCTATCCAGTGTATCACCTAGCTGCCTCAAATCCATGACAAAACCATTATATTCATCTAATTCAAGAGGCATTTATTGTGTGCCAGCTCTCTGAATTTAGAGTTGACAATGACCTTAAAGTTCATCTAGTCCAGATTCCTCATTTGACAAATGAGAAAACTAAGACCCAGTGGTTAAAATCACCATCCTAGGTTGACAAACTTGTAGATCTACCCTTCAAATCTTTTGAAATATTTGACATACACTTACAAAGTCTTCATTTTTACAGATGGATGGGGCTAATGGAAAGAGAGTGGGGCTAATGTCCCTTTAGTCACACAGTGAGATTCACAGTTCTGTGCCTTAAGATATAGATGTCATTCACCCTTTTAAGTTTGGAGATGGGAATTATTTTAATCTGCCTTCTGTTACCCTTTCCTGTGAAATTATAGCATAACTTCAAGGATAGAGAAGTAGAATGGAAAGAGAATTAAATTGGTCTCTTGGTTTGGTTTGACCACTAGTTTGCAGTCCTGAGCAAATCTTCCATTCTGGAATTCACCTTCCTCATTTGTAAAACTAGGGAGTTTGGATGGATGATCTCTCACTCTCAGATTCTACTTGAGTTTTCTCATTCTAACATTTGTTAATGAGCAGTGAATACATTTTATAAAGCTTAGCATGATGATATTCTAAATAACTTTTTTCACATCATTTAAGGGGAAAAAATTCCTCTATGAACTTTTCATTAATTTCTTTGCATCTTCTATTCATGTTGAGATTGAAAGACCTTCCTTAGGTTTGAAAGTTAGAGCTGGAACGGACCTTAGAAATTAACTAGCCCATCCTTCTGATTTACCAATGAAGCACTGGAGTCTTAGGGAGTTTAAAGGACTTGCCTACTGCATTTGACACTCTCAACCATGTTTTTTCCTGGAAACTCTTCTTCTCTGGGTTTCCAAGAAATTAGGTGGCATCATAGTTAGAAGGCTAAGCCTGGAGTGAGGAAAACCTGAGTTCAAAGTTGACCTCACATGCTTAGCAGTTAGTGGTATGATCTTGGGGAATTTACTTAACCTCCTTTTGCCTCAGTTTTCTACTCTATAAAATGGGCATACTAATAGGCATGGTTCTTGTGAGAATCAGATGAGATGATATTTGTAAAGTGTTTAACACAGTGCCAGACAAGCACAATATAACATACTATGTTATCTATAATAATATAAATATGTTAATAATTACACAATTACATTGATGTGCTTGTTAATATAATTATACAATGTATTGTCCATTTCTTTAATTTATCATGTTTGTTATTTTTATGTATTACATAGATAATGTATTATGTATAATTATTAATACGTAATTATATTTTATATAATGTATTATAAGATATAACTGGTATTAGTATATAATTATATATTATACAATATATTACATGATATATTTCTATTTGTTATGATTGTATAATATATTAATATATTAATGTGATGCATATAATTATTATTATATAACATGTATATAATAAATATCACAATTATATTATTTTAATGACACTGCTGTTTTGCGTCTCCTCTCCTCTAACCTGCCTGACCACTTCCTCTTTGATGGATTATCATTCATGTCATTCTCCCTATTTGTCACTGTCCCCTAAGACTCTATCCTAGATCCTCTTCTCTTTTTCTCTCTATGCTCCTTTTTGGCTCAGTTATCTCATCAGCTTCCATAAGTTCAGTTCTCATCTCTATGTGGGTGACTCCCAGATCCAGTTTTGGTCTTCCTTTGGAGCTCCAGCCACTCATCACCATCTACCTATTGAACATTTTGAACTAGGTATGCCATAGTCATCTCAAACTCAACATGTCTAAAGAGAACTCGTTATCATCCCCTTGCCTTTGGATCCAAGCCTTTCCCAAATTTCTCTTTTTGTTGGAGACATCCATATCCTTTTAGGATCCCAGATTTAAAAACTTTGATAGTTTCTTGGGTTCCTCACCTTCACCCACCCTACATATATTCATTCAGTTGTCAAGTCTTGCTGTTTCTGCTTCCTCCTCTGGCATACGGTTCCCTCCTTGACTCACACAACTACCACACTTATTTAAACTCTACTTTTCACTTGACCTGTTGCAACAGCTAAGTAATTGGTCTCCTGCCTCATATTTCTCTCCATTCCAGTACATTCTCCACATTGCTGCCAAAATTATTTTCCTAAAGTGCATACTTTATAATGTCACTCCTTACCCCTACTCAGTAAATGCCCTATTTGCCTCAGTTTCCTCATCTTTAAAATTATCTGGGAAAGGAAATGGCTAACCACTCCAGTTATCTTTGCCAAGAAAACCCCAAAGTGGGTTATAAAGAATCAGACTCAGCTGAACAACAACTAGACAACAAATGCCTGGCAAATCTAAATGGAATAAAATATAAATCCCATCATAATTTAAAGTTGTTCCAGTCTGGGCTTACCTAAGTAAGTCCCCTGGTTGTTTAGGTTAGATGTGGGAGCAAAAAAAAAAAAAACACTCATAAGTCATTCTTTGGTTAAAGGGAGAGATTTACTTAGTCAGAAGAAGGAGAAGGAGATTCAAACAAGGATAGACATCGAGGACAGCTGAGTGAAGGGCTCTTGCCTGACTTAGCCACTGCCAAGTGATGCCAGTAGTCTGAGCCAACCAAATCTTGGGGAATGTCTCAAAACCTTTTATGGAAAAGGGTTAGCGCATTGCTCTTACCACAAGAGCTATTTACAATCTGACCCCAATCCACATTTCCAGTAATATTACATTTTGCTCACCTCTACATATTCTATGGTCCAGCCATACTAGCCTTCTTCTTGTCCTGCCCACATAATTCCATCTCCCCTTTCTTTTTGCTAACTGCCTTTCATACCTATAATGTCCTTCCTTTTCACCTTTGCCTCTTAGAATCCCTTCCTTCACTTACGGCTCAATTCAAGGGAGACAACTAAGTAGCACAGTAGATAGAGCACCAGGTCTGGAATTTGGAGTTCAAATCTGGCCTCAGACACTTCCTCACTGTATGACCCAGGGCAACTCACTTTGGCCCGAGATTCTCCAAGTTGCAAGTACCTCCCCTAGGTGATCTTGTATTTCCTCTGAATTTTCATGTTGTCTTATCCAAGAGAATAAGATATCCTTGAATGTAAGGACTATTTCACTTTTATCTTTTCTCTCTCCACAGCCTACTATAGTGGCTAGTTCATAGCAGATGCTTTACTTTATAACTGTTGATTAGTAAACAGTCACTTGCAGTGCTTTTAACAGACTTTGTAGATCCAGAATTTATTTAACTTTAAAAATGAATCATTTCTTTTGAATCGAAAAATTCTTTAAAAGTTTAATTATAAATGTTTCCTAATTATTCATTCAATTAAAATTGATTACTTAGGTGCAAATGAATTAGAAGCATATGCAATCCAATTTTTCCTGAAATTAAGTAAGGCTCTAAAATGTGCCCCAAAAGAGGGCGGATGTAGCTGGAAAAATAATGTGTTTTAGAATGTGTTAAGTCCAAGATGTTTTGAAATTTAGCTTTGATACCTGGTTAGAATTATCCAGTTCTAGATTGCTTAACATTTCAAGATTTACAAAAAGTTTTTTCATACTTTCTTATTGCTACTTGAAAAAAAGAAGACTTCACTAAAACTGTTATTTAAGTAATACCTCTACTCCTTTATTTGTGAATAAAATAATCTGTTCATTACTAATTTCACTGTTACTGATGATTGTTTTAGCCACATGCAGATAAAGCCTCTGCCAGGGTGTCCCAACCAGCACAATTCTACTCCGATCCATATAGCAGAGCTCCCTTTTTTTCATATGTTTTGCTTTAACATTCCAAGTGATTTGGGATTGTCAACACATGTGTTTTGAATTTCATTTTGATTTCATGCTAAGAAATATTCTGAACTTTTAAACTAAGTCTGTTTTCCCTCTTCTCCAATACAAAGTGTTTCCATAGTAATAGATCTAGAACATTTGAGTCTGGTATTTGAACCTCTGGAAGAATTTCTATAGAAATATATGCTGGTTCTTGATTGCACTTTTTAGTGTAATCTCATAGCTCTTGCAGGATGTCATCACTGAGAGATGCAGAAAAATGCAAGCACTTTGTGAAGAACTGTATTGCTTGGTACAACAATCAGTATTTAAAGTACTCATCGTATTTAGTCTGCAGAGGGAGAGAGTTGGTGCACTAACTGACCTTTGCAGGTATTCTATGAAAATGTCATATACCAAGAGTTCTTAGCCTAGAGTTCACAGGCAAGAAATCTGTGATTAGATTTCAGGGAGGTTTGTGAACTTGAATTAAAAAAATACATTTTTATTTTCATTAACCTCTAAGAAATTTGGAATTTTCTTCAATTCTGATTTTAAAAGAATTTTTCTGAAAAAGAGCATATATTTCACTAGACTGCCAAAGGGATCCATGACATAAAAAGGTTAAGAATTCTTATCATATACTGTTAGACATCTCTTCCCTTCACACATGATCCCCCATAGCCATGCTCCTCATTAGCACACAAGTTCATTGTTGCTTTTCAATCAGGGACTCCATTTGGAGTTTTCTTGGCAAAGATACTGGAGTGGTTTACTATTTCCTTCTCCAGTTCAATTTACAGATGAGGAAACTGAGGCAAACAGGGTTAAGTGACCTTCCCAGCCTCCCACAGCTTATGTCTAATGCTATATTTGAACTCAGGATGATGAATCCTCTTGACCCCAGGTCTGATACTATTTGCCACCTAACTGCCTAGTACATAGTAAATATTTAATACATTCCAGTTGATTGATTGACTGATAATATCATTTATAGTAACATGCCAATGGACTAGTATCTTTCAATAATTAGCAAAATGTAGATTGTAAGGCTTCTGTTTTTCAATTGAACTGGCTATTTAGCAGGTAGTTCCTACCTTTCTTAGGAATGTTTTACACTTCAAAATCCTGTTTGCTTAGCCAGATTAAAATACTAAATTGGGCTATGTTTTTTGTTTTGCCAAGACTTATTATATTTTCATGTGGGGAAAGAGCATATTGGGTTAAAAATAAAACCTTCTATTCTATCAGTTGAAAAATAGCTAAATAAGCTGTGGCATGATCATGATGGAATATTACTGTGCTGTAAGAAATGATGAACAGGTTTATTTTTTTGCATTAAAAAATTTTTTTTCAATTAAATGTAGCAACAATTTTTGACAATTGCTTTCTGGCTTTTTGTGATTTAGATTCTCTTCCTCCCTCCCCCAGCCCAAGGCATTAAGTAGTCTGATATCGGTGACAGCAGTGGTTTTCTGCAATACCTATTTCTGTATTTCCCATGTAATGAATGAAGATATATATCATATCTACAATAAGAAAGCTTATAAAGGAAATAAAGTGAAGAATGGCATGCTTTGATCTTAAATCATATTCTCACCACTCCTTCCTTAGCTGTGGATAGGGTGTATGGGTGTGTGTTTTTAATCATGGGTCCTTTGAAGTTATCTTAGAACCTTGTTTTGCTGTTGATAGTTTAGTCCTTTACAGTTGATCATCTTACATTTCTTTTGCTGTTTACATTGTTTCTCCAGGCTCTGCTCATTTCACTTTGCATCAATTCATTTAAGTCTTTCCAAGTTTTTCTATATTCACCCAAACAGGTCAATTTTGGAAAAACATAGAAAATTCATGAAATTATGAAGACTGAAATGAGCTGAATAAAGAGAAGATTATGTACAGCAATAGAAATATTATTTAAAGAATGACTTGTGTATGGCCACCTCCAAAGAAAAAACTGATAAAGAGAAACATTAGACATAGTTTTTTATTAACACATATCTTTTTGACAAATGATACCTTCTCTAATGTGGTGGCAGAGCGAGGGAAGAGAGAATTAACTTGGTATTTTAATGTAACAAATAAATTTTTTAAGTCAAAAAAAATTTTAATAAAAATCTTTCACTCTGGATATTCTATTCCCAACAAAACTCTTCTGATTGTAGTGTGGAGGTGACACTCCAAGTTAGTGGAGACTCCTGACAAGTTCTACTACCTGAAAAGGTTTCTGGTTTTCTTTAGGGATGATGAATGCTGATCCAATGTCTCAGGACCAGCCAAGCCTCTCTTTAAGAGACTCCTCATTAGTCTGGTCACAGAATAATGGATTTTTAGCTACAATAATTTTCAAAGACTTTGCTACTGGAATGTAATGGATGTCCTAAGAATCCCTAATGAATATAATATTTGTAAAGGGAAGATTTATAAAGTTTTGAAAGAGATTAGTAAGATGATCACAAACTTGTTTACCAGCCCTCACCATATGAGATCTAGAGGGAGAGCACTACTGAAAGCTTCAAAGACATAACTTTAGGCACATCAGAAATGTAGAAGAACATTCCCTAGACTGGAAATCAGGAGACCTAGGTCCAAGTCTTGATTCCAATATTGCCTAGCCATTTAGATCAAATCACTTAATTAGCCTATTTAAGCTTTAGATTTCTCATATAAAAATTTAGGCATTAGACTAGATGATATCTAACATTTCTTCAACTCCAACATGCATTATTTTTAAGGCTTTAGGTAGAGGCATAATGATAGAACCAGAGACATTTTTGAGATGTTTTCATTAATATCTTTTCTTCTTCACATTACCTTAATTTCCAAACATATCCCTCTCTCCCTCACTCTCAGAGAGGCATCCCTTTATAACCAAGAGAAAATGGAGGGAAAAACCCCAAGCAAAACTAAATAAAAATATCAACTGGGTCCAACGTGGCATATGGTGTTCCACAGCCATAGTCCTCTACCTCTGTAGATAAGGGAAGATACTTATTTCTCATCTTTTTTTTTTTTAACTAAAGTTGGTCACTATAATCTAACGATATTTGTTTGGGTTTTGTTGCTATTGCATTATTCTTTCCATTTACATCATGGTAGTCATTGTGTACATTTTTCTTAGTTTTTTGGACTTTATTTGCATCAGTTCATATGTTCTCATCTTCTCTGTAATCTTCATATTCCTATTTCTTTCAATGTGGTAACATTCCATTTTATTCATATACATTTTATTTATCCATTCCCCAATTGATAGACATCCAACTTTCTAATTTTTGTTATTATAAGAAGCATTGCCATCAATATTTGGGTGGTATATTGAACCTTTCTTCTTATTATTGATACGCTTGAAGGATATACTTAGCAGTGGGACCTTTGGATCAAAGTGCATGGACATTTTTAATTCCTATCTTAGCATAATTCCAAATTGCTTTCTAGTATTGTTGGACCAATTCACAACTCCCCCAATAATATTAATGAATGTATCTTTCCACAAACCCTCCAACACTGAATATTTCCATCAGCTCTCTGCCACAAGGAGGGCATTATTCTTTATCAGAAGTCTTCTGGAATAATAATCGATCATTAGTACATTGATAAAAAAATTTTAGGTCTTTCAGAGTTGTTCATTTTTACAATATTGATGTCATACTCTTGACCTTAACTATTTGTATGACCACTGAACTTTCTTGGGTCTTGGTCAATCAATCAATAAAAACATGTATTAAGTTTTTACTGTGTGCTAAGCACTTTACCTCATCTGTAAGATGAAAGGTTTGGAGAAGATGACTTTCAAAGTATCTTGTAGCCCTAGATTTATGATCCTTTGATCTTCTGCATCAGGCATTCAGTCAGTTCATATTTTTAAGGGCCTCTTGTGTACCGGGCACTAATAGCTTCATGAGGGAGGAATGTCTGAGCTGTGCCTTGAAGAAGGAAAATTTCAGTGGGTCAGGACAAGCCTAAAGTGTGTTCTAGGCACAGAAGAAATGCAAGGAGGCAAGAGAGTACAGGATGTCTGGGGAAGGTCTATGTACAATGTGCTTTGCTAAGACCTTGGAAGTATGCAAAAAGAAGTAACCCTTCTTTGCCTAAAGGAACTTAAAGTGACAGCTTCACTTATCACTGATCACCTGCAATCATATCAAGGGACTTATTCTAGACCTAAGATCATCCCTATGATTCCTTCCAGTGATAAATCATATGATGTATTGGCTGAAGTATTATTGATTTGCCCAATAGACATGCCCCATTTTCAAAGGAAGCCTCTAGTTTTTAGGGCTGTTTGTACATACTCCACTTTTAGTAGAGAGAAACAAATGAAAATAAAACAAATGGGTACCTACATTTGATTCAACAGAATTCCATTTGTGGGGCATATTCTTGGGTCAGTTGATACATTCGGCTTAATTTCTGATCTTTTGTGAAAAGAGTTGTAAATATTATTTAGAGCCATGACTTTGAGGCAGTCAAAGAAAGAAATTATGTTCAGTATATTGACCTTCCTGAAGACAGTCCTGACATTTCCCTGGTCCATCTGTTTGTGCTCCCCAGTGCAGCAGAAGGCATTAAAGAAGAAGTTGAACTTTGGAGGAAGATTTGAGTTCAAATATTGCCTCAGATAATTACTACCTGTGTTAATTAGCAAGTCACTTAATCTCTTTGTGTCTCAATTTCCTCATCTGTAAAATAAAGGATCCCTTTTTCCTATGACAGCAATTCTTTAAGAAATGTTCTGAAGTGTCTTTTAAAATTATATGCTAAAAATTCAGCTTGATGACTCATTGAATAGAGAATCAGATCTAGTGGTGGGAGGTCCTGGGTTCATATCTGGCCTCAGACACTTCCTTGCTATATGACACTGGACAAGTCACTTAACCTCAACTGCCTAACCCTTATTGCCCATCTGCCTTGGAACCAATGTTTAATATTGATTTGAAGTTGGAAGGGAAGGGTTTTATTTTATATATTTCTAGTTTTATATAGGGCTATTATATAAGTTAAAGTCATGGGTAAAGGGAAAGATTTTTTTAAAAAAGAATACATTTGGTTTTTTGAGGGAGTAATTAACCTGATTTATAGTGGTTCAATTACAATATGGTTTTTAAGAATCCATTGGCTAGTCAAACACATACACACACACACACACACACACACACACACACACACACACACACAACACAAAAGGATAAAGGAAGACTACCTATACACCAAAACAGAGAATAGGACATTTTAGATTTTTAGATATTTCAGAAGAGCTAAACAAAAGGGTCCATCCCACAATGATGCAGTCAATAAAATGCTGGAAACCAGAAAATGTGGGTTCAGAGCACATCGTAAAGACTAAGTGAAAAACTTAGTATCTCTGAGTCTGTTTTTTTATCTGAAAAATGAAGAAGTTGAACTTTTAAAGATCCTTCCCATATTTAAATAGTGTGATCCTATCATCCCAATAAGTTTTTGTTAGTTGGATCATAAAGTTTATGAGGGGGTTTGTGTAAAGTAAAGTTTGAAAGGAAAGTTGAAGCCAGATGGCAACAAGCCTTAAATGTCAGAGTTAAGGAGTTGTATTATATCCCATTGACAATTCTGAGCCATTTAAGATTTGTGAGCAGGGGAGTCATTGTCATATTGGAGCATTAGGACAATTTTAGCCTCTTTTAAAGCTTGGGCTGTATAGAGAAACAAAGTAAAGGTAAGGAAATTGGGTAGGAACTTTCAATAAATGGTTAAAGTGGGAAATACTGATGATGACCTGGACTGGAGTAATCAGACTATAAGTGAAGAAAACAGAATAGAATGATTGGTGTGGAGGCAAGGCTGATAAGATTTGGTACTCATCTGATATGGGTGTGGAGAGATAAAGGGGGGACCTTATAGATTACCTTGCTAGGTCCCCTCATTTTATAAATAAGGACATAAAGGCTGAGAAAGGCAAAGTGAGCACAACTGATGCTTCACATATTTGGTAGAAGATATAGGATTATTTTTAAGCCTTTCTATCTTAGTAATAACTCAAAGACAGAATGGCATGGGCTAGGCAAATGGGAGTTAAATGTCTTGTCCAGGATCATATAGCTAAGAAGTATTTGAGATCAGATTTGAACCTAGGTCCTCCCAACTCCAAGCCTGGCACTCTATCTACTGTGCCACTTTAGTTGTCCCTAGGATTATCTTTGTTTGTTTTTGATTTTTGATTTCTGTTTTTATTTTATCCTCACAACCCTAAGGAGGGTTCTTATACTTCAATAATTCTTACCTCCATTTTACAGGAGGTGAAAATGACATTTTAATAATTCTTTGAAATGACATGAAAAAATCAATACATAGTAATAAATAATAATTTAAGTAGCCCAAATATATTACTTTGTTTTAATGTTTGTATATACATATATTTATACATACACATTTATACATATACATAAAGATACATGCATAGATACATACACTCATCTATACTTACACACACAAACACCATTTCCTCACCATGGGAAAATGAAATCTCATATGGTCCTCAAGTCAACCTGTGACATAGGTTCTATTGCTTCTATTTTATATGTGAGTAAACTCGGTTTGAGAGAGATTAAGTGACTACTGGGATTATCTTTTTTTTTTTTCATTTTTTAATCACATTCCTCCCGAAAGCCATTGGGAGGGTTGTGTTATCTCCTCTACCTCACCCATCTGAGGGTAGCTGCTAAATCATTTGTCCTGTAGGCAAAAATTCCTACTTAAAAGCTCTGTTCCTCTCATAGAAAAAGTTCTTTCTTTGGTGATTATTTAAATCAGTCCTGTCTTTATTAATTCCATGTACTTTTATTCCATATAAAGACAAGCAGTTTTGCTCCATTCCTGGATTACAATAAATTTGAACGGATATGTAAATCACACATGTTTTTGCAAAGTTAAACAAAATTCCAGCACCTGAATTTCATTCTGTGCATTTGGCAGAATAGGCTCTGGGTCAGTTTCTTGAAAGTATTTTATAGCTGAACAAAGAAAGACGTGATTAAGTGATTAAAATAGTTCATCTATGTATTAGTGTATTACATTGTCATCTAGACTTTGTGGGATTGCTATTTTCAAATGTAATACATTTATAAGATTAAAAAAATTTTTTTTACATTTCCAACAGTTAGCTTTTTTTATCAGAATCCTGATTGACAGCATTAGGTTTTCATTTATTTCAAACTCTGAAGTGCTTATTAGCATTTCAGTGTCAAAGCTAAAGGTTGGTACTTTCAAACCAACAAAAGATCTTTAAGCTGACAACCAACCACCTTTGAAATAAACAGAAGGTTTTTTCCAGCAGACGTGTTGTTCATCAAATTGGCACTCTAGGGGTATATATGCAAAACTTACAACTGGGGGTTGTGGAGAATATAGTGTAATTTAGAAGTTAAACAAAAATAACCTCAACTACGTAGCATAATTTATGGCAATTTATCATTTTCCTTGGCATCTTTTAGCATGGATCCAAATAAAGCAAGGCAGTTGTTTTGTTTTTTAGCCACTGTTAAATTTGAGATATACTTTAAAAAACCCATTCTATGTACTAGAAATTCAGAGGTTTCATATACAATTTCATTTTTTGTTCTTCATTGTATATTGAAACTGTCATTTTTGTTGATGTTTAAATTCAATAAAAGAAAAAAGTTTTAAAAGAAAATAACACTACAGGGAGATTTGTTTTCACAACTATAAAAATAATATTTTAGTTTTATCTCATAATTTACAAAGCCCTTTCCTATCAAGAGTACTGAGATAAGCAATACATGTATTGTCTCCACTTTATAAAAGTGAGAATTGAGAAAGCAAGAAGTTAAATGATTTGTTCATAGTTAAATAGCATGTGTATGGAAGGAATGCTTGAACCTAGGATTCATGTGACCAAAAGTCCAATGTTCTTTCCCAAATACCATGCACATTATCATATTAATTATATTATATATCATATCATATCATGTTTTAAAACATGATATTAAATCTATTAAAAATATATGATTGATTAAATATTTACCTTGAGCCTAGAAAAAAATTAATTAATAGTTCCTTAATTTATTATTTGGAAGCAATTAGACAGTTCAGTGGAGAAAGCACTGGACTTGGAGTTGGGAAGACCTGAATTCAAATGTGACCTCAGACACCCACTATTTGTATGACCCTGAGCAAGTAATTTAATCTCTGTTTGCCTTACTCCACTGAAGAAGGAAATGGCAAACCACTCTAATATCTTTGCCAAGAAAACCCCACATAGAGTCACAAAGAGTTGGATGTAACTGAACATCAAAAAATGTATAACTCAATCTTTTTTTATCCAGACACTGAAAAGGTATTTTGAGTTCCAGGATTACCACGGTAAGGTTGCATCACCATGACAAACCATTACTTTTCCTAGATTTGTTTCTGTTAAATGAACACAGTATTAGTTTAAGATCTTAAATTCTCAAGTGAAAGGCTGGGTACCCTGTTTAATGCATGTGTTCACATTTATAGCAGAGCTTGCTACTGTCTCTCTGCTGTCGATAAAGAATGATCACTTTTGCTGACACCCAGAAATTAGGCAGCAAATTTAAAATTTTCATTTTTAGTTTATTTTATTTTGATGATTTTTTTTTATTTTCACATTCAATTTTATTTAATTTTTAGTTCCAACTTCTCTCCCTCCCTTCCCCACCAATTGAGAAGGCAAGAAATACAAAACTTAATGGTTATATTTTTCGGAGTGAAATTAAAGCAGTAATAAACAAAAGTTCAATTAGGATTAATTGTTAATTAATTAGTTATTAATTAAAAGTTCACTTAAAATTAGGAGCTTAGAAATTCATCAAGCAAGGGATCCTGACATGCCTGTATCTATTCCTATATAGGGCTGTGGTTTTAAATTTGTGCTTCTTCACATTCAGATTCTGAAATTTCAGGTCTCATATAGAGATTTCTGACAGAAGCTTAAGCAAGACTGCTGGTAAATTCCTCTGAAAATGCTTTTAGTCAAAAAAATTCAAATGACAAACCTTTTCTCTTGATCTGAACCCCTCAATCACAAATCTCTTTCAGTTTCCCTCTTTACAAGTCACATATAAAACAGTAGATGAGAAAAGCTGACATGTTTGAGGCTTGTCTACAAAATGGATTGTTTGAGGGGACTCTTTTTACTGCCCAAGTCAACGTATAGAATCAATCTAGGATCAATAAACTTGAGTTAGAAAGAAGTCTGGGGATCATCTGGTCCAAACCTGTCATGTTATAAATGAGGAAACTGAGGTTCGACATATTTGGTGATTTATCTGACGTCACGCAGATAAAAGTGTCTTCTATCGTCACAGCTTTCTGACTGGACTATCCTTCCAAGGTGTGAAAGGGAAGCAATACTTTCCAGGAAAGAAGACATTACCGTTCTGTTCAGTTTAATTCAATAAACATTTATTAAGCATTGGTGCCAGATGAGGGAAGTTATAGGATCACAAATTTAGAGGGACCTTTTATTGTGGTTGTTCAATCATTTCAATCATGCTTGACTCTTTGTGACCCCATTTGAGGTTCTCTTGGCAAAAATACTGGAGTGGTTTGCCATTTCCTTCTCTAGCTCACTTTACAGATGAGGAATCTGAGGCAAACAGGGTTAAATGGCTTGCCCAGAGTCACACAGCTAGTCAGTGACTGAGGCTAGATTTGAACTCAGGAAGATGAGTCTTCCTAACTCCAGGCTTTGCAGCCTATCCACCATGACACCTGCCTGCCCCAAAAGGAATCTTAGAGATCTTGCATGTGCATTAGTGATTTTGCTAAGTGACACAGTGAATACAGTGTGAGCCTTGGGGTCTAAAAGACTGGAGTTTGAATCTTGCCTCAGGCATTTACTAACTTTATGACTCTGGGAAAGTCACTTAATTTCTCAATTTCCTTCTCTATAAAATGGGGTTGTCCCTCCCCAATTCAGTTGTTATGAGGAACTAGCCATATGAATGAATATATTTAAAGTGTTTTGCAAGCTTGGCTTAAAGTGCTACATAAATGCTATTAATTAACATATGAACATTATAACTATTATATTATAACAACATATAGTTATTATTAGCTATTACATTATTACTATTAGCATGTAGCTATTGTATCATAACTATTAACTTATAGCTATTATAGACACATATAATATGCAGTTAATGTGTTATTAACTATTCTGTCAATTAATATATAACTATATTAGCTATCTAGTCCACTGTCTGCATTTTACACATAAGAAACTGAGACCCAGAGAGATCAATCCACAAAGTATTATGGAAGTAGTTTGGAACTAGACTTTTTTGTGATTCATATACAGGTAAGTGGCAGAGCCAGAATTTTAAACAAGAATCTTTGGCTCCTTATTCATCACTCTTTCCACTGACCCAGCCTGCCTCTCTAAAGTCTCAAAGATAAATATAGATTCAAATATAGAATAAGATAGAATCTGAGAGTTGGAAATTATCTCAGAGACATTCTAGTCTGACCTGAACTTAAACAGAACTTTTCTCTCCAGTATCCTTGAAAAATGGTCATCAGGCCTTTTCTTGAAGTTATCTAGCAAGGGTAAACCCGTTCCAAAGTAGCTCATTCCTCTTTCAGAAAAGTCTCATTTCTACTGTTATTCTTTATAACAAGTCAATATTTTTACTCTGTGGTTTTTTAAAATAAATTTTATTTGTTATTATAAACATCAACATGAGCATTACAATATACAAAGAATAAAAAAGGAACTGTATACAAAGCTGTAAGCTTCTGTTATTTAACATACTTCCAAGTTTATGTTAAATTAAGCATGATGATAATAAAACTTTGCTTGTCCATGTCTTTCAACTTTCTTCTTTGTATATTTTTTAAAATGCTTGATTGATGGTCATTCTTCACTTCACTTTTTTGTTTTGCTATCACTTACATACCTTCCTTGGAAAAATAAATAAAATCAAACAGAATAAATAACACATTGGTCATGTGTGAAAATGTATGCCTTATTTTGCACTTCTCAGCCCTCGCTTCTCTATCAAAAGCTGGAAAGCACTCTTTATCATTCTTCTAAAGTGACCAACCATTATTGGTTATTGCATGGATCAGAGTTCATAAGTTTTTCAGAGATGTCTTCTTTTACATTATTGCAATTGTTATATGTATAAATTGTTCTCTTGCTTCTGCTCACTTCATTCTGCATCAGTCTCTGAAGCTTAAATCCCATCTCTAATATTAGTGATGTTGGGTAAGTCACTTAACTTTCTGTAGCCCCATTTTACTCCGCTGTAAAATGAGGGAATTGGGATAGCTTTTAAAGACCCTTGAAGTGCCAGATCTGTGATCCTATGATCTTCCTAGGTTTCTCTGTATCTATCATAGTTACTGTTGCTCAAGGCACGATATTCTATTACATTCCCATATCAAAACTTGTTTGATCATTCACCAACTGATAGGTACTCCATTTTGTCTCCAGTTCTTTATTACCACAAAAATGATACAATAAATATGATCCTTTCCCTAATAGGTGGGTGTATTGCTGGGTCAAAGAATACACACAGTTTAGTAAGTGGGGAGTTTCTGGGGAAGAGGGGCTGATATTTACATATTGCTTTCCAGAATGATTGCTCTTAATTCATGGTTCCACCAATAATGCATTGGTGTTTCTATCTTCTCACAGTCATTTAAATAATTGCTATTTTTCTCCACCTAGGGGCCTCCATGGACAGAAAGCCAGACCTGGAGTTGGGAATACCTGGGTTCAAATATGGTTTCAGACACTTCCTAGTTGTGTGATCCTGGGGAAATCACTTAACCCCTATTGATTGCCTATTCCTTACTGTTCTTCTATTTTAGAATTGATACTAAGAAAGAAGGGGAAAAAAGAGGTAATACCTCAGAGTGATTTTAATTTATCTTTCTCTTATGAATAATTTGGAACATTTTTTCATATGCTTGCTGATTGCTCATATTTCTTCTTTTAAAGACTATTCCTATTCTTTGATTATTCATTTACTGTGTAATGAGCTCATCTTATTTATTTGTGTAAGTTCTCTCTATATATCATAGATATTAGAAAGATCATTTCTGCCACTTAACTTTTTTCCTTTCTAATTATAATTCAGTTAGCTTTGCTTAAAAAAAACTTTTTTAAATTTTATGTAATTGAAATTATCCATTTTATTTTTCTTGACCATCTTTATCCCTTGTTTCATCAAGGACTTTTCTCCTACCTTATTGCTTTGTGATATAGTTTGAGATCTGGTCCTGTTAGACCAGCTTCATTCCTACTTTTCATTATTTCTCCTAGGATTCTTGACCTTTTGCTCTTCTAGTAAATTTTATTTGTCTTTTCTGTAAAGTAACCTTGGGGAGTTCGATCTATCTGCAATTTCTACACATTGTTCCTAAGCTTGCTTTCCTTTGTCAATAAGAACAAATCTAATCCTGAAACCTAGAACATCCTCTAAACTTAAATCTCCTGAGGACATAAATCCATCCTTATTTGCTGAGATGTTGAGAGACATCACTATCCTGCCTGCCCCCCTCTGGATGTCTTATAGCTTATTAATCTCCCAAAAACATGACACTAAGAACTGAACACAGGATTCTAGATGGGTACTAAGTAGGCCATAATAAAAAGAGTATATCATCATTAGTCTTGATAATATGCTGCTCTCAATGCAGCCCAAATCACATATTGGCTTCCATATAACACTGATGTTTCAGATGAGCTTACAACACCTCAAAACCCCAAGATTTCACCAGAAAATTGCTCTCTAGTCATACTTCTTCCCTTTTTTGTGCTTCTGTGGCTGCTTCTCTAAAATACCAAATGTAAGAGGCATTTGGTGGCTCTTTGGATTGAGAACCAGACCTAGAAACAGGAGGTCCTGGGTTCAAATCTGGCCTCAGATACTCCCTAGCTGTGTGACCCTGGGCAAGTCATTTAACCCTCATTCCCTAGCCCTTACTCCACTTCTGCCTTAGAACCAATATATAGTATTGATTTTTAGACAGAAGGTAAGGGTTTACATTTTTTTAAATTCCAAATGTAGGGGTTTTTATTTACTTTGTATTTTTTAAATTTTAGTAATTCTTTATTGCTAGAAATCAGTACTTGGGTTCTAAGGCTGTTGTGAAATTATGCAATTGAGAGCCAGCACAATCATTGTAAAAGAAAAAAAAACTAAAACTAAACAAACAAAAACAATAAACTAGGAGGTGAACTAAATAAGATTTGGCAAAATAGTCCAGCTTGCCAAGATCTTTTTGAATTCTGATCCTGTTAATCCTACATTATCCATCTCTTCAAGCTTTGTTCTATCTACCATTTTTAAAAACATACCATCTACATCCTAATCAAAGTCAGTAATAAAAATGTTACACAAGCTCAGGAGCAGCTGGGTAGCTCAGTGGATTGAGAGCCAGGCTTAGAGAAAGGAGGTCCTGGGTTCAAATGTGACCTCAACCACTTCCCAGCTGTGTGACCCTGGGCAAGTCACTTGACCCCCATTGCCTAGCCGTTACCATTCTTCTGCCTTGGAACCAAAACACAGTATTGATTCCAAGATGGAAGGTAAGGGTTTAAAAAAAAAAAGTTACACAGCATATGTCAATTCCTGCCTCTCACATTTCTTGACTGTGTGACTGAGGAGAATCTAATAATAATGATAACAATAACAATAGTAATAATAACTACCTTTGCAATGTTTGCAGTGCTTTACAATTATTTCATTTTATCCTTAAAAAAATTCTGGGAGCTAGTTGCTATTTTTATCATCCCCATTTATATAACTGAAATCTGTTACCCTAAAAACTACATTTCCCAGGAACCCACTGTCTTCCTGTTGTTCGGTACTTCCTGTAGACAGGAGGATATATTGAGTGGGGTTCCTGGTCTCCCTCTTTTTACTTCCTGGGTTGTGACTGTGGTGTGGTAGTAAAGGGGGTGGGGTGAGGATGTGGGGGTTGGTGGATCAGCCATGGGCATGTGGTTTTTATTTTGTTTGCTTTCATTCCTTTATTTCTAATGATCATTAATAAATCTTTTAAAATATAATATTTTAATTATTGTATGTTCATTTTAATTTTTACACATTTTATAGATGAGGAAACTGAGATCCAAAGAGTTTAAGTGATTTGCTCAGGGTCACACAGCCAGTAGTTCTTTAGGGTAGAATTCATCCTGCCTACCTGACACCCGGTCCATTACTCTATAGACTGTACTACCTCGCTATCTCCGTGTTTTCCCTCCTCAGTCCATAACTATGAATCTGTGGTCTAGTGACAGGTTGTAATCTATATTTATATAGTTTCTGCATTGGGAGTTCTTACTGAAGCCCTTCAATTGTAGTTTAATAGTAGTCCATCACTAGTTCATGGACATTTTATTATATCTTATTGAATTCTATTCTGCTTTAAGAAAGCCTGATTGTCACGCATTTCATTT
Source organism: Monodelphis domestica (assembly GCF_027887165.1). Lineage (NCBI taxonomy): Eukaryota > Metazoa > Chordata > Mammalia > Didelphimorphia > Didelphidae > Monodelphis > Monodelphis domestica. The sequence continues at coordinate 186,520,391 of NC_077230.1, read as the reverse complement.
CAAATAAAACAAAAATTAAATAACATTTGTAGAGAATTTTCAGGTTTTCAAAGTCCTTTTTACATATATTCTTCCATATGAAGTAAAAAATATTAGGCTTTAAACATATTTAGCTAAAGAACATCGCCATTCATGGCACAGAGGAATGCTTCCTATTTTAAAAAGAAAAATCCTCTGCAGTTTTCCTTTAAGCACCAGTTTCCCCTGATCTTCCAGCTCCCGGAGGCACTGATGCTTGTAGCTGTTAGAAGCCGCTGGAGCAGAATGTGGCCTCCCTCCCACGTGCCTTTTACCCAGCCTACATATTAGAGAAGGCATTGTCAGCAACCAGAGTTTCTGCCATGCTTGCTCCAGGTTTGGAGTGGGGCCTCAAGCTAATGGAACTGTAAGCATTCACATGGCCCGCTAAAAGTAAGGAGGCCGGCTTTGTAGTCGTGCCCGGGGCAGAAGAGGAAGACTTGAGGCCTTCCTGTAAGGAAATGAAAATAGTTTATGCCTAGAGATTGAGTAGTTCTGATCTAGTCTTTTTTAAAAACCCATTCCCTTCCATCTTAGAATCAATACTGTGTATTGGTTCCAAGGCAGAGGAGCGGTCAGGGCTAGACAAATGGGATTAAGTGACTTTGCCCAGGATCACACAATTAGAAATTGTCTGATGCCATATTTGAATCCAGAACCTCCCATCTCTAGGCCTGGCTCTCAATTTATGGGGCCACCTAGCTGTCCCACAGAGACTCATTACAGAACTATAGTCATGAAGTGAGTTTATTCTCCATCCAGGCCGCTTTTCTAATTCTAGAAATTTTCCCGTTTGAAAATCATTATACTCTCGGACCTAGCAAGCTCAGGCCTACTGTAAGGAATTATGAAAAAAAAAATTGAGACTGGCATTCACTAATTCCCATAATCCATCTCTCAAGTGATGAAAACATCTTTAACTTCATTGCATTCATTTTTTTAAAAGTTATTCTGGGAATTGTATGGTCCCAGTATATATTTTTTAAACTTAGTTAAATTCATAATGCCATATATCTATGCTTCTATATCACATATATTTATATATTGTCTCTATCAAATACATATGTATATGTGTGTATGCAAATATATTCAAATCAACACGCATTAGTTAACCTATGTTAGGTACCATGACCGAGGCAACAAGTCACTGGAGTATAAAGAAAGGCATGGGAGCTAGCATGGTTTCCACAGGCAGATGCCGCTTTCCTGCATCTAAGGTCATTCCTGACCAGTTGTCTGGCATACTTCCCCTGGCATAAAGTCAGCACCAAGAAGATAAAAAGATATCTTAACTCTATCTTCTTACCTCTGTACTTTCCATCAATATGAGAGGCATCATGGCCTACTGGATAGGGAATTAAGGATCTTATTTTAGTGTCAAGAAGACTTAAGTTCAAGTTCTGTGTTTGCCTGGATAAATAATTTAATTTAAACTTAATCTCTCAGTGCTTAAGCCACTCTTTAAGATGATAGGTTTCAGAAAGCTGCTTATCTTCATTAACAGAGGGAGTTCCTCAATGGAAATTCCCAACACCAATAGAATCACAGATCTGGACAAAAAGAATTTTAGTATTAAAATTATTCTGTATTCTTTGAGGATATGTACCAGGTGGGAGAGGGGCATGAGCTGTCTTGGATAAATGGGTGGAAAAACAATAGCTAAAGATTAGTGAGCTCCTTGACTCCTATAAAGGATCATATTGACTGTGTGCTTCATTTTAGGATTTCCTCTAAGACTTAGACCCCTGAGTGATCCCTTAGATAACCTTAGAGGAGTTGTGATTTTATATTATTAAACAAATAGGATTTGACGAGAAGGTTAAAAAGTTTGGTTTCTTATCCAAAAATTCATTATTGTTAATCCTCAATGCAACTATCATTTGTTTGCTTAACTATTTTTCCATGAGATGCAAGAGTCAGTTGGGCCAAAAATGAATCCACACTTTCCAATTATTTTTTCAGTAACCTCCCCTCACTCCACTCCCAGCCTAAATATATAGTATTAGAGTGTTTTCCTCATTTTTACTGATTAATGCCACTAAGCTATAATAGAATAAAGATGTGGTTTTTTTTCTTTAACTCAGTTCTGAAAACATAGATGACTTCCCAAAAATATAGCTAAATTTAGAAATTAGATGATTGAGAGAACTGATTGCCAGCAAAATGGAATTGAACAGCTTTTAGAACCAACCATCCTTCTTTGAGGGTTTTTTCAGTCTTTGAGAAAAAGAACAGAGATTTTATTTTTTTTCCATTTGAATTAATTTATTTAGTCAATTTAGAACATTATTCCTTGGTTACAATAATCACATTATTTCCCTCCCTCCCCTCCACCCACTCTTCCCGCAGCCAACCCACAATTTCATTGGGTATTACCTGGGTCCTTCATCAGAACCTATTTCCATGTTGTTGTTTACACTAGGATGTTCATTTAGAGTCTACATCCCCAATCATATCCCTTTGACCCATGTATCCAAGCAGTTATTTTTCTTTGGTAAAAACAGAGATTTTTAAAGGACATGTAACTAGTAATACCAATTCCTTGCTACCTGGACATGTCTTAGTTATGCTATGGAGCCATTCACTTCTAAAGGACATCAGGTGAACCTAAAGGAAATTGAACAGTAGACATAGAATCTTCAAGCTGGAAAAGAAAGATCTTACAATAAGCCATGTGTTCTGCTCTTATTCCTCTTGCTTTTTTGTTTTGTTTTAATGCAGAAACTGATAGGGAACTTTGAATGTATTTGTGGCAGGCAGATAGATAGCCATGTTAACTTATTTTATAAGTCTCAAGAAAGTGTCCAAATACATAGTTGCTATGAAAAAGGGAATTAATTGGGGTTATCAACTCCCTCAAGGTTGGTACAAGTTTTCCAGATTATGAAGAACTTCTATAGACCTGGTGACTAATAGTCTTTTTGAAATGTAAATTTATTTATTTATTTATTTATTTGTTACATTAAAATACCAGATAACTCCTTTCCTCTCTTCCCTCCCCCAATTAGAGAAGGCATCATTTGAAAAAAAGATATATGCATATATAAAACTATATATCTTATTTGTTTCTATTTACTAGTTCTTTCTCTAGAGGTGAATATATACAAGTCATTCTTCAAGCAATATTTCTGTTGTTATATTAATGTTTTCTTAGTTTTGTTTATTTCAGTCTTCATAATTTCATGTAGGTCTTTCCATGGTTTTCCAAGATTGACCTGCTCTATATGTATGCTCAGCTCCCAGAAAAATATCTAATGCAGAGTAAGTATTTTAAAAATACTTATTGGTGCATTGATTGATTGAAGAGTATTTGTTGATGTGCCACTTGGAACCCCAGGGCATGCCTTGGAAATCTGAATATATGAAGTCCCAAGACATAGAATCTGGTCTAATTCTCCGGGTTTTATCATATCCTGGGGTTAGCCACCCCGAAAAAATCAACACAAATGTGAACAAATGTTAACACTAAGTCAACCCTCCTGGTGTGCCAGTAGTTCAGTCAGCTTATTGTCACTGGGTAAAAAAAAAAAAAAATCTTTTGAAACACACTTAAGAGTCTATTGTGAACAGAATACATGAAAATAAGATATACCTCTGTGTGCTATAAATATTTAACAACCAGAACCAAGAGTTCGAGGGTGGGGATTATATGCAAGGTACATTTTTTAACATAACTTCTGTATTAGACTGATCCTGGGTATTGGTTCTAATGCAGATCAGTAAAATCTAGGCAATGAGTGACTTGCTAGGGGTTACATATTGCCTAAGGCTAGATTTGAACCCAGGATCTTCTATCTCCTATCTCCAGAGTTGGTGCTCTAGCCACTTGGCCACCTAGCAACACGAAAAGGTACACTTTTAAGTTTAATTGATATTATTATTATTTTCTCCATCACTTTCTTCAGGTATCATAACAATAAAACAAGCCCTGAGGTATAAATGCTTGCACTGACAGTTGAACAACTGACTCTAGTGAGCCAGTTCAAGCTAATACTAGTAAGCACCTGCCTCTAGGTCTATATATAAAACAACAAGCCACATTAAACCTTATATTCTAGCAGCAGGTCAGTCTACCAGTGTAGCCAAGCCAGCAAAGTCCCTGCGAGAAAATTGCTTGAAGGAAGTGAGACACTTTTCTCTCCCTCATACCAGCCGTCAGAGTCAGTAGCAAAGGATACCAGAGCTGGTGGCAGTGACCAGGGACAGAAGTAGTGGCCAGTACACAGAGGAAGCACCTGGAGATGGATGGGGAAAGAGTCACCCAATATTAGCAGCAGTTTCACAGATCATGACCACTTATGACAGAGAAGTTCTAGCTAGACCCCATGAAAGCACTGAATTTCAGAGCCCAGCAGAGAGCTTTACTGAGGGGGACTTCAGGACAACTTTATCACTCCAAAGCTCTGAGATACTCCTTTGCTACATATTTTCTATACATGTGCTTCACCACTCTTTTACTATAACTTTCAGCCCACTTTTCCAAAGGACTTTATGTGCAATGCAACGATCCACAACAATTCTGAGAGACTTATGATAAAGCATGCTATCCATCTCCAGAGAAAGAACTGTCGAAGCCAAAGGACTTTAATTATGTAAATTATTATAATTTAATACTAATATTACATATTTTATATATTATAATAATATAATATAATCTCTCCCAAAAGGAGAATACTTCCCTGGTGTAAGAAGGGAATTTGTGTGTTGATTTGATCAATCAGAGATTTGAACTTCCCTTCCATTTGTTCTGAATTTGGGTCAATCAGCAACCATGAAATTGATCCCACAAGCACTGCTCCCCTGGGTGGTACCAGGCTAATTGTATAACTGGGATTGCTTCCTGGGGAGTGATGTAAAAGGATTTATAAGATAAGATCCAGCAAGAAACTGTTTTGTTTTTTTTTTCTGAAACTGAGGTTCTGAAACAGACTATGGGGTAATTCTTTACCTCCTTTCTATATTTCCATCTCTTATCTTTATCTTACTATAATAAAGCTATTAACAGTCTTGTGACTTAAGGGTTAATTTCTATCAATGGAGACCACAAAATTTAAACCCATTCTATCCATTACACTGGTTTGCAGGGAATGTCTATCTTATCAATCATTATTACAATACCTGCTTTTAAAATGCCCTTTGCTAAAAGCTAATTGAAGCTCTGAGCTGATTATCACTGGGAAGCACATCAGTGGGGGCTTGTGAGCAACATTATTAGAAATCCCTCAGGGTTATCCATAGTGTCATGATTTGAAGTGAGTTGAGAGAGTAACCCCCCAAAGCGTGTTCTACTATAAATTATCTCTAGCAAAATCGTGGCTATGCTTTGCCCTCATCTTTCTTTCTCCCAATATTATGCCCTGAAAATGTTAATGCCTCATTTATTCATTTATGGATCTCTGGGTAACAACAGAATCAGGAACTATTGGAGTCATATACATTATTTCCTTCTGTGATACACACTCTGGGTTCCATACCCCAAACAGCATGGAAGTCTGAAATAAGAAGTTAAATGTCAACAGACAAGATTCTGTTGCACATTTATGAACCTGAGCCAAATTTCTAGCATGTAGCCAGATGCCCAAGTGCCCTTATGGTCCCTACCACTACTGGTGTTCTCACACATTTTGTTAAAATGGATTTAGTGGCAACAACAAAGGATTTTTAAAGATAGAACTATGTGATGTTGGTGATTATGTCTACAACTTTTCCCCCTTAGTAATGGCTAAACCCCTAGAGGCAGGAGGAAGAAGAGGGGTATTTTGAAACCCATTTCTTAAGCTGAAAGCTAAAATATGTACAACTATGAATCGAAAACATGTCGAAGTGAAATTTGTGACAACATAGTTTCTTAGCAACCCAGTTTACTCTGGAGGATGAGGCTGAATTCAAAGCGACTGATATGCCAAGAGAACAGGTGCCACCTGAAACAAAGAATGTTTGGGATTAATGAACTGCAGTTTTCATTCCCAAAGACCACTGAATCATTCTGGCTTAAAAGTAATATGAAGGACTAAAGAACTAATATCGAAGCATTAGTGCTAACTTCCAAAAGACAGTTGATGGCGAATAAAAACCTTATATAATGAGGCCCTCTAAGAAAGTAGAGTAAGAAAACATGGGCAGTGTCTGACCATATTATTGTTTGATTTAAGTTTGACCTTTTCCCCTCATTTGCACAAAAAAAAAAACCTCATAACACTAAATTTTTGAGACAAAATAAGTTTAAATTCTTCTAAAATATGTTTATTGATAAGAAAGACAAAACAAATGATTTTTTTAAAGGATTACAAAAAGTTCTTTGTTCTATAGGATGTTTTTCTGACAGCAGGGATGGGAAGAGCTATGGAGGCGGGAATTTAGTCCTTGCAAAAACAAAGGAAATTAGTAAAGCACACATTTAACAACATTATCATTAGTATTCTGCAGACAAATACTGCTTTAATAAAACTTGATTTTGATATATCAGATTTCATATCTAATAGCACATTATATTTTTAGAATGTTTATTAATTTTCAAAATGCTCTTAAATATATCATTTTACTTGGGAGCATAGATATTCATCAATTTTCCATATGGACATAACAAACAAACATCCCAAATAACAATAGATAAATTATTTTCATTCTCATCCTAAAAGAAAAAAACTTCCCTTTAGTTCCATAGATCCTCTAGTGCAAGGATTCTTGGATAAAGATCTCAGGGGGGTCAGTGATTTTTGAATGGGGAAAAAAATCTAATCTTTATTTCAACTAACCTCTAATTAAATGTCGATTTTTAAAAACAATTGTTCTTTTTAAAATTTACTTTTTAAAAATATTTTTCCATGTTACATGATTCATTTGCCCCTCCTCCTTTCTTTCCCCCCTCCCAGAGCCGATAAGCAATTCCACTGAGTTATACCAGTGTTATCATGTGATACCTATTTTTCATATTATTCCTTTTTGCTATAGAGCAATCTTTTAAAAGCAAGACCGCAAATCATGTACCCATTAAAACAAGTGACAAGTCCTATAAAAAACAATTGTTCTGAACGGAGGTTCAGTCTCCACCCGACTGCCGAAGGGGTCCATGACCCAAATTCTTATGGTCCTATTGCATTCAAACAGTTGGACCAAGGGAAGGGGAGGGAAATAGAGGGGAAGAGAATAGAGGGAGGGCTGGCCAGGATACTTTAAAAATATAGCTCTTGTTTTTCCTTCTTTCCTTCTACAAAGATTCTCCTCCTGCCTAGATCAGATAAAGTTTGGAAAGTTAATTGCTTTTGTTAAATTTCTTACTCTCAGAAATATCCAGTTGTCAAACCTTGTGTGATAATCACCTTTTTTTTAAATAACCTGATCTTTGAGATGATAAAGGCAGAATTAATTTAAATCATAATTTTATAGCAGTGATAGGGTTTTAGAACATTAAATGACCAATGGCAGTGCTTGAAATGACTGTTTACCCAGTTGCTGTTTTTCATTATGTCCCCTGTTATTAGTGCTATAGATCACAGTGAGTTCTGTGGTTTATAGTTCCAAAGTTGAGGGGGAAAATTCCAAAAGAGATTGAGGGCAATATGGGAAAGGGATCAGGATTTCTGTCAGTCGCCCCCTCCCCCAAACAAAAGCACTCCCTCTGTTTATCTCTAAGGTGGGGGGGAGGGTAAGAAAGGGGGAGCACACAAAGGCAGCTGCCTGAAACATTCCCCAAAGATGGGCTTCATTTGCTGTTTGCAGGTCTTTCGCAAACTCTCTCCATGTCAGATGCTTTGGAGGCTTCCTATGTTCCTGCTTCAATTTCTACTTCGTGCCAGCTTGAGCTAGTTTATTTTTAAAAACCCAGGAGCCACTTAGTCCTAGCAGGCCCAGGCTAAATGACTAGGCAACCAGGCAATCGCCCAGTCAGTCAGGCTAAACTGGACAGAATTCCCACCGCCCCTTCCCTTTTCTCCCAGCCACCTCAGGGGGTGGAAGGCGAGCTCCATAGCAACCACTTGTTCCAAAGAACCAAAGGGATGGCTGCAGGGCTACTTTCTATTTGGGGAGGCCTTCTGAGGGGAAAGGGGAGGCGGGGAGCTGCTAATCAGCCTGGTACAAAGGGTGAGAAAGTTTCCTCTGACCAGGTACTTCTCTGCCATCTGGAGATTCTTTCTCTTTGGGTCTCAGAATAGAATGGGAAAAGAAACTGTCTTTTCTGGAGGGGGAAAATCCCAACCCTTTTATCCTCAGTTGCTGTTTTCTGCAACCTCAAGAATGTGAATATCTACAGGAGGGTGGGATAGGGAGGAAAATACAGAGAAATTAAACTAGGACCTTTCTATTTTAATCAAGAAGAATTAGAAAGTCAAATAGGGGGATGGTGGTGGTTAGAGAGACTGGCTGAGAAAAATAATCAGCCTAAATGAATATATACAGAGAGGACCATCAATTTAACTAGGACTTTTGATGAGGTATGGATGAGGAGCTGTGGACATGGGTCACAGAATGGGTGAAGTTTATTGTGGGGAAACTTTCTGTAGGAGTTAGATATTGTTCTTCTATGGATTATTTTTGGTGAGTCAATCAGTTGATTCAAGCAAATCAGCAAACAGAAATTGAAGATCTAAAGATGAGTATATGAGAAAAGATACAGTGAATGAACTCTTTGGATGGGAACAAGTTAAGATTTCAGCTCAGCCAGGAGAGTGGTCCCATCTTATCCAGAGTGAAATTCTCTCTCTGAAGTCTCTAGGGAAGCAAACTAGAAATCAGGGACATGCTCAGGGGCCAGCTTCTCCTGCATGTATTTTTTCAGTTTAAAGAGACATGGAGGAAGGATGTAACAAACAGAAAGAGGGAGATTATTCCATATGTAAGAGTGGTATTTTGGTATTGTGTCCCCCAACTGGCAGCCACAATCTCCCTTCTCCCTTTTTTGCCCTTCTCCCTTCATTGTTTCAAACCAATGGGAAATACTGGCTGTAACTGTCTCCTCTGTTAGATCATGGGCATAGTGCCAACCTCAATATGGGAAGGAGGTGAATGGAATCCAGTTTCCTTAACTCCACTAGGAATGAGCTGGGAAACTACTTTCGAGAAGGGCAAATAGAAAGGTCTTCAAAGTGCCTGAGACATTTTTGTAGGGCTCCTACCCTGTCCTTGGGGCTGACTAACAAAAGAGCTTTTATTTTTTAATCATTTATTAGGTATCTACTGTGTGCCAGGCTCTATGCTAAGTGATTTTCAAGTATTATATCATTTAATTCTCACAATAACCCTGAGAAGTAAGGACTATTTAAATCTCCATTTGACAGTTGAGGAAATGGAGGTAGATAGAATTTAAGTGTCTTGTCCAAGGTTACAGAGCCTTCAGATATCAGAGGCAGTCTTGATTCCAGGTCCAGCAACCTATCTACTATACTACCTTAAGCCTCTGAAAATTTCTTAAATTAAATTTATATGAAAACATATAATTATATATAACATATAGTTCATATTATACTACATATTATTTATTATATTTTATATTTTAATTCTATATGTTATATATTATTTATATTATATAATATATTAATATAATAAATACATTGTATTATTATATAAATGTATTTGTCATCTATATATAATAGTATATGATATAAAATTTTAAAACAAATTAAAATTCTTAATTCTGTGTAGCTCTTGATATTTTATTTTAAGAAATGAAAAAACATTTCTTTTTTCCTTTTTTTAAGTTTATTTAATTAATTAATTTAGAATATTTTTCCATGGTTATATGAATTATGGCCTCTCGATCTCCTCTTCCTTCCCCCCTCCTGTAGCTGAAGCACAATTCCACTGGGTTTTATATGTCACTGATCAAGACCTGTTTCCATATTATTAGTATTTGCACTAGGGTGATCGTTTAGAGTCTTCATCCCCAATCATGTCCCCATCAAGCCATGTGATCAAGCAGTTGTTCTGAAAAAACATTTCTTGAGAAAACAATGGGCAAAGCACTGTACTAAGGAATGGGGTAACATGTGGAAAAGCAAGGCTAGACCAGCTCCTACTCTCAAAAGAGCTCTCATTCTAATGGAGACCACATAGAGAAAAGGTTTCAGCTGCAAGTCAGATGGAAACATGTGTGGTGCAACAACCAGGTAGATGATAGAGCATCATCTCTAAAGTAATTTCTACTGATAAAACACATCTCCATGTCAGAGGGTGAAGCATTTGGCAATGTCAAAATGAATGGCTAGAACTTTTTTTTCTGGGTCTTCATTAACAGGTGTTGCTGAAGGCATAACAGCTTGAGCACCTCCAGAAAGCAGTTGCTAAGTCTCATCTCTGCCTTCTGAAATAGGTGGCTGGACGTGGGCAAGAGCAAGAGGCTAGAAAGTACTCTTATCCCTGAAGCTCTTGGGCTTTCTTGCCTATTGGTGCCAATTCTAAAGGGTGTGATGCTTGGATGAGTCACAATGGAGAAGCAAATGGTAGGCACTGATCATATTGTGGCACGTCTCCAGCCTACTGACCACCAAAGTCCCTTTCAGACATAGTGTTATTATTATAGTTATTCAGTCATTTTAGACATGTCCAATTCTTCTTGACCCTTTTTGGGGTTTTGGTAAAAATACTAGAATGGTTTGCCATTCCCTTCTCCAGCTCATTTTACACATGAGGAAATTGTGGTAAACAGGGTCGAATGACTTGCTCAGTGTCACACAGCTTGGAAGTATCCCAGGCTAGATTTGAACTCAGGAACATGAGTCTTCTTGACTTCAGGCCTGACACTCAATCCACCAAAGCAGCTGGGTGTCTCAGTGGCTAGAGAGCTGGACCTGGAGTCAGGAATATCTAGTTCAAATCCTGCTTCAGACACTTACTAACTATATGACCTGGGCAAGTCACTCAGCCTCTGTTTGCCTTAACCCACTAGAGATGGAAATGGCAAGCCACTCTAGGATACTTGCCAAGAAAAACCCATGGGAAGTATTGGCATGGCAGGGTCCACGAGGTCATGAGGATCAAACACAACTGAACAATATCAACCACTCTTCACTGTACCATCTAGCTGCCTTCTCAGGCACAGTGAGAACCTCTCAAATTACCTTTTTCCTAGGCCTTAATGCTAAATGAATTAGACTGAGGAATTAGACTAAGAGAAGCCTCAAGAAAGCTCTAGAAAAAAGTAAACTGGTAAAGCTGGTGGTCACTTCTGACAACCCTGCCACAACACCAAGGGCTCCTGTCCCTGCTGCATTAAGATCAACCTCGACTCAAAAGTCGGGGAGAAAACTGGATCAAATAATCAAGGCTTAACATGAAAACAAATTTTAGGTCACCTAATTAATATACCTCTTCTCCACCTTGTTTTACAAATTAAAGAATTAAAGTGGTTTGCCTAAAGTTCCTTTTCCTAAGTGTTGGAGCCTGGCTTTGACCTTTGATCTTATTCCAAATCCTCTGCCCTTCCCACTACTTTAGCTGCCTCCCAAGGGCTTATATAGGTACTCACAAGAAGGGACACAAACGCAGCTGAGGGACACAGGCATGGGCACACCAGAGAAAAGAAAATTCAGGGGAGAGCTGTGAAGGTCAAAGTCAGAAATCAAATTGTCTCTAAAGAACTATGGGGAAGTTATCTTGTTTTTAGTAAATAATAACAATAATTTAAAATAAAAAATTAGCACTTAGGTAGTATTTAAGACTTATAAAGTAACTCATGACCATGATCTCATTTTATGCTCATTACAACAATATGATGTAGACATTATGGGAGTATAATTATCTCCTTTTTGTAGGAGAGGAGACCAAGGTCTGTCTATAGTGATAGAATGTGATGCACAGAATCAGATAGTTTGCATTACAGGTGGGATTCAACCTTAGGTCAAAATCCAATTCTTTCTTTCTTCCTTCTTTCCTTCCTTCCTTCCTTCCTTCCTTCCTTCCTTCCTTCCTTCCTTCCTTCCTTCCTTCCTTTCTTTCCTTTCTTCCTTCCTTCCTTCCTTCCTTCCTTTTTTTACTTCCTTTCTCTCTTTCTTTCTTTCTTCCTTCCTTCCTTCCTTTCTTCTTTCCTACCTTCCTTCCTTCCTTTCTTTTTTCTTCCTTCCTTCCTTCCTTCCTTCCTTCCTTCCTTTCTTTCTTTCTTCCTTTCTTCCTTCCTTCCTTCCTTTCTTCCTTCTTTCCTTCCTTTCTTTCCTTTCTTCCTTCCTTCCTTCTTTCCTTCCTTCCTTCCTTCCTTCCTTCCTTCCTTCCTTCCTTCCTTCCTTCCTTCCTTTCTTTCTTTCTTTCTTTCTTTCTTTCTTTCTTTCTTTCTTTCTTTCTTTCTTTCTTTCTTTCTTTCTTTCTTTCTTTCTTTCTTTCTTTCTTTCTTCCTTCCTTCCTTCCTTTCTTCCTTCCTTCCTTCCTTTCTTCCTTCCTTCCCCTCTCTCTCCCTTTCTCTTTCTTTCTCCCCTCTCGCCCCTCTCTCTCTCTTTTTCTTTCTTTCTTTCTCTCTCTCTCTCTTTCTTTCTTTCCTATAAACTAGTGAACAAGAGCAATTTGGAGGACATTGTAGCTAGAAGGCCAGCATGAAAGCCAACTTGAACTAAAGGCTGCCTTTTGAAATGTTAAGGAGGTGGGTTTAAGATAAATAATATTTGCTTTCTTGAACAACAGAGATAAGGAACATATCACAAATGTATGTGAAAATTATATCCGGATTTTAGAATTTAGATGCAAAATGTGAATGTTGAGGGAAGGAAATAGGGACAGAGGGAAACTATTAGATATGAACAATATTACAAGAGGAAAAAATAACTAATTGTCTGTGGGAAGTAAAGGAGAGATAGCCTGGAGTTGCCCTGCATTCTACTTTACAGGTCATCAGTGTACATGAAGACAGAAGTTAGACATAATGGAATTTGAAGTATGAGCAAGACACTCACCTAGAAAGTTCCTGGAGGCAGATGAAGAAGGATGAAGGGAGAGAGATCTGAGGGAAGCTTGAGAGGCAAACTAATGACAGGAAAAACCATCAAAATAGAACTATTTTTGGGAGAAGTCTCAGTTTTAGCTGGGGAACTCAACAAATTTTTTTAAAGTAATGTGATAAATTGAAACAAACCAAAGGAACATCGTGAGGTTGTGTGTGTGTGATTATTAGACTTAAAATAGTCACAGTTAAAGAAAAGTGGGAGAGAAAATTGCATCAATAATTAAAAATCAATGTCTACTGCTATGCATACTTTTTAAATACTTTATTTTTGGTGTGTAATGAACCATTCCCAGGCCCTGCAAGCAAAATCCCTATCAATAGTTGTAGACTATTCTATTAGAGATAATGTGTTCTAATTATATAATTATTCACTACACTGGCCATTCCTGTAGTCTCTGCTATAAACATAAGACTTTGTTAATTGTTTACCCAAGAGACTAGAATAGCTCTCCATCCTGTAAATTATGTATGTCTGTCTGGTAGGTTTTAATGGAAAGCTTAATTACCTGTTTCCAAAGACAGCTTAATTACTTTCTCAAGGGACTACTCTTTCAATTCATTGGTTTTTGAAGGGAGTTTTGTTGATTCATTTTTATTTAAGCAACAAAGGAATTTATTGCAGAAAAATAAAGTTTGCATTCTGCCCTGTTATGGGTGAATGCTGTCTCTTCAAGGCTAAAATAAAATCTGGCAAGCTTAAATCCAGGCCCAGCATTTTACCTGCTCTGTTACTGTTGAAATTATGACATAGGTTTTCAATATCCCAGAAATGAAGCTCTAAGGGTATTCCTTCATCCCCACAAAGTATTCTATTTTTATTTCCTTCCCTTCTATACAAGAACCAGGTGTCATTCTTAACGCTGCATTTCTAGATGGTAATTTTCTGCTTTGATAACTTGTGCTTTCCCATTGCCTTGGGCTTTGTCGCAGTTGTGCTTTTGTTAGCTTCTTCTTCATCCTGGTATTTTAGGATTGGATGAACCTTTTGGTTGGGAATAGTGGTGTGTTTGGGGAATGTTAGGTGAAACTGGAATCTAATTTTTGCAGTGAGTTGACAGGGAACCACTAGCAGAAAGGGCTCTAGAGTTGTGGTCTGAGTAAGTGGATTTGAGTCATAGATTCTCCACCAGCTGACTATCATGCCAGCATTGTTATCTTAGGCAACTAACTCGTCTCTCTGCACCTCAGTTCCCTTTTCAGTCACTTTAGAGGACTGAACTAAAATACGGTTAGTCTCATTTCAGCCAAACATTCTAAGATGCTAGGAAGTCAGTCAGCTGATTCCTTGTAAAGTGAGACTAGAATGAAGCCAGTGAGGTAATTAACCTGCAGATTGATAACATAAAAATCAAAGACTCATTGAGCTGGAAGAGCCTATCTGTAGCTTGGGCTGTTCTAAGCCTTTGTAACAGACAGAAAACTACATTTGAAAATATCACCCAAGTCAGAAAGCTTTGCTTTATTGAACCCAAGACCATCCAGTTATACTTAAACTAATTATTTTATTGTTTTTTCTCTATTGATAAGGAAAACAGTTTTTAAATGATTTAAGATATTTCCAATTCATCTTAATGTTTGAATTCTAACTGTGACTCAATACTCTATACTATATATATAGTATCCTTATCCTTAGTAGGTACAAAGTCTAAGCACATGATGATCAAAATTAAGTCTATCAAAATTAAGCCTTATCCTGCCTTCTTTCTCAATTTTTTAAGATTATAAGGGTTACATGTAAAAGTCAGCACTGTGAACATGAATTGAAAAATAGAAATCTATACAAGGGCAGGGGGCAGCAAGGTGGCACAGTGGACAGAGCATTGGCTTTGGAATTGGAATTCAAATCCATCTTCAGATACTTACTAGCTATATGACCCTGTGTCACTTAACCTTGTTGGTCTCAGTTTCTTCATTTATAAAAAGAACTGGTAAAAGAAATGGCAAACTATTCTAGTGCCTTGCCAAGAAAACCCCAAATGGGGTCATGAAGAGTTAGACATGACTAGAAAACAACCGAATAACAACAATTCAAGGGCAACTTATTATAATTATTCTTTGGATTACTAGTTATAGACCATATGATAAAGATGCCCTAGTTAGAGCTAAAATATTGGCAACTATGTGGTATACTGGATAAAGCACTGGACCTCTTCAAGAAGGGCTGAGTTCACATCCAGCCTCAAATATTTCCTAACTCTGATACTGGACAAGTCAATTAGCCTCTCTCTACCTAAATAGCATCATCTACAACATGGACATACTAACAGCATTTCTTCAGGGTGACAGTAAAACAATATTATATTTGTAAAATACTTTGCAAAACTTAAAATTCCATATAAATTCAGTATTTATTGTTGTTATTTTTAATATTATTTGATGTTAAAAAATACAGTCACATTTCTTACAACAGGGAAGAACAGTTTACAAATTTATGAGATATTCTTATATATTGCCCTTATTCCCCCAAATAACTATTTAAGTAAAGTCTTTTGTTTTGATGTCATGATTACTGCTTTCAATAAATGAAAATGGGGTTGCTTTTCCCGAATATGTTTGGCAATCACAAGTATTATATTTCATGCCACTCAATCACATTCTCATAATACTTACATTTGCAAAAGGCTTTCAATTATTATCAAAAAATAAACAGTTAATAGACTGTTCTGGCCTGTAGTTTTTCTCTTTGCCATATTCAGAAGGCTTATTTATCCAACTTGTCTCTAGGCAAGTCTATAACACACACTGTTTGGAATAACTATCCGACCCAGGATTCTTCTTAGCTCACTCAGTAGTAGTCAGAGGGGGGCTATAAATCTAAAAACTTCATTCTTTGTTCTTATTCTTATACAGTGACTGACCTCTGTTAAATTGGAGATTACCAGATGCTCAGTTGTATATAATAGCATTAAATAACAACCTCAAAAAATAGGTTTAATGGTTGAAATCTTTCATGCTGACATGAGCTTGAATCTACTTTTTTGTCTACATATAATAAATGCTAGTATTGTAAGGAGCTTACTTTGTATTTTCATTGAGCTATAGATGGAAACACCTTTTGTTTAAGTATATATTACATACATTTCTGATAGGCAGGCAGTACTTTATAGTGTTTAAGACTTTGTTGTTATAGTAGGATTTAAATTTATTATGCACAATAATAAATGCATTGCTGGACCTTGTTATCTGTGTAGACACATTATGTTACTGCCACAGGGACTATGAAATGAATAGTGAATTCTACATCATAATATAGTTATTGCTAATTACATAATGATTCAGAAACAGGGAGAAAATATAGGAATGTCCTCATAATAGTCATTAGGTGGAACATTTCTAGCATCATATCATTTTTAAAATGTTCCAGAATTATAAATTGAACCTTTAACTAAAATATATATTTGGAATTTTGAATGTTGCATGAAAAATCTCATAGTATTATTATAAAGTCAACTGGAAACAGTGCTAAAATAAAAGACTTTGAAGGAGCTACTAGAACATAGTTTACACAAAGAAGCATTTGGTGGAATTAGAGAGCAAATGAACTAGCAAAATGAACACTTCAAAGAGTTTAGAGAATGGATAGTTAATTTCCCAAAGTCTCCACTTCTACATAGGAAAGTTGACTCAAGAAAGGTGGGATGCTTCTGAGAACCAATCTTGTACTACAATAAGGGCTATATAGGATCATGAAAAGATGTGTAAGAAACGATACAGTTGAGTGACTAGAACCAGAACAATTTATGCTGTGGTATCAAGATTATAAAATCACATAATTTTGAAAGCTTAAGAACTCTGATCAACTAAATGATCAACCATGATTTCAAAAGATTAATGAAAAAGAATGCTGTCCACTGAGAAAGAGAGAGAAAGAGAGAGAGAGGTGTTTCACTTGACCTAGTTTATGTGGTACAGGAGTTCTGTATTCCTTCTTTCCTGAATGCCTTCCTTCTTTCCTTCATCTCTCCCTCTCTTTACTTCTCTCCTCCTTGCTTCTTTCCTCTCTGTTTACTAGATGGGGAACAAAATGGACATTTGATTTTTTAAAAATAAAATTATAGAAAGAAGATGAATCAACCTACTGTGCCCTAATCAACCACACTTAGAATATTGAGTTTGGTTCTGGTTTTGGGAAGAGCATTGACAATGTGGAGTATGTCCTAAGGAAGGCAACCAAGATGGTGAAGGACTATGAGACCATGGCTTAATGGAATTGGACAAACGAACTAAGGATTTTTAGCTTGGAGAATAAAAGACATAAGAGGAATATGTTGCCTGTCTTCAAATATCTAAAGTGCTATTGTGATGGTGGGGTTAGAGTTAGACTTTTTTCTACATGGCTATAGATGACAGAACTAGGAATGGTTAAAACAAGTTGGAAAGAAGCAAATATAAGCACAACACAAAGAAAAGGCTACTGACAACTAGAGTTGTCCAAAGGAGACTGGAAATCTCCAACAATTAGATGACTACTTACTAGGAATATAGTAGAAGACATTTCTTTTCAGGTATTGATTGAACTAGATGGCTTCTGATGGCCCTCCTATTGGATAGTATGTGAAATGATGCCAACAAGGGTAGGAGGAGCTGCCTAAAGATACAGATAAAAGATACACAGGGAAATCATTGAACAGGTCACATAGTGAAAAGGTATGTGTAAAAAAGATAGGAGCAAGGACAGGTTTTTGTTGTTGTTGTTGTTGTTGTACTGAGAGTAAAATAATATAAAAGGAGATAGAATTATTGGTTATGGCAGACAGAATGATGGTAATGGAAAATAAAGAGAAAGTGGCTTTCAGTTTGGGGGGGGGGTTAGCTTGTTTTCTCTCCTGTGAATGATCTTGAGACTGCAATTTTCAAACAAAAAGGATTTGAGGGAATTGAAAATGAAGATAATTGAAAAATGATGAGATAAATAATTACTCTGAAAATGTTCAAATAGCAAGGTCAAGAAAAACAGCATCCTAGACTGAAAAAATATTGTAGATCTGATTGCCAAAATCAACTTGAAAACTTGTGGGAAATCCAACAAACTGGAGATGGGCAAATATTGTAATAATTTCTGAAAATGGGAAGAAGGTGGATTCCATAAACTATTATCTACAAGCTTGAGTTTGATTCCTGACAAAATTCTAGAAATAGTTTATAAGCACTTTAGAAAGGGGAAATGTCATGGTGACATATCAGTCATTTTTTTTAAAGCCATGATCTTCAATTCCTTTACCATTCTGGTTGCACTCCTTGGGACATGGTACAGGTTATTTATACCTTCTCCAAAACCAGAATCACATGCAACTACTGTCAGAGTTTATCTATGGCATGACCCAAAGATATTATAAATAAATGTTAAAAAGCAGAACTATGAAGTACTTGATAGATCTTAATGCACTAAAACAGTCATTATACAGACAGCATAAACAAATGACACAGATCTAAATGGAGATTCAATAATGACATCCTGAATGATGAATGGGTCAAAGTAAAAATCATAAATATAATTACTAACTATGTGAAAGAGAAATATAATGATATCAAAGTTCCTTGTATGCAAACTACTGTCTTCAAAGGGAAAAAAAGGGGAAAAAAAGTAATGGCTTTGCTAAGAAATAAGGGGATTTAGCCTGGAGACTTAGAAGAATTGTGATACTTTTCTTCAGATATTTAAAGAATGGTCTTGTGAAGGAGGAATTTTATTTATTTTATTTGTCTCTATTGGGCAAAAGTAGGAACAAAGGATAGAAATTGAAGAAGAAAAGATTTTTGCTCAATATAAGGAAAATATTTAGAATTAGCCTAAAGTATAATGGCTTGCCTTTAGAGAAAATAATTTATATACTTATATATTTGTATCTATACATACACACATATATTTAGGTATAAAAGCATATTAAAAATACATATACACACATAAAATACACACTCATATATGGGACCTAACAATGTCTAAGATCCATCTCATTTCAACAGTATAGGTTTGAAAATTTTCTTTAGTAGTGATTAAGAATCCTGGAGTACTTCTCTTTTTCCATATTACAAGTCTCTTAAATTTTGTTATTTTATGAGATTGCCCTTTTCCAGTTCAGATTATAACCACAGAGGGATGGACTTGGAATCAGGAAGACCAAAGTTCAAATTCTGCCTAAGATACTTTCTATTTGTGTGACCCTGGACAAATCACATAAACTCAGTTTCAATTTTTTTCTTATTTAAAATGAGGATAGTAATAACCCAATCTCCTGAGGGCTTTCTGCAGATGGAATGAGATAATATTTATGAAGCACTTTGTAATTTTTAAAGTACTATATAGTGCTAGCTATTCTTATTCTTATTATTGGTGTTGGCTACTAAAATATTGTGGTAAACTTAATACCATATAGTTTAACTAGTAGGAATAAAACAAAAAATAGCCAATATATGTATCTAAGTTTTATGAAGTTTGTTTCACTCTTTCAAATCTCAAAATGTCCATCTTGACTCTAACTGAAAAGCTGAGAATAAAATCTCATTTTCCCCCTCCAAACACCAGGAAGCTACCTGATATTATCTTGGGGGGTGGGTGTCAGATTGGATTAAAGAAGAGAGACATTTGGTATTGTCCTTAGCCTGGATCAAAGAAGAGGGAGAAAACTTAAGTAGATTCTTTTCATATTACCCTTTCTCTGACATCCAAGAGTGCTCTGTCTCTCCAAAATCAATTCAATTTTACAAGCAATAATTAAGAGCCTATTATTTTCAAGTCACTTTACCAGGTCTACAATAGAAAAAATATGGAACAATCCAACTGGCTTTGGAGAACCATTGACAATCTACAAATCAGAGCTTCATCTATTGCTTTGTTGATTGTTCAGATTTAAGAAAGTGTCAATAATCCAGATTAAATTTAAACGTGTATGTGCATATGTCCCCCCCCCCCCAAGAGTGTCTGTTGTTTTACAATTATCAACAATCCCTCCTCCCCACCGCTGTTGTTTTAGAAACATTGATGTAGCTCAACTGGAATACACTAAGAGGATGGGGAATTAAGTCATCAACCTCACTGGAGGTGTCAATGCTATAGGCATAGGAACAATAATAATAATAACTGGTATTTACTGAGTGTTTTAAAGTTTGTTAAGTATTCTATTACATCTATAATATTACATCTATTATCTCATTTGAGCCTCCCTAGATCAGTCCCTCATAGAACATACATTATTATTCCCAGAAATACATTGGAAATCCGAAGGCTGATCTGTACCTGAAAAATAGGAAGACTAATCAAAAGAAAGGGCAGCTGGGTGGTATGGTGGATTGAATTCAGGAACTGGAGCCAGGAACACTCATCTTCCTGAGTGCAAATCTGGTCTCAGACACTTTAAAAAGCTGTGTCACCCTGGGCAATTCACTTCACCCTATCTGCCTCAGTTTCCTCATCTTTAAAATGAACTAGAAAAGAAAATGGCAAACTACTCAAGGTTCTGTGCCAAGAAAACCCTAAATGGGGACATGGAAGAGTCACACAACTGAAAACAACTGAACGATATTGTTAAGGCCATCTAAAATTTCCAGTGAAAAAACTTGCATTCCAAATTGGCCTTCTGTTTTATGACTTTCTCTAAAGCTTCCAAAGTTAAATTGGGAGTGGAGTGTGTGAATATAGAGTTCCTGTGAGCATGATTATTACATAACAGACCTCATCCTGATTCTGGGAGATAATGTTCTTCCCCAATAAATTCTGCAAAATTCCACTATCCATGAGCTTTTGTAACTGCTCATAGCTATTGCAAGATCTCTAAATTCCCAGGCCAGTGGACAGAGCAGGCGGCCTCGGTGCCCTCCGGGTGTCACATTGAGATCTCCTTCCTAACAGATGCCCAAAGGGCTGCCCTTTGGAGCTACTCTCCAATAACCTCTCTCACTTCTTTTCAAGGTGGCCATTCTGTTTATGGTGCCCCTCCAGCACCTTGGCCTGCATTTTATCATATCATTTACTGCCTTGGGCTATTTGAGACCTATTTCTGTAAGGTTTTGTTCATCTGACATGTATTTATTGAGTGCCTACAACATCCAGGGCATCATGGGAAAGCATGGTCCTGATGAAGACATATCTTGATCTCAAAATACTTCACAATCTTGTAGTTTCAGGAAAAATAAATAATAATATGATATATTATTTATTAGTATATATTTATTTATTGTGTATACTTTATCATATCATGTTATCTATTTGTAATAATGACATGTATTATGTTTATTATAATATATGTTATGATATATTTATTATTTTATACATTTGTTATGTTTATTTATATTTATTATATAATTTATTATGTTTTGTATATATAATTTAAATAATAAAGCTATTTATTATATTTTATTATATTTTATAGAACTATAATAATATAATTTATGTAATAAATATATTCATTCTATAATTATATATTCTAATTATTATATATAATTGCTTTATTAAATAATAATTATTGTTACTATTGCTCACATTTACATAGCATTTTCAGCATCACAGATCACACATTTTAGAGGGAGAAGGGACTTTGGAGATCATCAGTTCCGGCCTCCTCCCTTTACAGATGAGGAAACTAGAGGCCAGAGCCTTAAATGCCTTACTTGTGCAAGGTCACCCAAGTAGTTGCACTGCTATTTTCGCAGCCATGAATTGTAGAGTTTCTAGTACCAGTATTATTACCCCAATTTTACAGGAAAGAGGATGAGGCCCAGAGAGATTTAACAATTTGCTCATGGTCACCTAGCGGCCCAATAAAAGAAGCCAGGCCTCTGAACTACAAACTGCCGTACTTTTCCTACAGCAATACCAGGCATTAAGAAGCCTTTGCAAACATTAAATCATTATCTATTGGCATCAGTGGGGATTGTTATATATGCCATGAAGGGAATGAATAAATTGTTCAGAGGTACCACTTTTAGCAGGAAGGATGGAAGTTTTTGCTTTCATTGTTCAATCATATCTGACTCTTCATGACCCCATTTGGGGTTTTCCTGGCAAAGATGCTGGGCCAGTTTGCCATTCTCTTTTCCAATTCATTTTTCAAATGAGGAAACTGAGGCAAACAGGATTAAGTGACTTGCCCACGGTCACACAGCTAGTAAATATCTGGGGCTGGATTTGAACTCTTCTAGGCATGGCATTGTGTTCTTTCACACTCCTACCTCACTTAAATTTGTTTGTGAAATATGGGATTGCCCTTTCCATGAACACTAAATCTTGTTTATTTGGGAAGTTTTAGCCACGCTTTCCTACCCTCTGTTGTTCTTTGCAGCAGGTATAGTGGAAGGGAGAAGGGTGGTGTTGACTTGGAACAAGAGCCTTTAATGGAATCCAGGGAAAGGAAAAACACTGTCCCCAGGCACTCATAGGTTACCTTTTTTTTTTCATTAACATTGGCAGGATGGTTCACTGAGGCTACTATACGGTTTGTCCTGATTTTTGGAGCCAAAATTCTACAAACTAAAGCAGAAATACTACTGTACAGTGGAGGGCATGCCAGAGGCTTAGAATAATGCAGACTCAAGCCAAGAGACAATATCTGACTACAAACGATTTAGGATTTTCATTCTAGAGCAATAAGAGACTAAAGAAGTCATCTAATCCAACTCCCATACTTTATAAAAGAGGAAACTGAGGCATAGAGAGATTAAGTAATGTGTCTAAGGTCATATAGCAGGGGCCATCAGAGGTAGGAGTTGAAACCAGATCTCTCTAGATTCAGCTAGCTCTCAATTTGTTATGGTCATTTAGCTCTTTCAGCTGTATTTGACTCTTCAAGACCCCATTTAGGATTTTCTTGGCAGAGATACTGTAGTAGTTTGCCATTTCCTTCTTCAGCTCTCTTTACAGATGAGGAAACTGAGGCAAACAGGTTATACAGCCCAGAGTTATACAGCAAGTAAGTGACTAAGACCAGCTTTGAATTCAGGAAGATGAGTCTTCCTGACTCCAGGTCCACTATGCTATCCATCACTGGTGAGAATAGTGTGATTGCTAATTTATTTTCATACTCAGGAGTAGTTTTCACACTGATGGAGTTTGAGAGCAACATTCCCTTGAATTTGTTCTCCCTCTTCTCCTAATCTTCCTCCTCCCTCACACCACTCCATTCTGTTAACTGGTAAAAGTTTAAATTAAGTTTATTTTAGCCCACAGTACTTATCTGAAAGGTTATTGTTTGCTGGGTCTGTGGTGGTAGGCAAAAGAATAATGGAATTCCTTCTGATTTTTCTCTTGGACAATTTTGTATTCATTTGTATTTCATAGAATTATGATTTAGACCTGAAAGAGACTCTGTGAATCATCAAGTATAACCTCTTCATTTTAAAGATGCGAAAACCAAAGCCCAGAGATTACAAGTGATTTACCCAAGACCACTCAGCTAGCAGGTGTCTGAAGTGGGATTTGAACTCATGCTCTTGACACTACATCATTTTGAATTTCATATTTCTTTTCTTTATACAAGGTGTTGTAAAACCTCAGGTCAGCTATAAGTTTGTAAAGTTTAAATCTGAATTAAAAGTTTTAGAACTTGTATTTTTCTTGTATTTATTCGGGATATACTTAGATATGTTCTTATTGTCTCCTCCATTGGAAGAAATTGTTCATTTTTTTTTCCTTTGTATCCTCAGTACCTGGCACACTATACACAGTACATATAGTATGCTTCTTGTTGTTCAGTCACTTCAGTTCTGTTTGAATCTTTGTGAGTGGTTTACCAAGTCCTTCTCAGCTCATTTTTACATATGAGGAAACTGAGGCAAAGAAGAATAAGTGACTTGCCCAGGGTCAAATACCTAAAAAGTGTCTGAGGTCAGATTTGAACTTTGGAAGAGGAGTCTTCCTGACTCTAAGCCTGACACTCTGTCCACCATACCATCTAGTTGCCCTATATAGTATGTGCCTATAAATTCAGTTGCTCTTTATATGTTTTTAGATATCTGTGTGGTCTTCCCTGTTAGAAGGTAAGCTCCTCGTGAGTGGAGATTGTGTCTTAAGCCTAACACATAGGAGACACTTCATAAGTGCAGGCTGAAAGACTGCTTTCTGTAGCTGATGCTGCACTGACTTCCAGAGTTGTTCAGCAGGAATAAAAGGTGAACGTGAAGGACCACTTACCTCTCTCTTCTTGGTGGCACTGAGTGTGAATGAACAGACATCCTGGGGCAAGGATGGAATCCTGTCAAAGATGGAAAATGCTAGGCAGCAAAACTTTCTTTTCTAGTCTTAGAGGCAAACAATTGAACGTGATCTCGGGACTGAAATTGGAGAAGCTCTGGGCTTGGAATGGCTGCTTTGGGGGTATATTTGGTGTCAGTTAGCTAGCTCACTGGGCACACAGGTTTGCATCTATCTTTAAATGAACAAGGTCAATGATTAAAACCAAATCTCTGTGCTATAATGCCTGTTGGACATCAACAGACGCCATAATAAGATCCTTCCATACTCTTGCTTCACCAATAATTAAGATATTTGGATGGGCAGGGAGCATCAAGGTAGCTCAATGGATAGAAAACCAGGACTAGAAATGGGAGATCCTGGCTTCAGATATGATTTCATATACTTCCTTAGATGTGTGACCCTGGACAAGTCACTTAATCCCCATTGCCTTGCCATCTTCTGCCTTGGAACCAATTTACAATATTGATTCCAAGTCAGAAGTTAAGGATTTTTTTTAAAGACATTGGAGGAACTTAAGGATTTGGTAAAATCAGATTTCTCCTCAAATGTTTTTTTCCTCCACCCCAAATTACCAGACTGTACAGAGACTTAAAATTCATATGTGGAATCAACAGGATAATTGTTGCTTATATTACAGAGCTGTAATATCTGTCTCAGCCCTCGAACTTTGAGGGTTTCTTAGGTGGCCAGAATGCCCCCCTAGAAGAGGCAGACAAAGTTAGAGACAGACAAGCCTTTGACACCTTGGGTAAATAAGATTAACTTTTGGGAAGATAGGGTGAACGTTATACAAGATGGGCAGGAATGGATGGCTCGTGATCTGCATCTTTGGAAGGAATTCCTGAATCAAAGAGATTACAGATTCATTTGGTATAGAAATATTTGATTATGATCCAACATTTTTCTGAATGGAAGTAATACATAGTCTTCCAGACTTCTTAGACTTAGTTGAAATAAGTTTCCATTAATGCAGGCCATAGAAATTACTGGGGCAGCTTCCAACATCAATATTATGTGCAATTTTCAGCTAGGTAGGATGGAGTCAGGAAGAGCTAAGTGCAAATTCCACCCCAGACACTTACTAACTGTCCTCACCTGGATGCTCTCTTAGACTTTATCTGTATCTCTAGAAGCTCATCTTCTTTTAAGATCACATCAGCTCTGAAACTCCCCCCTCCTTTTCACTACCTGCCCCTGAAGCCCCTCTTTCCCTCTGATCAGAGGGAGTAGAGGGTGGGAATTGCAAAGCTCCTCCTAGACCCCCCATTCAAGAAGAAGGCTCAGAGGAGACCCTTCATCATTTCCTATCCAGGTATAGGACTTCATAATGCCCTATTTCTTACTTTCTCTTCCCTTTTCAGCTTCTTTTTATGTATTGTTTTCCCCATTAGACTTCTTGAGAGCAGGAACTTCCTCTTGCCTTTATTTGAATCAGCAGCCCTTTGCACAGTGCCTGGAACTTAGTAGGTACTTAATAAATGTTTCTCAACTGATTTAACTCTTTGCCTTGGTCCCTTCATCTGTAAATGGGGATAACAATAGCACCAACCTCCCAGAGTTATTGTGAGAATAAAATGAGCTAATATTTTCTAATATGCTTAGCATGGTGTCTGGCACATAGTAGGTACTACATAAATTCTAAGTACTATTATTAGCACTACGTAGAGAGATCTTGCAAATAGGATCTCATCAGAATAGAGGGAATGGGTTCTTCTCAGTGTCTGCCAATCAGTTCAGAGAGATTGACTCTAAAACAAGCTTGACCAGAGACATTGACACTTGGCAGGCAGGTTAAAGGATGCCCAGTGCTTGTTGTGCTCAAGGTACACATTGAATGAACAGACCTTTCAAAATCCATCTGAATGAAGCCCAGGGACTGTCATCATTGTTCACATCGCCTGGTATTAGGCAGTCTTGATTATTTGAGTGACACATGGGCCCTGGAGCTGAACCATGTTTGGCAGATCAATGGCATGATGCCTCTGGATGGATCCTGTAATAACTGTAGCCTTCCTCATAAATGGCTGAGAATGTATCAGTAATTGGTGACAGTACCTTCCACAGGGCTTTCTTCAGTTAGAAAATAATGTTAACATTTGAAATATGAATATTTATAAGGTTTGAAATATGCTTTTTAATGGATAACTTTTATTTTCCCATCAGTTAATTTCTAAATACATCTCCCCCTTTCCTGGTTTCCTTGCCCCTATAAAACAACTTTTTTTAAGTTTATCAAAACCAAGCAACATCTAGACATATGTACAAGAATCTATACCCGTACTCACTCATCTTTACATTGAAGGGAATCCATAGGAAAAACCTGTCACCAACATTGGGAGAACCATCATCATGCAGCCTACACATTATCAGGATCTTCCAATGAATAGCACTAGATTCTGTGTTGTGAATTTAGAGTAGTTTCAGACCTTCTGCTCATTATTGTGAGGGATAGAGCAAAAGCTTCTAAGAAAGGGAACTAACTTATTCTACTAGTTATCTGTATCCCCAGTGCTGATAATCATTCAAATAATCCAACTATAAGAAACCTGTGAAATGTTGAATAAATGAATGAATAACTAAATGAAAGAAAAAGCATTTATTCAGTATTGTGCTGAATGCTGGAGGTTCAGACAGAAAACTAAGATATTTCTTGGCCTTACGGAGTTTATACTTGAATTAGAGATCTATTACAGTAAAAGAAATATTAATTAAGTTGAATATAATATAAATTTAACAAAGTAAATATACACAATAAATTAATTTAATTAAATACAGTAAAAGAAAAATCAATTGTAGGATGGATGGGAAAGCCATTAAGTCCTAAGGATGCAGAGTGGGTCCCAGACCTAGAGGTCCTTAGATATTCTCTAAAAGTTTGGTTTTTTAAAACCCTTACCTTCTGTCTTAGGGCAAACACTAAGGATTGATTCCAAGGCAGAAGTGTGATAAGGTGTAGCCAGTGGGGGTTAAGTGACTTGCCCAGGGTCACATAGCTGGAAGTATATGAGGTCAGATTTGAGCCCAGGACCTCCTGTCTCCAGGACTGGCTCTCTATTTACTGAGCCCCTAGATTCTCCTCTCTGAAAGAAAGAAAGAGGGAGGATCATAAAAAGCCTCATATATTAGGCAGGCCTGAAGATGAGTCTTCAAGGGAGCAGGAGAGGTAAGGAAGAAGAACATTCTAGGCATGCAGGGCAGCTTTGAAAAAGCGCAAAGACAAGAGATACAGTGGTTAGTACTAAGGACACCTTCTAGGCCATTTTGGCTAGAATAGGGGATAAGGAAGAGTGATGTGAAATTCATCTGGAAAAAAATAGTTTGGAGTCATATTATGAAGGACTTTCAATCCCAGAGTCATTTATAATGAAAATACAATCAACTTCCAGTTTCAATTGGGAGCCTATCTTCAAAAATTCTAAATTGTGGTGCTATTCTAGGATCTGATTACCAGAATACCAAGAAGATGACCTTAAGGAGAGATTCCAGGAAGTTCTGTGTCCTTTTGATACATCAAGCATCTGAACAGAAAAAAAAGAGACATGTAAAATTAGATTATCTAATGTCAACTTCTTAAGCTTCCCTACCAGGACTGCTAATGCTATTGAATTTCTATGGGGTTTTTGTTTTGTCTGAGGCTCCATCGCTATTCCACTGCATCATCTTCTGGAAGAAGACTTAGTAGGACTTTATTAACATGGGAGGGGGATTCTGTAGTACAAAAGCAGATTTGGAGTAAGTGGACCTGGATTCAAGTCCTCATTCTGTCTCTTATATTCCATGTCACCTTTGGCAAGTTATTTCAACTTCCTAGTCCTCCATTTCTCAGTTTCAGAGGGAACTGGACAAGGTGACCTTCCATGTCTCCTACAGTGAACAGCAAGTGGTGGTGTTCAGTCATTTTTCAGTCATGTCTGACTGTGACCCCATTTGGGGTTTCTTGGCAAAGATACTAAAGTGGTTTACCATTTCCTTCTCCAACTCATTCTATAGAGGAAGAAACTGAGGCAAACAGGGTTAAATGACTTGCTCAGGGTCACACAGATCATTAGTGTCTGAGACTGGATTTGAACTCAGGAAAATGAATCTTCCTGATTTCAAGCTTGACACTCCATCCACCATCTAGCTTGATGCTTAGGACAACAGGCAAATTTATGGACCTGGAAGGTCAATTCCCAATGCCAGTCTCCTGAGCCTTCTGGCCCTGCAGATTCCCAAGTTAGAAACTGTGATGTTTGAAGGACCTCCCTAATCTCCTTTTTTAGGCTGATCAAACCATATGATTAACTGCAGAAACAATTATAGTTTAACTTATTTCTCCAGTGAGTCAGGGTAGCCAACAGTGAGATTGCCCAAGTAATTAAAGCCATTCGTAAGCCATAAATGTGAGTTTATCTGCCCATTAAAGAGGCTTCATGTGGAGATGTCGCATTGTTCCATAGGATTCCCATTGTGTCATCCTGGCCACTGGACATGCAGTGTATCTGGGAACTGGGTACATGAGAGTATTGGCTAGACCCAGTGCCTGTTGGTCTCAGTATTGAATAAAGTGTAAAGGAGAGGAGTGCTTTCTGGCCTAGATGCTACAGTCTACCAAAGGCAGCTGCTTTTCCAAGGGAGGGTCATGAGTTTTGTGGGACCTTTTTAGTAAGAGAACTTTTTGATTGAGGTTGTTTCCTCAAAATGACTCTAAGCACTCTCAGTCTCTCAGTTCCATCTTAAACTTCTGCTGCCACCATGATAGCTTTGTAGCATCCATTTACAGCACAGAGATGACCAAACCCTATTTTTCTGCTGATGCATATATATAAGCATATATATATATATATATATATATTACTAGGTCAAATAGTGGATAGAGTGCTAGACAGAGTAGGAAAGAGCTGAGTTCAAATCCTGCCTCATTTACTAATCATATGCCCCTGAGCAAGTCTCCATACCCCTTGGGCTATTTGTGTGACAGGGAAAAAAAAGACATATCCTGATGGAAAATGCCGTTAAAATTTATTTTTTCTGTTTCCTCATTTATAAAATGGTGATGATAATAACATCTACCTCACAGAGATGCCATGAGGATTGAATAAAATAGCATAGTAAAAACTCTTTCCAAATCACAAAGCATTACATAAATGCTAACTAGTATTATTATTGACCTCAGTTTATTTTCATGTAAGGAATAGGAAAGGAATCTTTTCTAAATTGTTATTATTGAGGGAGCAGCTGGGTGGCTTAGTGGATTGAGAGCCAGGTCTAGAGATGGAAGGTCCTAGGTTCAAATCTGGCCTCAGACACTTCCTAGGTGTATGACCCTGGGCAAGTCACTTAACCCCCATTTCCTAGTCCTTACCACTCTTCTTCAATATACAATATTGAGTCTAAAACAGAAGATAAGGGTTTAAATTTTTTTTTAATTGTTAAGGGGGCAGCTGGGTGGCTTAGTGGATTGAGAGTCAGCCCTGGAGACAGGAAGTCCTAGGTTCAAATCTGACCTCAGACACTTCCCAGCTGTGTGACCCTGGGCAAGTCACTTGACCCCCATTTCCCAGCCCTTACCATTCTTCTGCCTTGGAACCAATACACAGTATTGACTCCAAGATGGAAGGTAAGGGTTTAAAAAATAAATAAATAAATAAATAAATAAATTGTTACCATTAAACTGCCTCTTCCTTCAAGCAATTAATAAGGCTGAAATGGTGGTACAGATTACTAAGGCTATCCTCAACTGCACTTTTGGAAGATAGTGACCAAATTTCTCATTGCTCTATAAAACTTCCCTTCATATTGAATTAGGATTAGAGTAACCCCTCAAGACTCATCATTTTTATCCAGATTTAATGGAAAATAATCTATGATCAATTAATCAATTAATTGAGTGACTGAAAAACTTATGAGACAACCAGAAATATTGATGAATGCTTTTTATTCACATCTATTCTTTGTTTATCTTTACCATGAAGTCAGGCATTGCTAGAAAGTCTGGCATTCCTCTGGTGGTAATATGGAGTTTATCCCATGTAATGTCCAGAATAAGATGGACTTGTGTGACATTGTCCCATGGTCCAACTTTAGTGGCATAGTGCACTGGTTTTGGAGTCAAGAAGACCTGATTGCAAATCCTGCCTTACATAATAGCTGTGTGATCCTGTGCAAGTCATGTAATCTCTGTCTCAGTTTCCTTTGAAAAATGGAGATGATAGCAATAATAAGATAACATGTAGAACATTCTTTGCAATTCTCTTGGTGCAATATAAATTATTACTCTCTGGGATGACTCAATCACAACAGAACTACTAGAAGAATTCTTGCTTGAGCCATTAGTTATTGGCCTTGCAACCTCCTGAGGAGTCCATAACCATTCCTTGTAATACAGTGCTGGGATCTCTGCTCCATTGCACAGAGACAGCCTGACAAAAAGGCTCAAGATTTCTGATTAGAAGAAAATCTGCTAACTGGGAGCAATGATTTAAAGCTGCTTATCAAGGGAAACAAGATGCAATATAGTGAGATAATTTGGGGGGGTCTTGATTGTTTTATAGCTTTTAAAAAAAACTTTAGGCGTATAGAAGGTTTCCCCTATCTGTTCCTGATATTTAAAAATCCAATATGTATTTTGTCATCCAGTATTCACAGTACTATTCACAGTAATATAATCTGAGAAAAAGAAAAAATTTGAAACTGCCTTTTCCATTAAAATGGAAGCCTTTTTTGAGTATGTTACACAAATAACCCAAAGGGTATGAAGATATGGAATTGGGGATATACCTAAACATATGCCTTTTATTCACTTTAAAAAGTCATGACAGTTTGGAAGAAGATCAAATAATTAAAATAAATAATTAAATAAAGGTAACTTTGGGAAGTATGAAGAAACCAAACATAAAACAGTTTGATCACCTGGAATAGATTAAGGGTTCCTTCTTGTCTTGATTAGACTAAAATGTATAACTGGAGAGCTGGAGGACAGAATACCAAAATCCTCCCAAAGCCTTCCTTTATAGAGGATAGCAGTTGAATGGCAAGCTTACTTCATTTTGCTCTTGCAGCTCTGCCTGGTTTCAGTTCCATAGAACAAGATGGCCTTTAGTGTTCCCCTACATCCTAGCTTTTTCACTTCTTTTCTCTTGACTTCTCTCATTAGATTGTAAACTCCTTGAGGGCAGTGACTATCTTTTTTTCCCCCTGCATTTCTAGCCCTTTGTTCAGCACTTGGCAAATAGTAAGTACATATTGATAAATGTTTATTGAATAGAATAAATTGGTACATACCACCTATAGAGCACAGACTTTTAACTGAATTGTTGGTACTGCGAAAGCTGAATTTGATTTGAGTAGAAAGATTTTTAGATTCTCCATGCACCATGTAGATTAGAATCAAAATTCATTATCCTCATAAACTTATTTCCAAATTATACACTTTTTCAACATTATTACTTATTAGATTGACCTTTTCCTGTATTGTGGCTTTGTGCTGGGCTAAGATCCTTCCTCATTCCCTAAATTTAATTTCCCTAAAATGAGGAATTATTTTCCTTGTCACTGCACTGGGTGACTAGAAATATACCCATTGTTTCAAAAAGAAAACAAAAAGATCCAAGGACTAAGTATATCTAAATTTAAGCATATTATTACAAAAGCATATTGAAGTGAATTCTTTTACCCCATTATTTGAAAATTAATAGTTTTCAAAGAGCAAATGGTTACATTCTGAGTAATTTCAAGTATAAGGAGCACTAACATACTGTTAAATTGTACTAATTCAGTTTTACTCATAACAAGACTAAAAAATAAGTTTCTTTCCTGTTCAATTTTCCTGTGTATTTGTCTTAGTCATATTCAATTCTTTGCCACCCCCCATTTGGTTTTTTGGGGGTTTTTTGGCAAAGATATTGGAGAGGTTTGCCATTTACTTTTCCAGATCATTTTTACAGATGAGGAAACCAATGTCAACAGAGCTAAGTGACTTGCCCAAGGCCACACATCTAGCAAGTGACTGAGGCCAGATTTGAACACAGAAAGATGAGTCTTCCTGACTCCAGGTCCAGCACTCCACCCACTGCACCACCCAGCTACATAGCCTTTAATCCTATGGTAGTTAAATGGCAGTGTGAATAAAGCAGTGGGTCTGGAGCCAAGAAGACATGAGTTCAAATAGTACTATTAAAAAATCTATAGCATTAAAAAAGCAAGCAGATAGGAAAAAATTAGAGTGGGGGGGGGGGCTTTGGTGGGGTTGAAAGTTGTAGCACCTGGATAAATATGCTCAGTGTCACTACATTGAACTGAGTTGGATTTGATTCTTAGACCCCATATCTCACTTTCCTAGTAAGGAGCCACCCAAGGTCCTATAGATATAAAACACAAATCCACAGACTTCACAGGCATTATCATAAAAGATTCTTCTTATTGTCTAGTTGGGTTCTCAACTCTTAAGGAATTCAAACAGAATCAGTGCCTTTATTCCCAACTATGGGCTAAAAAGTTTGATAATGGATAGATAAAACAATGTTTGACTTTATTTCAACTTTTACAAGTGGATATGTGTGTGTGTGTGTGTAGATGAGGAGTTGGTGGCATGAAGGGGTGGGTGGAAGAAGAATGTCCAGACCTCCAATTTCATTGGCATCAGACATTTACCAGTGAGGAAACTCCTACTACCAGTACAGATCAGCAAACATTCTGCACCTTATGGTTTTAGAGAATTGCTATAGGGCACTGATAGGTTTCAGTTTTACACCCAGGGCAAAATTACTTTGGTTGTCTATGAAGGAAAGAAATGATACCTTCACCTAATTTCTTTAATTATATTTTAGACATATTCAGAAATATGCTGGATCTGATGGTCAAAAACTGTTTTCCCCCTAATTTATACACTTGTCTCTTTAATACAGTTGTGCTTCATTTGCTACCTTCACTATGCATGTATACACGTATATATGTGTGGTGTGTGTGTGTGTGTGTGTATATACATATATATATATATGTATATATATATACATATATATATATATATAAAGAGAGACAGATTAGCCTCTTTCCTGAATAGGACATTTTTTGAAAACTCCAACTATGTATTTCAATCTCACCTAGCTTTTAAATGGTAAAAGATGCCATTTTGTAATGATGCATGACTCACTTATTGCTCATTATCTTCCTACTGAAATTTTTTTCCCCTTGAGCCAGCAAGAAAATCAGGGAGGAGAGAGAGGAAGAAATGAAGGGGGTGGTGGGAGGAAGGAAAGAATAAAAGAGACAGAGACACAGAGAGAGACAGAGAAAGAAGAAAAAAGGAGAGAGATAGAGAGGAGAAAAAGAAAAAGGAGTGAGGAAGGGAGGGAGAGAGAAAGAGAGGGAGGAAGGAAGGAAGGAAGGAAGGAAGGAAGGAAGGAAGGAAGGAAGGAAGGAAGGAAGGAAGGAAGGAAGGAAGGAAGGAAGGAAGGAAGGAAGGAAGGAAGGAAGGAAGGAAGGAAGGAAGGAAGGAAGGAAGGAAGGAAGGAGAAGGAGAGAAAGAGAGAAAAGGATAGAAGAGGAGAAAATAAGAGAGAGAGAGAGAGAGAGAGAGAGAGAGAGAGAGAGAGAGAGAGAGAGAGAGAGAGAGAGAGAGAGAGAGAGAGAGGGATAGAGGGAGAGAGGGAGAGAGAGAGAGAGAATCAAAGACACAGTGAGTTGAGGAATATGTACTGTCCTTAAATACTATTGCTGGGCTTTCATTGGTTATCTACTTTCTTAATGTGACCAGTCTAATCCAGCCTCGCCTGTTAAAGCCCTCCCCTCCCCCAGCCTCCCTTTGCTAGAGTGAGGTTTGCAGGGTGTCTGTTGCTAGAAACTGATTACATTCAGTATGTGGGCATCTTTCATTCAAAATGGACATCCCTATAGTTGAATAGGCAGGAAAGCTTTTAGAAGTGCATAATTTGTCTGAATCTCCTGGTTTCTAAAAGAGGGTCGACGAGAGATGTTTGGATTTTTGTGTGTTAGCATCGACTCTTGCGGTTCAGATCCTTAAGTTTCCTGGAGCTTAAATAGAGAGCCCTTTAAAAAAAAAAAAAGCAGAAGCCAGAAGAATTTGTCTAGTTAAAGTCGACCTCTTTTTAAGAAGTGCTTCATCATCCTATACTACTCCACCTCTTCGTGATGTTTCTCTGCAGCTCTCTGTAGGTTAGGGGTCTGGGTTGCTAGCAGAATGCTCATTTTTATGAGCTGAATACAGTTCATTGACAGACATAGATCAATATAGGGCTTTCTTTCCTGCGAATTCCAAAATGCCATCCAAAGAATCTTGGTCAGGGAGGAAAACGAATAGACCTGCAGTTCACAAATCAAAGCGAGAGAGCCGCCAGCAAGATGTATTGATAGCAGCCCTGGGAATGAAACTGGGTTCTCAAAAGTCATCTGTGACAATTTGGCAACCTCTTAAACTCTTTGCTTATTCGCAGTTGACATCCCTCGTTAGAAGAGCAACTCTGAAGGAAAATGAGCAGATTCCGAAATATGAAAAGGTTCATAATTTCAAGGTAAGAATGTCTTCATTTTTTAACCCCTTCTTAGGAAGAGAAAGTGTTATTAGCAGAAAGATTCAGCCTCATAGGGATAGCTGCTTCTGTGATTTAGAAACAAGGGTATTAATGAAAATGCTTATGCTGTTTATAGGAATAAGACGCTTTTAGGCTGATTTTAGTCCTGGAAAAGAAAAGTTGTCTTAGAGAAACCCAAGTCCATTTTCTGTAAAGCCTCTTTGGGAATCTCATCTAATCAATGCATATTTATTAAGTTAATTTAAAAATGGACTATTATGATGCCAGATTAATTTTTACTTGTGATGCAAATGTGTCAAAAGACTTTTGTTGATCTTTGATTAGAGGATTAGATCTTAGCTCAGTTCAGTTCTGTTAAATAGCCTTGGATGTGAGAAGCATGTGCTCTTGCATCTGGATTGAGCAGATGGTCTGCATTTCCCTTCCTTTCTGGCTTTTCTCCTGTGTTAATGAATTGACCATGATGAAAGGAGTATGGCTTACCCTGGGACTATTGAAACACTGACACTAACAGCCACTCTTCATTTTTTGCATAATTGTCTGCCACTTTTATGTAGCTTTTAATTATTGTTTAATGTGTTTTATCAATTGTACTTCAATTATTATTTTTCCATCAAGATGATGTGTGGGTGGGTTGATGCAAGTTGTATGTCAATGCAACATGTATTGATAACATGATGCCTGCCCTGTAAAGTTTTGGGACCCCCTTTCAACAACATTCAGCTAATATGTAGCAGCCAATCTGTGCACACAAATCCAGAGCCATTTCCTTAGCACTGGCATTTTCAAGGGTGACATCCCAGAAGTCACCCAACTTTGCCTCAAGTGTTTGCAGCACTCATCCTTTTAGCTCAAACAAAACATCCTTTTAGCCTTTTAATATGGAAAGAGGAAGAAACCAGATCACATAAATGTGACATGGAAGAGTACTCTGATCTTCCAAACTTGATTTTCAAGAGATATCTTGAAACTCACATTTCTTTTAGATAGATGTCAAATAAAAATTCCAAAAAACTGTGCTGCAGTCAAAGTGGGGGAAAATGGCTTTTTATGGAATCAGGACTATATTATGATAAAGAATATGGTCATTAAGGTTCTCCAAATGTATGGAATGAATTGTGCTCACATCAGATATCTGATAAAAATCTGATAGACAGAATATTTGGATTATTTCTTAATAGGAAAATGTAAATGTTTGGAACATGTAAGCACCTTTAATATCTCGAAGTCACCATGCACATTTTAGTCTCAGTTAATGCACACATTGCTCTGAGTTGGCAAAGTAAATATCTTTTAATTAAAATGAAGCAGAAGGAGGTCAGTGAACTAAATATCTGATTCAAAATGCAGGGATGATGCTTTTGCACCCAAAGTACAGTCTCTTCATGTGCATATGGTCATCTTGCACCTATATGTTCTGCCTCAGTTTCCTCATGCATGAAATGAGATTTAATAGGACAAGCTGATTTCATAAGCCCTTTATTAGCAAATAATATATATTACCTATTATAGATAGAAAGCCATGCAATAGTTTAACCCAATAATTGTCATCTGGATTTATAAGGGCTGAGTTATTCCTTCACTGTAATGAAAGAGTTAAGGTTTTGAAGCATGTGCTCAAAGGTACACACACTAATCTGCTATGCAGTAAAAGAATGACCTATCAAGGATGCCATTTTGGGATTGAATCTTGTTCTATACCTTCTATTGGTTTTGATTAAATACACTAGAGTGTGTCTGGTTGGGAATTTGCTGGGTTTTATTTTCTTGTCATCTGAAACAGCATATCCTCTAGGTATTTTGGTTGGCTCTTCTAGGTATTTCTAAGTTTTAACTTAAAACCTGATACTAATAGGCAAATTTTGTAAAGCCAGAAAGTGCTGACTGTGGAATGAGCTGAGCCTCCTATCCTGGGACTAAGACTTGTCTTGGAGATAGTTTTTTTTTTCTTTTAAAGTAAAAAACCTATAAAGAGGATAAGGTTTCTTCCTTCCCTGAAGTTGATAAATTAAAACCAGCTTGGACAGATTTAATCTCAATGCTCCTTCCCAACTCTGAATTCTATGATCCTGTGATTTTTTTTTTGTCAAAGGTATTTATGTTCAGAAAAAAAGTCTAGATCAGAGAAAAAAATGTTTGAGAGCCCCTAACAAGGTGAACAGTTTCAGACTCTTATCCCCTTACATTAAAGTTATATTGTCATTTAAAACATATTCCTTGGTCTAGCTTTAAAAAAGATTTTTTAAAGGGGAAAAATCCATCCTAGAGCTCTCCAAGAGTCCATGATCAAATTCAGGCTCTCAGAGCAAGCAGCAAAGCCCTCCCACATGCATACTCACTGCCAAAGGCCCTGTTTCACATATGGATGGATTGTCGTAGAGAGAAAAAAAAAAACCCTGACCAATTTCTTGTGGGTATTCACCCCAGTGGTCTGGCCATTGACTATTTTACTTTGAGGAATGTGTTCTGCCTACCCAAAGGCCCTTGCAGCTTCATTTCAATGTGGTATTTTTCTTTGCTTCCTGTACTTCCTTCCCTCTTATGTAATGTTTCTGTGTGGTGTTGAACAGCTGCCAAGTCTCTTTTCAGGGGCAGAAGCCAAGGATAGCTTACATCCTTGGTGCAATCACTTACCCAGGTGAAAACCAACATGTTAATTATCTTAAAATTAACTGTGCCTGGCTCCCCAAATTCTCTTTTGATAGGAGGGAAACTTTCACAATCATTTTATGTTTATAATAGAAATAAAGAGGCGGTGGAGGATAGCATAGTGCCTCACACATAGTAAGCACTCAATAAATATTTGCTGATTTATTGATTTATTGAAATCTAGGCAATATAAATATTTGTTTAAAGGATCTCTACAAAGAGCATTGGTGCTGAAGCCAGGAGACTGGGATTCCAATCTGGACTCTACCACTTACCAACTATATGACCTTGGGCAAGTCACTGTTCCTCTGAGAATCAGTCTCTTTATTCATAAAATGTGCATTCTTTACCTAAAGTGTTGTTTCTGGCGGCTAGGTGTCTGGGTTCAAATCTGACCTCAGACACTTCCTAATTGTGTGACCCTTCTCCCCTAACCCCTTACCACTTTTCTACCTTGAAACCAATATACAGGATTGATTCTAAGAATTAAGGTAAGAATTTTTAAAAAATTTTTAATAAAATAAAGTGTTACAAAGCAAGTCTTCGGCAAACTGTAAAGCACTATATAAAAGTGAGTCATTAATATTTATAAGCATTGTGATTTTCATTGTTGGAGCAAGCATCCATGCTTCTCAGAGATCATATTAGTATATGATTTTTTAAAAAATTATTATTATAAAGAATATTCTATTTTTAAAAGTTTATTTAGCCCTCTAGGCTCAATACTTTTCTTTTTAAATTATTACCTTAAATGTATTATTCCTTGCTATTAATCACACAGAAAAAACATTTAATCAGGGTCACATTGGTATAATGTAGTAGAGTGCTGAATTTAGAGTTGAAGGAGGCTGATTTCAAATCTCAGTCTGCCCCTTATTTTCTGTGTGACCTTCCACAAATCACTGAATCTCTCTGGGCCTGTTCTCTCCTCTGTAAAAAGAGGTCAAACTAGATGCTTTTTAAGGTTTTTTCCATCTCAAAATTTGTGATCCCAAGTCCTTGAGAGAGAAAAAGTCTTTGTGTAAGAAGAAAAAACAAACAAATGGAAGCTTGAATTAGTTTAGTTGTAAAATTATACCCATATATTTCCATTTCAGATGAAATTTTGGGCACTTCTTTAAGGGAGGGAGGACTGTCAAGATATCAGTTAAGTCAACAAGCATTTATTAAATGCTTCCTTTCTATGAGCCTGATACTGTCCTTAGAATTGAATTCTGAATTAGAGATATTCATAAACTACTTGGGATTACTGGCACATCCTTTGTGGTGGTAAAGAATTGGAAACAGAGGGGGATGCCCTTCTGTTCACGTATGAATGTAATGGAATGCCCTCTTGCTAGAAGGAATGATGGCAGGTAATGGTTTCAGAGAAAACTGGGAAGACTTGTATGAACTGATATACAGTAAAGTGAGCAGAACTAAGAGAACAATGTATATAGTGATAGTTATATTTTAAAAAGATAAATTATAAAGATAATCAACTCTGAAAGATTTAGTCATTCTAATCAACACAATAATCCACCACAATTCCAAAGCATTCATGATGAAACTTGCCTTCCTCCTCCAGAGAGAGAACTAAAGGACTCAAAATACCTATTGAAGCATATTTTTTCTTTTTCTGTTTCTTTGCTTTTTTTTCTTAGAACTTGACTAATATGGACATTTATTTTGCATGTCTATACAGAATTATAAGGGCAGCTTGGTGGTACCAGGTTTGAAGGTAGAATGATTCTTCTTCCTGAGTTCAAATCCAGACTCAGACACTTAATAGCAGTGTGACCCTGGGCAAGTCATTTAACTCTGTTTGCCTCAGTTTCTTTATCTGGAAAATGACCTGGGGAAGGAAATGACAAACCATTCCAGTATCTTTACAAAAAAAAAAAACCGAAATGGGGGTCACAAAGCATTGGAAACAACAACAGAGGAACAAAGATTTGTAATGGGTTTTATCTTTCTTCCCTTCTCAGTAGATGGGGTACAGGGAGGAGGAAAGGAAAGAATTTAGAACAAAAAATAAAATAAAGTTGAAATTTTTATAAGTACTTTGGCATGGTGGAGAGCAAAGAAGTTTCCTGTTTCTTTGCTTCCAGTCATTGTAAAATGTTATATAAAAGCTGTGGCAGTTTTCCGCATCACGGATTATCGTGAAATCCTCTGGAAGGATTTGCTCTATCCACTGTTATTTTTTTAAATCACTCTACATAAGCACATTAAAGGTTTCTTTTCATATTCTATAGTTACATGTTCTTTAATTCAAATGAGCCTGTATAATAACCACAGTAGAGCATACATGTTATAATAACAGAGATACAGCTATCATTAAGTAGCACTAGTCAAGCATTTTATTGACACGTTTGGTAACTCAGGAATAAGTCATCCTTCCTTCAGGCGCAGCTTCATATTAGCCAAGTTCCAAGAAAAAGAAAGAGAAAAAAATGCTTCAATCTATACTTTAAGTTCATCAGTTCTCTATCTGGAAGAAGATAGCATTTTTATATGAGAAATTTAGCACCAAAAAAAGCCTTTAAATTGTTTTCATATGTAGTTTTGAAATCTTCTTGTTCCCCTTCTATTCCCAAGAAGGAGCATAAGTTTCATCTTTAGTTTATCACTAAGTTGTTAGCTTTTAGATTGTTCAAAGTATAATTTCACATTTTACAGGATAGAGGTCAATGAAGCAATCCAGCTGTCTCAGAACTTTTCTCCTATCTCCCAGTATGAGTGCTCTCATCATTTATGTGGATAGTTTGCTTCAGAATGTCTCTTCCCAGGCTCCAGTCTCCTATTCAAATTTATTGGATTTTAATTTTAGTTCATCACTGTTCATAATGTAATCATAACAAGTAAGCAACCTATTCAAAACTATTAAATTTTATAGCAATTGGCATTATAATCTTAGGATACTCTACATCTAATCTTAAATATGGATTGTTAAAGTAAAGAAAATAGTACCACAAATA
Organism: Monodelphis domestica; assembly: GCF_027887165.1. Lineage (NCBI taxonomy): Eukaryota > Metazoa > Chordata > Mammalia > Didelphimorphia > Didelphidae > Monodelphis > Monodelphis domestica. The sequence continues at coordinate 186,480,128 of NC_077230.1, read as the reverse complement.
TCATCTTGAGAATTGGGGCAGTTTGGGTGGCTCAGTGTATAGAGAGCCAGGCCTGGAGATCAGAGATTTGGGGTTCAAATATGGCCTCAGACTCGTCACAGCTGTGTGATGCTGGGAAAATCATTTCACACCAATTGCCTAGCTTTTACCACTCTTTGGCCCTGGAACACATATAAGTGTTTTTTTTTTAAGTATTTTAGAAAAAGAATTAAATATTTAGAAAATATAATGGGCTGGACACTAGAATGTGGGATCCTTGAAGTTAGGGTCCCTTTTGTTTTTAGTGTCTTAGCATATAGTCTAGTGCTTTGAACAAAGCAGGCACTTAAATAAAGGATCTTCAGGATACAGGTTGGAAACCACTGCTCTGGGATACTCATTCATTGTTGTTATTCAGTCATGTCTGGCTCTTTGGGACCCTGTGGACCATAGGATCCATGGGATTTTCTTGGTAAAGATAATGGAGAGAGTGGTTTACCATGTTATCACCCAGGAAATTTAGCCAAGTAGAAGTTAAATGATTTGCCCAAGGCCACAGAGATAGTGTCTAAGGCCATATTTGAGCTCAGGTCTTCCTGACTTGCCCAGCTCTCTATCCATTATTCTGCATTGATCTTTTAGGTCCTTTCTATACTTTTATAATGAATTTATACTAGATTCATCTTTGAGGGGGAAGGTGAGAAGGAGAAGAGAAAGATGGTGCCCAGATCCATAATTTCATCACTATAGGAAACCTCTTCCACCCATGGAGATAAAATCAACTCCTGGGGAACTTGTAGCCTTAGAAAGTTACCTAGAGCCTTGAGAGATGGGGACTCTCCCATGGTCATACAGCTGGTGTGTATTAGATGTAGCAGAACTTGAGCCCAAATTTTCCTCACGTCCAAAGCCAGCCAAACTCTCCACCAATAGAATTCATCTGATTCCTATGAGTAGTTGGTTTTTTTTAAACCTTACCTCTTGTCTTAGAATCAATACTAAGCATTAGTTCTAAGGCAGAAGAGCAGTAGAGCCTGGGCAATTGGTTTTAAGTGACTTGCCAATGTTCACACTTAGGAAGTGTCTCTGGTCACATTTGAACCCAGGATCTCTCATGTCCAAGCCTGATGCTCTATGCACTGAGCCATCTAGCTGCCCCCTTATGAGTTTTAAATATAAAATCAGACCTGTTCTAATATCATTGTTCTTTATGTAATGTTCTATGCTTCCATGTAGATTTTGATGCTTGTCTAGGGAATCAGGTCACTGGTCACCTTTGATTATAATAACTCAAAAGCCCAGTGACTGAATTCTGTTTTTGAATTCTTGCTCTAATTTAAAAGCAGAGAAATGCAACATGACAATTTGGAAATGGCAGGCCAGAATGTCTTCCTAATCTTCAGTTACTGTGCCCCTCATGTCTTTCCTGGAGACATTGAGACCTAAATACTTTTCTACATCAGACTTAGAGGACAAATAAAAAATGTTTATCCAAATGAGATTGAATTTTGCTGCCAAAATATAAGGAAACATTAAAAACAAGCTCATCTATTCAATGTGAGTGAGCTGCGAATGAAAGTAAAAATAGATGGAGGCACAAATAAACTCTGAACTCTCTGAGCCTAGGGCAGTGTCAAACCCAGACACTGAAGAAGACTGGCAGAGGAATGCTGAAAAGGAAAGGCGCCAAGGTCCCTTTGAACTCTGAACTTCAATTGACATTTAACAGAAATACTCATCAGATGTTGTGGAAGCCAGAATGGTAATATTTTAAGTATAGAAACCTACTTTTGACTTGAACCACTGTAAATAACAATAATAATGGCTCACATTTATATAGTACCTGCTCTGTTCCAAGCACTGTGTTAAACAATTTGAAATGATTAACTCATTTGATTCTCACAACAATTCTGGGAGGTAGATATCCCCATTTTATATCTAAGGAAACCAGGGTAGACAGATGAGAAGTGACTTGCCCAAGGTCACAGAGCTAGTAAGTGTTGGAGTTCAGATTTGAACTCAGGTCTTCCTGATTCTGGGCCTGGCTTTCTACTCACTGCACCAAAAGCTGTAGAGGACTTGAGGGTTTGCCCTATGTGCCTATATCTCATTCCTAAAACTTTCTTCCAGATGTGACCCATTTCCAACTTTTTTTTTTATTTCTAAACTTAAGAACCATCAAAAAGAACAAACAAAAAATATGAAATAAATTCTGACACAAACCCCTTAGCATTTAACAAGGCAGAAAAAGGTAGATTAACAACAAAACAAAAATGCTTTGAATTTTTTTGTCCAGATCTGTCTGGGGTTCTGGTACCTCTAAGTTTGGATGGATAGATAGATAGATAGATAGATAGATAGATAGATAGATAGATAGATAGATGACAGACTAACCAGTACCTAAATAGAAAATGGATAAACCAGTACATAAATAACTGAGAGAGAGAGAGAGAGAGAAAGAGAGAGAGAGAGAGAGAGAGAGAGAGAGAGAGAGAGAGAGAGAGAGAGAGAAAGAGAGAGAGAGAGGGAGAGAAGGAGGGAAAGAAGTAGAGAGAAACAGATAAACCAATATATAAGTAAATGATAGAAGCATGCATATCACAGATACATAGATATATGTAAGTACACTGTGTGTGTGTGTGTGTATATATTCATCATTGTTGTTTTTGTTCAGTCACTTCAGTTGTGTCCAACTCTGTGACCCTATTGGGGGTTTTCTTGGCAAAGAAACTGAAGTAGTTTGCCATTTCCTTCCCCAGCTCATTTTATAGATGAAGAAATTGAGATAAATGGAGTCAAATGACTTGCACAGGGGCACACAGCCAGGAAATACCTGAAGTTGGATTTGAACTCAGGTTTTCCTGACTCCAGGTCTGGTGCTCTATCCACTGTACCACCTAGCTGCCCTGTTTGTGAATATATGAATATAGATATATAGATATATGCCTGTGTGTATACATATTTATCCACACATATTATATATAATGTATGTATCATATATATGCAAGTGCATAAATATACATGCTTGGGTATATATGTATATAACATACCTAGGTACATGATATATACATGGATATGTGGATGTGTGGACATGTACATAGACTTTTAGTTCTGCTGATCTCCATCCAATTCAAGAAGGATTTTGTGAGCATTTGTGAAGTGCCAGGCTCTGTGCCCAGTGCTCAAAAGTACAAAAAGAAAAACAGAATATTCCCTGCTCTCAAAGAGCATACATTCAGTTGGAGGAATCAGAATTATAGCGATAGGTCTATAGTAAGAATATATAGTCAATTAAATTTGGGGACAGTTGGGTGGCTCAGTGGATAGAGAGCCAGGCTTGGAGATTGGAGGTCCTGATTCAAATCTGGCCTCAGATACTTTCTAGCTGGGTGACCCTGGGCAAGTCACTTAACCACAATTGTGTAGCACTTACTGCTCTTCAACCTTGAAACTAATACTCAGTATTGACTCTAAGATCTCAGAGGATAACGGTTTAAAAAAGTAAAAAAAAAAGGTCCTTTACCCTTTTTCTAGCCTGCTATCTTGACCTGAATAATCCATGGTTCACATTTATATACTAGCAAAGCCTTTTAGCCACAAGAGCATTTCTTAGGGTTAAAAATGTTATATTTCCATTTTACAGATAAGGAAACCAAAAGGAAAGAGACTTGCACATAGTCCCATGGCCAGTAAGTTTTAGAATCAGAACTCAGGTCACCATGCTAGGAAGTCACAAGAACCTGATTACGCTGATTGTGTCATTTCCTAAAATTCACTTAAGACCCTTACAATAAGCCAAAAGGTCACTTCATCCCAATAAGAAAGAAGTAATTTTTGTCATTCCTTATTGTTCCGCTCATAATTGAACATGTCTTCACATTTCTTCTCTAGCCTGCAGTTTGCAAAGCTTTAATGTTTTAATTCATTCCCAGGAACTCTGAGTGTATTGCTTTCACCAAGTTTGCCTAGCGTCTGACCTTCAGTACCTAAGATGGCTCTCAGTCTGGTTCCCACCCTCCCTATCCCTGCCCAGGTTCCAAAAATGTTCTTTCCTTATTGTACCATTTTGCCACTATGAGATATAAATTTAAAAAAAAAATGTAAAATCATATGTTTAGGATTTCTTCTGTTCTATATTTCTAATATATCATCTTTCTGGCACATATTAAGTGCTTAATAACTATTTACTGACTTGAAGTATTTGTAGAAGGAATCTGTTTTCATGGTAATATTTCCCCCTGATTTTGTGTCTTTGTAAAAATAGTGCTGACTTTGTTACTAGGCAGTTTTAGTGTGGGGGCTTCAGTCTGGGTAAAGCTATTGGCTGAGATTCTTCAGGAATGAATCACTGGTAAGCTTCTGATGCTTGCTTTCTGGGTGACTATGGCCAACTGAATCTTTTTCAGGGGAAACCACACCATTGCAACACAGACAAATTTCTCCCAGATGTATTGTTCTACTCTGAATTAGCAAAAGTTCTCTGACATTTTTTCCCTTCCCATCCATTTGTATTTATTGTGCACCTAGTATATATGAGGTATTGTCCTATGTCAGTGATGATGAACCTATTAGAGATGGAGTGCCTGGCCCTTCCCCTAGACAAAGTGCTGTACCCCCTCCCCCCACATGCTGGGTATGCTCTACCCCCTTTACCCCACACTGGAGAGGGAGGAAGTACTCCCACTGGACTGCTAGGCAGAAGGGCAGGTGAAGTGAGGAATGCCCTAAGTGAGTATAGAAAGGGGGAGGGGAGTGTCCTGAGAGCTCCCCTCCCCTCCCTCTCTGCCACCTGTAAACCATACACCTTAACCCCTGTGCATGCCCAATGGCTGCTAGGCAGAGGGGCAGAAATGTAAAAAATGTCCTCAGGCATGGTGGAGAGGGGGAGGAGAACAGCTCTGCCCAAGTCCCTCTGCCTTTCTACTAATGAACTCGGGGGGGGGGGGGGGGGGGGGGGGGGGGGGAGGGGCAGCCAAGTACCCACAGAGAGTGCTCTGTGTGCCATCTTTGGCACCCATGCCATAGGTTTGCAATCACTGTCCTAAGTATTTCAGGAGATACAAATATTTATAAGACATAATTCCCCCGATCAACTTCCCATATAGTAGCAGAACCAAATAACAGTTTTTTAGGTGACTCAGTGGTTAGAGAGTCAGGCCTGGAGATGGGAGGTCCTGGGTTCAAATGTGGCCTCAGACACTTCCTATCTGTGTGACCCTGGGTAAGTCACTTAACCCCAGTTGCCTAGCCCTTACTGCTCTTCTGCCTTGGAAAAGACATTTAATATCAATTCTAAAACAGAAGGTAAAGGTTTATTTTTTTAATTAAAAATAAACAAATAGCAGTATTGTGGAGAACTCAGTTAATATTTCAGAGCAAGAACCAGGGCAAGATAACCATTGTCCCAACATATAAAGCTTAAAGGACACTGAGTTTAGAGTATTCAACATTGGTAGCTCCTGCAATCTCAATGAGGCACTTACTTATAGAGTCCTTTAGCAGCATGGGAACAACAGAGTTTAACTCCTAGTGAGCAAGAATAATTAGTAAAAATAGGAAGCCAACAGATGTTGGGGTGGGATAAGGTCTTTCCTGGTCCATCCTCATCATTTCTCCCCCAGAGTGATCTTTCCAGAAGAAGTTTCCTACTGTGGCATACCCTTAACAGCTAAGGCTACTTTGTCTGGGTGCATTTTGTAGTCCTTGCCCCAGGCACAAAAAATGCCAGGAAAAACTCTGCCTTTGAAGTTCAGGGGATGAAGGGATCATCCTAGTAATGTGTCTGAGAACTAGCCATTTGAGGGGAGAATATACTTTATGTATATATACTATATATTGACTATCAAACATAAATCCTAATATGATATGGGTACTACACAGAGCAATAGACATAGGTTGAACACACTGTCATCATAGGACATGAAAGAAATTCTGGTTTTAAAATGCGATGTTAAATGATGCTTTAAAATGAATGAATAAAAAAACATATCTATGCTTTCAAGTGGAAAAAAAATCCATCAAAAATAAAATTTACCAAACTTCCAGAAATCTTGTATAAAATTTAGATGTCCATTGTCTTTTCTGACACAAAATAATCAAATTATTTTTGGGAAAATTATTACAATTGTGGATATAGAAGGTCAGGGTAGATTTTACTCACTTTGAGGAAAACTACTCTACTTCATCTTTGATTTCCACCTTCACATCCCTTCCCATCCTCGTACCCTTTATTTTTACTCTTTTTTGAGTCAAGTTTTCTCCCAATAACCTGTATTTGCTTTCTGATGGAGAGCTATTTTAAAAAAAAATTCTTCCATGGTTACATGATTCATTTTTTCTCCCTACCCATAAACAATAATTTCCAGAGTACAATGCTTGCATACCAGAGAGTAAACAAGATAATCCACTAATGTTCAGGAAGAAAATACATTGATGGCACATTTTCATAATTTATTTATATCTTCAAAATGGTCTTTCATTTCTAGAGGTCTTCAAGCAGAGGCTAAATGACCAAATATTGAATATAGTTTAGGGTATGGATGGATTGGAGTGAGCTGACATCCTTTTTAAGTCTTGAATTCTGTGGTTCTGGGAAGTGAAAAGGAAATTAAACTTCACTAGTATTTAATATATGGATTTACATCAGCAATCTCACTCAATCCATATTCAGATGGTCATATTACATATGATGGTATCTGAGGTAAGTGAGGGAAAAGTGGGAGAGCCACAAAGTGGAGGGCTTTACAGTGGAGCCCCTTCATTCCTTTGCTTACATCTTTCTGAAATATATTAAAATTAGAATGTGCCCAACTAAGTGGATTGACAATTGTATTTTCTAGTCAGCCCTCATAAAATAGGCAAGCATCTTCAAAAGATTCTTGAAAAGAAATGGTAGATTATATTAATAAATAATGCCACAACTTGTTGTGACATATGATTGTGATGGAATAATACTGCATCACAAGAAATGATGAGCAGTTAATATTGGAAAGACCCTCATAAAATTATGAGTAAAATGAGCAGAAATGGAAAACATTATCTACAGCAACAGAAATATTGTTTGAAGGTTGACTTGTGTATGTCCACCTCCAGAGAAAGAAATGATAAATATAAATAAGCAAGATATGGTTTTATATCTCTATATATAAATATATCTTTTTGTATAATTATACCTTCTCTAATGCGGGGAAGGAGAGGAAAGGATTTAACTGGGTATTTTAATATAATAAACACATAAATTTAAAATTAAATCAATAATGGAAGCTCAAGTAAACAATGAAAATGACAGAGCTGATATTTCTACCCTTATAACAAGGTCTTTATCAGCCACATTGCAAGATAAAAATAAATGATAATCTAATGATATCTAATAGTAACAAGTAAAATTAATTTATTTTTTAAAAATTTTGATAGTTAATAAATAAAATAAAAATTATTCTTAAAATAATTGTTTACTTCATCTGTCTTTTTAAAATTTCTTCTTTTAGAATATGTTTTATAATGTACATAATGTATTTGTTAATAATAATAGTAAATAAACATTTATTAGTGATGTATGCTCACTATACTTAGCCTGGGAATACAAATCAGGAAAAAATAACCCTTACCTGAAGGAGCTTACAGCCTAATTGTGGAAGACAATACACAAAGCACTGTCCTAATTTCTTGTAATACAAATAAGATATAGACAGTTCCTGCCTTGAAGGAACTTACAGTCTAAATGGGGAGTTTTTCAGTTGTTTAGGTCTTGTTTGACTCTTCCTGATCCCATCTGGGGTTTTCTTGGCAGAGAGACTGGAACCCTTCCCTTCTCTGACTCATTTTACAGGCTAGGAAACTGAAGCAAAGAGTGTTAAGTGACTTGCCCAGGGTCTCACAGATGAGTCTTTCTGACTTCAGGCCCAGCACTCTATCCTCTATGCCACCTACCTTCCCTATCTAATTGAGGAAGGACCCTCTAGTCCTCCATTCAAAGAGGAGAAGCTTTTGAGGGTACTGAGGAAGTGCTGAGTACCAAAGCTGAAGCAGTCTACTTGATGATGTGACTTGTGGTGATGAATGTGTCCCAAGGGAAAGCATGATATTCATGGAGCTCAAATCAAGCAGAGCAATGGAAGGAAATGAATACAATAGCATGAGAACATAATTTATAAATTAATATACATATATACATGTTCAAAAAAATTACTGATAGGGAGGCACAATCCAACAAGTTTGGGGATCCTCTAACAAAATTGTGAAACAATTTACATTGTCAGCAAAACCTAGGAGAATTCTAACTGACTTTATTCTTGGTTTAAAAGCATTACCGTAAATTTTGCTAACATTGCAGCAGTTTTCCATTTGTTGTTTAGTCATGCCTGGTTCTTCCTGACTCCATGGACCACAGCTATCCATGGTGTTTTCTTGGCAAGGATACTGTAGTGGCTTGCCATTTTCTTCTCCAGTGGATGCAATGGATCTTTTTATCTGACAATCAGAGATTAAGTGTCTTGCCAAGGGTCACACAGCTAGGAAGCATCTGAGGCCAGATTTGAACTCAAGTCTTCCTAATCTCAGACCTGGCACTCTATCCACTGAGTCACCTAACTTCCTTCTAGGCATACAGAGTTTAAATGGCTTGCCCAGGATTATATACCTAATTTATATAGCTAAGAGTCTGAGACTGGATTTGAACTCATCTTCCTGACATCTGACCCAGTTAAAGAGTAATGTCTATGATCACACTCTATCGTTGTCATAACTCCTTACCCTCTTATTATTCACATTAACTTGAGGTTGTGTTGCTCTTAAAGGTTCCCCATATTCTTTGTAGCTATCCTGGCATCTCTGAAGCCCTTTGTAAGCTGAATCAAGCTGAGATAAAAGTAGAGTAGAAATAGCCTCAGTGTTTCCTCCACAGTGCCCTTCCTCCCTATAGAATACTTTTTTTTCCTTTAAAAAATACTTACTTTCCAAGCAAAGGACAGCCTCTTTCAAAGTGCATCCAAGCAGGATTCAACAATATCTCTCCTTATACAAGATATTCATAGACTTCTCTAGCATGGATTCCATCTCTGATCAAATTCATCTCACAGAGGAACCCCTCTTCAATATTTAGAATCAAATTTACTTCATGCCCTTGTTAGGGCACTTAGAAGACTAAAGCTGGCAAAATGTTCGTGAAGAACAAAGAGCAGAGGACAAAAGGAGGACTCTATTCCCCCAAGGACAGAAGGAATTTTATGGAATGTCTCCCTGGAACTCATGACCACTGGGGACTATGCACATACCAACATACCACCACTACAGACCTGGAGCAGCCACTATTGTCTTCCTCTAATCCATGCCCATTTATTATTTATAATTTCCCAGCTATCCAAATAGATGTGTTAAATCAACATGAATAGATGGAAGGTCTGGCAGCTCTCAATCCAGTTATGCTGGAAAAGGCAGTTCAAATTCCAGAAGACAAGAGACATCCCAAATCCTTGAACTCCTCTGGCTGAATGAGGCATTTTGATTAGGTTCCAAAGGAGAAATGTGGGACAGGAGGTTCCATGCTGCTTAAGAAAAGTGGAATCAAGGCTGAGAGCTTAGTCAGACCCAAAAAATTGTTTCTGCATACTGAATGGCACAAGGTACTAAGGGGTAAATGATCTCAGAAAGACTCCATGTATCTTGGGAATATGGCATAAATCTGTTAGAAAAGGGGCAGTCAAAGGGTGGAAAGAGTCTTAAAAACAGGGAGATTTGTAGTGGACAAAAGACTTACATTTTTAGGTGGATGCTGCCCTTGGTCGGCATTTATAATTAAAAATGGCAATGGATGTAAAAAAAAAAATACTTACTTTCCATTTTAGAATCAATACTAAGTATTGGTTCCAAGGTAAAAGAGCAAAAAGGACTAAGCAATTTCTAAAGTAGGGAGAAAAGAAATCACTGGACTATTTATAACAAATCATACTATGGTGTCATTATTATGTTACAGATTATATTATATATTTTCAAATGATAACAAAGAAAAATAAAAGAGTTAGCAGGACTTTTAGAGACCATGTACTCCAACATCCTCACTGTAAATCTGAGGCCCAAAGACGCTGATCACAATGGCAGAAAGTGACAGAGCTAAGATTTGAACTTGGGTCTTCTGACGCCAAACTTGTGGTTTCCACTGAACCACACTATGGAAGTATACTTGCATAGAGAAAGGTCCAAGAGCAGTTACAAAAACAAAAACAAAAAAAGCCTCCAAAAATAAAAACAGGAAGAATGCAAATAGATTTAAAAGAACACTTTTCCCCTTCTATGAAGTCTGACCCCTGAAGATTTACTGATGTTCAGAAAATAAGTTGAATATATTTTTCTCTTAAAATCCATACTGATAATAAATTTTGTCAGGATTTCTTCTCTTTTCTCTTGCCTCCTTAATTTTTTTCTAAGATGGTGTTTGGCAGGAGTAAGGGGTCAAGAAATCTGGGTTAAACTTCCCATCTATGCCACTAACTAGACATAAATCATCATCAAATAGTCTAGCCTCTCTAAGCCTCAGTTTCCTCTCCATAGAATAAGCTGGTCAGACTAAGCTCTTTTTTAACCCTAATGACTAACTAGAGGAGCAAGAAAAGACAGAGAGAACAAAGCAACCTCAGCGAATCTTCTACATCTGAGATTCTCATCTCTCCTTCAGCTGCTTGCTTGTTTTCTGTGTTTTGATAAGTCAATAGGGCAGGGATGGTGCTGTTTTATGTGTTTTGTAAAGAGCTGTCACCAAATAATATACAATAATGCCCTTGTTTTTGAGCATGGAGCTCAGAGGCTCCCAGTCATTTTCCTTAGATCCTGCAATAATATATTGTCCTTTGTATTCAGAGATGGGACTGCTGCAGCACAATGAAAAACATACTAGATTCCAAGTCAGAATACCCAAGTTTGTGATATGTTTCTGCTATATAATTTTAGAGAAATCACCTAACCCTTCAGTTTCCTTACCTGTAAATTGGTGATGATAGAATCTTCCCTATTTCCCAGGCTTGTTGAGATGATCGAATGAGACACTTTGCTATAAAGTTCTTTGTAAACTCTAAAGCTAATGACTATTAATATATATATACATATATATATAGGTTAATTCCTATGAGCTGATAGATTGAAAAACTCAATGCATTTTGGCTATCCTTGCTTATAAACACACAAATTGTTTTGAGGATATAGCCCTTCATACAGGGTCAATCAGTGGCTAAGACTCTTACTTAGTCAGATGGTGCTCAAAAAAAAAAATTATCCCACCAGTACTTGCTGCTTGGGAACAGGTACATGGCACAGTGGATAGAGTGCCAGGCCCAAAGTCTAGAAGACCTGAGTTCATATATGACCGCAGACACTTCCTAACTGTATGACCCTGCGCAAGTCACTTAATCCTCTTTGCCTCAAGTTTCCTCCTCTGTAAAAATGAGCTGAAGAAAGGAATGGCAAACCACTTTAATATCTTTTACCAAGAAAACCCCAAATGGGATCCTGAAGAGTCAGATACAACTGAAACAACTGAATGATAACTAAATAATAACACTTGGTGCTTGCCAAAGTAATCTGCATTTGCCATCACTACAATGATTCCACCTGTCCTTTGCCTCTCTCTCTCTGTTAACATGATTCCTATTTTACATTATCAGCACACCCCCTCTTAAAGCCATTCCTTCCTCTCTAGCTCATTTTACAGATAAGGAAATTGAGGCAGATAGGGTTAAGTCTCTTGCCTAGTGTCAAACAGCTAAGATGTGTCTGAGGCCAGATTTGAATTCAGGAAGATGTATTTTCCTGACTCCAGGACTGGCACGTTATCCACTGCCACACCTCTCTGATCTCTGTTGAACATTAAGTAATGAAACAGATCTATCACTGATAGCTCCTAGAGTACAGATATCCACAAACTGAGATGATGCTTATTGCTCTGCTGTGGAAAATAGACCAGGATAAATGGCAAATCAACAAGGAAAAATTGTCTGTAATAACTATAGGTCAAAAACTAGTCACCAACATGCCTCCATAGGACCATAAATTTCAAGCTACAATGGATCCTAGAGGTCTGTTAGTCCAAGCCCCTCGTTTTATAGCTGAGGAAGCTAAGAACTCCAGAAATAGTGACTTGCCCAAAGTCACGAAGCTAATAAGTAGCAATGTTGGGATTCAACCCCAGATTCTTTTTCTTCTAATCAAGTGCTCTGCTACCCTGTTGCCTCCATATTAAAGACTAGAGATACACTACAATGTCAGAAAGTAACTTGCCCAAGATCATGTAGCAAATTAGCTCCTGAAGCATGTAAGCTGTATCTTTGACCTTGTGGCCTCTCTGCCCAGATACCTATTGAATAATTGGTATTTTATTCTCTCTCTATTCTAAATATACTTATATCTGGACTTATTTGATTCCCTGTTAGAAAGTGACGTCCTTATGAATGGGGATGTTTTCATTCTCTGTATCCCCAGGACCTAGCAGAGTTCCTGGGACATACAGGGCACTTATCTATGGTGGTCACAGCAAATACTGTTATTTGGGGGGGGGAATCAGTCTTCTTAAAATTCTCGGTATTTGTTAACATTATCTTTTAATGGGCTTTGCAAATGAAGGCTGTTTTCTACTCAAGCTCCACTAGGTCTGTCAGAGTAGATTTAGTCACATTCTTGATGATGACTCTGTAGGATAATAGAATTTTGAGCTACAGGGAATAGATCTTCGAGGTCATCTTGTCTAACTCTTTTATTCTGGGGATGAAGAAAGTGAAACCCAAAGAGTCCCAGGGACTTACAAGTTCTCCTTCTTGATACACAGTGGGGATGCTATCATCAACAGCAGAACATGTATTAGCAATATTTTTTCATATGGCACCATGTTTAAAAGGACCTCATGGAATATAACTCTAGAGACCATCTTACATATCTCCTTCATTTTACATTGGAGAAAACTGAAGCCTAAACAAGTGAAGTGACTTGTCCAAGTTTTACACACACACACACACACACACACACACACAATTTATGACTTCACTGTTGTAGGGAGCTACCAATGCAGATCACTTTGTTCTGAAATTTATGGTTTTAAAACCTTACTTAGAAGGGGCAGCTAGGTTTCTCAATAGATTGAGAGCCAGGTCTGGAGATGGAAATCCTGGGTTCAAATCTGGCCTCAGGCACTTTATAGCTATGTGTCCTTAAGAAAGTCACTTAACCCCAATTGCCTCTCCCTTACCACTTTTCTACCTTAGAACTGATATATGATATTGATTCTAAGATGGAATGGAATGATTTTTTTTTAAAAAGCTTGCCTAGGAACACTGAGAACTCAAGTGATTTTCCCAAGGTCATACAACCAAAATGTGTTAGAAGAGGGACTTGAACCTAGATCGTCTGCCCTTCAAGGCTAGCTCTGTTTCTACTATGCCAAACTGCCTCTTTTGCTCAAGGTTATACAACTAGTGAGAAGGGACCAAGCTAAGTAAATGCTGAGTCCTGAAAATATTAGAATTGCTAACTTTGTTTCTTAGAAAAACTAGTGATAATGCCATAGATTAATTTCCGATCTTTTCCTTGTTCGTTACTACAATTTGCTTTTCGGTAAAGAAGGTATAAACGTTTTTTTTGTGCAGTATTATGAGGCTATTTGATTCATCTCTCATTTTTTCTCAATTTATACCAATGTGGCTGCAGATTAATATAAGGTCTAATATTAAGCTTTATTGCACTTATGCTGCTCTTTTTTAAAAATAATGTTTTCCATAATTAAATGTAAAAACAATTTTAACATTTTTTAATTTTTTAATTTTGCATTCCAGATTTTCCCTCCCTCCCTTTCCCCTCTCTCTGAGATGGTATGTTGCTTTTTTTTTTTAGGCAAACATATTCAAACTTCTTAAAAAGCCACTGATGTTTAAGCTAGATCTTCATAATGGGAATTGGGTACATTTGATATAGAATGGGTCATTTTCTTAAGAATTATTCAACCTCCCCTAGAGATAGGAGGTTCTGGGTTCAAATCTGCCTCAGACACTTCCTAGCTGTGTGAACCTGGGCAAGGGGTAACTCCAAGCCTTAGATCTTACCATTCATCTACCTTGGAACCAATATACAGTACTGATTCTATGATGGAAGGTAAGGGTTTAAAAAATAAAAAAATTGTTAAACTTTTAAACTACTCATTTGACAGAATTTAGAAATTCACCATCTTGACATCTTACCCTTAGTGAATTTTCCCCAAAATATACTCAAAGGTCCTTACTGGTCATCATAGGGAAGAGAAACATGGAGTATGGAACTATTGGCTCTGAGGTCAGAGAGTCTGGAATCAAAATCTGGCTCTAAACATATATGGGGAACTTTGGGTAAAGTTGCTTAACATTTCTGAGACTCAATTTCATCATCTGTAAAATGAGTTAATTAGTTATCTTTGAGGTCCCTTCCAGAACTAAATATAAGATTCTTCTAAAGATATTTCCCCTACTATTTCAGTCTTCTTTGAAAAATAAAATGATTATAGAAAACATCTATTTATATAAAAAGTATTAAAAATTGAAGTTGAAGATTCTGTGATAACATTTTAGATAAACATAATTTTAATTGGGAATCATTCTGAATTATGAGTTTTATCTTTTCTGACATTGTTTATAATGTAATATTTGAAATGAAGGCTGAGCCAACAAAAAGGTTGCTATGAGAACCTTAATATTCTTGTTTTCTCATTTTTGGATTTCAAATTCATTACTGTTTATAATACAGCAGACTTTTTATAGTGGATGTGGCCATACATGCAGAGTATTTCAAATGAGATAATGTTTGTAAATTGTTTTACAAACCTTTAGTAAGTCTATAAATATTGACTATTATCAGCTCTTTTTATTACTCATGGAGAAGTACCACAAGATTGGTCTGTCTTTTTAGAAGAGATCTTATTGGATTCTATCCTGATTCCTTTATAGTTCTATTAGGTGCCACAGATGTTGCTTCTGGCAGTGTTGAACCTCCCTATGATAAATCATGACAAAAAGAAACCAGTGTATAAACCACTCAGAACCTGCAGATCCTTCTTGATCAGCATCTGTAGCAAACAACTCTAGGGCCTAGTGCTATTGGTAATTTTCTCTGGCCACTTTGTAGTCCACCTTGTCTAATTGCAGTGTTAGTCTTTACATAGATAACAATCTAGGATTGACACTGTCAATTAGTCTGTCACCACATCATAAAAAGAGCTATGCTTATCTGCCCAATTGTCTTGCCCTTTTCAGTTTTTGGAGTGTTATCCTACAACATTTTATGACATTTCTCTGATGAGGGGCACTTTTTATATTTGATATATTTGATATTTCAATTAATTCTCTCTCTCAGTGTTTTTGAGAGCATATAGTCTTCTGGAAGTGCCAATAACCTTCCTATGGTATTTAACAATATGGTAGAAATGAACATCCTTTCCTTAATACTACAAATCTCATATTTATGTTGAGAAATTTAAATCCCCTTTGGGTAAAGGAGGTGAACTTGGAGTCTGGCTACTAATACCTATTGGTCATTATCATATGAATTATGCCTTTTCTTTTGTCTTTTACATTAGCTAAAATGCACCAAGAGAGAAGCTTTGGAAAGACTCTAATCAAGCATTCATGTCTAAAGCATGAATTGCCTCTCAGAGTTACTTTTGACCTCACTAGAAATAAAATCATCTTGATGTAGTTGCTCTTTTGCAGGATATTATCATTAAAGCATCTTCTCATTCCAGAGGAATTCTTTATTTCTAAGATACTGTAGTATATTTTCTTAATAATCCCAACAAGGAGATATATTAATAATGTGAATGGATGTATAGTTCTCTCTTCTTCATAGGAGGAATGAGCCCCTCAGGTCTTCATCATGGGCCAATGGGCAGAGAGAGAAGGGATTTAGCAGTGGTAGTTGAGAATTACATCTCAAAGGGAAGCCACAACTCAAAATTCAATTTGTATGTTTCCTTCCATATTAAAACATTAATTAAAGTGGAATCATTCAGTATCTGGAGGTTGATAATAGTTTTAACTTTCTAGAAGGGATCCAAGAACCCAGAAATTTTTTTTCTACATAATTCAATGCAATACATATTTATTAAGTGCCTACTATGCATTTGTGCTAAGCACTAGGGATACAAAAACTGACAAAAAACAGTCCCTACCCTTATGGAGCTTAGAATCTAATGGACAAGACCATACATAAACAGAAAGAAAGAAAGAAAGAAAGAAAGAAAGAAAGAAAGAAAGAAAGAAAGAAAGAAAGAAAGAAAGAAAGAAAGAAAGAAAGAAAGAGAGAGAGAGAGAGAGAGAGAGAGAGAGAGAGAAAGAAAGAAAGAAAGAAAGAAAGAAAGAAAGAAAGAAAGAAAGAAAGAAAGAAAGAAAGAAAGAAAGAAAGAAAGAAAGAAAGAAAGAAAGAAAGAAAGAAAGAAAGAAAGAAAGAAAGAAAGAAAGAAAGAAAGAAAGAAATGAAAAGTTATATTCAAGATAAATAATAGCAAACAATTAAAGTAAGGAAAGCACTGAAAAAAAAGACAGGTTGGGAAAGTTTTCCTGTAGAAGATGGGATTTTAGCTAAAGTTTATATATACAATTTACTTATAGAGGAAACCCAAAGGCCCTCACTTAAAACTTGTTTCTTCATACTTTACATATAGTTCTAAGGATTCATGATTGCCAATCCACAGCAAATTAGAAAAATTAAATTAGAAAAAGATGCTGAGGGTGATGATGGACTTCTAAAAGCAGGCAAGGTGAGAGAAGCAAGATGTTACCACCGAGAGTCCAAAAACCTGTGGGGAAGAAGAAAAACTTTTAAAAAGCAGACAAAAACTCAGAACTCAAATGAAATATGTCAAAGTGCTCCATAAATTGTAAAACCATAGGCAAATGTTAAGTATATGTAAACATGTGGCATTTTATAGTCATTCAGTGCAGGAGCAAGAAAACCATCAAATAATCCATTTAGTTCGAGTCAAGAACACATGTGATAACCAGTGGAATCATGCCTCAGCTATGGGAGAGGGAAAGGCGGGAGGGAGAGAGGGGGAAGAAAAGAAAACGATTTTTGTTTCCAATGAATAATGTATGAAAACGACCAAATAAAATAATGTTTAAATTAAAAAAAAAAACAAAAAAAACAACTAAATAAAAATTTTAAAAGAGTTTATATTCTTTACAAAAAAAAAATAATCCATTTACCTCTATTACAAAATATTACATAAGGTTTATCATGAAGTCCCTGATTTATCAATCCAAGAATAAATGATTCTCAGCCGACTCAGCTTAAGAAAGCAGGGAAATGTGGAAGTATCTTTTAGAAATACTTCCATTCAAATGATGAAAATATGAAGTTTGGGTGTTTAAAGGCAAAGTTTCATTTTGAGTAACTGGCTCATTCTCTAGTAATGGCAAATAAATGAGAGGTCACCATTTCATGCTTATAATATTTTTTAAATATACAGATAATTTTTAAAGTGACAGCTTAGGTGTTCTAAGGTAAAAGAAAAAGGCTTTGTTTGTTGACAGGGTCAAAACCCTGATGAGCTCAGGGTCTATTGCAAATGGCTGGCTATCTTATACTTCAACTGTTCTGTGAATGCCAGTGAAATCTTGTTTTTAACAATAGACTTTTTTGTGTGATTGGCAATTAAAATATACAAAATAGGATATTGTAGTTAATAGCTGCATTAAATCAACATGAAACTGTTTGCAGGTGCTAGCTTCCTGCCCTAAGGATTTAAGATGTTTCCAGTCTACAGAATGAAGCAACACAATCAGTATTATTCTGAACTGGAGAATTTTTGCTCTTCTTATTTTCTGAACTTGTATAACCAATTTGATGAGTTGTTTTTTTCTTATTTCTAAAATGTAAACTGTGCTGTGTGGATGACATAATACAAATAATATAAAATAATAAAAATAAATGATATAATAAAATAAATACATAATACTAATGACATAAAACAACAAGTATGAGACATTTGAAGATAGTACTTGAAAGTAGGGGCAGTACTGTGGGCACCCAGCCTGAACTCTGAAAGACCTGAGTTCAAATACAACCTCAGGCACTTCCTAGCTGTGTGACCTCGAGCAAGTCATTTAACCCTGTCAGTCTCAATTTCCTCATCCTTAAAACGAAGTAGAGAAGGAAATGGCAAACCACACTAGTATCTTTGCCAAGAATACTCCAAATGAGGTCATTAGAAGTCAGACACAATTGAAACGACTAAAGTCTGAACAACGACTCGTTGAATGTAGAACAGTAGGAAGTGGAATTAGGTTCATTGGCATGAACTCTCTTAACCAGTGCAAGTCAATACCTCTCCCACTTATAATCTTAGAGTGTTGCCCAGAGCACTGGGTGATTAAAATTGAGTTGTTCAGTATGTGTCAGAGGCAGGATTTAAACCTAGGTCATCCTTGTTCCAGGGTTCGTTCTATCTATGCAGGATTATATATACTCTATCTCATAGCAAGATTATCCCAAATATTTTCAATGAAAAAGAAATAATTTCTAGAACTTAATGAACACTTGCATACAATGAGATGTTTTGGGTGTGTGTCATTTTGTCCTTTGATGGGCTTGGTTTTTGTTTTTGTTTTTTACTCTCTAATTTTAAGGCAATACAAAAAAGAGACTTCCTAATTTGGAGGCAGTGTTCAGTTGTCTGAATTAGTTCTCATTTAAGAAAAACAGCCAAAAGAGATTGCAATCATTGGCATTTACAACTACTAGCAAATCAGTGTCAAATTGCCATTGGAAAGGACACAGGCTCCCCTTTCAACATCTATGATGAACTCAGAAAAAGAAAATCAGAATCTTTCTTCCACTTCTTTGACTGAGAGAGTAGCAATACATTCATCAATTCTAAAAGATATTATTTAAGAGGAAACACAAAGAATAATCCAGTGTGGTTATATCCCTTTATACAGGGATTCTTAACCTTTTCTGTGCCATGGGCCCCCATGACAGTCTGGTAAATCCTATAGACCCTCCTAAGAATGTTTCTAAATGCATAAAATAAAATGGATAAGATTACAAAGGAAATGAATTCTTTTTAATTATCAAAATATTTTCATAACAAGTTCAGGGACCTCTGATTAAGAACCTTTGCTTTAAGATTTAGGATCCTGGTGTGACTTTCAGAGACTGGGAGGGAATTTAGAGATCTTCTTTGAAATGAATCCGTGACTCATTTAACTTAAGTTCCATTAAACTATTAAACCCCCTGTGCAAGTGTCCTGGAGAAACAGGGGTCATAATGCAGAGAAAATAACCTATTAAGAATGCAAAAATGAAACAAGACATATCCTGTTCCTTAAATAAACTATCTGTAGGCTTCTAATACTAGGTAACATATTTCTAGCACAGTTTCCTGGGGAGTTAAGCTACATAAGCTAAAGGGAAAGGTAAAATTTTTATCTTCACCAAAATGACTTTGTATGCTTTTGTAAAAATCTACCTACAGATCAAATTTTTAAAATTAATTCCCCAAAGATTTATTTCACAGACTAGTATCACATAATCTTAAAGTCAGAGAAAATGGGTTCTCTTTAAAGAGTTACATAAACATTTCCTTAGAAAGTTTCTTATAATAGTTACTGTGACATCTCACTACTTAATAGATGTGTGATCTTAGGCAAGTCATGGAATATCCTAAACCTCAGTTTCCTCATTTGCAAAATGGGGCTATTAATATCTGTAATACCTACCACACACAGTTGTGACGTTCAAATATATAAACAAACCTTAAAGCATTATATAACTTTCAGTTATTCTCCATCCCTAGCAAGGGCTGGCAAATGGTCCTTTAGGCCAATGGTCCTATAATGTTATTATAAAAACAAATGTTTATGACATCTACATACACGGTAGAGATACATCATGAGTAATTCCTATGAGCCTCATCAAGACTTCTTGACCACATTTATTAATCTTGTCAGAGAATTTTAAATTTCTTTGTCTGTTTTGTGGAAGAGGAGAAGGAAAGATAAGAAAGTATAAATGAAGTCAAGAATCATTTATTAAGTGTTTACTATTGAGCAGGCACTGTGCTAAATACTAGAAATACTAATACAAACAGTTTCTGCCATCAAGGAGCTTACATTCTAATGAGAAAGATGCCATATAAAAGAAAGTTGAAAAGCAGAGGTTGGACTGGGGAGAGATGAGGTCACCTCAACCTCAACTCTGGACATAGTAGAGATAATTCAGAAGACTCAGGAGTCTAACCTGGAGAGAAATGAAGTCATGAAAGGTCAAGGGGTCCACCTTAAGATAAAGGTTCTGGGAAGAACCAGCTAATCAGTGGGAAAGGGTACAAGGGAGGAGGATGCTTCCAATGGAAAAAATCCAGGGGTAAAATTAATTTTGGTGGGGAAAGAGGCTTCTGTGGCATGATAGAGAAAGTCCAGAGATTCAAGAATATAAACTAGAAAGAAATAAAGGTAAGATTACTAAATATATTGGAGGTATCTAAATAAGCCTACTGAATATTATTATTTTCTACCAGAAATTATCAAAGTCAAACATAGATGATAATAAAAGGAGGGTAAGTCAGTCACATAGCAAGATTGAGTGACAATGAATAGGTAGCCTGAGTTTTGTAGTGGTACTCCTGTGATACTAGAACAACATGAGAGCACCCAGCTTATTAGATAGAACTTCTATAACATTAACCTGGGACCCATTAACTTGTTTTTAAAATATTGTGATGATTATATTTCAATATAATTGGTTTCTTTGATAATACTATATATCTTACCATGAGCATTTAAGAGCATTGTTATGAGAAGGGTTCCATAAGCTTCACTGGACTGGAGCTGAGACTCTGGCTCAGGCCAAAGTGGTCTTTGACACAGAAAAAATTAAGAACCTCTGATCCTTAAGGATTTCTGGGGCCATGGAAAGAAAACTTGGGCAAGAGCCTCAGTTCTGATTCAATGCAGGAAGCACCTCTACTAATAACATCATGGACCTACCAAAGTATTATCCAATTCTGAGTTCAAATTGCTTTTAAGAAAGTTTGCCACCCAAGGGCATTCCTTAAAATCCTAAAGCTAAACCATGATGCTGGTGGAGGGTGCCTCTGAACTGATGATATCCTGTCCATCCTGCCCCAATAGAGCAAGGTAAAATTATAGAATAAGACTACTTGTGTACTGCTTATTTTGTGGAGGAATTCTCAAGAGCTTCAACAGTGCTTTCTGTACTCCATCCAGCCCTTTTATAATACCACAAGCTAGAAACATCTTTTACTATCATTCCAGAAACTTCTGTGTTTTCTCAGGACTGTGTCCTTAAATCTCACTGCACAGAAACATAAAAGGAATTATGGACCACACAGCAGTTCAAAGTCCATGCAGCATCATGAAACTGATAACAAATCTGTTAAATGATGCCTGAGGCATTCACCCAATGACAACCTTCACATGGGTAGAGAACAGGAGAGACCGTAGGTCATCTTTCAGGCCACCCACAATCCACACGCATAATGCTGCCAACATCAGTACCACTGGTTGCTAACAAAGGAAATCCATTGGATGACTATTTATGGACCTACTCAGAACCTAGGTGGAACTGTAATATTGACTATGAATTTCATCATTTTTCAGTAGGGTACTTAAGCAAAAATGTTTGTTAGGGATGTATCCATACTTTTGAACTAAGTATTATATTTGCATTTGGGGTTTCTATTTTCTGCTACAGAAAATATACCTATAGAATACATAAATATGATATAAGGAAAAATAACTAACTTCTCTAAAAATGTTCATTTTTGTTTTAACTTCTTACTATCTTTCTAAAATTTCATTTGTTCTAGCCTTGCATGGAGATCTTAAATTCTTATTAATATTTTTAATTAGTGTGTGATTTTTTTTCTTTTAAAAATCCCATTACTGGGATAAGCAGAAAAATAAATGTCTTCACTTTTTATCTTTCACTTCTCCATTATGCCAGCATTTTTTTCCTTTTCTTACAAAAATTATTTTGCTCTCAGAAAGAGTTCTTCTGATTTACATTCCTCTTTTTCCATACATATAGATGTCTACTGGGATTTTTGGCATTTAGCTCTCCACTCTCCTTCAGAGTTCATTTCCTTTCCAGGCATAAGGATAAATAAATACAGTAAAACCTTCATTAACTCAAATACTTAGTAAACAGACATTCTGGTTAATCAGATTTTCTAGTCAACTGAAACTATTAAAAACAATAAACACTTACGGTGCTAAAAATCTTTTTAAAATACAATAATTTCCATTCCTTAGAATAATCAACACAGTTGTCCTTTTGATGATTTGGGATCTTCTAGGGCCTTGATATCAGTCAACAAGTATTTACTGTCATCCTAAACTTTGGTGTTCATGAACAGTGCTGTAGCTTGAGGAGGTAAAAGATAAGGGACTGAATCTTTTCTGAGCCCCAACAATTGCCTGAAATGAAAACAAAATTTTTAGAAAATGGCTTTTCCAAACAAATAACTGGTATTGAGTCGTTCTATTGCAATACCTCTCTTAAAGATGGAAATCGGGACAACTATGTTGAAAGCAGAATTCTGGTGAGTTGGGTCCCAGTTAATTGAGGTTTTACTGTATGCCACCATTTCTTTCAATTTTCATATGGCCTTTATGGCTCACTTATGAACATAACTGTTTTGCCTGTGAAACAACCTCCTCATCTGTGTGTGTTTCCCTTCCCTCCCCCCTCCTCTACTCTCTTTCAGGTCCATACGTTCAGAGGTCCACACTGGTGTGAATACTGTGCCAACTTTATGTGGGGTCTCATTGCTCAGGGAGTGAAATGTGCAGGTACCACCTCTTCACTCTTCTCTTCATCAAATAACCCTAATGTTCATCAATAACAATGTATGGTGGGCCAGCACTTGGGCTCCCACTTTGGGAAGGGATGGGTCTTATATTTTGTTCCCACTTCCTCAAGGGAAAGCATCCTTCCTTTTCGCTCATTGCAGGATTTAGATAACATGACTCAGGCACTGAGATTGTGATTTGACTTTCAGAAGCTGAAAATTCTAGTGGTAGTTTTGATACTGACACAAAATGGCATATGATTTCAGTCATTATCTTATCTATGACTCTTTTTCCTCATCTGTAAAATGGGGATGGTAGTGCTGACTTACTGCTTCCTTTATAGTGATAACCTTAACAAAAAAAAATTATAAGTCACTTTTCTGACCTCAAGGATTATGTATGTTTGTGGCTAATAATGAGTGTCAGTATATTCTGGCATTCAGATGCTAGACTGGAAGGATAGTCAGCTTGTTTAGAAAAAGATAGGAACCTAGTTGAAAGCAAAGTAGCTATATTTAATATGTGCTTTTGATGTTCAAGTAACTAAATTTATAAAAAATGATGTCAAAAAAGGCAATGTACAGAGAGCTACATTTGTTGCCTTGGCAACTGAATTTTAAAGGTAACGTGTTAGGCTGATTTTTTTTCCCTGTTAAAGCACTGCAAAATCAGATTGAAACCTTTTTTACCCAAAAAAAAAAAAAAACCTATGAATTTGCCCAAGATGAATTATTTGTTTTATCAAAAAAAAAAAACTCACAAAAAAAAAACCTTTGACTAAAAACACTGAAAAAGCATTCAGTCCTTAATATTTTCTTTGCAACATTTTAAACTCTTGTATATACAAGAATCCTATTTGTGAATTATAGCACTGCTGTAATTTTAAGATTCACCCACTAAAGAAATGACCTATTCAGAGATTACTTGAAATACTTTTGTAACATGAGATAAAGTCATTATTCAAATCACATGAAATTCATCTCTATAGAACTACTGTACTCTGAACTAGGCCTTTATTGAAACCATTCTGAATTCTAGCACAGACTTTTTTCTTTTCTAAAAACATTTGTCTCATTTTTATTTATAATATTTAATCATAGAGATTTCTTTATGCTACCTAAAAATATAGAAATAAAAAATCACTTCCTATATGACCTTTAAAGTATGCTTATTTATTCTAAAGCATTCCTGACAAGATGGTAAAAGGCAAAGAAAATGGATAAATTTTAACTGAGACCATTCAGAAAAGTTTATCATTCTGAATATCCTTCTCTTTTTTGTGAAGTGACTTTGAAGTCCCCAATGCAAATGGAACTTTCATTGCCAAAAATACCCAGTAAGTTCTGGGCCTTCCTTTTTTCTTATTTATAAGTCATTTTTTATTTTTTCAGTAGTTTTAGGTATATATGCATTTTTTTAAATCTTGGTTTACTTCACTGAGTTCTAAAAGTCCCTGTTCTTTCCAGTTATTTCTTGAGTCCTTTAGAAACATGTCGCTAGGAATTAGGAGATATGGGTTCACTGCCTCTTCTGGGATCCACTTGCATAATATTGGGCAAGTCATTCAACAGAGCTATCTGGGTCTTGATTTATTCATCTTTGAGAATACAAGGTTATAGTAAATGTTCTCCAAGACTCTTTCCAGCTCTAATATACTATGAAGCAAATTTCCACATTTATATAACCTTTCATAAGCTACTCAAGGACTTCCTAAAGCAAGGCTCATAGTAAGAAATCCATGGATGTTGGCCATTGACTCTAAGGTTTTTATCAAAGAAAGCTGAAAATGGGATTTGTTTCACTCTAAAAAGATACCAAGAGCAATATTTATAAGTCAGTTTACTCAGTAGAGCAGAAAAAAACACCTTAGCTCTCTGAATTGTGATCCCTCTGTAAGAGAAGAGCCTATTCTCAAATAGTTCTCTTCCCAAAGTTCTCTTCCGACTACGATAACACCTTTAAAATGAACAGGGACAAATGGAGGATAGGGGTATAAAAGACTATCTACATTATTATTTGGAATAGCATAAAAGTGCTTCTTTCAAAGCATAAAACACTCTACCCAGGAAATAATGGCTTTTAATAAAGCCAGCTTCCAGGTTAAGCAGCCCTATCCTGTGGAACCTCTTTCTTGTTTTTCTGAAAATTTTTATATGCCTGAATAATCTTTAGCAAAACTCCCAGACCACTCTTTGCCTGAAGTAGTGAAACAAAACAAAACAATTGACAACAGCCGACATAGGAAATCATGAGAAAGAGAAATATTCCTTCCTTCTCTGGGAATTAGCATCAACCGCCTCTTACAGAATGAAAAGAATGAATGAACTAGAAGATGAAGACTCATAAAAAATGTTCATTTGTATTATAACTTGTCCTTGAAGCATCATTCCCTGGTATTGCCTGTATGATCTGAATCTCATTAATTTGAAGCATAAGAGCAAATCAACCTTTAAAAAAAGACTCAGAATCAGTTCACCATTTTTCCATGACAACTGACTACATTTCCAGAACAATCATTTCTTATATCCAGGCAAAGCCCTGCCTCTCCCTACCATACCCCTTCCAGGTTCTCTGTAAGATACACTGCACATTTATCCCCACCCTGTCGTAAAACACAAAATCCAGAGAGTAAAAGGTGAGTGTAGCATTATGGGAAATAACTCCAGAGAAAAATATCAGGCCACAGCCCATCACAAGATAGAAGTATTTATGTAAACTGGATCCTCGAGACAGCTTGCCTTTGTGCTAGTTCCTTTTATCAAGGGGCCATCAAGGCAGCATGAAGTTCAGAAGGATCTTTAAAGCCCTATTCTGCCACGGGCATCAATTTTGCCTCTGTTTTTGAACATTGTTATCAGGCTAGCGCAGTTTTTGTGAGGAATCAGAGTTCACAGCTGATGGCTACTTGCTCTTGCCTCATAGCAGACAAGCTGGCCACTTCAAGACTGAGGGGCAGTAGTAGGCTTGGGGCTGAGCATCCTACAGCTGACAGAAGCATTTGACAAGGCAGCATGGTCCTTGGTGCCAGTGTGAATCTCTAAATAGCCTTTACAGCATCTGGTAATAAAGGGCAAAGTTGCTTTTTTTAAAAAAAGACAGTATATTTAGTCTCTCAATTTCAAAATTCTCCTTTCTAGCTTTCTTTAAAGCTACTAAAATGATACTACTATGGATTATAGAATTATGACTTAGCCCTGATGTTGGTATTGCTACTGCTACTGAAATATTTTTGACAGTAAAGCATATTGGCCTTTGAAAATAAAATTAATTTGAAACCTATTTCATTTGTCAGAGAGCATAAATAATTTCCCCAAATGGATACATACTTTTTTAAATGTAGGACTTGTGAGATGCAAGTTTATGGGTTAAAGAAATTCACATCTCAGTCAATTGCAAGTACTTATTAAGCACTTACTATGTGCCAGGGACTATGCTAAGTACTAAGAAAATAAAGGCAAAAGACAGTCCTTGATCTCAAGGTCTAACGGTCTAATGGGAAAGATAACAGGCAAACAACTCTTAAAGAATCTCATATGTCCAGAGCATTTTAAGAGGTTCCCCCCTTTTTTAAAGAACACTGAACTGTCAGAATATAGTCCAAGTTTCACTGCTGCTATTGTTCCTTGCTAGAAAAAAATCAAATGAAAAGGGGGTATGGTAATTTTTAAAAAATCAGACTGCATTATATACCTTTTGCCTAAGGATCCTGATAATAAGGACACTTGAGCAGTTACTTCTAACTTTTCACACACTTAAACTCTCTCTCTCTCTTCTCTCTTTCTTTCTCTCTCTCTCTCTCTCTCTCTCAATTGCTATTCATCATAATAAAATGCCTTTATTATTTAACATGCCATTTTCCAAGTTTTTCTCTGAAGGAAATGATTTTAGGTTTTTCTAATGATGAAATTCAAACATAATACACCAGATATGGTAGCAGTTTAATGTTGAAGTTTTTTAAAAAATGGAATCAATGCCTTTGATGTAAAATGTATTTATTCACTATACCTAATAAGAGTGCATCATTATAACCTAATGGATAAGTGCTTAAAATCCTGTGCCTAAAATTACTCTTTGTTTTTTGAAGATAAAATTTCTCTTAATGGGCAAAATTGGACAAAAATTATTTTCCTCAATTTCAAATGTTTATTCTCATATATTTGAGTGCATATTAAGCTGTTTCTTTTTGTACAAAGAAAACCATTCATTGACATGCATTTACTGAGTTGCTGTTATGTTCAAAGCATTGTGCTCAGCTTTCAGGAGACAAAAATAAAACGTAAGCAGTCTCTCTCTCCTCAAGAAGCTTGCATTCTATTGGAGGAGTAACCAGAACAATTAAAAAAAATGTTTATTCTAAGTTACTTTTAGCTTGTAGGGTAGAATTGATATAAATGGCTTAGTTCTGCCACATGGAGGGCGGAGTTATGTCATCACTTCATTCCACTAACAGAGCTAAGTCAACAGGAGCTTTTTCTCTCCAAAAGTTTTCTCTGCTTCTTTGACTTGAAGCATAATTTCTACTTGAGGATTCAAGGTATGGAGTATGCAAAAAGATAGGCTGAGTTCAGTGTTCCAAATGAGATTCTTTTTCTCTCCCCAATATCTTATCCTCAAAGAATGAAATAACATTTAAATTGTGCTTTTTCAATTCTTATTTTAATGCTCCATTCCTAATAATATTTTTAGATGGGAGAAAAAACATGTGGTTTAATATCAAGCTACCACACCTGACAACAATGAAGAGATGCAGCAACTGAAATGATATTCCTTCCTTCCTCTACCCTTGCCCCCTACTATTTGTAGTGTAGTACTTCCCTGGGGTGAGAAATAAACCTTCTAGAAGTTATATGATTTTATAAATAAGTATAAAAACCAAATAAAATCTTACTGGCAACCTAAAGTATTGATATTCTGCCAGCTCTAAAACAGCAGTTTTTTTGAAAGAGCTCTGAACTACCATATAGCAATCTGAACTTAGAGAAATAAAAGGATGCTTTATTATAGTGACTCTTAAGAACTTCATGCTGGAGCTGCCAAAAATCAGGTCTTTAAAATTGACTACAACATTCAGATGTGTTATGTTTTCTAGTAGTTCTTTTTCTTTAATGAAATAAAAGAATGGCTGTCTAAATAAGACTCCCCCCACCCTTTTCCTTACATACTCAAATATAATGTAGTTGTGACTTCAGTTCTTTTTCACTGTGTCACAAATGAGCTTAGGAATGGCAGAATTTTAAAATAAGAGACAATTAAGACTACACCTATCCAGATAAAAAGTGGAAAAGCTGCATTTTGCCAATACTAGATAGTTATTGTTATAAGAACAAAACATCTGGATTTTTGACTAGCTGCATTTTTATCCAAGGGCACCTAGGGGGTGCATTGGATATAATGCCACTGAAGAAGACTTGAATTCAAATCTTGTCTCAGATACTTACTAAACTATGCGACCCTGGGCAAGAGACTTAACCCTATTTGCCTCAGTTTCCTTATCTGTAAAATGAGCTGGAGAAGGAAATGGGAAGTCACTCCAGTATCTTTACCAAGAAGACCCCCAAAGAGGTCATAGTCAGACATGACTGAAAATGATTAAACATCAATGAAAACATAAAGGTTATTGATGTAGTATGATGATGAACAGCCAGTCTAAGTGCCATTATTTTGCTTCTAAAGAATTTTCAGTTAGAGATTCCATCTAGGGAAGGAACTCTAATGAAAGAGAACAGTATGATAAGTTTCATCATAAGCTTTTTTAAAGCTAAACAGGGCCGTCATTTGTAAGCAGCTTTTATAATTATGATTTCCAAATTTTCTTAGGA
This sequence comes from Monodelphis domestica, assembly GCF_027887165.1. Lineage (NCBI taxonomy): Eukaryota > Metazoa > Chordata > Mammalia > Didelphimorphia > Didelphidae > Monodelphis > Monodelphis domestica. The sequence continues at coordinate 186,451,516 of NC_077230.1, read as the reverse complement.
CCTTGAATAAGATTCTCAGACAAAATGTCATAGTCCATCTTTTGTGACTATGTACCAAAGTACACAATTATACACGTGAGACTTATATCTACTACTAGGTTAAAATATATAAATATATATACATATATACAAGTTCAAAGGTTCCTAGAAAGAAACATCTCAGATACAAACAAACATTATCACATGTAAAAGATAGAATTGTTGTTATTACTTTAATAAAATTATATAAATATACCACATTATAAACTGTTGTTACAAAATACTCTTGAATTTTAGATAGCTTATTTCTCTCATTCAAAATAACAATCCTGTAAAATATTCCAACTAGTGCTTTCACTCAGAACTGAAATTTAATTCACATCAAACAATACACGTGAATAGGTCTTGAGAATTAGAGAGAACTTCATATATAGAAAGTGTTTTTACTATCTCGTTTATGTAACTGATTATAAAACTTGAGCTAAATATCATGGATTACAAACCACTGGCAGCAATGCAAGACATTATTAAAGTCTTACAGAAACTCCAAAATTACAAAATTAAATGAAAAAAACTACCGAAAAAAAATTCAGGGAAAGCAGCAACAGCTCGATTAGACATTTTGCCATTAACCTGTAGTAAGCCCTTGGGGACGACCACTTGGGTTTTATTTATTAGATTTTGTTTTCCTATGGGGAAACATTTGTCTTATCTGGTAAGGACCTTACAAAGAGCTTTCACTGGTAGGTTCTTAGGGTATTTCTTTGAGAAAACCAATAATTTATACAAAGAAAGTTCAGGTTGGGCTACAGTATTGTAGAGGCCTTTAGGTAAATGAGAAGCTAGGGTGTTTCCATGGTGGGAATGCTGTGGAATTTTTTAACTCTAACGCAATTGTTCAGTCATTTACAAACTACTGGGCTGAGACAGATTCTGTGCTTTCCACTGAATCAGACCATGACATAGGCATAGATGCTCAATAAATATTTGTTGAATCCAATTCAAGTATTCACTAGAAAATTGCTGTTTGAATCTCTGTGCTATGTACCAGGGATGAAGAGGTAAAAAATAATAAGCACAGTCCCTACTCTCAAGGAATTTAGTGCCTAAAGGCATGGTGGGATGTGATGTATACAACTAAATATGTTATGAGACAGAATATGATAATGCAAAGAGAAGGGCTAGAAAAATGGTTATAAGAAATGTAAGGAAAGAGATCAATTGTAATGGCCAAAAAAAAAAAAGCTATATGAAGAAGGTAGTGCCTCTACCTCCATGAAGGAGGGAGAGAACCTTAAAGGAAGAGAAGGATCTCAACAGAGAGATATTGAGGCAATCTTTTCTAGGTATCAGGAGTGGGAATGAATAGAGACAGGAAAAGGCAAGTTAAGATTTTAAAAAAAGAGTAAAAATTCTAGATTTGCCAAAGTGTAGAATCTATGAAAGAGGTACAAGTCTAAGAAGGAAGGTTGAAGGCAAATTGCAGAAAACCTTAAATGCCAGGGTAAGGAGTTTCTATTTGCATGAAACCTAAACATTTGAAGAAATCTCAGAGGTTATCTGGTTCGGGCCAATATAAACCCTCTACAGCAACCCCAACAAGTAGTTGGAGGTCTTCAATGATAGAGAATCTGAGTTCCCCCCAAAGTAGCACATTCTGCTTTTGGTTAGCTCTAATTGTAGGGAAGTACCCCTCTCCCAAATCCTGCTCCCATTACATCAAACTGAAATCTGTTATGATAGCTTCAAATTATTGCTCCTAGCATAGTCCTGTGGATCCAAAAATAAGTCTAAGCACTCCGTACTACTGGCAACACAGAGTCACTTATGACTCTTTACCATATTTATTTACATATTTATCTATGTAACTTTCCAATGTAATTTATCATCTAATATATTACTTTTAAATCCAGAAACATGGTACATCTACATGAAGTGTTCAGTTCTCAGTCTTGTCAGTTGACCACCATGAAATAAACTGTATTTGATCAAGTAAACCAAAAATTATGATAAAAAGTGATCTATAATATTCTTGATCCATTCTACATTAGTTCAGTCCCAGTTAGGTTTGCCAAGTCTTAGATATTCACTTACTTCGCAATATTAATAGATTGCATGTAAAGACAAAGTAATTTTGTTTTTATTGCTAAATTTCTTCCAGTTGAAACTTTATTGTTCACAAAATACTTTGGCTAATGTTATAAAAACAGATCTTTTTATTCTTGTTAAGCCCTCTAGGGGGGGAAAGGCCTTCAAATTTCATTATACATCCCTTGAAATAGAGAAACAACAAGCATCTTGGGAAATGGGGTTTTTTATTTTTCCATTTGCATTGTATCTAGAAAATATTTGGGTCCTGTTAACTAAAGAATTAAGAATATATTTAAATCACATACTTAATATATAGAGGTAAAGTTATCAAATGGCTACAATAATCCTGATAATTGGTAACAATAATCTATAGTAGAAGGTTTTAAAAAATCACATATTCATTTGCAAATGTCAGATAAATATGGCATATAAGTACTATAAGATTTTCAATGACTTGGAAAATATGAGTAGCTGGCAAAAATGTTCTTTTCCCCTTGTTTGATGAAATGGGACTATTTGAGCTGTGTAAAAAAAAAGAATATAAGAGAGTATAGTTGCCTTTGGCTAATTTGCTTAGAATGTTCTGGAAGCAATCAGGTCTTAAATGCTCACTCAGAAGTGAGTTCTTTCCATCTTTGTTGTTTTGTATTTCTGTTCATTTTTCTTTTCTAGATTGTGGTTTAAATGTTCATAAGCAGTGTTCCAAGATGGTCCCCAATGACTGCAAACCAGACCTGAAGCATGTCAAAAAGGTGTATAGCTGTGACCTTACAACACTAGTAAAAGCACATATCACTAAAAGGCCAATGGTGGTCGACATGTGCATTCGAGAAATCGAATCTAGAGGTAAGATGTTCTCTCATGGTTTGTTTTCTTCCTGATGAGCTTATGATCTAGGTTACCAGGGGGTTGCCACTGAGTCACAGTAACTACACAGGCACCTTCTTATTCTACAAAGCTGCTTTTCCTCATTTGTATCTTTCCTTCAGGAGGATGGGTAAAGAAAGAGAATAAAGAAAGTTACATAATCTGCCTTCAAGATAATCCATAACTCTGAAATTCTTACTATGACCATTAATTAAAAGGTGTACTTCAAGGCAGAGTTGACTAGCTATGGGAAGATTTACTTCAAAAACAGATTTAATTACCAATTTTTAATCTGCAAAAGCTGACTGTTAATTCACTTCCACAAACATTTAATTGTTTACTTATTGTGAGGCACTTGCATGGTGGACTGTAAACATTTGTCCATTTTTCAAAAGGCATTGATCTCTTGAGCCTGAAGAAGATAAGGAGATAGGCTTAATTAAAATAATATTAGCCAAGAATTAGATCTGCACCCTAATTCTTTCCCTTTGGGGACTACGCCAGCCTACATAAATGCCATGTTTCTCTAAATACAGCCATATTTAGATCTCAGTGTTCTCTCTTTTTTTTTTTTAAGTTCTTTTATAATTGGGCTGATACTGTTATTTCCCTTAAGGCTTACCATATTTGATCTAATTTGCAGAGCAACCCTGAACTAAATATAAGAGTTCAGTTGCCAGTAGGTCAGGGTTAAGGGATGAGATGAAGTAGCTTTCCTTTTAGAATGAAGTTTCTAATGCTCATCTCTCTGAACAAATGTTTTTGGCATGTCGCTTGCCCACCACAAGTAAGAAAAGAAGCTCTAATTCAAAGGGACAATTGCATAATTCTAAACTATTTTATTTGGATCTTGTGCAAGCAACTTTCTAACCCATTTGTTCTTAATTTATAGGTCTTAACTCTGAAGGACTGTATAGAGTCTCAGGATTTAGTGATCTTATTGAAGATGTAAAAATGGCATTTGACAGAGGTATGTTCTCCAGACTGCTTCTTAACAGTGAGATTCTTTTTTTTTTTTTAAACCTTACCTTCCATCTTGGAGTCAATACTGTGTATTGGCTCCAAGGCAGAAGAGTGGTAAGGGTAGGCAATGGGGGTCAAGTGACTTGCCCAGGGTCACACAGCTGGGAAGTGTCTGAGGCCAGATTTGAACCTAGAACCTCCCGTCTCTAGGACTGGCTCTCAATCCACTGAGCTACCCAGCTGCCCCCTGTGAGATTCTTTAAGTCCAGTTTTATTGTTTCCTTTTGCTTTTATACCAATTATTTCCCCCAAAACTATCCCTATTTATGACCCCATCCTTCCTTATAACAAAAGAAAAGCATTTACATGAACCAACCAGTATCTGAGAGCATATACTATATTCCACAACTCTGATCCACCACCTTTTTGTTGAAAGGACATTTAATGATAAATTTAATGATTATTTTTTCAGCATCAAGATTCCCTATTGCAACTCATCAGAATTCAATAGCTTTTTAGTATTGGTGTATCATTTACATTTTTCGAGTCCTTATAGATTTGTTCCCTTGCTTCTTTGTCCATCACTGTATTTATCTGAATCCTTCATATTCTTCATTTCTTGTAGCACAAGAAATATCCTATTAGATTAACATGCCAGAGTTTGTTCAGCCATTACCCAGTCACTGGGCACTCAATTGTGTTTCCACCTTTTTTTGCCAGTACCAAGAGTAACAACAAGATTCTTGACATATCACCAAAGCAATATTATATATTTAGCTAATGTACTTTATGTAATGGATTTATTTTTGTGCAAGCAACTTTCTCACCCATTGGTGACTAATGCTGCAAATGAAGAACCATTAACAATTACTACTTATTTCTCAAGTGGCTCAACATGCAAACTGCCAACTCTAGGAGTGGGTCAGGGCATTATGAAATTCTACAAGGTTGCCCATATCAGAGTTAATGCCATTTCCTACAAAAATAGCCTTAGAGCAATGATACTACTAGAAAAAAAAGAAAGGGAAAGGGAAGAAGGACCATTTAAGTTGGTGCTAATCTCAGATTTCCCTGGTGTGAATCTCCTAGCCCAGTTTCTGCCTGTATTATCTGAGCTTCCCTTGTAATGGGGAGCTGATGAGAGTGTGAGGGAGAGGAGGTGAAGATTGTCTGGATCCAGGACAGGCCCTCTAGCTAGAAGAGTGAGCAAACAAAGAAACTCAATGGGGTTTATTTTTGCAGAAATGTAAATTAAGATATCACCATGGTTTTTCAATGTGACATTTGATTTAAATACTGCAATAGAACAATGCTGAGGAAGAAAAGCAGCCTTGAAAGGACCAAAAGTTAGAACTTCAGAGTGAGAGGATGAAAAAACTCCCACAAATCAGCAATCTTTTTCAAAAGTCTATTTTGTCATTAGAGTTCTCGCTCTCTTCTCGTTTTCTTTTAGGAGAAGCCTTTATCTAACCATTCCCAATTCCCAGTAAATAGGTAAACTTATTGGCAGTAGAAACTTATAAAAAGAAAAGGGCCCCCCCTCAAATTGCAGTGAAATATGATCAGGTCTGCATCATATAATAGAAAAGCTTGAGGAAAATGAAGAAAACTCTAGACTTTTACTTCCCTAAAAGGATAAAATCAGATTATATTCCAGGTAAGCACTAGAAGGAACAGTTCTGAATTTATGCAAAATCAGCTTTATGGAGACATTTCTCTATCTATCTCTCTATCATTTGACTACCTTTAATTTCTAAACTGACCCCAGTCTCTAGAGGCAATCCAGCACTGATAGAAGAATTGAATGACCCCCAGTAACAGCTGAGTGATACCTCATCTGCTTTGTCTAGCTCTGACATAGAAATTCAGTTCCCTGTAGACTGCTGAGACAGCTCAAAAAATTCTCAGTTGGGGTAAAAAGCTCAGCCCCACAGCGATACTCTCTAAGGGGGTATTCCTGAATACCCAGGAATCTGGGCCAGCAAAAGGGCGGATTCAAAAGATCTGAACTGCCTTGGGGCAGTTCTCAAGAGAAAGAAGAGGATGAAATGAATCAAAGATGTTTAGAGGAGAGAGCAATTTGGGGATTTCATATTAACCTCAATCATAAAATGATTTATGAAAATCATAAAAATGAAGGTGAGAACCATAGATGACCAGAATGAACAGAATTTCATTTTAGTTTATCTTTAAAGAGTAAAATAATAAAATGAAGTCCAGGAGTCTTTTCTTATTTTTTTAGATATATTCAATCGATGTAATTAAAAACAAAGTCAACTCTGTTTTTTGCTATATTACTCAGAAATAAAATTCAATATTGACATATTAATGTCTGCTAAATGTTAGAGCCTATGAAAGATATAAAAGGAATAAAAGTGTGACTTCCATATCTAGTAAACTTCTAGTATAGCTGGGGAAATAAGCCATCCACAGAGAAATCATCCAGAGATTGATTATGAGTTAGACAATATAACCCTAGTCAAAACATAAAACTGTATGTGAAATTTAGAGTATGTTTAATGGTGCTTTAACAAATCTGTTCTGGATAGCTCCTAGAATACAGCATGTTGCAGGTAATAAATACTTTTATTTGTTGGACAAGTGAGTGGCTCAAACATATATTGAACAGCTGCCCTATAAAGAGCACTATTTCCAAGTCGTAGGTATCCAAAAAAGTAGATTTCATTCCTGCCCTCAATGGGCTTACCTTCCAACTGAGCCAAATGAGAGATATAGTTGATAATGCTTGAGGAGTCCAGAGGAAGGAGAGGTCATGGAGTTCTGGGAGATTAGTAGAAAATATCAATCTTGAGCAAAATCTTAGAGGTCATATGAGACTTAGATGAATGGGAAAGAGGAAGGAAAGTATTCCAAGCAATGAGGAAAAGCATGAGCAAAGGTACTTTGGGGAGAATAAACATGGAGGTTTGGGGAAACATTGAAAAAACCAGTTCCCTTGAGTAGAGATATAATGGGTGGGAAAAATGCAAGATAGAGGTACTGTGATGGACAGAGGCCAATATATGAAGGGCCTTGAATGCCAGACTAAGAAGGTTGACCTTTCTTCAGTTGACAGGTGGGAGCCAGTAAAGGTTTAGACCAAAATTCAGGGTATCATAGGGCTAAGAATTAAAAGACACCTTTAAAATATTCAAGTACAACTGCCTCATTTTTTAGATGGGGAAAGGGAGTTCCAAAGAGATTAGATTATTTGCTCCAGGTCATGTAGGTAATGAGTAACAGATCCAGAATTTGAACCCAAGTCTTCTGACTACACATTTCTTTTTACCATAATATGAGATGTGAGCTATGCAGATTAATGTTTTAGAAAAACTCAACATCTCGCATTCATCATGTTCTTAGAAAAACTCAACATCTCACATTCATCATGTTCTTTCTTAGGTGAATTATTTATAATTGTATTTCTAATCATTTCACTTTTCCTCTGCACAACTTTAAGCAATTATATGCCTCCATGCACACAGCTGTGACCATTTCCACTCAAAAAGAAAGCAAAAGAAAGTCAACAGGGAAGAACAGGAATATTTTACATGATTAAAATTTAAATGCATTGTAAGAAAAAACTGAACTAAAATTATAAATTTTTTTAACTTAGGGAAGGGAATAGAATGTTCAATTAATATGGTTTTTTTTTTAATCCTGGACTTGGGATAAAATATATTGCAATTTCCTCAGTCACAAGCCTTCAGTATTCCACTGTCAGTATTTAGATTGCTAAAAAACCAGGAGAGCATTTACTCTGATGCATCTTTTTTTTTTTTTAACCCTTACCTTACATCTTAGAATCAAAGCTGAATATTGTTTCCAAGGCAGAATAATGAGAAAGGTTAGACAATGGAAGTTAAGTGATTTGCCCAAGGTCACACAGCTAAGAAGTATCTGAGGTTGGATTTGAGCCCAGGACCTTTCATCTCTTGACCTGACTTTCAATCTATTGAGCCACCTAGCAGCTCCCTCTGATCCATCTTTAAGCAAGGAAAAATAAGGAACCTTGGTGTGAACATTCTTAAAGAATGAGTTTTGCTTTTTACTTCAAGAAATCCCAGATTTCAAATTTGATGGAAAATCTGATTAAACAATGGCATTCATTTAAAAGTGATATCCACCTCACCCCCCAAGTATATAATTTTTCTGTTGAACAATGAAATGTATAACAATTTTTAAACTTTTTTATTAATGTATTTGTTTGCTGGTTACATTAAAATTCTCAGGTATCTCACATCCTTTTCCCCTTCCCTGAAAGCATCACCTGACCAAAAATACATATATAAATTATATCTTGTTTCTATTCATCAATTCTCTCTCCAGAGGTGGACATTCACAAGTTACTCTTCAAATATTAATTCTGTAGCTGAATATATGTTCTTGCTTCCATTCTTTTCATTCTTTATTATTTCATATAGGTCTTTCCAATTTTTAAAAAAATTAAGCTGCTCACTTGGAATTATGCCCAAAGGGCTTTAAAAGAATGCATGTCCTTTGATCCAGCAATACCACTATTGGGTTTGTATTCCAAAGAGATAAAAAAAATGAGAAAGGAACTGTTTGTACAAAAAATATGTATTGCTGTGCTTTTTTGTAGTGGCAAAAAATTGGAAACTGAGGAGATATCCCTCAGTTGGGGAATAGCTGAACAAATTGTGGTCTATGATGGTAATGGAATACTATTGTGCTATAAAGAATGAAGAATCAATGGATTTCTATAAGAACTGGAAGAACCTCCATGAACTGATGCAGAGTGAAAATAATCAGAACCAGGAGAACATTGTACACAGTAACTGAAACATTATGGAAAGATCAAATGTAATAGATTTTGCTACCAAAAGCAATGCAGTGATCCAGGACAATTCTGAGGGACATATGAGAAAGAATGTTATCCCCATCTAGAGAAAGAACTGAGGGAGTAGAGCTACAGAAGAAAACATGATTTATCACTTGTTTATATGGGTATAGGATTTGGTGTTTAGATTTTAAAAGACTACTCTATTACAAAAATGAATAATATGGAAATAGGGTTTGAGTGATAATATATGTATAACCCAGTGAAATTGCTTGTCAACTCCAGGAGGGACAAGGGAGACAAGAAGAATTATGTAAACAAGGGAATAAAATAAAATTAGAAAAAATAACCTGATTTTCATTTCTTATAGCACAGTAGTATTCTATCACAATCATATACCACAACTGATATGTGTAATTATTTTAAATTTTAACTCCCTTCAAAGATGGTGAAAAGGCAGACATTTCTGTGAACATGTATGAAGATATCAATATCATCACTGGAGCTCTTAAACTGTACTTCAGGGATTTGCCAATACCACTCATCACATATGATGCCTACCCCAAATTTATAGATTCTGCAAGTAAGTATGAGTATCCCTTTTATGATGAATTGCATTTATTTGCTTTTAGGTTTTCCTTTTCTTTTATTGCTGTGTCTTAAAAGTACCTCATATAGCTTTCTGAATTTGAGAAACAGCTTACTATCTTCTGTGTCCTTCAGGATTGATAAATTAACTCAGATGTTTTAGAATCTGTTGACTAATAATGATTATTAATTACACTAAGCATAGTAATATTCTTGTTGATATGATAGGAATTTTTTCAAAAAAGGTTTGGGTCATAGAGAAACTCCTTCTTAGAACCTAATAGAGATATGTTTTAGCTACAAACTCAAGACTCAAATCATACTTGCTTTAGAACTAAACACCTCATACTATCCATCTTAAATACTGACATCACTATTACTCAGAAAAGACAGGTTATTTCTGCTACTTTGTTGGGGGTTTTTTTTTTCCCTCAGGCCCCAAACCAAATGTTGCCTTGATCCTTAAATAATAGCATCATTTCCTTAGCAACACTGATTTGCTCTCTGACTTGGGAACTAGAGAACAAACTTTCTTTGTTTGAGTCTGTGGTTTCCCATATGTAGCTTTTGTTGAAGATTTTTGTGGTTTGATCCCATGTAGGGCTAAATTCTTACCATTGAACTAGTATTTCTATGTAGAGAAGAGAAATTCAAAGTTGGAGGATTCCTTTCTCTGGCTTGCCCAGATTTCCATTTGGTATGCATGAACAATCCGGAGTGTCTACCGTAGGACCTTAGCTTCTTTTATATCAGAGAACTGACATAGAGCCTCACCGAGCTTTGGGAAAGGGTGGGAATAGGTCTTCTTGTTTTCTTTTGTGTTGGTTTCCTCCCCTGGGAATTTCCTAGGTTATGAGGCCAAATCTCACTTCTTCAGAAGTTTTCGCATTATAGTTTTTTCATTTGTGGCTGGAAAAAGAACAAGAATAAACTTTGGAGAGTCATGTTAAGAGAAAGCTTCTCTGCTGCCTTAAGTGCATAAAGAGGAAAACTTTTGTATTGTATTTGGTGACATCAGCAACATTAGTTACCCTTGCCATATTATCCTTTACCAAAATGTCCCTGATGACTTAACTTGCCTTCACTCTCTCCATCCACACCACAATACTGAAGGAAAAAATACACTTTATCCTATCATTTTCTAATGCTTAAAACCCTTTCGCAATCTGGCTTCAACTTCTTTATCTTTCTAGTCTGATTTTACTTTTCTCATCCATATGTAATCTGTATTGCAACCAAACTGACTTGCTTGCAGTTTCTAGTACACACCCTTCCATTTCCCACTTCCATGAATTTGTACAGGCTGTTACCACCCTTAAATGCTCTTCTCCCCTATCTCCCTTTCTTGGAACCTCTAGCTCCCTCAACACCTCCATGCAAGTGGCACCTCTGAGACAAAGCCTATCTGGGACTCTGCCCACCATTCAGTCAATCAGCAAGTATTTATTAGGTGCCTGCTGTTCCAGGCTCAGGGGATTTAAGTGCAAAGAATGAAATAGTCACCAATGGCAAAGAGCTTACATTCTAAGAGACTGTAAGAGAGGAGACATTAAGTATGTGTACAAAAATATACAAATAAAGCATAAATATAAAATGAATAAACATTAATAAATTATTTATATGTGTGTGTATACATATCTGTGTATATTATGGGATCACAAAAAGTTTCATATAGAAGATAGTTTCTGAGCTACATCTTATCGGAAGGGAGGGAAATAGAGGTAAGAGCATACATTTCAGACAAATGAGACAGCCAGTCTGAACTAATGGGGATGGAGGAATGGAATGTAGTGATTGAGAGTCAGAGAAAAGGTCCATTTGGCTGTATCACAGAATTCAGGGAGTGATGGAGACTATAATGTACAGGGAGACTTAAAAGATAGGTTGTGACCAAGCTAAATTGCCTAATGGCAAGAGAAAGTCTAGAGTTGAGTGAGTAGGAGAGTTGGTTGGTGAAAACTGAGCATCAAGAAAATTACTTTAGCTGCAGTGTGTGGAATCAACTAGAGTAGAGAGAGAATTGAGGTGGGGAAACCAGTTTGAAGGCTGTCATAATTTCTCTACTGGTAATAGGGGCTCAGTGTAAATGCGTTAAGTGAAGAGAAGGGGTTGGATGTGAAGGGATTGTGAAGGAAGAAATGGATGGATTTGGCAACTGATCAAATATGTGAAATGAAGGAGAGTAAAGCATCCAGGATAATGCCAAGGTCACAAATCTGGAGATGATAATTTCTTTGACAGAAATAGGAACATTTGAAAGAAGGGAAGATTTAGGAGAAATGTTTTGGACATGTTGAGTTTGAGAGGTTTATCCAGTGTGAAATATCTACTTGGCAACTAGTGATTCGGAACTGAAGCTCATGAGAGAGACTGTGGTCAGATATATGTCAAGAGAGAAATATATAGACATTCAGATATATTCTAACATATATATTTATATATGCATATATGCACATATGTATATTTATCTATATAGATAGACACACAGATAGATACATAGATGCATAAATAGATATGTGTGCATATATGTGTGTAGATTGGCTATTCTCCTGACTTTCCTCCTGTACTTTCTCTAAAATGCCCTAGAAATCTCTTCTATGTTTCTTCTAGATCTAGAAGCTCATTTCAGTTCTGAACTTGACCCACTGGATAGAAGTACCTTCCATCTCTGTAAGCCCACCCTCTGACTGGCTGCTTCTTCCCATTTTAAGAAGGCTCTCCAGTCTGTACTCCCCATACCTCTTGGACTTTTTCTACAGTGCTCCTTGGTGGCTGTGTTCCTTCTTCTCTACCCCTAACCCAGTCTTCTTCCATTCAAATGTAAACTCCCTGAGGGCAGAAACTACATTCTGCTTGAATATGTACTCCTAGTGCTTACTATACTTACTTCCTGGCACATAGTAAGCACTTAATAAATATTTGTTGATTTGACTTTTTAGTACATACATACATATATATGTATATATGTTTTGTATATTTACATGTATGTAAGTATCTGGGAATTGTATAGGTAGACATGATAATTAAACCCATAGGAATGGAAGAAAATCTATTCAAAAATTAGTTCAAACATATTTTGTATTTACTTATCTGCATACATATTGTTTCACCCTTGGAGGAATATAAACTCCTCAGAAGGAGGAATTTTTTGGTTTTTGTAAATCCAGAGCCTAAGCTATGGTGGTGATGGCTACTGCTTAATGAATGCTGTTGAATTCATCTTCTACTTGATGAATTGAATTGGTCCCCTTCCCCCATGAACATTTTCTTGTGCTACATGCCCTGGGAGAATGGCTTCCCAAACTCACACCATCAAACTCATTCCATCCCCTTTTGCTCTCTAAACTCATGAAACTTCTCTTTCTTAGTGAAGCCCTCCCCAATTAATTCACTCTTGAATGACCTTCTCCTATGATGTGCAATTTCCATGATACCAAGAAGCTAGACAGAAGGACTGAATTTATGTGCCCTCTAAACTTATGGTTTATGGCCTCTAAGTACAAAAAAATTACTAAATTACTGGGGAAGGGGGAATTATGGCTCTAAGACCTGAATTATATCATCTTCTAAATAAAATTCACTTCCCTTTTCCTAATGTAGAAGCAATGTTGCAGCTTCTTTTTAGCTTAATGATAACAAACTGCTCACTAGACAAGTCATTTTTCATAGCTTAAAAATATCAGGCATAAGAATTTTTAAAACTCTCTCTCTCTCCCTTCTTCCCTCCCTCCTCTCCATTCCTCTCTCCCTCTTTCTCCCTCCCCCTTTCTCTTGCTCTCCTTCCCTCTCCTACCACTGTCTGTGAGTTATTTATGTAGCCTTCATACCAAACCCTTAATAGACAAATTTGATTTTTAAAAAGATTCTTAATTCAAGTCAGTATATTTCAACAAACATTTATTAAGTACATACTGCACCAGCCAAAAGGTTTGGTACTAGTGATACAAAAGGATAAAAAAAATGAAGCTTTTTCTGCCCACAAGGACTTTGTAGTCTTTGCAGGGAGGCAGGGGGTATATACCTATTGGTAAATACAAAATAATTTCAGAGATGGATATGGCATCAATCTAGGCAAAAATAGGATCAGGATACCAAAAGGGATGGGGACGTACTGGTTGCGTATAAAAGTACAAGGGCCTGGAATCAAGCCATCTAAAGCATTAACCTTTATGTCCTTTTGACAACATCATCAGTGACATTGTTCTCAAAAAGACTTAGGAGAATGTTTCAGATGTTACTGTGTATAGAATACACAGTGCAGGGTGTGGGGCTTTTTTCCACCTGGTAAGAGCTAAACTGTCTAACTATCCCTTATTATATGTGATACGTCTCTATTAGAAAATTCCTTAAGATAACTTCATTTAAAGCTATTTTGTATGAACATGCATCAATTGAAATTTTTCAGTTAAGATATTAGTTTTTAATTACATCCTTGCCCAAGTATTGATATGAATAGTTGAATGAAAAAGCATTTGTCTTGTGTTCCACCATTTTCTTCTTTTATATTTGTTGGTTTCCTCTCCATGAGAATTTCCAAGGTTAGCCAGACCTTTGGAGATTCATACTTCATGCTCTTTTTCTTTAATGCCTGAAAAAAGAACAGAAGAAAAAAGAACTATGGAGAGCAATTCTAAAAGATTATTCCATCCCCATGGATATACCTTTTTGACAAGGCAAACTATATAAGGAATTGCTATACCTCCCCCCAGCCCACCTCCCAAAAAAACATTGCCTTGATCTCCAATTCTCTGGTGGATGAGCCTTTTTGAAATTAGCAGTGCTGATCTTTGGAGAGCAGAAATACATTCTCTTTCAGGACCAATATTCAGAATCTTTCCAGTGTTTTAAGACTTAGTCAGTGATTGAGCTCCCCGTGGTACAGTCTTTGAAAATCTAGGGTCACTCACCTCAGTGTAACAGTGAGGCATCGTAGCTGCACTTCAGTGAATATGCCTTTCTTCTTCCCTCCACCCCATCATCTTTTCTCTTTCTGTCTCTGTCTCTGTCTCTGTCTCTGTCTCTGTCTCTCCTCTCTCTTCCCCCCTCTCTCACATAATATAGACATATGCAATTTTATTTCTGTTTTCACTGCCCTTTCATATGCTTCGATGAGTAGGGGGTAGTACTCTGAGATACAGTTTTAGGAACTTGCTGTGTGTCAATCCAGGCAGGCAGAACACAAATGTCAGGGAATAGGGTAAGCACTTAATTTACATGTCTGATGTTGGTACCATCATTTCTAGAGCTCTCTATTTCAAGTGCATGTTTCATTTATTTATAGATTTATGTAGAGCCTTTTCTCCTAAAAGCTTAGATGAGACACAACCTTCCAACGCATGTTATTTCTTAAAGGAATTGAAAGCCAAGAGGTGGGAGGCAGAAGAAAATAGAAAAAGAGGCAAGGTTGGGAAGGGGAGCAAGTGTTTCTTAAGTTCTAATCAGTGTTCAATGACAAACTTCTAATTCAGCAGCTTTCAAGTGTTTTCAACCCCCTTTGCCCAAAGAGGTTTCTGCAACCTAAAGTTTCTTTTCCACCTCTTGTCATCACCATCACACTAAAGTAGATTAGTTTGTTCAACTTGAAGATTTTTCCTTGAGGAGCTGTTCCGGGCTCTCTTGTGCCAGATTGTCTCTCCATGGGTTGGAGTAGACCTTGAAGTCTGAAAGAAATCTATTATAGGAAATAATAATTTATATTTATATAGCATTTTTAAGGTTTATAAAGATAATCACAGATTATTTCATTTGGTCCTCACAAAAACCCATGAGGTAGATGCTATTCTTAGTCCCATTTTACAAATGATGAAAAAGAGGCTAAACATTTAAATGACTTACCTAATCATTCAGCTAGTGA
This sequence comes from Monodelphis domestica, assembly GCF_027887165.1. Lineage (NCBI taxonomy): Eukaryota > Metazoa > Chordata > Mammalia > Didelphimorphia > Didelphidae > Monodelphis > Monodelphis domestica. The sequence goes on along the minus strand of NC_077230.1, from coordinate 186,436,373 downwards.
GTCAGAATTCAAACTCAGTATTTCTTAGCTCCAGGTCTAGTCATCTATCTATTCAAATTTCTATTCATATCTATAATACAATAGGATGGGTTGTTGTTTGGTCATTTCAGTTGTGCCTTACTCTTCATAACCCAATTTGGGGTTTTCTTAGCAAAGATACTAGAGTGGTTTGTCATTTCCTTCTCCAGTTTATTTTATAGATGAGGAAACTGAAAACAAGGTTGAGTGACTTGCCCAGAGTCACATAGGGCTGATTTTGTGAGGCTGGATTTAAACTCCTATCTTCCTGACTCTAGGCAACATGCTCTATCCACTGTGCCACCTAGTTGCCTTATAACAGAATGGGTTCAGGAGGTCAGTTGACCCTGTAGAAAGATCTTACCAACAGCTCCCAGAAACTGGAGGGAGAAATATCAGGCAACCAGAGTGACCAGGAGAGTTTTCTGTTTAGCTCACTGTGATCGTCCTCCACAGAACTCCATCATAGTCAGATGTAAAAAGTAGTCCAAAATGTAAAAGACTAATGTTGCTAATGTCAAAAATACTAATGACTTGACTAATTTTCTCTTGAGAATCTAGGAGCTCTTTTCTAAAAGAATTATCAAATGAAAGAAGGAATAAGAGAATCTCTAGACATGGAATTCCATATGCTCTATCTAGTCATTGCATACTTTGCATACTACTTGCATACATTGCAAGTAGAACTGACATCTGAAAATTAGAGCATCTCTAGATTTTTCCTCTTAAATGTAATGACATTCTTTGATTATCAATGTCTCTAGATTGTTACATGTTCTTATCTGCTTATAAGAAATTGATCATACATATTTAAGAACTTATAATTATATATCCTTATAGTAAAGCCTCTCTCTGATTCTAGAGTATTTACTATAACTTCTATTACTAGCTTATATCTATATATCATTTAGAGACTTATGAAAAGCATTTCTTCACAAAAAACCTCTAGGGTTTATCTATAAACCATATAGTTTTAATATATATAATTTAATATGCACTAACATTTATAAATTCATTATATGTATCATTTATATACACATATATTTATAAAATATATTTTAAATATAAATATAAAGTTATTGAAAAACTATCTTGCTTTATAGATAAGAAGGTCGAGTTTCAGAAAAGGAAAGTGACTTTCTCAGGGTCACCTAACTAGTGTCAGAACAAAGACTTCAATCTAACTTTTCTTATTCTCAAATATGTGCCCCTTCTGCTATGCCACAGGACTTTTACTAAAAGAATATGCTTTGGAGTTTTAGATTGAGCTTTGTGGATCTTAAGAGTTGGGAGGGACTTTAGGGGCCATATACCTGATGCTTTCTACTTTCAAACATTCCAGTGTTGCCAGATTCCCCAGGCAGCCCACTCCATTGTCCATTCGATTCAACTGCTATGTGCAGAAAATTGAATATAAAATAAGAATTAGAAAAATTGGATATAAAACCTGGCATGGGAGATAAGCTATACCCAAATAATTGCAATACAAATTAGATGATTTATAACAGTTTAGAGGAGAGAGATATCACTAGTGGGGCAGGAGAATCAGGAAAGGCTCCATGAAGAAAGCATTCCCTATGCTTGAACTTGAAAAAGATAGATAGGTTTTCAGTTGGCCAAGATTTGAAGGGATAAAGTAAATTCTAGGCATAGAAGGCAACATAAAGAAAGGCTTGCATCTGGGAAGGGATAAAATATGTTCAGATAATGATAGATAGGCACGTAGTAGTAGTAGTAGTAGTAGTAGTAGTAGTAGTAGTAGTAGTAGTAGTAGTAGTAGTAGTAGTAGTAGTAGTAGTAGAACTCTTTTCTAGAGATTTGATTCTTTATATTCAATGGTCCTTATTCTGATGTCTGGGGCTGCACAAAATAAATCTCTTTCCTCATCCAAATCTCAGTCCTTGAGTAGTTGCAAGACATCATTTAAGATACTTGCTTCTCTTCTCCTGCCTAAGCATCTCCAATTTCTTCAATGATTCCTCAGATAATATGATTTCCATATCTCCACATTATCCCAATAGTCTTCACTCTTTTTTGTTCATGCCTCCATTGTTAATAGCATAATTCTAGGACCAGGAATGTACTGAAATTCAGACCAGAATTTATTATATTTCCAGTGTGAATATTTTCACCTTGAAAATCAGCAAACACTAAATCAGGGCTCAATTTATTGTTTTATTGATTATTTATCCTTAAGAAAGTGATGAGAAAATAATTTTTAAAAAATAATTTCTTTGTTAATTACATTAAAATACCCAGTTATCCCTCCTTCCTCTCCCTTCATTAGAGAAGGCATCATTTGTCAAATATATATATATATACATATATAAAACTATAACTTGCTTGTTTCCACTATCAGTTATTTCTCTGGAAGTGGACATACAGAAGTAATTCACCAAACAATATTTCTTTTGCTCTATATAATGTTCTCTTGCTTCTTCTCATTTTACTCCATAATTTCATTTAAATCTTTCCTTGTTTTTCCCAGGTTAACCTGCTTGTCATTTCTTATGCCAAAATAGTATTCCATTACAATCATGTGCCACAACTTGTTTATCCATTTCCCAATTGATGGGCATCCCTTCAGTTTCCAGTTCTCTGTCACCACGGAGAAAGCTGCTATAAATATTTTAGAACAGATAGAGTTTTTTTTTTCATTTTCTTTGATCATCTTAAGAAATAAATCTAACATTGATATTACTGGGACAAAAGTCATACACAGTTTTATAGCTCTTTGAGTATGATTCCGGATTGCTCCTTAAAATGGTTAAATGAGTTCACAGTTCCACCAACAGTGTAATAGTGTCATTTTCCCACATCCCTTCCAACATTGGTCATTTTAGAGAAAATATTAATAATGCAGATTAAACCTTTTCCCCCAGAGAGTCAATTGTAAAACAGTTACTGGCAGTACCCTGGATTAGGGTGAGTGGAGGGACAGAGAAGAGGGTAAGGTAACTCCATGTTCTTAGTTCTATTGGCAATTGACTATTAACTAGTAATCTAATTTGGATAAAGGATATATTTCACATTATTGGTTTCAACTTCTTCACTGAATCCTTTCTGATTTGGGGGTCTTCTACCCTGAATTCTTGTGAATATGATCACCAGAATAAAATTCAAGAATATTTTTTGATTTCTTGGGAAATCTGAGCAAAATTACACAGATAGCTCTATTCACGTCTCCTTTATTTTATGACCAAATAAAAATAATGGTAATTATTATTATTCAGAAATATGAGTAATAAAAAATATTAATGTTGTCTACTGCCCTTCCTGAATCATTCCAGTAGAAACTGTACCATGTACAGTGTGCTGGCTCACTAACATGATCTGGTACTATTTGGAGCTAGAGGACTCTGGTTCAGATCCTAGATGTGCTTCTCTGTGGTCGCCCTTCTCTAGGATGAAGTTTCCTCTTCTTCGGAATGAGGAGTTTTCTCTAGATGCCCTTCTAAACTCCTTTTCAGCTTTAAATCTATCATCCTATGATATCCCATTCACATAGGAATGAAAATTTTCCAAATACTGTCTCTTAAAACAGCACCATCTAGTGGCTTCTTCATATAAAATTAGCTGAGAATTGAGAGGCTTCTCAGGATCTCGAATTCACTTCAAAATTCATTTAATGTCTCTTGAAACTAGTTAAGTTTGTTGCAGGGGGGGGGGGAAACTATCTAACAAATAAGATTTTATTTTTGAAATTTAGTAGTTGATCTTGTAAGCCTCCAGTGGCTGAATTTCATCCATTTGAGATATGACATGATATCCCTTTTCTATAAATTGTCACCCCATGGTGACAGTTGTCTTGGGATTGTCCTAGAAAAGTCAAACAATGCATTCTGTATTGCAAAGACATGAACTGGGGATTGTGTAGCTTTGGACAGGAATTTTTACAGAGTCAAAGTTCCTTAGAATAAGAAGTTTCACCTGTTATTCCCTCTGTGAAACTGCTTTTGAAGTCATCCTTTTCTTCTACACTTAATAAACCAAGAAATCTACCCATTTGTTTGGGTATAATAGTAGCTATATTGGAACTTTTTTATCTTGAAAAATTCATTAGCATTTGATTGTTTTCTTCAGAAATTGGATGAAATTGAATAGAGTCCCTCAAACTGGTGATCAAAAGCCTAGATTTTAAATCTTATGTGACTTTGGTAGCTGTTATAGACTTCTTGGCCAATTAAGGGTCAGCCAAATGAATGGTCTGGGGGAAGAACTAAGTATTGGATGTTTCTTCTTAGATGCCTGAATTAAAATTCATAAGATCAAAGCAGTTCAAATTTGAAGAGAATGATTAATTAATAGAAATAAAAGTAGTGTCTTTTTTAAATGCCAGAACTTATATATAAATATTAGTATTTACTCCCTTCAGAACAGCCTCTTTGGGAAACTTTACAACTATTTCATGATGCTACCATTTAAAAAACATTGTAGAACTCCTTTGGAAGTGCCTTGAGAGGCCACAGAATATTTTTCTGAATCACCTCCATGGTACCATTTTTGTGGTTGAATTTTATTTCTGGAAAGAGCCAAAAATCATTTAAACTCAAGACTGATGGTTATATTGCCATGGATAATCAAGCTGGGTAATACCATTTTTGGTCAAAAAGCAACTATAAGAAAACTAATCTTGGGTGGTTCATAAATTGACTCTGAAGGCAATTCTACAGTGTTCCAAATGGGTTTTGAGAAATGGCAGCCCTGTTGGAATGTGTCAAGCTCCCCCACAGTGACTGCCCTGGAAGACAACTCTCATTTCCAAGGATAGATTCTAGTATGTTGTTGGTTTTGTTTTTTTTTTAACAATCAGTTTCATTCACTGCCTTCTTGTCATACCATATATACAGCAATGTTGTTTTGCTGGTCATGGCCAATTTTCTTCAGCAGATTTGAGATAGAAGTATCAGATTCCAACAAAACATCCCAGAGGAAACTGGACTCAGCCCCAGAATTCAAGTAAACAACATTTACAAATTGAAATTCCTGCCTTTGGGAATTTTCAAACTGATCATTAGAAATTTGGGAGAAAACATTGCAAGAATGAATTTGTAAGAGAGAATATTGTTCAATGTCAGTAGAAATTAACTTGTAAGAATTGGATTTTATTGGACATATACATAGGTCATCCACCATAATTATTCCCTATAATATGTAACTTACTCTTTCAGAGACTTTGGATCCTGATGAACAGCTGGAAACTCTTCATGAAGCATTGAAACTACTGCCACCTGCACACTGTGAAACGCTCCGGTATCTCATGGCACATTTAAAGAGGTAAGTGATTTCTCCTACATTTCAAAGATGACCTGTAGCCAGATAGTGAAAATAAATAAATAAATAAATAAGTAAATAAATAAATGAATGAATGAATGAATGAATGAATAAATAAATAACAGCCATCTGCTTCCCAAGGGGAAAGAAAGAAAGAAAGAAAGAAAGAAAGAAAGAAAGAAAGAAAGAAAGAAAGAAAGAAAGAAAGAAAGAAAGAAAGAAAGAAAGAAAGAAAGAAAGAAAGAAAGAAAGAAAGAAAGAAAGAAAGAAAGAAAGAAAGAAAGAAAGAAAGAAAGAAAGAAAGAAAGAAGGGAACGAGGGAGGGAGAGAGGGAGGGAGGAAGGAAGGAAGAAAGGGAGGGAGGAAGGAAGAGAGGGAGGAAGGAAGAAAGGGTGGGAGGGAGAGAAGGAGAGAAGAAGGAAGAGAAAGGAAGAAAGATCTATTAGTTCTGAGATAGAAGCTTCAGAGATGAAGAGATGGATTCCTGGTAGATGCTAATAGAATTTCAGTTTCTTGGAGCAAGGGATATTTCTCTTTTGCATTTTTGCACTGAGTGCCTAGCACAGCTCCTATTACATAACAGAATAAGGCACACAAATATATGATTGGTTGACTGTTAAAAATGTGGGCTTTTGGGCAGCTAGTGGTACCAAGCCTTGAGTCAAAAAGAGCTGGGTTCAAATTTGACCTCAGCTGCTTCTTAGCTGTGTGACCATGGGAAAGTCATTTAACTCCATTTGCCTAGCCCTTGCCTATCTTTTGCCTTAGACTAAATACTTAGTATTAATTTTAAGACAGATAATTAGAGTTTCTTTTAAAGTGTGGGCTTGGACAGAATGGGTAGCTGAGGACATAGGTGGTATATTTTTATAGCTGTGTGGCCCATCCTAATTCTAGGAGGCAATCCCTGAAAAGTGGGATGATTTGTGTTATTCATTGACATAAGACAATGAGTGGATGGTCCTGGTTCTGTTATAATAAGAGAGGTTATAAGCATAAGAATCACACATCTTAACTGGAAGAATGGATAAATGTAATCCACAAAGTAAGTTGACAGCAAAACCTCACAGATGCTTGCAGTCAGCAAACCACCAGAGAGACTGCCTGCTGCTGAGTTTTTTCACTCAACCAACTTTTTTTCAAGATCCCAGAATCCTTTCCTGCTGGTCTCATGCCACTCTCTCTTGCCAATCTTCCTCTCATGCTTAAAACCTCTCTTACTTATAACAGTTTCCATATACAATTTTGCCTTTAGTAGATAGAAAACAGAGCTATATTCAAATCTCACGTATAAAACAAATCCAATATGTATAAAATACAGATTGACAAAACATATTAAGAAATGATTATCTGCCTATCAAAAGGATCAGCCATATTGTTCATAAGAAGCTCAGACCTCTTAGCCCCCTTAAAATATGACCCAATTTATAAAAGCTTAACATATGCATGACTCTGCCTAGATGCCTATAATACCGTTTTTAAGCATCCTATTTAGATTGAACAATTATCCCCCCCTATAGCCAAGCTCTTGCTTGTTAAGATGAGACTTGTGAGGGTCAATCTAGGAAACCTTCCAGGCTCTGAACAGCTTAGCAATGAGGGCACACGTGTCCTAAGGAAGCCTCTTCCCCAGGTCAAAGTAGAAGGTAGACAAGGAACAAAGCCGTCTGACCTTTCTGTTGTGAATTAGACATGGCGACTTCCAGGGAAATCCATGACCCAAAGCTCAGTGGGACACACTGAAATGAAAGCCGCAGGAACTGGGAAGGAGTTGCTCAAAGAGCAGCAACAACATTCTACTCAAGCAAAGAGAATGCAGACTTGATTAGGGCAGAAACAAGTTTGACAAAGCAGTATCTATTTGTAGTTACCATAGACCGAAATATTCATATTCTGCCAAACACATGAACAGAGCGTACAGTACAAAGAATGGAACTTCACAGATTCTAGCATGGAAAATTTGGAGCAACAAACTACCTCTCAGATTTGAGAGGCTGACTTTCTTTTTTTAATCTCTCTGCTTACATTTTATTTCCTTATAACTCTTACCTTCTATCTTCGACTCAATACTAAGCATCTGTTCCCAGGTAGAAGAGCGGTAAAGGCTAAGCAGTTGGGGTCAAGTGACTTTCTCAGGGTCACCCAGCTAGGAAGTGAGTCCAGATATAAACCCAGGACTTCCCATCTCTATCCACTGAGCCACCTAGCTGCCCCTGTCCCTGCTTAAAAAGGAGTTCAGTGTTTTCGATGAGTATTTCTGATGCTGGTGCTACAATCCAATGGCTTGGTGGGAGAAGCTTAGGAGAAGAAGGGAAAGGATGATTAGCCTATTTCTCTTACCTCTCAGAGTCTGGTTCTATATGCAAAAACGATGGGTTTAGATGCTCTCATATATGATTTCTCAGCCAGTCTAACGTCTCTCCAATCTGAAAAGAGTGAGTTTCTAAGTGGTTTAAAAACCACATGGCCAATCAAAAAGACAAAAATATGAGAACAGCAACAAAATTATAACAAAAACAATTTTGCCAAATGCCTGATAAGTGCAGAGCATGGGGCCAGACAGATGGTAGTTTATAAGCATATAAGGAATCTTTCTGGAATAAGAGATTAAATGGGTCTGAAGCAAAAACATTTAAATATTTTCATAACTTATGAGCTCCCCCAAAATGAATGCTTAGTACTTTTTTTACAGAAGACCAGATGTTTCTTCCACATTATTTTAGAGCCTTTATTTAATGTGTGTTACCTCAGGTATAGGTCAAAGCTTGCTTCCAGCTTACATGTTATTCCAGTGGCCCTCCCCTTAAAAAATGTTTGTTCTTCCTTAATGTGTCTCTTAAGTGACGTTTGTTTGAGATGAAGGACTGTCATGTAGGCAATGAATTTTGTCTTCTTTGGTGGTGGAAGGCGAAGTCCAGAGGACCTGAATTCAAATCCCAACTCTGATGCTTTACTCCTATACATTTATTAGATGCAGAGGATTAAGCACTGGACTTGGAATCCTCTTCAGGAGTTCAAATCTGATCTCAGACATGTCCTAGCTGTGGGACCCTGGCCAAGTCACTTAACTCTGTTTGCCTCCATTTCCTCATTTATAAAATGAACTAGAGAAAGAAATGGCTAACCCCTTCAGTATCTTTGCCAAGAAAACCCAAAATGGGATCACAGAGAGTCAGATGCAACTAAAATAATACAACAAGGATACTTACTACCTTGGCCAGGTCACTTAATTTTCCTGGGTCTCAGGTTCCTCATCTGTAAAATGAAGAGATTGGGCCAGATGGTCTCTGAGGTCCCTTCCAGTCCTAGATCTATGATGCTATGCCAAGGGGAACTAAAATGACACTCATTTTGGCTCTTTCCCAAAATTCACCTTCAAAATGATTCAGTCCCCAGGGTCTCTCAGCTTTATAGCTGAGTATAATGCAGTATGCCAAGCTGAAAATGCTCTTTCAAATCAAGTCCATGGAATCCTTCCATCATTTCCATCATTTATGTACCCATAAAGCTAAGGCACAGGAAAATGAAGAAAGTCACATGAGCGTAAGCAAGTCACTTAAACTCTCCCCATTTCCTCATCCATAAAATGTGGGTGATTATATCTCCACCACTGTCCTCATGGGGCTGTTGTATAGAAAGTGCTCTTTTAAGCCTTAAAGTGCTAGATAAGGTATTATTACTCATTTTCATGGGGAAAATAGAGACACTTAGTGCAACACATTAATTCAGGTCTGAGTGCTCAGGGAACTGTGTGAAGTTTTCATGTCAATCATTAAATGAATTCATTTAAGGAAAATCAATAGGTGGAGATTTGTATTCAACTGAATGTGAGGATGGCCTCCATCATGGTAAGAGAACTTCCCATGATAAATTTATGGGAGAATATGGACAAGAGCTGCACAGAACTAGCAGGCATAGATGGGTGGCAATCTGCATCACTGAAGAGAATTTTCTCCCCTCAGTGAGATCATGGAGCTGTTGAAGAAGTAGAACAATTATTGAGAAGTAATTCAGTCCTAACTCTTTTCTCCTTAGTGCTATGTTCATAATAAAAATACTTTTCACTCAATAATAGATCTAGAGCTTGATAAATTAAGGCAATTGCTTTTAGTAAACTCAATCTATTAGAGAAGGCAACTGAAACAGTGTAAAGGACATGAACTTGGAGTCAGAATAACTAGATCTGAATGATGGCTCTGCTTCATCTTTGTCATTCTTAAATCTGAGATCATAATATCAACATTTCCTATTTCACAAGGCTGCTGTGAGCGCTTAATGATTTTATTTAGTATATATTATACAGATATAGATATATACATAGAGAAAGCACTGTATAAATTGTGAGCTGCTATATAAATTTTGTTTAATTAGTATGACTCAAGAAGAAACTTAGAGATCAATCTGCCATTTTAAAGATGAGAAAACTGGAGTCCAGAGAAATTTGTAAATATCTATATAGATTTAGAGCTAGAAACTAACCTAGAGGACCTCTGGTTCAACCTCATTTTATAGATGAAGACACTAAGGCTTAGAGAAGTAAGTGACTTGCTAATGATCAAAAAACTAGCAAGTATTTGTCCATCAGGAACAAATGTACAGTGTAAGTTGGCTATTTTTGTCCACTCTTGCTGCCTCCTGAAGAAATAAACTCATACTTAATAATAAGGACCTTTTTGACAGCCACTGTGGTTGTTTTATTTTTCTTCAGGGTAACTCTTCATGAAAAGGAGAACCTCATGAATGCCGAGAATCTTGGAATTGTCTTTGGACCCACCCTCATGAGATCCCCAGAACTAGATGCAATGGCAGCCTTGAATGATATACGGTATCAGAGACTGGTGGTGGAGATGCTTATCAAAAATGAAGACATTTTATTTTGAATTTTTCCTTTTTGCATAAAGAGAAGAGAACTATGTTCTACAGATGAAGGAATGTTTTATAGTCATTTAATTGGCTCTTCTAGCTGAATTATTTCTTGATTAGAGCTTTGGGTATGCACCAGATAAAAATGAAGGAATCTTATGTTGTTTGTGTAGTGCCACTCAGCTGTCCTTGTCCAACAATTAATGCCTAAGCTCCAGTACTAGTAATCCTGGGTGTTTATCATGTTAAAGAAAACTCAAGCTATTGCATGATTGGCTCCCTTTTGGGATAGATCTCTATACTAAAGAAACAACAAAACAACACAGCTTCTTCATCCTGGAAAGTCTGTGGTTGTAATTCAGCATGTTTCTCAGCGTAAACCTGTTGTGATTTCGCTTTTATGTTCTAGGTCATTAGTTTCTGATACTTACAAAAAAAAATATGGTTGAAACAGTACCTTGGGCTCACGCATTGCCATTTCCTATTATCGTTTGCCAACTATTATTGAGTGGTTTATTTCTGGTTTCTCTCAGCTCTTCTATCATGTAGTACTTTGTTTCCAACAAGAAAAAGATGTGTTTTTTGATTGTTACTTTAAGCAATTATCCATGCCAATAAAATGTACAACACTGAGCATTTCCCTTATTATTATTTTATTATTATTATTGGTTTTCAGTTGTAATTTTGTATTTTTATCTGGCATGCTTATATTAATTTATTAAATTTTGCTTTTAGAAATCCAAAAACATTGATAGCTTTATTTTTTTAATTAATGAAAGCATTTAAGAATTTTTTTTCTCAACTTAGTCATTGTAAAACGCTGCATCTCACCTTTATAAAGGTTCCCGATAGAAAGTGGAATCCAGAATATTTTCCAAGCTCTTAGAGGGTAGACTGGCAAGAGAAAAAATGAGTCTTTTTTCTGTTTATTGATATAACTTAATGCTTAGCCATGCAGTTAGCATCATTAAAAACCTGGCTACAAATATTTTTTTTTATAACAGACCTCTGATTGAAATGATACAGAGAACTCCAAGGGAGAAAACTCCCTCTACAAGTACAGTCATTTCTCAACAACTTATAGCAATACAGAATATAGTGACCCCCCCCCAGGAGTCCTATAATATTTATCTGTGGGTAATAACCTGAGATAGAGAGAGGACGCTAAGGAAATGGGAGAATAATAATGACTGAAAGGCTAGAGTTGAAACACATGGGGAGTAACGTGAACTCCGAGGAAATAAGAGGAATAAGAGAATAGGTGGGGAGTACCAACCCCTTGATACTCCTATAGACAAGAGAGTCTGAACCTTAATAGGAAGCTTCAGGGGCATCGCTGAACTCCTTGGTGCCTCCTATAGACAATAGAGTCTAAGCCTTAGTAGGAGGCACTGGGGTTGTCCAAGTCTCCAGGAAAGAGATAAAGTGAAGCAAGAGAGGTAAGAGGAGAGGAGGGAACAGAGGGAGAGAGGAAGTGAAGGGCAAGAGAGCTAGTTAGAGAGCTAGTCAGAGAGAGCTAGTAAGGGCTAGTAAGAGTGAGTTTCGTGCTAGTCCCCAGTATTTATTGAAGGTTTTTAGGAATGTGGATCAATAAATACATAACATGACATAGGTTTTAACATTGGTTGAATTGACAATGATGAGATCAAAGAGGTGGGAATTAATCCAACCCACGCTTTGCAAATGAGTGTAGTCCCAGCAGAGGCATGACTATTAACCCCAGCTTTGCAAATGAAAGTGCTCCGAGCTGAGGCAGCGTGGCCCTGAGGCAGTGTGCCCCCCCCCCCACCTCAAGGTCCAGCCCATGAATTTACCATCCTTTGCTAGTCCCTTGGCCTACTCCTTTCCATACAATGACCATCAAGAGGTCTGACCATGTGTCTGGTAATACAATATCAATACATCAATCATACTTCCCAGATGCCAACATGCCTGGTATGCTACACAGAACTACTGGGATACTAAGAGTTTTGCCCAACCCAGTGTTATATAGCTCGTCTCTCTGCAACAGAACTAAACACAGATCATCCTGACACGGGGGCTCCTGTTCTATCCACTATACCACCTTGTCTTTAAAAGGCATACCTAGTACCCAAATGACTTCTAGACTGTTCAAGGAAAAGGAGAAAATGTTGATGCATAAAATTTAGATTATATTTTCTGGTATTTATAATGTCACTGAAATTGATATTCTGTCACTTTCAAGAAAATCTCAGCAAATGACAGAAGGAATTTTACTAAAGTGTGAGACTAAGATTCAAGGTGGCCCAGTAAGTAGAGCTCAGGGCTTGGTGTCGGGAAAACGTGAGTTTGAATCCAACCCAGATACTTACTACATACATGACCCTGGGTAAGTCACTTAACCTCTGTTTGCCTCCATCTCTTCATCTGTAAAATGGGGCTCATAATAGAACCTACCTCCTAGGGCCATTGTAAAGATCAAATGAAGAAATATTTTTTAAGTTGGTTAGCATGGTGCCTAGCACATAGTAGATGCTAGATAAATTTTTTATTTATCTAGAAGAGCTAGATTAATATTTAATATAGGGAGACATTTATTCAGCCTCTAACACATCACAGACAATGAATTCAATGCAGAAATGGTATAAAGGATATCATCTGAGAAAAGCATGAACAGAAACTCAATTGGGCCAGCAACATAGTAGAGTCAAAAGAACACCAATGGACAGCCCATTGGCATTCATGCAATCCCAACATCAAGTGAATGTGAAGATGGCCCCCATAGTATAAAGAATACTTCCCATTAAGGGAAAATATGGACAAGAGTTGCACAGAACAAGCAGGCAGAGATGGATGCCTTCTTCTTAGTGTGTGCTCATATTAAAATTTAATTATTGGTCTAATTATTATTATATATAATAAATATATAATATATATAATTTATGTAATTAATAATAGATCTAGAGATTGGTAAAGTAAGGCCATTACATTTAATAAACTCAGTCTATTAGAGAAGGCAGCCAAATTAAATATGGAGTCAAAATAACTAGATTTTAATCCTGACTCTGCCTCATTTTTCTCATCTTTAAATTTGAGGTCCTAATACCTGTTTTTCCTACATCATAGGGCTGCTGTGAGCATATGAATAATTTTATTTATGTATCTGTGGCTATACATATGTGTGTTTACATATTAACGCACATACATCTCTATATTGTTTTGTAAATTGTGTGCTTCTATATAAATTGTATTTATTATTCTGACTCAAGAAGAACCATAAAGAACAACACACATACCAATTTAAAGACGAGAAAATGGAGGTCCAGAGAAATTTATAAGACTATAGATTTAGAGCTAGAAACTAACTTAGAAGCCATCTAGTTCAACTCTCTTATTTTATAGATGAGGAAACAGGCTTAGAGAGTTAGTGACTTGCTAATAAACTAGCAAGTGCCAGAGGTAGCAGTCAGACCCAGGACTTCTTAACTGCAAGGGCAGCACCCTCACCACAATACCATGTTGCTTCACATGCCCAAGGTTCTTGGTTGTCATTTGTCACAAGATTGCCATTAGCCCGGGGCTACATACCAAGGTAGAAGCATAGAAGGCTTCAAACCCATTTTTATGTGACATAGGAAGGAATGTTCCACCACCTCAAATCCATTGACGGCGTTCTTTCCATGTTTGTTGGGGTTCATTTGTTTTAGTCATGTCTGACTCATCATGACCCTTTTTGGGGATACTAGAGTGGTTTGCCATTTTTCCTTCTCTGGCTCATTTTACAGATGAGGAGACTGAGGCAAACAGGGTTAAGTAACCTTCCCAGGGACACAAAACTAGGAAGTGTCTGAGGCCATATTTGAACTTGGGTCTAGTCCTGGAATCCTATCCGCTGTACTACCTGGCTGCCCCATTCTCTCCATTGGAAATGGCCAATGTTTTCCAACTAACAAATGAACTGCTTTTAGTAAGAGCCTGCCATTTTGAGAGTGATCTGACCAGATGGATCTCTTCCTGGATTCCTTGAAGCTAAACTGTTAGATCTTTATTGTTTAAACCTATTTTGTATAAAGCCTCTTTTGCAAGACACGTATATGCATTTGAGGAAATTTTAATAATCCCACATTTATTGAGTAAAAGAAATAATCTAGACCTTGGGTAGATAAGTAGGAATCACTCAGTTCTACAATCAAGATATAGCTCAATTTAAGAGGACAGGTATTAAAAAGAATGGCACATCTCACAGAGGAGACATCAGACAGCTGTTGAAGGCTGTTGAAAAATTAGGCCCATTATTACAGGACACAGAAAGAAGATATTAGGTAGAACCACCACCTCCATAAACCAGGTTGTTTTTCATCCCTTTCTGTGTAAAGGAAGGAACTTGGTCATTTCTAAAACAAATAGCTGTGTGGTCCCTGCCCTGAGGCTGTAAGCTCGAAGGGAAGGTCTCATATTCTGCTAACACTACTGGAAACACAGTTTCACTTGCAAAGCCCTGAAGGATGCTATTGCCTATGGATTTTGTGCCACAGGCCCATACACTATCATAAGCAGAAGCCCTGAAAGCTGTGAGGAACAATGAAAGGAGTTGAAATGCACAGTAATCATTTTTTGAGGCAATCACAAATATCACATGCACACAGGGAAACAAATTTAAAACCACCTACTTGTAATCATAGAAAGCCCACAGCTTTGGCAGCGCTGGTACTGAGTGTCACTGAGGAGAAGTCCTTCAGTGGGTTGTAGTCTCTTTGGAAGGGACTCAGCTCTCCCTGGATTTCTACTGCTCTGAAAGAAAAACTTTCCAAATCGAATCAACAAATATTTTTATTTTTTCAGTTTTATGAAGAAATAATTTTTGACAACTGTTTTCTGAGATTTTTGGACTCAGATTTTCTCCCTCTTTCCATTCTCCCACCCCTCAAATATATAATATATATGGATATATAAGTGCTTTCCATGCAATACATATTTCTATATTGCTCTTGTCATGATGAAAGATGCCTATCATACATAGCACAAAAAAAAAAACAAAGGAAATTAAATAGAAGGTGGCATGCTTGAATCTTTGATCAGCTTCCAACAGTTCCTTCTTTGGCTGAATCAACAAAGTATGTATTAAAAACTAACATGGCAAGACATTGTACTTATCTCTAGAGATATAAAGACAAAAATTAAACTCATTATCCTCGAGGAATTTCCATTTTATTGGAGGAAGATAGATAGATAGATAGATAGATAGATAGATAGATAGATAGATAGATAGATAGAAAGTCTCAGGTTGAAGAAGGCACTGAGGATGATACCAACCAGATCTTGAAAATCATTATAGTGGGGTCAATGCAAATTTTTCAAGAAAAAGTCTTTTTTTCTCAATGTTTCTCTTCCATGGATGTGAACTAGCTTAACAGCCTGATTAACAGTTGTTGTTATTGGATCTAACTCTTTGTAACCCCATTTAGCGTTCTCTTGGCAAAGATAATGGAGTGGTCTGCCAGTCCTTTCTCCAGCTTATTTTCAAATGAGGAACTGAGGCAAACAAGTGACTTGCCCAGAATCACACAGCTACTAAATGTCTAAGGCTAGATTTGAACTCATGAAGGAAGATGAGTCTTCCTGATCTCAAG
The DNA here is from genome assembly GCF_027887165.1 of Monodelphis domestica. Classification (NCBI taxonomy): domain Eukaryota; kingdom Metazoa; phylum Chordata; class Mammalia; order Didelphimorphia; family Didelphidae; genus Monodelphis; species Monodelphis domestica. The sequence continues at coordinate 186,420,627 of NC_077230.1, read as the reverse complement.
CCTAATGCTCTATCGACATAGTGCCCAAAGTAATACAAAGACTCTTGAATAAATGTTTCTTCTCCCATTTATAGTCATGTTATTAAACTCAAGTCAAGTGAAAAAACAAGTGGTCTCAGATGGCAGTTCACAGTCGAAATAAACAAACCTCTGAAGGTTCTTCTTTTTAACTAAATGTTTTCATCACTCCCTTGATCTCTACTTTGAAAACAGCAGCACATCCTTCCATTCAAAAATCAAATCCAAAGACAATCTCAGAGTAGACATTAATGTGCCCAGAAACTTTCTCCCAATGATTTTTGTTGTTGTTGTTATAACTACACAAAGGTGACTTGTAATCATGGTAAACATCATCCTCTTACTGGAATATTTTAGCGATGGTCAACAGGGCTCTTGATACAAGTATAACGCCCGTTCTGTTGCATCATTTTTGATCATGTTGTGTAAGTGGTCTTCCTCATTTCAGAGTGCACTTGTGCCAGAACTGAACTCTTGCCTCACTGATGAAGGGGTAGACCACCTGGAAATACAAGGACAACAGGACTGCTGGGCAATTGGGACCCCTTTTCTCCTTTGGGGCAGGTCTGCTCCGTGACCTCCCATAAAGCCTTCGTGCCCACCTTCACCAGTCCCTGCTCATTCAATCCCACAGAGCTGGACTTTGCATTCAGAGGAGTTATGAAGGATTTATTCCTGAAGAGCATCCAACCTCCCTAGGTCAGCTCCAACCCTTGAGCAGCCTGGGGCATCTTTCTTTCCTTCAAGTACAAAAATTGAACATCTACCCTCTTTTACATTTTGACTTGGTACTTCCAAATTAATCCTTATTGAATTGCAAATCCTTATTGAATCAACAATGTGGGAAAGATGTGGAATGAAGAACGACTGATTTCACACAGGCCCAGCTTATACTTTGGGGAACTTCAAAGTATTTTAACACACTGTGTGGATTTATGCAATTGGGCTCCTGCCAGTCTGCCCATGGCGAGGGATAATGTAGCTCCCCTTTGCCGCAGAGCTGGTGGCCATTGGAGCTCTCTCATCCATGGAGGTGGCTGGCAGCAACTGACCCCGATCAATCAGTCGATGCTCCTGTGCGGTGCCATCAGTCACTTGGCCAGCTGGCATCTAAATTGCCTATGCCAGGGATGCGATCACATTAAAACCAAACACAGGGCTCTAACTGTCCAGCTAATATGATAGTATTTGTTTGAAACTAAGTATAAAAAGCTCCATAAAGCCTAAAATTCAGTAAATGAAAGGAAAAAAATCCTAAGTTCACTGCTTGTTTGTGGGATTTTTTACTTCTGCTATAAGTAGAATGGGAGATATAGTGATGATGGCTAGAGAGGGAAAGAATCAGAATCTGAAAGATCGTCTATCCCAACTCCTACATTTTGGAGAAGAGGAAACTAAGATCTGCAATAGAAAGGGTATATGACTTGTTCAAGGGCACTCTAATAAATGGCGAATATATGCAACAGAAGATATAAATAAGAAAATTCATTAATTTGTTGTGGTTCAATTGTGTCCAACTCTTCATGGCCCCATTTTGGGTTTTCTTGGATGAAGTAACACTGGCGTAGTTTTCCATTTTGCAGATGAGGAAAACTCTGGCAAACAGGGTTAAATGACTTGCCCAGGGTCACACAGCTAGTAAAGTATCTAAAATCTTGATTTGCACTCAGCTCTTTCAAAATTCCAACAATCTAGCATACAGTAGGGTTCTGCTCTACTAATTTCCATGATCAACCCTCATGATTTCTTTTAATTCAACTACTTACATTCAGGTCACCAATATCATCAGGAAATGCCAAAGCTCTTGAATTATCAAAATAAATTTATATTTTACAGATTTTACATTTCATAGCAAGGACATACATGCACTCGGTCAATACTTTCAGATCCTGAAGCATGAAATGAAGACCTGCCAAGTGATTACCCTTCACAGCAGACTAAAGAAAATCTTGATTCGTGCGGTTTGTTAATTTCTGCTAGAAAGATTAACCTTTTGTTCAGTCTCTTATCTTTGGCATGGATTTCATGTTACAAACTGTTTCTTTTACTGGTTCCTCAGTTAAAGAGTACAAAGCAAGGTCAGGAGAAGTCAGGGCTGCAGGGCTGACCTACTTTTTTCCAGCCCTGGTGAACGCTTGCAAATGTTTTGATAATACAACTGCAATTATATTGTCGCAGGAAATATCAGCGTGGAAAGCTAGCAATCTTGAGGTTGTTTATTCTTGACCATCGACATTGCTGCCTAGCTACCCAGCCCAACTGTGGTACTCATGGAAGTCCTAAGAAAGCAGAGGAGGTGATGTCTTATTGACCAAAGTGACTCAGAAATAAGGGAGCCTGGAAAATGGAACCTTTGGGGAGTAAAATACCAGAAATCCAGGAATAGATCTTAAAGATGAAAAATCTGGTGGTGACACCAGTTGTGTTAGAATGGCTGCCCTCTGATGCTTCTCAGAAAGCAACCGGATATTGAAATGTCCTTTACTTCTCAGCGTAAATTAGTAAATCATTCCTAAGCCAGTTACATCCAGTCCCTGGAGACACTTCCTATCCTAAGGAGTAGCAAAAACAATAATGAGTAATCTATTATCCAGGAATTGGTTTCCCATCATGCATGCCAAGATCCTGTGGGCCAGCAAGACAGGCTGGCCACGTAGATGTTAGTTTTCTAACCAGGCTTTGGCAGGAGTAAGAAAGAGGCTATTGGAGTGATAGACAAGTACCCAAGAATCCCAAGTGCCAGCCATTCTTCTAGTTGGTGACCTGCTTCTCTGGCACTACCCAAGCCCTAGATCTGATTCTGCTCCCCCAGATTTCTCCCTAATTCCTTTTTGCTGCATTGGCTTCTCCCACGTCTTGCTCTCTGTCCTTCCACTCTGTCCTTCCAGCTCCGCTCTGGTGACTCACTCTGACTCCTGACTGCTCCATTCCATAATTCCAATGGCCTTTCCTCCCCCAGCTCCAAATGAGACTTTTCAGAAAGAAATGAGGGAAGCAATCAAATTCTACAGAAATTGAGAAGGAAATTGAGTGCACCTCCTGTTAGGTCACTAAGTCCAAATATTAAAGTAGGGCGGAATCTACAAAATTGAGGGGAGTCATTTTAGGTCTCATAAAAAGAAGGGCTGTATTGCTTTGAACATGGGTTTGTGCTGAATATAGAGCAGACCCCCAAATTAAGTTGTCTTTAAAAAAGAAAAAATGCCTGGGGAATACTCGAAATAATGGCCCAAAATTATAGTATTAAAACATATTTACTAGGAGGCTTTTTTACATTTCTTTCCATTTAAATGAAACCTTTTATTCATTTCTATTATAACTACTCTCATCGTTATCACTGAACTCTTACTCCTTTTGCATGAATATGGGCCACACTCAGCTTGTGCACAAGCAGATTTCGGGGAGAGGAGAGTCAAGTCAATGAGCATTAAGTACTTACAAAGAAAGACAAAACTATGGCCCCTGCCTTCAAAGGCTTTGTGTTCCACTGGGGGGCTGGAGGGATGGAGAGAGATAATGAGCAGACAATTACATGACTACAAGACATCTTCAGGGCAAAATGGAGGTTCATCTCAAAGGAAAGAAACTCTGGGAAAAGGAACCTGGAAAGACCTCCTGCAGAAGGTGAGATTTGATCTGATCTGAAGGGAAACTGGGAGGCAAGGGGGAGAGGAGAGAGAATTCCAGGCATGGGGAATAGTTAGTAAAAATATTTCAGTCCAGAGATGGAGAATCCAACATGAAGAGTGGAAAATAGACCAATGTAGATACATCAGGAGGTGGCGAGGTGGCGAGGTGGATAGAGTGCTGGGCTTAAAGTCAGGAAGACTCCTCTTCCTGAGTTCAAATCCGGTCTCAGATTCTTACTAGCTGTGTGACGCTGGGCAAGTCACTTAACCCTGTTTGCCTCAGTTTTTCCATCTATACAATGAACTGGAAAAGGAAATGGCAAACCACTCTATTATCTCTGCTGAGAAAAATCCAAATAGTGTCACAAAAAGTCAGACATTCCTGAAGTGACTGAACAATAACAAAGCTATATTATAAAGTACGTGGAAGTTGCATAAAGTGAAGAAGGCTGGAAAGGGAGGGACAGACCAGGTTGTGAAGGATATTAAATGTCAAAAAGAGGATTTGATGTTGAACCCTGGAGGCAATAGGGGGCACTGGAGTTTTTTGGGTTGGAGATTGGGATGGAGAGGGTATTATGGTCAGGCCTGCACTTGAGAAGATGATGGGATTTGCCCAAAGTTAAATGGCCAGCTGGGGGCAAATCTAGGATTCAAGCCCACAATATCATCATCATATTAGAAAACTGGAAGGTTTGCTCAGGATTACACTGGCAGAAATTAGCTAGGGTGACTGGAAGAACGGTGATGCCCTTGGCATTAAAGAAAGTTGAAAGGAGGGAGAATTTTGGGGGAAAGATGACAAGTTCTATTTTAGACATAATGAGTTTAAAATGCCAAGAAGTTTCCAGTTCAAGGTGTCCGAGAGGCAGTTGGTGATGTAGGACTAGAACTCAGGAGAGATGTATTCCAACGGCAGCCCTGTAAGCATTTGTGTTTGAGATTAGCACCAATGCTCTGGAGAAGGGCCACTCTTTCTCCCAACATAATTGCCCCTGAGATTTTAGCCACCACAACTCCTCACTCCTCATTGTGAATTACATTTTCCTCACCTTTCAGAATAACTAGTACTTCTGCTAGTATTAGAATAACTAATCCCTAGCTATGTTTCCAGGCTTAGGTAGGTGGTACATGAATTATCTCCATCTTACAATAGTTGGCTAGACAAATTGCTTACCATCTCTGGGAGGGAAGAGAGACACAATTTGGATCTTATAATTTTGGAAAATGTATGTTGATAATGATTACATTTAGTTGGAAAAATAAAATATCTTTTAAAAATAAAATAAAATAATAGTAGATGAATAGAGAGCTACACTTGGCATCAGAAAGACTCTGGTTCTTGTCTCTCCCCTGACAATGGTGGGTGGAATCCTGAGCAAATCAACTCCTAGCGGCAAAGCAACTCTAACAATATGAACCGCAGAATCAGGGTCACATCTTCTGAGGTCAAATCTGGCGGAGCCAGGGCAAAGGACTCCAAGAGGTAGCCATGAGAAGGGAGAACATCCTGGTCACGGGAGATCATCTGGCAAAGTGTGGCCATAGAAATAGAATGTAGTGTTGGAGGAGCATCAGAATACGTCTGTTTGGTTAGAATGTGGAAGGTTTAAGGAGGAGTGATACATAATCTCCCTAGAAGCAGATCAGAATCAGTTAGATATGGGCAGAGCCCAGCAGAGGAGCTCAGTCAAAAATCCTGAGGATAACAGATTTAGAGCTAGAAAGTCCCTCAGAACCCATCTAATGCAGCCTCCTCGTTTTATAGATGGGACCCAGAGAAGTTAAGTGACTCGCTTAAGGTCATAGGCATTAATTTCAAGAGATGAAAGACTTGAACTAGGCTCCTGCTTCCAGAACCAAAGTTCCTTCCGTTGGGCTGCAGTGCTATAGTTTGTCCTAGAAGCCATTGGGAGCCACTGAAATTTCTTGACCAAAGGGGTGGCACAATCAGATGAGTGCTGTGAGAAAACCAATTTGGCAGCTGTGTGGAGAACCTCTCGGAGAAGAGGGAGAGAGGGGGTGGTAGTTAGGAGGCTCCTGCAGTTATGCAGCCACGTGATGGGGTGCAGATCTAGGATGGTGGTTGTGTAACTAGAAGCACAAGGGATGCTCTAGAGGCTGAACTGGCAACTGATTCAACATGGAGGTAAGTGAGAGGGATGTGTTGAAGCTGATGTCTACACTGTGATGTTTTGCTGATGTAAAGGAGTTTGTTTTTCACAGACCTAACCAGAGAAAGGAGTTTGAAAGGTAAAATGTAAAAATATGGCAAAGTGAATCCCTTATGAGTTGTGTTTCTTTTTCATCCTTCATTTTCCATCTTAGAATCAATGCTGTGTGTTGGTTCCAAGGCAGAAAAGCAGTTAAGGGTTGAGCAATGGAGGTTAAGTGACTTGTCCAGGGTCATGTAGCTAGGAAGTATTTGAAACTAGGTTTGAACCCAGTACCTCTTATTACCAAGCCTGGCTCTCTATCCACTGAGCCATCTAGCTGCCCACATTCCTATGGGGTATTAAACAAACAGAGTTAAGCGACGTGGCCAAGCATTACCCAAATAGGAAGTATCTGAGGTCAGATTTGAACTCGGGTCCTCCTGACTCCAGACGTGGCTCCCTATCCAGTATAACACCTAGCTGCCCTTCTTAGTGACCTTGAAAAGTCAATTCACTTAAGTCAAGGAGCCAGCCTCAAAGAGGAACTCAGCTCCTGATGGGATTGTTAGAAGATGCATGAAGTTGGGGAAAGAGAAGCTGTAAGAAACCTTGTGGAACTGGGAGAACAGAATCAAAAGCAGCGGCAACTACATCCACCTTCACCCCCAACCCCACCCCCACCAAAACCAAAAAGCCAGAACTGGGGGCAAGGCTGCTTGCTTGGTCAGAATGTGGGGACTCCCTCAAGTAGAGACACCGCAAACAGCAATCTAGTATCTCCCTTCTCTCCACAAGCTCCTTCATGACACCCTTTACACCTTTTCTCTTTGGAAAAGGCAAAGTCTGTTTACTTTTCTTTGTTTTAAATATTTATCTTATCTTTATAAAATAATAGCAACACCAACATTTACAGTGTATCATTCTTATTTTTCAATCAAGTCCTACTTTTTATGATCCTATTTAGAGTTTTCTTGGCAAAGACACTCAAGTCATTTGCCACTTCTTTCTCCAGTTTATTTTACAGATGTGGAAATTGAGGCAAACAGAGTTAAGTGACTTGCCCAGAGTCATACAGCAGTTAAGTGTCAGAGACAGGATTTGAACTCAGACCTTCCTGACTCCAAACCCAGTAGGCTAACCACTGCTCTATTTGCACTGGACCTATTGGGAATGTTGATGGGAGGAGACAAGTAAGAGGGAAATCTCTCCACTAAAGACAAAGAGATAGATCTTACATGGATGTTTTGCCAGAAGCCTGTCTCTGACCAAGGGTTTGGAACTAGCAAAAAGATCAAGAGATTTCCAGGGCCTTTTATGTGACTTCCCAGAGTAGAGGAATACCAGGAATTCCATGGGAGCAATGACTCTGTAGAAAGGCAAAGGGCAAATAGGGGTGGTTAGACAACCCCAGAAACCCCACCATCCCCTTAACTCTGCTACATAGAAAAGGGAATAGAGATTCAGAGGAAAGAAGTGATTTTGCTTCCTTTTCCCCCAGCTTATTGTTAATAGCAAAGAAGAGATTTGAATCCAGGAGCCTAACTCCAAGTCCCTTGTTCCTTCTACTCTACCAAGAAAGATTTCCTTTCCAGAACACTCTCTTCTTATAAGAGGGAACTTAGACAAGAGATGCAGCTTACACCGTAACTTCTCCATTTTCTATTTTGGATCCAATTTGACGTGCCCGTGTATTTCTACCAAAACAAAAAGAAGCTCATTAAGGGATGGATGGTTTCCTTTTTTTGTCTTTGAATCTTCAGCATCTGTGACACAGTAGGTGTTTAGTAAATATTTGTTCCTAAGGAATATAAATAGATTTAGATCTCAAGGGATCTAGATGCTATCAAGTCCAATACCCATATTTTACTGAAAAAGAAACTGAGGCCCACAATTGGCTAAGGAACTTGCCTAGGTCAATAAGAATCTGAGGGGAAATCTGAGCCCATCTCCCTGGCTCCAAGTCCAGTGCCATCCACTATCCCACTGATGCTACAGGCAGTATAATAGTCTGCTTTTGCTGGAGGACGTGGTAAAGGGCTTAATAACATTTTTTTGAACCATCACTGTCTTAGTAACCACTCTGAGACAGAAGGGCAAGGGCTAGGCAAATGGGGCTAAGTGATTTGCCCAGGGCCACACAGCTAGGAAGCGTCTGAAGCCAGGTTTGAACCCAGGTCCTCTCATCTCCAAACTTGGTGCTCTATGCACCGTGCCACCCAGCTGCCCAAGGACTTGATAAATTACCAGCAGCTTCCAGAACATGAGCTCTGCCTGCTGACCAGGTGGCAGAGCTGAGAGACCTCTTCCCCTCCCCAAATCAAGGTTATTCACATTACTAACCAGCATTTTGCCATTGTGTTTCTTAACGTCCTCATTAAATATTAATTTCCATTAATATTAATTACAGCAATTAAAGAGAAACAGCTGTGAAGACAGGCTCCGTTCCTCTTCAGCCTCTGCTTTTCATCGCCAGATAAAACACAGGCACCCAAGGGAGGAGCCTGTAACACATCACTTAGTGAGCAATAAAGGAAAAATACAGGAGGCATTTGAAAATGCTCAGCCCAGGCTCAGAGCTCTCCTGGGGCCATTGATCCATTTCCCCAAGTAGAAAGTTAACAGTTCCCATCTCTGGGTCAGCTCTCTTTTCCCAGGTGCTACTTTACAGTTTGGTGCTGAGGCTGTAGTCAGCCTGGGCCTTCTCAGCCTGGGAAATCCCTACCTGTGGCCTCATCTTGTGCATGCTAAAGCTGGTTCCCTGCCCAGTTATCTCCAGACCAATATCATAAACATTTATTAAGACAAGGCGTACCATTGTTTCATCTCGGAGGCCAAGTGTGCACTTCCAGGGAGAAATCATTGAGACTAATGAGAAGATAATTAGATCCCATCCACTCCCACCCATCTAAATTACTTCTTAGAGAGGATGGCTTCTTAGCAACCAGAAGTCCAGCCCCAACTCAAAGGAAATCTTCTAAAGGCAGAAGATGACCCTATTGTAATGGAAAAAACACTAAATCTGGAGTCAAGAGACAGAGGTTTTAGTCATTAAGTTTAGAGGCAAAAGGAACAGAACAAAGCCTTTCATCTGATCCAGTGCCTGTATTTAATGGGGGTAGATAAGGAAGGTAAGTACCAGAAAAATCAAATTATTTTCCCCAAGGTCATACAAGTTAGTGGCAGAAACAGGATTTGAACTCAGGTCCTCAAACTCAAAAATCTAATGTGTTTTTTTTCCTCTGCACCAAACAGCCACCTCTAGCTATCTTTCAGAGCCACAGTTTCTTTTTCTGTAAAATGAGGAGGTTTGAACCACATAATCTACTAGGTCCCGTCTAACTCTAAAATTTTATGTTGTTACTGGGGGAAGGTGGAATATGGAATAATAATAATAATGAATTACCAACATTTTGAGAAGTTTACTATACAACTTGATGATATTTTAAGTTACAGCCCATTGTTCGGAAAGGTATTTCTTTATGGATTGTGACCATATCCATAGGTTTTGTACTGAATGGATTACCTACTGCTGATTTATTGACTGAAAAATCAGTTGCCCATCCTTGTAGTTTCATAACAATCAACTTTTAAGACTCAGTTTAGCATCACCCCATGTTTTTCCTCTTGATTCTCTCTTGATCTCCAGGACTAATCCTCAGGAAAGCTCTATATCGATGTGCTTAGAGAATAGTCTCTAGACATGGTTGATGAACTACAGCTCATGTTGGGATTTTCTGATGCAACCCTCTTTGGAGAAAGGATCATTTACAACATCTGCAAACTTCCTACCAAACTTCCCACAACATTGCTCGTAGCTCTGCTTCCAGAGTTTGCCACAATGCATCAATCATCTTGGAACTTCCCTCAGCATTTATGGTCTTTTCACCCTGGAACATCTCCTTGCCTTCTGCACCTCCCTTGGTCAGCATCTCCCAGAAACTCCATTCTGAAGAAGGATGCAAGTCCTCTTTTGTCTACTTTTATTCTTCATTCCTCTCTTGTCTGCTTCTCATGCTCCATATTTTTCCACCATGCTCCCACACAAATAGCTTCCCCTGCTACCTACCCTATATCAATCTTTCAGCTATTCTTTTATGTCATCTTTTCCCATTAGAACATGAGCTCTTTGAGGGCAGGCACTACCTTCCTCTTTGTACTTGTAACCCCAAGGTTTAGCACAGTGCGTAGCCCACTGACAACTTAGAGAGCAAATCCACTAAGTTGCTAGGACTGTGAAGGTCAGATGAGGAGTTTGCCTCTTCTACAGTTGATTCCAGAGGTAGAGCATCTAAGCCACTGGGAAGTGAGTCTTGGAAAAACTGTGTAGAATTCTATGGGAATTGATATTGGGAAAACCATCAACATAATTGACTATATCAATAACAAAACCAACAGAAACTCTGTTGCTATTGCAAGAAATGCAAAAAAAAAAAGTATTTGCCAAACTATAATACCCATTCCTTAAAATTTTATGGGAATGAGTTAATCACTGGTTTGTCAAAGGGTTGCGTTGATAATGACTCCAAGTTCTGCTCCCTTTCAGGGCAGCTGATGGGCTATTTAAGGGTTTAATATCTCTGTATCTATTCCTGGCCTCCTGTGAGTCCTTGGTATCTTGGACATTTTCTATGGGATGAAATAAATGTTGTTCCACACTCAGTGTGCATTTAGTTTATTGAGGGCCTATGAGGGACCTAGGGATCCTAATACCCGCATTTGAGAAAACTAGCACATGAGCTATAATTAAACTTTATCTTGGAGATTTTCCTGGATTAACTGAAGCCAAAGCTCTTAGAGTCAGGACCCCAGGACCCAAACAGAATGTAAATTCAGAGTCCTTAGGGGACTCCGTAACATGGCTTATATTACCATTCATCTGTCCTCAGCAAATGAAGACGCTTTGGAATGCCACTATTCTCTTTCCAGTAGATTTTCATAATGTCCTGTTCAGCTAAGCAGGGGCAGATGTTTCGTTCATTTCCAAATGAGAAAATCGAGGTCGAGAGAAAAGAGGTCACATTTTCAAGGTTCCAGAGCTCATCAGGAATCCCCAGGTAGAAGCCACTCACTCACCTCAGCTGTTTCCAAGTCCAAAAATGCAGAGTGTTTGGCAATCTGGTTACAGATTCCAGGCTTTACACTGCATGCATTTGTTAGGAGGTGGCTAAAAAGCTGGAGCACATGCCCCGCTTCCAAATGGGTGGGTGACCTGACAGGGACACATGCTTCCCAGTGGGACTTTGTTGCTATGGGGATGTAAGATTTTCAGCATTAGCAGTGAGTGGCAAATTTTCCATCATGCAGATGCAAACAAATTTCAGCCCCAGGATTTTTTCCTTCTGGTAGCATCTAGAGTTGGCAGTTTCCCAGCAGAGTAGCTCTGTGGGGAGGGTCCTCAGGAAGTTCCAGGATTCTGTATGGAGTAGCGAGGGAGGGGCACAGAGAGGAAGAGCTAGACCTTGTTTCTGTTTGCCAGCATTTCCACCCAAATCAGACCACCTCTGCATTCTCTGAATTTGAATCCAACCCTAGAGCGTAAGGGGGCATGGGGAGGAGATGATTGCTCTTCTAAGGGCCTGGCTTTTTAAAAAATGTGTCTTCCTCACTAGCATATCTCAAACCAGGATGATTTGATCCTATTTCCTATCTTGCTTGCCACCTAATGAATCATTTTATAGCTCTGACCCATCTCCTTTCCCTCTACATATGGGAACAAATGGCTTTTGAGCCTCTATGGACCTTTGATGGATGATTTTCCTGGGGCAGATGGTAATCTGTTTCCAGAGGAGGTAGGAAATGAGCTCAACTTTGCTGATTTGCTAATTCTCCCACATACATTTCTGGTTTGTTTTTTTTTTCCTCAAGTACATTTTTCCAAGTTTCCAAATTCATTTTTCTTCTGACTTTTCATGCTAGGAGTGTGTACTCTGCATCCTTGCTTCTGTTATTCTAACCTGGGTCAATTATTCAGCTTTATCATTGGAAAGACTGGTCGCTTAGCAAGAGATAACCAATAGGAAGTTCATGGGGTTCCACTTATATCCACGCAGTGTCAAGAGAAAGTGAAGGAAAGGCCCTTAGGATGACCTTTCTGATAGTAAATTTATGTAAGGACTTAGACAAGAGTCTCATAGGAGGCATAAGCATTGATGGGATGCTCTCTGTAGTGCCAGAGTGAATTGATCCATGTCAATGAAATCACCATCCATTGATTATTAGAGAGTTTCACTGGACAGGTCAGAATTGCACTTCAGAGCTTTCCAAACCTTCTATAAACTGGTGTCAGACTATCTAGTCAAACTGATCTCTTCTCATTCCCCAAGATCCACCCTCTACTTTTTCATCAGGCTCTCGTTGTCACTACTAAGATGCCATCTTCATTACCACTTCTGGATCTTTCCTTATGTGGAAGTAGAAGCCAAGACTTCCCAAAAGGCAGCAATATGACTAATGGTTAGAGATTATGGGGAAGATTTGGGCTCACTGTCATGAAGGTCTTTTAAATAATGAGAGCTATCCAGCTGTGGAAGGATCTGTCTCTTTTGGTGCTAAGTTCTCTCTTCTCCAGAGACATAAAAACAGACTGGAGGACTACTTGTCATGGATGCTGCATGTGTGATTCACTTCTCAGGCAGAGATCTATGTCTAAGGATGTCAGATGATGTCTATGGAAGTCCCTCCCAGGTCTGGAGTCTTTGATTCTGAGTATGAGAAATCAAAAGCCACAGCACCAAAAAGTAGTTTGAACGGAATGGTGCACATCTGGATCCAATCATCCAGCTGTGTCTCTTATATCACTAGAAGTTATTTTTTTTAATTTTTTTCCTTTTAAACATTATTTTATTTGGTCATTTTCAAACATTATTCATTGGAAACAAAGATCATTTTCTTTTCCTCCCCCCTTCCCACCACCCCTCCCATAGCCGACGCGCTATTCCACTGGGTATCACATGTGTCCTTGATTTGAACCCATTTCCATGTTGTTGGTATTTGCATTAAGGTGTTCATTTAGAGTCTCTCCTCAATCATATCCCCTCCACCCCTGTAGTCAAGCAGTTGCTTTTCCTCAATGTTTTTACTCCCACAGTTTGTCCTCTGCTTGGGGATAGTGTTTTTTTCTCCTAGGTCCCTGCAGATTGTTCAGGGACATTGCATTGACACTAATGGAGAATTCCATTATGTTCGATTGTACCACAGTGTATCAGTCTCTGTGTATAATGTTTTCCTGGTTCTGCTCCTTTCGCTCTGCATCACTTCCTGGAGGTTGTTCCAGTCTCCATGGAATTCCTCCACTTTATTATTCCTTTGAGCACAATAGTATTCCATCACCAACATATACCACAATTTGTTCAGCCATTCTCCAATTAAAGGGCATGCCCTCATTTTCCAATTTTTGGCCACCACAAAGAGCGCAGCTATGAATATTCTTGTACAAGTCTTTTTCCTTATTATCTCTTTGGGGTACAAACCCAGCAGTGCTATGGCTGGATCAAAGGGCACTCAGTCTTTTAGCACCCTTTGGGTATAGTTCCAAATTGCCCTCCAGAATGGTTGGATCAATTCACAACTCCACCAGCAATGAATTAGTGTCCCTACTTTGCCACATCCCCTCCAGCATTCATTACTTTCCTTTGCTATCATGTTAGCCAATCTGCTAGGTGTGAGGTGATACCTCAGAGTTGTTTTGATTTGCATCTCCCTTTTATAAGAGATTTAGAACACTTCTTCATGTGCTTATTAATAGTTTTGATTTCTTTATCTGAGAACTGCCTATCCATGTCCCTTGCCCATTTATCAATTGGAGAATGGCTTGATTTTTTGTACAATTGATTTAGCTCTTTATAAATTTGAGTAACTAAACCTTTGTCAGAGGTTTTTATGAAGATTGTTTCCCAATTTGTTGCTTCCCTTCTGATTTTAATTACATTGGTTTAGTTTGTACAAAAACTTTTTAATCTGATGTAGTCAAAATTAGAAGTTATTTTTCTTATCAATTCCCTAATTATTTTAGCTTAATACTTTCCCTAATTTTACTGTATGAGCTTTTTCTCCCCATTGGGTATAATTTCCATTAGGATAAGGTCTAGGTCTCATACTTGTTTGGTATCCTCCTATCTGCAGCACAAGAAGGTACTCAATATGCTCTACTAAAGACCTTTAGTAAGATAATGAAAGGAGTCCATGAAAGGAGAAAGGATGACAAGATGGTTCCTAGAGGTTGTGAGCAGAAGGGAACTCTTCTAAATTTTGTTTAGATAACAATAACCCAATTTTCTCTCTTTTTTAAAAAAAGCTTTATCTCCCTTCTTAGAATCACTACTTTATATTGGTTCCAAGACAAAAGAATGGCAAAGGCTAGGCAATTTGGGGCTAAGTAAATGCCCAGGGTCATAGAGCTAGGAAGTGTCTGAGATCACATTTGAACCCAGGACCTCAAATCTCTGGGTTGGACTCTCAATCCACTTAGCCATCTAGCTGTCTCCAGTTGCTCAAGTTTCTATAATTCATTAACATTTTCAAAATTCTGTTTTCAAAACAACCCTATGAGGTAAATAGTACAAAGATTATTATTCCCATTTTCCAAATGATGGAACTGAGGACCACAATCCCAGAACTTAGAAATATCAGTCAGGCTCCCTGACTCACAGACTTTTCCTCTTTTCATGTCAAAATCAAAACTTAACTTCCTTTACTTGCTTGCCACTTTATATTGTGCCCCTGTTTTAACGTATCTTTATGATGGGTATTATTAATCCTGCTTGACAAATAGTGAAACCAATGCAAAGGGGGCACATTATATAATTGGTTCCACAAAGACTAAACTGCAGCCTTGATTCTTTCCTGAGCAGAAATGGACTGTGCTGCTTCCCAAGTGCCCAGTTGACCTCAACCAATAAAATGGCATTGAGTAAGTATCTTTCTGAACATGGCAGTGAGCTGAAAGGGCTAACTAGAGTCCAACAGTGGCAGGAGATAGATTTCAGTCTAAGAGAGTCGTTTATGCAACAAAAAGTACCTGCCTTCATTCTGGTGGAGAAGAAGAACAAATACACGATAAATAAATACAACATAGGTACAAATAACAACTAGTATTTATGGAGCATTTTTAAATTGGTGAAGCACTTTCCAAAAATTACTTCTTTTGCCAATGTAGAAAAATGTTCTATATGATTGCACATGTAAAATCTATTATCAGACTGCTTATCATCTCAGGAAAGGGACAGAAGTGAGAGGGATGGAGGGAAGATGAGAAGGATGGAGAGAATTTGGAACTTAAAAGTTTTTTAAATGAATGTTGAAATTTTTATCTCTACATGTAATTGAGGAAAAATAAAATGTTATTATAAAATGTTTTTCAAAAAATGATTATTATCCCATTTGAACTTCACTAAAAATCCTGGGATGTAGGTGCTTGCTATGACCCAGGTTCACACAGTAGTAAGTGTCCAAGGCTGGATCTGAATTTGAGTTTTCCTGGTTCCAGGTCTAACCCTCAATCCACTGTACCTCCTTGTTGTTCAATAGTTTTTCAGTTGTGTCCGACTCTTCCTGACCCCATGTGGTGTTTCTTGACATAGTTACTAGAGTGGTTTTCTATTTCCTTCTCCAGTTCATTTTACAGAGGAGGAAACTCAAAACTTCAAAGTATATACAAATTAAGTTTTTGGTTGAGGAGTAAGGAGGAGTAGAAGGCACTGCCACCTGCAGAATCACAACAGCCTTCTTAATGGAGAAGGCAGCATTTAAATTAAAGGGGGGGGGGTGCAGTTAGGTGTCTCAGTAGATAGAGCAACAGCCTGGAGATGGGAGATCCTGGGTTCAAATGTGAACTCAAACACTTCTTAGCTGGGTGACTGAGTAAGGCACTTAATCCAGTTGCCTGCCCTTTCCTGCTCTTCTGCCTTACAACTGAAACTTAATATTAAATCTAAAATAGAAGGTAAGAGTTGTTGTTGTTGTTGTTGTTTTTAAATAATAAATGAAGTGAACCTGGAAGGAAGATAGAGATCCTAAGAGGTAAAAATAAAGAAAAAATTTCTTACTATCAGAGATCCTTCTAGAAAATCTCCACAATATAAGGGAATATTAGTTGATGAATAGTTATGCGATGGATGCTTGTTCCCATTTGTCTCCTAATCATTCCCATATAATGACTTGCTTTCTTTTGCATGAGTATTTCTTAGACCACATGACTAAACCTGCATCTGCTAACTCCATTAACCAGTTTGCAGGCACAGGCTATTGCGCACACACAGGCTATGAACCTTGTGCTGGAATCCAAGCCCTGCAGCCTCTCCTTTGCCCTAACTTTCTATGACTTCAAGCATAAACAATCACCAAATCTAGGAGAAAGAAGGGTAAACCCTAGAACTTCCTAGAGATCAAATATAAAATATACATCAAAGTGCCAGAGAGGCTGGCACTAAAGAAAAAGTGCCAGACTGAAGAGTGTGTGAAACTGATCACTTAGATGGGGGAGGGGCCCCAAGAGTTTGGAATCTGATGTAGGAAAAGATTCTGGCTGGTAGAGGAGTTGGTCTCTCAGTCTTGAGAAGCCAAAGAGAGAAGGTGAAAAAAGACTTTCTCCTGAGGGTTATCCACTTTTTCCAGTCTATGACTAGAAATACTTCTCCCCAACATTTCCTAATTGAAAAGACTATTGAAGAGGAAACCTGAGAAAGACATTTTAAATCTCTGTCCGACTTTACCTCAGCTCCTGTTGCCCTGAGTCTGAACTGCGGCCAAGGGGCCAAACCCAGGGTGAGTCAACCTGACTTTCTCTCAGGGGGCTCAGGCTGCCAAGGCCTGAGTTTGCCCAAACTTGAGGAGGGAGGGGAAAGGGTTTTAGATAGAGACAGGGACCTCTTTTCCCCCACTTTCCTCTCCCATTTTTCCCTGCTAGTTATTCTTTATTAACCCCTGATTGAGTTGAAATTAAAATAGTTATCTGTTCCCCAAGCCACTGTGAATCAAGTGTGAATGAACAGATCAAGGGAAGACCCTTTGGTCTCGAAGAGTGGAGGGGGGACAAGAGGGACAAGAGCAAATCTGGGAGAGCAGCCTTAGCTAAGGAGGGAAGGCAGAAGGGGGAAAATCTCCAAACCCCGTCTCCTTTCTCTGAGCCAACCCTAAACTCTAAAGGCCAGTGGCATTAAGTGACTTGGTTACACACCAAGCCTATATCAGAGGTGGGCCATAGAGTTAAATTTTAATCTGGAAAGGGCATTGGAGATCTAATCTTTACCCCCAATAAACATGAGAAAATGAAAATCTCAAAAGTTTAGTTTATTTGTGCAAGGTCATACAGCCAATGAGTGGCAGAGCTAGGATTTGAACCCAGAGCATCACCAACAGATAAAAACTGGAGGGCTTATTCAGCATCATGGGCATGAAAATCAGCATAATGCTCTCTCTACTAAACATCCCTAGAAATCTCAAAGGCACAAAGCAGGGCAAAGGTAAATGGAAATAATATTACGGTGCTCTGAGGTTTCATTGATTGCAGCTCATTTGCTCCCTCTCATCCTGAATGACTCCTGTCTATATCCTGCTGTAGATATTACACAGATGGTTCTCTCAGTGAGCCCGGGACTTTCCTCTGGAACTCGACACCACAAAGAGGTCAACTGCATACATAGACTGTACTATGGAACTGGCCCATGTCCTTTTTTTTGCCCTCTAATGACATTCCTTATTCTGTTTCTGATCGAGTTCTGATGGAACTCCTTTGGTAACATGATTTCATCATATTCGTTATTTTGCAACAATCCCGTGAAATAAGTATTGTGGGTCTTACTTTCATCCCTATTTTACTGATGAGAAAATAAAAACTCAGAATAAAACCTAGAAAAAATCTTAGCTTATGCCTAAATTGGATTAAAGAAGGCTCACTTCATAAAGCATCCCTCTTCCTGTTGCACCTTGTTTCAGTGTGAGAATTCACACCTTGGAAATTGACAAGTGTTATGAATCAGGGATTGAGTTATTGTTTTGGTGCTCATCTAGACTTCAAAAAATGATGAAAAAATGTTAACAATGCAAATTAAATTTAAAAGCTTTGCCCATGAGACCACCATCGCCAACTTTGTTGGGTTAGTTGTTTGACTCTGAGTGATCTCTTGAGGAGTGGGATGATGGAAACCTGGTGGTGAGAAGGCCTGGCCTCAAACCTTGGCTCTCTTACTTCTTAGTTCTGAATCTTAGATTAAGTTAATTCCCCTCTCTGGTCCTCAGTCTCCCATTTATTAAATCAGAGAAGAGATACTTAATAGCTTCTAAGATCCCTCTCTACTCTAAGTCTGTAATCATGTGACTTCCTGCTCCAGTAAATTTGATCCAAATGATTTCCACAATTCTTATCATTTCTTCTTCCCTCATTTCTTAACCTTGGTTACTGCAATGACACAGAGGACTTTAGACAAAATGAATGATCTCAGTCTGAATCTTCCAATCCCTCACCTTTCATTTTACATGCTTTTCCTCTTTGTGAGTTCTCTTTTCTCCACGTGCCCAGAACCTTCATGGCTGTCCCTGGAAAATCCACCACTTCTTTGGAAAGTCTTGACTTTGCTTGCCTTCCTAATCAGAATTCACTAAGTGAAACCATGACCATCTTTGCCAAGAAAACTACAGATGGGGTCACAAAGAGCCAAATACACTGAACGTACAGCATATTTTTTTATATATTTGTCCCAGATAGATCTGTGTTTAGTACATAGAGGGAAATTTCCTTCCAGTGTGGAAACTCCCTTTACAAATAAAGATCATCAATTTGTCTGTAACATAGAATCTTTGTGAGATCCCATGGCCCCTGAAAAGTTAAATGACTTGCCCAAGATCACAAAACCATTATGTGTCTGAGGCAGTACTTAAACCTAAGTCTTCCACAATTCCAAGGCTCAACTTTGATCAACTATACACCGCAGCTTCTATTGTGGTCTTGAATATGAAAGGAGTCAGAGAAATATTCATTGAATTAAATTGAATCAGTTGTAAATATGTTATCATGCCTTAGTATCTTACATAGCATTTTAATAGGGCTTCATGGAATGACACATCACCCCAAAGTCATGCATCCAGTAATGGAAGCTTCATTTCCTGTGAAGATTTCCTGGAGTAAAAAAGGTGAGGGGCATCTGGGCGGCTCAGTGCATAGAAAGGCTCAAATGTGACCT
The DNA here is from genome assembly GCF_027887165.1 of Monodelphis domestica. Taxonomy (NCBI): domain Eukaryota; kingdom Metazoa; phylum Chordata; class Mammalia; order Didelphimorphia; family Didelphidae; genus Monodelphis; species Monodelphis domestica. Next base: position 186,401,649 of record NC_077230.1, on the reverse strand, counting down.
AAGATGTTTCCTAGTTGTGTGTCCCTGGGCAAATCACTTAAACCCAATTGCCAAACACTTACCGCTGGGAATACTTGGTATCAATTCTAAGACAGAAGGTAAGGGTTTAAAAAAAATAAAAGACTTCAAAGGGTAATAACTAGAAGCAAAAGGGGTTTGGAGCTTGTTGGCACCCTTAAAACCATACCACATATGCAACTACCTAGTCTGCCTGTGTATAGAATAGACACAGGAAGAATTGGGGAACAGGAAGGAAGAAATGATCCCTCTAAAGCCAATGTTCCAAGAAGCAATCTGTATGCCCCCTCTCTGCTCCCTGTGGCCCCTGTGCAGGCAAGCAGATGAATATTTCTTAACATATGCTTTCTTCCATTTGGGATGCCAGCTGGTGAGCTCACCAGATCCTTCACTAGCCCCCACGCTACCTCCTCCTCCTCACCTATAAATGGGAGCAAAGAGGAGGAAGGATTGCTGCCTTTTTCTACTCGGCTAAATTTATCTAATTTGCTCTGAGACCTGATTGCAGATGGGCTGTGGAATCCAGGAGGAAAAAAGATTTGTCACCATCGTTCCAAAAGTCTTCCAATGTTCTTCAGCCAATGATGTTTTATCTCCACATGGGGTGAGGGGGTGGGGAGTGATGGGGGAGGTCTAACTACCCTACTTCTGTGGCTCCTTTCAGCATCCCAAAGCAAAGTTTTGTCACTGCCACACCATGCACCAATCTATTGCAAACATTATCTGGTACCTGGAGTGTTTTTGACCCAAGTCTCCAAATTTAAAAAATAGCAATGAAAACTGACTCTGACTCCTTTTTCTTATATCACCCCCATCTTCCTCTTTCTGGGCTACAGTTATAAGTACATATACATACATACATATATATGTATATATATATATATATATATATATATATATATATATATAGAGAGAGAGAGAGAGAGAGAGAGAGAGAGAGAGAGAGAGATGCATATATATGCTTACATGGATAAGCGTACTTATAAGATGACACATTTCTATCTACATAAAAAAGGATTATTTGTGGTTTTATTTGGGGATTTTGGTTTTGTATAAGTGTGCTCTTATACTAATGACTAAAATGGAAGTGTGTTTTGCACATATAAGCCAGATCCAATTGCTTGCCAACTCTGAGTGGAGAAAGGGAAGAGAAAGTGGAAACAGTTTGGATATTATACTTTTGGAAAATATATGTTGAAAAGTATTGTTACATGTAACTGGTAAAGTAAAATATCTTTGAATTTAATTTTTAAAATAAATAAATAAATAAGAGAAAGGGTACCAATGTTCTCTTCTTACAAATGAGGAAACTAAGCTTAGATTATTCAGTCATGGTCACACAGCTATTAAGTATTGAGGTGGGACTATGAATCCAGGTCTTCCTGATTATTAAAGCAGTGCTCTCTCTAGCCATTATGACACAGCATTTGTTATCTGCAGACAGAACTGAAAGAATAAGGCTACAGAGTCATGTTGGCAAACCTATGGCACATGTGCCAGAAGGGGGCTGCTCCTCTACCCCTCTCCCCTGCATAACTGAGGACATTTCTCAGTTCACCCACCCCTGTTCCCAGAAACCCAGTGGGAGTGCTTCATCCCTCTCCTGCCTAGGGTAAGGTGGGATGTTCACATGCCCTGTGAGGATTGCAGTTTGGGCACTCAGGCTCTAAAAGGTTTGCCATCACTGCTATAGAAGAAAGAGCTGTCTAAAATAATCTCCACAAAAAAGTATAAAGTTCCTGTTTTTTACATGGGAAGAGCAACTCATATAAACCAAATAGACCCAGAGACCCATATGAGAGGTAACATAGTGTTAGGATATTGATAGGTTGATTCTCAAGGCAGCTAAAAGATCAAATGACTGTGGGGAGGAAAATATCTCTCCATCAGACATATGGGAGTATCATGTACTTAATTTGCTGATGTTGTTCAGTTGGTTCAGTCATCTTCCACTCATCATAATCCCATTTGGGGTTTCCTTGGCAAAGATTCTGAAGTGGTTTGTCATTAATTTCTCCAGCTCATTTTATAGATGAAAAAACTGAGCCATACAGAGTGATGTGGCTTTCCCAAGGTCACATAGCTAATAAGTATCTGAGGCTGGATATGAGCTCAGGAAGAAAAAGAGTCTTCCTGATTCCAAGCCTGGCAATCTATCCACTATGCCACCTAGCAGCCACATGTGCTTAGTATTAGCAGTCAATTGGGAGGAGTCAATTGAGAAAATATCATTAGTTACAAATCCATATGGCCACTTTCCTCTTTATAAACCCTCTTTTTGAGAATAATCTACATTCATATTGAGGACATATTTCATGAAGGAGCAAAAAGAAAGGAGATGACTACCCCAAGCAATGTTCTTCCTCAGAGCCTGTCTTTACAATCACTCAGTTGACCGAAAGATATAGAGATACAAAATCAAACAAAACTAATTTTGAAGATGAATAATGAAATTCTATCCATGATTATAGGGAAATGGCATGGGATGATTTCCTCTACCAGCACACATAAACACAGGCTCTGCATTATATCATCTTAGAGAGCTGTCTTGGGCACTGAGAGGTTGTGACTTGCCTAGGGCCATACAATCAGTATTGTGAGAGATAAAACTTGAACTCAGATTGACTCCAGGTCATCTTTCCACTATGTCTTGCTACTTATTGTTTATTGATTATGAAAAATAATTTGAGTCCATAGAACAAAATGTTGTCTTGAAGAGTCTCCTTTAAAAAATTATCACCCTCATAAATATAAAAATAATGCCACATTTCTTTTTTTTTTGGCATTTGCGTTGGGTTTTTATTTTTTCATATTTCATGTTTTTAATGTTTTTCTTTTTTTTTTCATTTTAAGAACAAAGTTCCACATAAATTTTCCAAAGGTTCATAACAAAATTTCTTTTAAAAAAGAGGTAGCAAGAGAGAGATTTTTGTTGAATCATCCTCTGATTATCAGTATTAACAATACATAAGGTAGCACAGTGGATAGAGTGCCAGACTTAGAGTTGAGAGGACTTTGGTTCAAGTCTGGCCTCAGATACTTCTTAGCTTTGTGACCCTGGGCAAGTCACTTAACCCTGATTGCCTAGCCCTTGTCACTCTCCTGTTTCTACTAAGAAGGTAGAATGCTATCCACCTCCAGAGAAAGAACTCTTGGGGGTCAAAATGTAGATCAAAGCATGTGAGTTTTGACTTTAGTTTAATTGGGTTTTTGTTTTGGGGTTTTGGTTTTATATGGACATTCTCTTACAACCATGACCAAGATGGAAGTACGTTTTACATTTGATACTACGTGTCAAACCTAGATCATTCTCTCTGGAAGGGGGAAAGGGAGGGAGGGAGGAAGACAATTTGAATCTTATAAGTTTGGAAAATATGTTGATAATTGTTATTACATGTAATTGGGAAAATAAAATATCTTTAAAAGCCAGAAGGTAAGAGTTTCTGTTTGGTTTTTTGTTTTTTGTTTTTTTTTTTAATACACGAAACAGTGGAAAACTTTGCTTGACAAAGGTTTTCACCAGTGTCTTGACAGATGTTCATCAGAGAGTCCAAATGAAATTAGGGTTGCCTAGAGATGGGTAAGATCCTTCAGATACTAGTGTTTGGGGGAAAATATTGTACCAATTGCCTCAATCCTACAACCAAATTTCCAAAAACAAATCCATAAGAATTCAAGTCAGTCTAAGTATCTGCACTGGAAAAATCAAGTACGTTTTCTCCAGATTAGGATTTGAGGTCAACAGACAATCCATACAGCACATATCCTGGCCAGACACGGCATGTGGATAATAAGCTCAACCTAGAATTAAGCAGGTGGACGAGAGAAGACTAGAATATATTTCTTTGGAAAATAAGTAAAATCTACTTGCAGGCGAATCTAAGAACCAGAGAAGGAGCAAGCATGGTGCAGAGTATTTGGGGGAGGATGAGTGGGAGAAAAAAATCAGAAAACATTGTTATTGGAATAGTCCAGAGACCAACTGAACAGAGAGAGAACAATTGAGGAGCTTGAAATAACATAAGCCTAGAACAGAGGAATACCAAAGGAGTGATAACGGTTTCATTCAGTGATAGGGAGATGTGCTCATGCCAAAACAGAGCACTAAACAATTTCTTGACCTTATTTAATTGTAATTTTATCCTTCTAAAAATGAGTGGAGGAAATTACAAGGTTAAGCTCTATTCTGAATACAATTCACATTCACGAACTCACTTTCTGGGGTGAAAAGGAAGGGAAACTTGGAGAAAGTAGCTATTCCTCTTAAGATTTGTGAAAGAGAAGAGGAAAGTCAGGAATAGTCCAGAACACACCTTAGCTTTGGGGAGAGCCGGTTTCAAAGAGGTTATAGAAAGCAAAGGTAGGGGCCCAGGGACTAAAGTTCCAGATAGGAAATTCTCAAGAATGAAGGACTAATGAATGCAAAGTCACAGAGAATTCACAACCCACCCTAAAATCTTAAAAATCATAAACAGAAGATAGAAATAAGGGCAGGAGACAAAACCTAGGAAATGAGGCACGATTCTTTATTCATGGTATCTGGAGCACATAAGCTCAAAATGAGCTGAGGCTGGCAAGGAAAGCTAAAGAAAAAAAAGGATTTAAAAACTAAATTAGAAAAAAAGAGAAGAATCAAAGAAGGGACAAATGGGATAGAGTTAACTGAAGGCAGAGATAAAACAGAGATCCAATTCTTTATGGCTTCTGTTTTCTCTGCCAAAGGAAATGATCGTTGAACTGGAAAGGGCAAAAAATAAATGATGAATAGGGAGCCAATAAGAGAGCCACTAGCTGCCCTTAAAGAGTTCAAATCAACAAACTCAGATGAACTACATCTGAAGGAATTGAAATAACAGCTAACTGTGATTGCTGAGCAGCTGCCCGTGAGCTTTGAAAGATTCTGGAGGAAGGGAGAGATTCTATAGGACAGGGAAGAGAAAGAAATGATACCCATGTTCAGAAAGGAAAATAGAGAGAAATATATAAACTAAAAACCAAGTAGTCTGACTTGAATTCCTACTGAAATATTACAGCATATCATTAGAGAGAGAGCCAATGAATACCACTCATCCAAAAAGCATTTAAGTCTCTACTGTGTGAGAGGTATTGGGCAAGTTGGTGGGAAAGCAAATGCAAAAATGAGGTATTCCCTACCCTCAAGTAGTATATTTTATTAGTTCATAGATCAGTAATCAGAATATATACAAAACAAATATGCAGTAATTGGGGAGGCACCAAGGATTTGGGGAATCAGAATAGAATTCTTTAAAAGGCTTACAATATCCAGGCCTGGTTCTCTGTCCATTGAAGCACCTACTTGCCTCCTATTGCACTATCTCTTAAAGAGGATGGGGTGCTCCACATTTTGAAACTGCATTTTCTTACCTAATGCCAGTTACAGAAAAGAGGATCACAAAGACTACTGAATAAACTCATTTATCCAAGCAAATAGCAAATAGAAATCAGATAATTTAGGCAGATCATATGTATAGTCAATAGAAAATACACAGACCATACACGGAAGACCATAACAACAAAATGGTAGTAGTGTAAGAGCAAAGAAGCAGAAGAGGAGAGAAGAAAGAGGATAGAGAACACAGAGAAGATGGAAATCAGGGATAAGGCAAGATACTAGCTTCATCCACATTTTTTTGCTTTTGAGTCTCTCTCTCTCTCTGCGTCTCTGTCTCTGTCTCTGTCTCTCTTTCACACACACACACACACACACACACACACACACACACACACACACACACATCTGGACTAGATTGCTTACCCAAGTTCATATGCCCAAACCTTCTTTCACACAGCTTTGAGTTACTCTACCACTAAAGAAGGGAGTTTTCAAACTGAAATTTTAAGGAAGCCAAGATTTTAGAAAGGTAGAGGTGAGGAGATGTTTTCTGCCTGACAAAAGCAGAGATAAGAGACATAAATACTAAAGTATATATAGAGTAAGAGCAAATCATCCAATTTGACTAAATCAGGGAGTGAATAAGGGGATCTAATGTCTAATTGAACTGGAGAGATAGACTAGGGCTAGAGTATAAAGAGCTTTAAATGCCAGACATGGAAGTTTATAGTCTAAAGGCAATGGGGAGCTATGGAAGCTTCTTGAGTAAGAGCAGCACCAAGTCTAACAGTAACAGCAATAACAATAAACCTGTGCTTTAGAAATATCAATCTGGAAGTTGTATAATGGATGGATTGGAGAGAAGAATATGGTTGCAGAAAGGTCATGCAGGAACATAACACAATAATCTAGGCAGGAAGTGATAGCACAATACTAGAGTGGTTGTGGCATAAGTAGAGAAAAGGGGATGATTCGATAATAAGCATTTATTAAGTACCTACCATGTACCAGCACTATGCTAAGCACAGTGACACAAAAAGGGATAAAAAACAGACAGTCTGTACTCCCAAAGAGCTCACAGCCTAATGGGAGAATCAATATGAAAACCAAAATCAATATGTACAAATAAGATAGATACATGATAAGTTAGAGATCATCAAGAGAGGGGAGATACTAGGATGAAGGGGAAGCAGAAAAGGCTTCCTATAAAAGATAAGAAATTAACTGGGACTTAAAGCCAGTGAATCCAGGAAGCAGAGATGAGGAGGAATAGTACTATAGGCTCAGAGGACAGAGTGAAAATGCCTAGAGCCTAGAGATGGGGTGTCTTGCTCTAAGAACAGTAAGTGGGCTAGTAGCCCTGGATTTCAGAGTACTTGTAGAAGTATGAAGTGTAAGAAAACTGGAAAGATAGGAGGAAATGAAGTTGGAATGGGGTGTGAATATCAAACACGATTTTTATATGTGAATCTAGAGGTGTTAGCTACAAAGATCAGTGAATGGGGAGGTGACGTGAATGGTCTTGTTCTTTAGGAAAGTCACATTGACAGCTGAATGAAAGGTGGACTGTAGTAGGGAGAGATTTGTGGCAGGACAGCCAGCCAGCAGCCTATTGCAATGATTCAGGTGTAGGGCAACAAGGATCTGAGCTAGGTTGGTAGTAATGTCTGGAAAGATGTGAGAGATGCTGAAGCAGAGGTATAATATGCAGGATTTAGTAACTTATTAGTTATAGATAATAAAAGAGAGTGAAAATAACTTAAGTGGTGATCATAAAACCAGTATGGTTCTCTCAGGAGCAGGTTCTCAAGATCAATCATTTATCTTTTTAACTGGATACTCAAATGATAGCTCAAGAAAATGCCATAAATAAAGCTTATCTGAAGTTTAGTAAAACATTTAGCAGTCTCTCATGCCATTCTTGTGAAAAAAAATAGGCTGGACAATCATACAACTAGGTAGATCCAGGAGTAGTTGATTCTGTTTGGTTGACCCAAAGAAAAGTTGTTAATGATTTGATGTCAACTCAAAAAGAAGACACCAGCAGAATGACTCAGTGACCCATTTATATATAAAATTATCAATTATTTGTAATGGAGGAAATGGAAATAGAAGATGGATCAGCAGAAAAAACAAGAGGCTTAGAACTTTGGGAACTGCCAATCAACTGAGATGGAGTCACAGTTCCATGGAATCTTGAAGGGAGCAGTTAAGCAGCTTGAGCTGTTTTGAACCTCACTTTCTTCTTTGGCTGTTTTGAAGGGAAGGTGGAAAACAAACTCTTTTTGGTCATTGCATATTCATGAAACTGAGTGCTGAGAAGACTTTTAGGTTTAGCTCAGAAGAAACCTGTCAGCCTCTTGCTATCAACATCTCTCTTTAGGGAATCTAACTTTGTTCCTTAAACTCAATTTTATATCTCAAATCTTCAATCAACAGGGATAATTTATAATATTAAGGAAACCTATTTTCCTCTCATCCCTTCCCCTCTCCTTACCTCCTCTACCTAAAATAATAAAATGCCTCTTAGTTAAAGATTTGATTGTGGGATTTAGTTATTAGGGGAAATCTTTAAGGTTACCATTTTTGAGAACACTGCAAGACCATTGAAAAGGGAACAGGAAGTAGGGTAAAGGGAGATGTTCAAAATCCAGTCTTCCCCTAGCTTATTTCCTAGTATTAAGGCTCTAACACTTCCCTATTATCATAATTCCCCTAATAGTGGTATCTATTACATATTGGATAAAGGTATAGATTTCATGTTTATCAAATCTTTCACAAAATGGAAGAAATAGCTAACACATTAGATGATGGAATAATTTTGACAAGCTATAATTTGGGGGCTGAAATTGATTGGATGAAATTAATATGGATAAATGTGACATCTTATCACAATTTTAAAAAGTAATGTTTTATTTTTTCCTATTTACATATAATAACAATTTTTTATTTTTCTAAGTATTTTTTCCATTTTTACATAATTCATGTTCTCTCCCTCCCCTCTTCCCTACCCCTCCTGGAGCTGACAAGCAATTTCACTGGGTTATACATGTATTATCACTCAACATCTATTTCCCTATTGACCATTTTTATAATAATCTTTTAAAAGCAAAACCCCAAATCCTATACCCATATAAACAAGTGATAAATCATCAGTTTTTCTTCTGCATTTCTACTCCCACAGTTCTTTCTCTGCATGTGGATAGCATTCTTTCTCATAAATTCCTCAGGGTTGTCCTTGATAATTGCATTGCTATTAGTAGTAAAGTTATTTTGTTCATTCCACAATGTTTCAGTTATTGTGTACAATGTTCTCCTGGTTCTGCTCATTTCACTCTGCATCAGTTCATGGTGGTTTTCCCAGTTTTTATAGAAATTGAGCAATTCATCATTCCTTAAAGCAAAATAGTATTCGATCACCATCATCCTCCACAATTTATTCAGCCATTCCCCAATCGTGGTACACCCCTCTATAAAAACAATTTTAACATATATTTTCCAAAATTATGAAATCTGAATTATCTTCCTCTTTCCCTTCTCTGAAATGGTAAGCAATATAATATGGGTTATACATGTATGATCATGCCATACATATTTCCATAATTTGGTAATCTTATAAGAGAATACTTAAATAAAACCAAAATCCAGAATTAAAAACAAACATAAATAAAGTGAAAAATAGTATGCTTTGATCTCCATTCAGACTCCATCAGTTCTTTCTCTGATGAAGAATAGCATTTTTGATCACAAGTCTTTCAGAATTGTCTTTGGATCATTGTACTTATTGAGAATAGCTAAGTTTTTCACAGTTGGTTATCTTTTTTAATCAACTTTTAAGAGCAAACGGGTGGACCACACCTCTTGTTGAAAAAAAAATTGTGGGATTACAAAGTCAATACCTGTCAACAGTGTGGCTAAAAAAAAAAACTAATACAATTAGGAGGTACATTAAAAGAGCCATGGTGTCAAACACTAGGAAGGTAGCAGTGCCACCGTGCCTGGACTGGTCTAGTCAGGTCACATCTGAAGGATTAAGTTCAATTCTTTGTACCATATTTTTGAGAGAAATGTTAATAAATGAAAACTTGGAAAACTAAAGCCAGGATGATGAAAGGTCTTGAGTTCATGAGAAGACCAATTGGAGGAATTTGGGATTCTTAGTCTAGAAAAGAAGCAACTTAATGGTGACATGATTAAAGAAGAAATTGATAGTTCCGCTGGGCCCTCTAGGGAGGACAGAACTAGAAGCAATGGTTAGGAATCACAAAGAAGCAAATTTAGGCTCAGGGTAAAGGAAAACTTAAAGGGGAAAGTTCTCCACACCCCCTTCTTAGAGGTCTGAGGGAAAAATAGAGGGATGCTTGTTGGATATGTGGACAGTACCTGAGGCCCCCAGTTTTTAATTAATACTATTGCCTGGATGTCTCTTGAAGAGAATGTTTTTGTACAGGTATGATTTGGACTAGATGGCTTCAGAAATTTTAATATTCTGATTTCAATATCCTGAAATTCTGCTTTATTTTCCTCATCAGTAAAATAGGAATAAAACTCTGAGAGGGTTATTGTGAGGATCAGGTGAAGTCATTCATGTGAAGCTCTTTTTAACCCTTAAAGCATACTATAAATGTAGATTTCATGAAATGCCCAATTCTAAATCTTTTTCTTGTGCCTTCCATTGTCCTGTGCTGAAACAGTTAATGGTGAGGGGCTTAACCAAGAAACTGGCAGCTGGAAGGAGAGGGAGGAGCAAAGGGGCTGAATAATACACCAAGTCAAAAATCAGGATAATAAAGGAGAGTTCGTTAAAGGGGGTAGTAAAAGGGAACTCTTTGGGAGCACTTGTGACCAAAGCCCTCCATCCTTCCAGTCTCTGAACCCAGCTACCTCTCCTAACCTTTCCTGTGGGACTCCCTTCCAGTTTCTGGCCCTATAAACATCCTCTAGCATAAGATAATTGAGTCTATCAGACACATTGACTATCAACTGGTAAGATTAATTATGAGAGGGGGTTGCTAAAAGGACCCAAAAAAGTCACACGCTCCATCAGAACCCATGTCATCCAAGAACCAGAGTGGCCATTTTCAATCTAATGGACAAATAGTGAACTGGACTGTAATAAGGGTCAAATAAAAAAAGAAGACATTCCAAAGATTGCAGTCCCCACCTCTCCATCTTGAATCTTTTCAGAGAATTGGCTCATTTCCCATTGTGTGGGAAATTGGCAAGATATTCCATCACATTCTTATGATCAAAGGAACAAATACCCCAAAGGCAAAGATATGAGAACTATAAGACCTAGTAATCAGATCAAGCTGGATGTAGTTTAGTGTCCTGAGAGAACAATATCACTAGACTCCAGGAAGATGGCTGAGGCCTTTCTAAATCAAGTCCAGCTTCTCTGGATCATAGAGTGATAACATTAGAGCAAGAAGATGCCTCAGAGGTCATCTTATTCAAGCTCATTTTAAAGCTGAGAAGCCTGAGGCTAAAAGAGTTAGTTCTATGATTTGTAAATGGTAAAGCCAAGTTCCAGATCCAAGCCAGTGCAGGACTGACATATGTTGGAGAAACTGCGGGTTCAGTTCCAGATCATCCCAATAAAGCTAATATCACTCAAAAGGAAGTCATTTGATTTTTTTTTGCTTCCCAGAATACATTTAAGTTATATTTACACTATACTATTGTCTACTATATATATATAAAAATGTGTACATATATCCTAATCAAAAAATATTGTATTGCTAAAAAATGCTATTCATCCTCTGAGCCTTCAGCAAGTCATAATCTTTTTTGCTGGTGCAGGATCTTGTTTCCGTGCGGATGGCTGCTGACTGATCGGGGTGACAGTTGCTGAAGATTGGGGTAGCTGTGCTGATTTCTTAAAAATAAGACAACTGCAAAGTTTGCTGTTTCGATTGACCCTTCCTTTTGCTTGAGCACTTACAGGCCATTATAGGATTGTTAATTGGTCTAATTTCAATATTGTTGTGTCTCAGGGAATAGGAAGGTCAGAACAGAGAGAGAGAAATGGAGGAACAGCTGGCCAGTGAAGCAGTCAGGACCCACACAAGACATTCATTAAGTTCACTGCCATTTATGGACATGGTCTTGTGGTGCCCCAAATATCAGTGGAATCAATTCACAGCATTGATTCCAAGATGGAAGGTAAGAGTTTAAAAAAAAAAAAGGAACATCAAAGATCACAGATCACAATAGATATAATAATAATGAAAACTAAGTTTTAACTATCAGAAGATTAACAAAATGTGATAAAAGAGATACAATGTGAGCACACACTGCTGGGAAAATGATGCCAATAGACTTGCTTGACACAGGGTTGTCACAAACCTTCAATCTGTAAAAAGGGCAATATTTGAAAAGTGAAATAAAGTAAAGGCAGTAACGTGAGGCATGCCTATATTCTACTTTTTATTAGCAATTTTTATTTTTTTATTTACATGAAGTAAATCTTATATATCATACATCTAATTACTTTTGAGAATACGAATGTTACAACCAATAAAACTACCAAGTTAAGAATCATTTCTCAGTAAAAATACAGAAGAAAAACAATTGCTTGATCACACCGTTTGATGGGGATATAATTAGGGAGGCAGATTCTAAATGATCACTCTAGTGCAAATACTAACAATATGGAAATAGGTCTTGATCAATGACACAAGTAAAACCCAGTGGAATTATGTGTCAGCTATGGGAGGATGTTGGGAATGACCATGAATCTTGTAACCATGGGAAAATATTCTAAATTAATAAATTAAATAAATAAACTTTAAAAAATTGTTTCTCTTTGAATCAAATATGAGCATGTGCATTGAACTTTGTGAGGAATTTATTTTTTATTTTTGTTTTTATTTACTAATAAAAGTAAATATTTTTTTCATTTTAAAATTTATTTATTTTGTTCCCTCCCCTCTCCCATAGCCAATAAGCAATTCCACTGGGTTTTACATGTATCATTGATCAAAACCTATTTCTATATTATTAATCTGTACTCTTTTACCTCTATCTACTATCAGTCTTGAATTCCTTTTTTTTTTTAACCCTTATCATTAGTCTTGGAATCAGGATTGGTTCCAAGACAGAATAATGGTAAGGGCTAGGCAAAGGAGTTAAGTGTCTTCCTCAGGGTCACACATCGAGGAAGTGTCTGAGGCCAAATTTGAACCTAGAACCGCTGATCTCTAGGTCTGTTGATCTCTATCCACTGAGCCACCCTGATATTATTTTTGAACCTCTATAACAAACTCAACCCTTCTAAACATTCTAACGGTGGCAATTTGTGAATTTCTAGAGCTTCTTGCTTGCTTTAGTGACCAGCAGATTTCTAAGCAGGCTTTGAATTAATTAAATCAATCAGCAAAGAACCTGTCTGTCATTCTGAAGTGAATATCATTCTATTACTAAATAACAGCAAAAATAAAAAGATTATCCTAATGCCCATTAAAATGAATAACCAAACCAAATCTAGTGACTGATTATAAGTCTAGATTTCTTGGCATGTATTGGCTCGGAAAGTGGCTTTTGCAGCAATCTAGAAAAGTCATCCAGGGGAACCAGACAAAGACAGCTTCTGGGTCCTGAAGGAAACTCATCTGGTTCTGGTGTCAGTGACACCCAAGGCTGTGGCTCATTAGCCTGTGTGAGAGGTATTGAGTAGCACCAACAGAGTTTGGTAAAAGCAATGCAGGAACCAGGAGTGGGGAGGGGGTAGGAAGTCTGTGTGTGTGTCAGCACCTGGATTTCTTCCCTGGCATACACCTGGCCCAGAATAAAAGAACCAAAGGGCCTGGGGCCCTGGGATTGGAGGACCAGAAGGTGATTTCTGAAGGTTTAATACCTTTTCAGGTCTGCGTAGTTCACCTGCAGAGATGCTCTGCTTGGAGGTGTGAAGGGCAGGTTATTAGAAACCACCAAAGGAACCCCACCCCTCCAGATGACATCCAGATGTGTAGTCATTTCATAGGCCCAATTAGATATATGGGGTGTTTCTCTGTTCTGAGCATTTCTCTGAGTTAAGCTTTGCTGCTAATTAGAATTGTATCTGGCAGAAATGACCTAAAGGGGAAAAAGGTTTTATAGTCAATTATTGATTTCCTCCTGAAACACCAAGGGAAGGGACTTTCCTGTCAGTGCCCTGGAGAAACAGCTACCCTCCTTGAAGTGGTAGGTCTGCCTTTAATGAGATGCTCACAGACAAAGGCAGGAAAGGGCATTATCTTCCACCCAATGCCCCACCATCAGAAGTTTTTGCTGAATGAGAAAGTGAGCTGTATCTCAATGCTAAACTAGCTGGGTTTATTTCACTGCAATATTGTCCAATGTTCATTGAATGCATCTGAATGTAGTCAGATTGTGGACCTTTTTTTAACCTACAAGGAAATGAAATGCACAAATGTTATTACTGCAGCATAATAACTTGGGGTTTAACGGCACTGAAGGAAATGTAGGGTTGCCTTTCCCATTGCTTCTCTAACTGGGCCACATGGTGCACATCTGGAAGAGGGAAAATTGAATTCTTCCTGTGTATGTTTTCTAGTCCAGGAATAGTAATTCTTCAAATGTTTTTAACATCTTGAATGAGAAATGAAGAGACTAGAGAAGGTGGAGAGATAGATGGCCATTTTTCTTGGACTGGATTTTTTTTAGTATTTAATGAAAGGAGTGGGCCCCACATGTGTAGAGAGGCCCACGTGTGCCTCAAAGGGAGGCAAAATAGACATCTCTAGCCTCCTCCCCCTACACCTTTCCCCTAGGTGAGAATTCCATTCTTCTCAGGAGGAGAAGCAAAAGGTTGGGGCCAAAGGTCACAATGCTCTCCTCAAAGAGAACATCTATTAGCACCCCTAAATGTTATACATCTAGGGAATATATCAGGTTCCATCTAACTTCTGATCTCTTTGTCACTGGTGGTGGAAGGAGTCCTCCTAGCTCTATATTCAAAGCTTGACCCCTTTCCTACCTAATCTCAGTTCCCCATTGACTACACTTAGCAACTTGTAAAAGAAACCCATTTATCCAAAGCATAATGAAACAGAAATCATAGAAGGTATGCAGAGGAGGATATATACCAGTCAATACAGAGTGAAGGAGCTCTTCCAAAGGGAACAAGAAAAGTCAACTCAACCAAGAGTGTCTCAGACCTCATCATGAGAAAGTTCCTCCACGTCTAACAAGCTAGATATAGGGACACAATGGAGACTGCCAGCTCCTCCCATGTCTTCTCAGAGTCTTTTCCTTCAGGTCCCTGAAGTGGAATAAACCTCTCCCATCTTCCCTCTTGAATTTGGAAACCATAAACCCCCGAAGTGACTTATCCAGTGCCTAAAGATTTAAAGACTCAAGCTTGAGGAGTCCCAAAGGGGGCCTGGCCCTAAGGAGTCTGAAAGGGGAACTCCTGCTTTGGAGGAATCAGAAGAGACTCTGCCTTGGAGAGTCCCATAAGGGATTGGAGAAGGCTAGAGCTCTTTTACCTCTTACCAACTCCATCTTGCCCCTCACATAGAACAGGATCTTCATCTCCACCAAAATCTCTTTCCAATGAGAGTGTCTTATACCAGTGACCATTTGGGGACAGGGGTTGCAAGGATAAGTCTCTTAGTTAGCTGTCTCTTTTCTTAAAAGAAGGCATAGCTTCTGCCCAAACAGCCCCAGAAGGACTTAGTCTCACTTCTCCTCTGTCCATCCCTGCCTCCAATAAAAGGGAAAGAATCCACAAAGCAAAGATATTTGGGGGTGGAAATTTTTGCAGAATTTTTCTTTGGCTCACAAAATTTTAACCTATAGTTCTATTTTTGGATATTTTAGTTTTTGTGCTTATACTTCTAAGATTTTGTTGCACTAGAAAGCATTATATAACCCAAGCCAAAATCTGAAAGAAGACCTCATCAGAACCATCTTAACAAGAAAATTTAGAATCAGGAGCCCAGCGTTCAGTTCTCAGACCTGTGACTGCTTCTGTGAGCTGGTGTGAATTCATCTCACCAGATCTCATCTGTAAAATGATTGGGTTGGACTAATTGAAATCCAAGCTCCCTTCTACCTATAAATCTTTAGACCCTCAGGATAGGGTAGAGATGGGTTGCGAGTTATCCAATGAGAAATGGAAATACTTTGGGGACCATCCCCCCAGAGTCTTCCTTACTTTGAAGAACTAAAGATGTGGCTCCTACCAACAGTAATGAGTCAACAAGGCTGGGTGAGCATTTCAGAAGGAAGAGAATTTTAATTCCAGGATAAGTTTACAAAAGTGGCCTAATCATTGTTCTTCGAATTGCATTTTATTTCCTTCAGGACCCTAGGACGTTTTCCCATATACATGAAGTACAGCAGCCCTGAATAGTCTAGTTGCAGGAACTGGACCTGGGTATTCCCCATCTTTCATCTTTGACAAATTTCTTGGACAATTAATTTAGAGTAAACATATCGCTACATCTTCACTTGGGGATCAAGGAATAGGGTGTGGCCCTCTGTGCCCCGGGAGGATTCAGAAGTCAAGTAACTTGAGGGAGGGACAATGGGAAGGAGCATGAGGCAGAACTGATATTCAGTCTGGTACCATCTGCCCATTCTAGCCTAATATTTCTGTTGTCTTGAAATTGGAGATGCTGCACAGGCAAAATGGACAGACTGTGAGTGGTACATAAGCTGCTGTTGTCAGATCTAGGCTCTGGTTTTCTCTTTGGGTGATGCTGGGAAAGCTTCTCTATGGAAATTTATTATTAGGTGTCAAACCTCTAGACTCTCCTGTAGGCTCCCACCAATGACCTTCTGCTTAGATGATAACCTACTTTTGAAAGAGTGGTTGCAGAATGCATATATTGAGATTATATAATGCATAGAATGGCCAGAGAATAGAAAAAAATAGCCTTAGTGCTATGCAAAGGCAAGTGGGTTGGGGTGCAATAGGAATGTGTGCTGGTGAATACCTAACAACCATTTCTCTGAAGAGAAAAAAAGACTGATGCTACATTATTATCATTTTACCCATCATTGTCTTAAGATTAGACAATCAACAAAACAACCAGTCAAGCCATAATTTGTATTATTTGCCCAGCTTCCAAGATACAAATTATTGTGTTACTCTTTGTGACCTCATTTGGGATCTTCTTGGCAAAGGTATTAGAGTGATTAACTATTTCCCTCTCAGTCCTTTTATAGATGAGAAAACTGAGGTAAACAGTTAAGTGAATTACCCAGGATCACACAGTAAATATGAATCCAAGGCCAGATTTGAACTCAGGAAGACGAGCCTTCCTAACTCCATTTCTGGTACTCTATCTACTATTCCACCTACTGCCCAAGGTACACATTCTCACTCTGAAAATTGAACAATGGGGCTATGAAAAGTGATTAAGAACATTTTTATGTGATTATTGATGGCTTTGATTTCCTCATCTGAAAATTGCCTCTTCATATCCTTTAACCATTTGTCAGTTGGGGGAATGGCTTGTATTCTTATAAATCAGACTTAGTTCTCTATAGATTTGAGAAATTAGACCTTTATCAGAGACATTTGTTATAAAAATGTTTTCTCGGTTTGTTGTTTCCCTTCTAATCTTGATGACATTGGCTTTGTTTGTACAAAAGCTTCTTAGTTTAATGTCATCAAAATTATTCACTTTACATCTTATAATGCTCTCTCTCTCTCTCTCTCTCTCTCTCGTTTGGTCATAAATTCTTATCTTCTCCAAAGGTCTTCCAGGTAAATTCTTCTATGTTCCCCCAATTTACTTATAATGTCACTCTTTATGTCTCAATCACATACCTGTTTTGATCTTATCTTGGTAGGGGGGTGAGATGCTACTGTATTCTGAATGACTTATGACAGGGAAGGCTCTCCACCTCCAGAGAAAGAACTGTTGGAGTTGTCTTTCATGTCAGTGTATTTACAGCTTTATTTTAGGGTTTGGGTTTTGTATGAGTGTGCTTTTACAGCAATGACCATTACGGAAGTGTGTTTTGCAGGATAATACTTGTATAATCCAGATCAAATTGCTTATCATCTCTGAGTGAGGGAAGGGAAGGCAGGAAGGGAGATGGTTTGGATCTTATAATTTTGGAAAACATGTCTAAAATCATTATTGCATGTAATTGACAAAATAAAATATCTTTAAATTTAAAACAAATTTTTTTTTAATTTTAAAAACATTTTTAAAAGAACGATTAGAGCTGGCTCCAGCTCCAAATATTTTGGCTCAGTCAGAAGACCCTGGTTACAATTCTCACTATCTGTATTATTTTATGGGCAATCTTGGACAAATTATTTTAATTCTCTGGGTCTCTCTTTCTGCTTTTGTATAATTAAAGGTTGGGACTAAATGCCTCCTTGGTCCCCTCTCACTTTGTGTTTCTGTTCCTATAATAATGGGGCTTTAAAAAGGCAACTTTTTTTACATATAAAGGAATGTCATTGGGGTGGCTAGGTGGCTCAGTGGATTGAGAGTCAGACCCAGAGATGGGAGGTCCTGGGTTCAAATTTGACCTCTGTATACCCTGGGCAAGTCATTTAACCCCAATTGCCTAGCCCTTACAATTCTTCTGCCTTAGAATTGACACTTAGTATCAGTTCTAAGACAAAAGATAGAGATTTTTTTTAAAAAGAATGAAAAAGAAAGTCAAGGACCAGGATAGGGCTCCAGCTTCCCCACATGTCTGCAGCTCTAGGGAGATTGCCCATCTGCCATTCAAAAGGTTTATCATCTAGTTCCTGTTTCCTCATGGACTGTCTCACTGCTTCTTCCAGCAGAGTCTCCAAATGTGAAGTTTCTTTTCCATTGACAGAAGCATATAGGTTCACAGACTCAGCAGTCTCTCAGCCCAGGAGAAGTCACATCTTCCTTCCCATCTGAATCAAAGGGCCACCCTTTAAGAAATCAACAAAGTCTTGAATGGAAATGGGGTTATAGTAACCCTAATACTACTATAGTGTATTTTTAAAACCCTTACCTTCCATCTTAGAATCAATACTCTGTATTGGTTCCAAGGCGGAAGAGTGGTAAGGGCTAGGCAGTAGGGGTTAATTGACTTGCCCAGGGCCACACAGCTAGGAAGTGTCTGAAGCCAGATTTGAACCTAGGACCTCCTTTTTCTAGGATTGGCTCTCCATCAACTGTGTCACCCAGCTGTCCCTGTGTTTTAGTTGCAAAGCACCTTCCATATATTAGCTTTTTGGATCCCCACAATTATGTTAAGAAGTAGGTTCTTTTATTATTTCCATTTTAACAATGAGAAAAACAGGATCGAGAGAAAGTAAGTGACTTGCACCAGGTCCCACTGCTAGTAAATATTTGAGGCAGGACTTGAATTCTGGTCTTCCTGACTCCGTGTTTAACACCCTATCTGCTGTTCCACACAGCCACCAAAGAACTAATCTACATGAAGAATTTAAATGTACTCATCAGAGCTCCTTCTGGTGACAAACAACCAGGGTCTGAGCACTGAGCAACAATATCCTCCATCCACTAGAGGAGAAACATGCTGATGCAGAATGAAGTGAACAGTGTGGACAATGACTGTATCATATCAATGAAGGCAAGAGTAAAAGGCAGCTTATTGTAACGACCAATTTTCATTCTAGACCACAGATTTCAAAACTCCTTGGTGAAGAGATGGGCAACTACAGGGATGGAATGTTGTATGCGTCATCAGAAAATGTTTGCTCTATTGCTGTGTTGTGCTTCTGTTTGATGATAATGATGTGAAAATTTTGGCAGTTAGGTGGTGCCATGGATAGAGAACTGAGCCTGGAGTCAAAAAGACCTGAGTTCAAAACAAACACCCTGGTACAATTATCAATAATATGGAAATAGGTCTTGATCAATGACACATGTAAACCCAGTAGAATTGCTTGTTAGCTATGGGAGGAGAGGAGGGAAAGAATATGAATCATGTAACCATGGAAAAGTATTCTAAATTAATTAAATAAATAACATTTTTCAATTTAAAAAAAAGACCTGAGTTCAAATATAGCCTCAGAAACTTACTAGCCATGAAAGCCTGGCTTCTCCTCTATAGAAAGATCTGGAGAGGGAAATGGCAAAACAGTATCTTCGCCAAAAAAAAAAAAAAAAAAAAACCCAAGTGGGGTCACCAAGAGTAGGACACTACTGAAACAACTAAACAACAAGTGAATACATCAAGCAAGCAGAAAGAGAACGTTAATGCACATGGCAAAGACTCTAAAAGTCAAGGCAAGCAGTGTAGGGATCTCTACCTATATGAAGCATTTAGCCAAGGCTTTCATAAGCAATATTCCAATGGACAAGATGGAAAGATGTGCGTTAGAGAATAGTACAGGTAGCTGAGATGTAACTACTTGAGCAATTGGGCCCAAAGTGGGTTGGCTATTGGATGGAAAACAACCTGATAGTGTGCTAACTGTGAACTGGTGGTGAGTGTTCAGAGAATGAGGATGATTCATTTATTAATTTAATTAGCATTTACTATGAGCCAGGCAGTGTACAAAGACCTGGGGATACAAAAAGAGATAAAAGATAGCCCCTGCCCTTGAGGAGCTTACATTCTAATAAGAGAGGCAACATCCAAACAAACAAATACAAAGCAAACTATATAGAAAATAAATAGGAAATAATTGCAAGAGAGAAAGCACTGTAATCAAGAGGGGTTAAGGAAGTCTTCCTTTAGAGGGTGGGATTTTAGTTGGAACTTAAAGGAAATCAGGAAGGTCAGTTGTTAGAGTGGAGGAGGGAGAGTATTCCAGGCATGAGGGACAGTTAGAAAGAATGCTGGGAGCTGAAAGATGGAGTGTCTTGCTTTTAAAACAGCTAGGAGGCCAGTGCAGTTGGGTCAAAGAGTACATGTTGGAGAGTAAGGTTTAAGACCAGCAAGGTAGGAGGGGGCCAGGTTATGAAGGGCTTTGAATGTTGGAGCATTTTATATTTTTTCCTTGTACAATTGGAAATCGCTCAATTTAAATTGGCCCCAAGATAAAGGGGTGGGGAAAAAGGGAAAAGAAAGAGTGGGAAATGAGGCCGGAAAAGTAGAATAGGAGAAAACTGGAACTTCCCTTTAGTGACCTCTTGAAAAAAAATCCTGGAAAATGAGATTGGAGACCCGCCAGGGCAGGGGATTGTCCTAAATCATTCTGAATCAGAACTAGCAGAATCAACACAGAGGGTGGGAGAAATTGTACAACAGAGACCAAGAGGATGAAATAAGAGTGGAATCATGAGCAAAGTAGTATTCAAAGAAAGTAAGGAATGAAACCATGGGAGAGTAGGGTTGGTAACAAGGGATCTGGGTTACAAGCAGCCAGACTGAAGCAGCAAGCAACCATTGAGGAAATGGATGTTTATTAAGAGACAGTGGACCCAGCATTTATATGCCAGCTGGCACCTTTTCGATGAGCATAATTGTAGTGTGCCAACTGTTGTCATTCTTGTAGGAAAGGCTTCTCTGGGGAAGAGCCATAGGACTCTGCCCTGGCCAACATTTTTTTTAATGATTTGAAAAGAGGCATAGATGAAATGAATACCAAAATCTGTGGATACAACATAGCTCAGAGGGATTCTTAAAAGTTGTATATCAGAATCGCAATCCAAACAGATCTGTACAAGCTAAAACAATGTGTTGAGAAAAATCAGATGAAATTTTAAAGGGACAAAAGTAAATTATTCCATCTGTTAAAAATAAATCAATCAGGGAGCAGCTGGGTATCTCAGTGTATTGAGAGCCAAGCCTGGAGATCACAGGTTTGGGGTTCAAATCTGGCCTCAGACACTTCCCAGCTGTGTGACCCTGGGCAAGTCACTTAGCCCCATTGCCTAGCCCTCCCCACTCTTCTGCCTTGGAGCCAATACACAGTATTGACTCCAAGACAGAAGGTAAGGGTTTTAAAAATAAAAAAATAAAATAAAATAAATCAATCAATCAATGAATAGTATAGTGTTGCTAGCCTCTCAGCCTTGTAACTAGAGAGGTTGGGGCCAGTGAATTTATTTCTTTGTATTTAGTTGAACATCAAGATGTTGAGCTCTGGGGAGGAGAAAACCTCTAGGTTTCCTAGAAAGGGCAAACCTAGGCCATAAAAGGAGCAAATCAAAACTTTTATGTTGATCTATAGTAGAGTTGCCTATGAAGAGGGAGAAGAAGAAAGAAAGAAAGAAAGAAAGAAAGAAAGAAAGAAAGAAAGAAAGAAAGAAAGAAAGAAAGAAAGAAAGAAAGAAAGAAAGAAAGAAAGAAAGAAAGAAAGAAAGAAAGAAAGAAAGAAAGAAAGAAAGAAAGAAAGAAAGAAAGAAAGAAAGAAAGAAAGAAAGAAAGAAAGAAAGAAAGAAAGAAAGAAAGAAAGAAAGAAAGAAAGAAAGAAAGAAAAGAAAGAAAGAAAGGAAGAAAGGAAGAATGTAAGAAGAAGAAAGAAAGAAAGAAAGAAAGAAGAAAGAAAGAAAGAAAGAAAGAAAGAAAGAAGAAAGAAAGAAGAAAGAAAGAAAGAAAGAAAGAAAGAAAGAAGAAGAAAGAAAGAAAGAAAGAAAGAAAGAAAGAAAGAAAGAAAGAAAGAAAGAAGAAAGAAAGGAAGGAAGGAAGGAAGGAAGGAAGGAAGGAAGGAAGGAAGGAAGGAAGGAAGGAAGGAAGGAAGGAAGGAGGGAAGGAACAAGGGAGGGAGGAAGGGAGGAAGGGAGGAAGGGAGGAAGGAAGGAAGGAAGGAAGGGAGGAAGGAAGGGAGGAAGGAAGGGAGGGAGGAAGGGAGGAAGGAAGGAAGGAAGGAAGGAAGGAAGGAAGGAAGGAAGGAAGGAAGGAAGGAAGGAAGGAAGGAAGGAAGGAAGGAAGGAAGGAAGGAAGGAAGGAAGGAAGGAAGGAAGGAAGGAAGGAAGGAAGGAAGGAAGGAAGGAAGGAAGGAAGGAAGGAAGGAAAAGAAATGCCCTTGTTCACAAAAAAAGACTGAATGAAAGAATATAGAAAGATCATTGCAAAGCCATCCTCACTCCTGGAAACACAAATCAAATTGCAGACAACTGCTAGTGAGGCAAAAACATCCTATTTGTAAATCTAGGAGAATATTATGTAGTATAAAGACTTTACTGGCTGAAACTGAACTATATTCAAAAATTGATGAAAAGCTGACCATGCATAGATGAAAATAATAGCAATCTATATTTACGATAAGGAAAAGTAATTCCTAACAATTAGAATTGTTCAGAAATGGAATGGCCTTCTGAATCTTTCTCCTGACAATCTTTAAGCAAAGGCTGAATGGCCAACTTATCAGATATACTGTTGCTTTAGTTATTAAAATAATTGTGATTATCAGTAGTTAAAATAATAATGCTTGCCAATAATAGCTTGTATTTTTATAATGCTTAAATATTTGCAAAGTGATTTATGTATTTGCCTGATTTGATCCTCAAAAATAACCTTGTGAGATGGGTACCATTATTGTCCCCATTTTGTAGATGAGGGAACTAAGGCCAACAAAGTTTATAGCTTTCCCCTAGGTCTTGATTTCCCTTTCAGAAAGTAAGTGTCTAAACAGAATGTGAACTCAGGTCTTCCTGACTTCGGTAGAGGGTTCCATCCACTCTGTTATTTGGCAGCTCTGTTTGTGGAGCCCTGAAGTTTACAGGATGCTTTATGATCTCATTTGATTCCCACAACAAACTTCTGAGATAGGTTTAGCAAGTCTTCGTGTTATTCCCCTTTACAGATAATGATCCTGACCCTCGGAGCTTATGACTTGCTCCAAGACCATAAGAGTAAGTGGCAGAACCTACCCTAGGGCCCAGGTCCTCATATGCCAAGTTTCACATTGTAGAGAGAATTCTCTGGGTTTGGAAGGGCTTGCACCATCGCAGTGAGATTTTGTAGGTTTTGGAGCTAGAAAGGACCTTGGATGGTAGAGAGCCCAAAGCCATCCTGTTAGAGTTGAAGAAACTGAGACCTGGAGTCATAAGTGATTCTCCTAGTTTTCAGAGATCGGGAGTTAGTAGCAGATTCAGGCTCTGAATT